>NC_080024.1:153842497-154444805 GCF_030020395.1 Manis pentadactyla | reverse complement strand
TCTGGCAGGGCTGAAGTCCTTATCGGTCCTAAACATCCCATGCCCCTGGCTGAAGATCCCAGAACCCTGCCTGGAGTGGGCTGCCCCTGGTCATCTGCCTATCCCCCACTCACCTTCCTGTCCAGTGCTACCTATCTGATGAAATATTTTCGGGACCAGCCAGCAAGACCTAGACATTTCTTTACTTGAGCTTTCTGCATCCATTTGGGGGCAGGTATTGTTTTGATCTTTTTGACCCTAAAGACTAACAGCAATGGCACAAATAAAGGCCCATAAATGTTTAGTTAGTATTTTTTTAATCCCCCACTTCACACCATCTAGCAACTTATACACCATCTAGGCCAAGTCTCGCAGTGTTAGCATACCACGCTAGTCCATACTTCACTACTTGGGCTCTTTTGTTCCCTCTACTGGCAATGCCCAAAGTTGCCTTGTGAACACCTCCTCATCCTGTAAGCCGCAACTGCACGATAACCTCTCAAGGCAGCATTTCTGGCCGCTCCTAAGCACAGCTGAGCTCACCCCTCTGTGGACTGCTGACCCTGTTCTGACTCATGCGGTGCATCTCTCCCTGTGTCTGTCTCTCCTACTTTGAGCATGTGGCCACAGGGCCCTTGTACTGCTTGGTCAATGGGCCTGTATGAAGAGGAAACTCAAGAAACTGCCCAGTGGGATATGAATGAATACATAAGCAGTGGTTATGCTTCCCTCCTATCTCCATCTCCAACACCTCTTCTTATTCAGTCTTGGACAAATCAGAGGGCAAAATCCCCCAGAAAGTAAAGGACTTTCAGAAACATATGACTAGGAAGAAGGAGGGAAAAAAACAGATTAAAAATAAAAATCACAGTACAGGCAATGGAGACCAGAAGAGTGGCTATCTTCCTGTATTCCACTTTGGGATCAAGAGGGCTAAGGAATCCTGAGATTCCACAGAAGGATTTTAAAGCCACTACGGAAACATTTTAAAATAGAAATAAAGCAAAAATTACTTAACTCACTGATACATGACTTTTTCACCAGAAAAGACCTTAGAGACAGAGGCAAATGAACACTACCATGAAATAACAATGTGTATTTCCTTTCTATTTTCTTATAGGCTGATCATACTTACTGTCTTGCAATAAATCTATGACGCCATTCTTCCATGTCAAAAATTCAAGAAAGCCCTACAACAAAAGAGAGCCTCGGGTGGTGGTAACAAAGGCACCCTCCTTTCACGGGGAGGACAGGCTAGAACAGCTTTCTTATGGGTTTTCCCCTCCACTGTCCTAACATTACCCCCAACTCGCTCCTGCATTTACCAAACTGTTCACTTGAAAATATCCTAGCATCCTATCCAAGAAGGGGCATTTTATATTTTAATATTATAACTAAGATATCACTTAGATTTTTCAAATTACAAAGTGATTTGTATACAAAAAATATAAAACAATGTCCATTCACAATAGTATTGCAAGGATTTTAACACCACAGGAATCAACTGACAATGTTAATTTTGTATTTCTCACAGACAGGAAGAGAGGCAAGAGTCATTACATAGCATTTTTTAAATTTCAAGCTAAAGTCACACAAATTCCTCATTAAACCAAAAGCATTAAAATATTAGATAAAATATGTAGCACACCCTTTAAAAATGAAGTATTTTAATGTTAATTTAGATGTTTTTTTATAAAACTGAGAGGTATTACACTTTATATCATTACAAGCATAATTCATGCCACAATATTAAACAAACTTTTTCTATCTATATTTCTTCAACCAAAACAATTAGCTGAACCAAATCCTTATTTTATTTCGATACAGCTGTAGATATGATGGGTGTAATTAATTGTTCAGCTAAAAATGCAATTCCATGGTGCTTTTAATGATTTAGGTATACACAGCTTTAGTTCTCAGAGCAGACTAAAAATAGTGATTTTAATTTATTCCTGCTGCCTACAATTACCCACAACCATGTATTTTTAAATATTTCCAGCCTATAAAAATTACTAATTTTTGCCACTTGTGTTTATCTGCATTTAGACTTTGATTTGGATAAATTAAGCTCTCAAGTGTTCCTTGCTTTATGAAACTCTGCATGTTGTACACTTCAACACAAATAAATGACTTGTACCATTAGAGGTTTAAATAATGTAATGTATTTCATGCTCAGCCTGAAGCTGGATTCCAATGAAGTTGCTAATGCACGTAATGATTAAGTGTAACTCAAATACTAACTGTGTTGTTGAAAACATGACAGGCAATAATTTGGTCTATTATATTCTGCCATTTAATTGCCTAGTACAGACATTCTCTGACACATTATGAAGCAATGATTTACAATTATTCAAGCTGCAAAGGTCAGAAAGTGACATTATAATCATCTACATAGAGATCCCTTCTAATGCACAAAAACTAGGTAATGCCACACACACAAAAAAAAGAGTTTTACTGCATTAGTAACTTCCTATTTAAGGTCTCTTAAGCCAACTAAGAATAAACAGTTCATAAGCACATTAACACACAATAGAAAATGTCTAAAATCTTTTCATGAACCAGAGGTGACAGATTTAGAAAATGTCCTTATTCTCTCCTGATTAGGTTAAGTTATACTCAACTATTAACTGTATATACAAGATACAAGACTAAACATAGGGAAATCAGTCAGGAAAGAACCTAAGTCCTAAATCGTGCTATTAGGGTCTTTGTGAATAATGGCATACAAAAGTTAGGTACCATTTCCTAGGTTTATTGAAATCACAAGCTACTTACTAGTTTTCTACTAACCTTTTTTTTGGTAAATAGTCATGAAAAACAAAAATTTAAGTTGATCAGTTTTACCCCTCTCATCCTAAAGAAAAGACAATAAAATCCTCACTTTTTTAAGCACTTACTTCTCTCTGTTACACTACTAACATGTTCAACTTGTAACCACTCAAGGGCAATAAATTATCAACACTAAGAACAATGGGGAAAATAATAAAATTATTTTTAAAACAACACTTTAATATGAGAAACGTGAAACAGATAACAAAAAAAAGAGAGAGACTGAGTGCCAGAATATAAAAGTAAAACACTGTATAAGCAATTTCTTTGAAAAGAACATAAATCTGAGCAAAAGCAGAAAACAAAAGTGGCTGGGGGCTGGAAGGAGATATGGTACAGTTATTACATGCTAGTGAAAACAATCTGGAGAGAAAAAATACATAAAAGTCAGTAAGCAAAACAACAGATATTGAAAATAAAGAAAAGGACAGTGCAAAGGAAGGAACAGTGGTCTCCCACTACTGGTGCAATTTAGTCTCATGACTAAAAATGCTTTTAATCTCAAGTTCACCATTTATACAATGGGGATGACAAACATGATATAAACAATCTCATGAAACTATGAGATCAACAAATGAAATAAATGTTAATTAAGGTGCACACTACATCACAGCATGGCATAAATACTATTCATTATTAAAAGTATTATACATACTATTATGTGTGTGTGTATACACACATACAAAAAAGAGTATTAAATAAATTTAAATGAAATTAACAAAACATAGTGTTTATAATGACTCTCTTAAGCCACTGAGATTTACAGGTTGTTGATCACTGAAAAAACAAAGGTAAAAATCATGAATTTAGTAAAAATATGTATTTAACCTATTTTTAAACATATGCTCCCAAAAAAATTATTAACTTCTGAAAAGAGATGCTTATTATTATTTCTTATTCCCACCTCGACTAAGCCCTATGTCAGAACCACGGCACATTTTCATGTTAACTATCCATCAAGTGCTAAGTATTCTATAAAATTCCTCTTCAGATCACACTCAGACATAAGAAAAACATTAAGAAACTGTACTATTCAAAAATCTCCTAAAAGTGAAAGGAAAATAAAAGGCTTTTCAATAAAGTTATCTATAGCACATTCTTAAAACAGGAATTGCAAAGCAGTATGTTTTTTTACCATGAAATGAGCAAATAAACCAGGCGTAAACAAAACTTAAATCCTGAATTTGGAATCCTAGCTACCCCACAAGGAATTAGACATCTAATACATTCATTCTTTTGTCAAACTAACTTAACTTTGTGATATATTTTAGCTAAGATTTCCCAATGAAAGGAAGAAAAGATACCTTAAAACTGAGCTTAAAGAGTCAAAGAAATTCGGCATTGGTCCAAACAAATGAAATAGAAGTTTTAAAAGCAGTTTTTGTTAAGGGAGCAGGTAATGTACAACCCTTAAACTAAGCTTAGTAAAAAATGTAACATAGATATTTGATGAACATCTACAGTCTTCTTATATAAAGATCCATAAAGATATGGAAAAGACATCAAATAACTACAAATAAACTCAAACATTAATACTGTGCTCAAATCAACAAAATGCAGTGTGTTGTTTCCATCAATTTCACCATAAGTTTTTTTTTCAAGAAAACCAAGAGGTTAGAAAGAAAAAAGTAGTACAACATTGTAATAATTTCATTTTTAAAATGTCCCTGCCCCACTATTTTTACATATTATTACTCAAACAGAACTATATGAAAAAGTTTATTTCTTACAACTCAAATAATGAAGTTATTAATAAAATTCTAGAAGCAAGAGACTAAGATACTAACTACTGTAGAAAAGAAAACAGAATGTAGGACCTTCTGTTTGTGACAAAATTATAGAGTTAATGTTCCTGAAAGATCACTTCACCTTTTAAAGCATAATTTTTTAAAAGGTAAAATTTATAGCAATTAAAGCTAATGAAGAAATGCAGCATGAGCTGCTTATGTTCAGGAACTAATAGGTCCACTGAGCATTTGTAAGATTATTTAGCCATCAATGATAATGAATTGACATTGTCAGTGATGTTAATGTACCAATGCTCTCTACTACCACTAATCTGATAGCCAATTTTTGCATTGTTTTTATAATTTTCACTTTAGTTTTTAACCTACATACTGCCTATCCCTTTGAAGTACATGAAATACAGAACAACCTATGATGCTTTTTCTTTAGCATGAAAGGGTATCTAATCATTATTTTTCTGTTTCAACTGCACAGATCAATCGGCCTTCTTCAGTTTACTGCAATTCCTCAGAACTTTTAGCTTCACTGTGAAAATACCTACCCTATAAAAATCTTTTGTTATATAACTATTAACTTCACTTTAACAAATTTCACTTCAAAAACTTAGGAGAATTATTATTTCAGTCTAATAAAATTCAATGACTACCGTAATTCTAAAGGATACAATTTTGGAATCTAGATTTTTTCCACCCACACACATACATGTAAGACTTCTATGTAAGAGGCATAAAATCCAATATATCTGTACATACTTGTAATTCTTTATCTTGGGAATTAAATATATAAACCAGTGGTGCAACATTTCAGTTTTACATAGTAAACAATGAGCTAAGCAAAGTGGGCACTGTTCAAATTATGCACTCAAAGCCAATCAACCATGTATTATTTTTTATATTTCTGAAGAAGTTTCTTCTCTTTCTACAGTCTTAGGGACACTAATAAAAAAATTAATGTAATCAGATTTATAATAACAGAGTATGCAAAAACTGTTTACTTATTTTGTAAAAATGAGGGGAAAAACGGCTTACTGCCATCTTAATAGTAAATTTCTACTGGAGTCAGGGCCTTCCTCTTTCCTATAACTCACAGGGTAAAAACAATAAATAAGATATCTTTTAAAATTCCAAGACCTAGAGCAATTAAAATGAACCATTTGGCACTCAACCCTTGCAGCTAAAATCAGTAGCAACAAAACTCATTCTCCCACTAATCTTCAGGGGGCTTTAGGGCAAAGGTTCATCTTCATTTACTTTAGCTGCAAGTCACTGAGCCATCAATTCTGCCAATGAATAAAACACAGACTATGTTTAATAAAAGTGCTTACAAAGTTCTCTGTAAAACTGTATTAAGGATCAAAAACTGCAACTGCATTCTGGGATGAAATGTACTGTCCAGCAAAAAACAGAAGCTGTTTCTGACTTAAAAGATCCTTACATAGTAGTGCCACCCAAAAGAAGCTTCCACTAAAAAAATACACCTAAGCTGACCTGTGCACATTCCCTGATTTAATAGAACCTGCAGTATTTTGTAAATTGACCATACGAATTGTAGGGTTTCTCAGGTTTCATATTAAGTGTTTGCATATGATGCACTTATTAGTTAAGTTTCTCTAGCATAACATTAAAATACATTTTTTTAGTCAGAAGTAGGATATTAAAAGCTACCTTCAAATGTCCTATGATATACCATAGATGTCATGGCACTTTAAAACCTTTTAAACATTTCTGCTAAATTACTTAGTTTTGCATTAAGGCATCTCAGTGCTTCCTATTAAATGCAATACATTTGAGTGACAATTAAACACTGTGAATGATTCTCTAAAGGAAAGAGATTAACTAAAAAGGGAAACAAGTTTTGAAATAAAGTTACACAAAAACATACATTATATTTTTTTAAGCTTCATCTCTGCAATAATCAGTACTCAGTTGTCTGAAATTAAATCTTTCTGCTTTTTGTCTTTATAGAATATGTCCAATGGAGCCAAAGAGTCATTCGTGTGATTAAAATTAAAGTAGTATTGCAAAAGAAAAAAATACATATACACTCCTAAAGCTATATTATGTATTTTTTATGTCTTAAATGGAATTTACAGTTCTCTCTGGCAATGTGAATGAACATCCTATAATTTAGTCAATTTACAGATTACAGGTTCAAATTGACCTTGTAGCCCATAAAATTGCTCATCTTCAGTACAGGATTAGAAGTGGGAGAAGAATGTCATAACTGTATTTAAGGAATTTACCATAACAATGGAAAGGAGGATATGCATGCATAATTTTAGCCACTCTCACTCATATCAGTTTTGAATTCTGAAACAATGGATATCCTGCGCGTGCTTCCTAGTTCACCACGGTAGAGATGGTTTCAATTTACTCACCCACAGACATGACACTTGTATTCCCTCATCCCCAGGTGCCTTTTGACATGGTTTCTGGCATCACCAAGCTGAGCTGTTGCAAAATGGCATATCTTGCACTTGAATGGTTTTGATCCTAAGTAAATTTAACATAAAATATGATTTGAATTTGAATTTGAATAATACATTACTGATAGTTTAAAAAGAGGCCTAGATCTTAAATCATACTTTAATCTATTTACAACTTTCTGCCCTCAAAATGGAATACTGGCACTCCTTTCTAACTTGAATACCTGCATTCCGTAATTACTCCACCAGAAGCCTTTAATGTTTCAGTGAGTGTTCCTAGCTTTCAGTAACATTTCTAAGATTTAAAGGTAAAAGTGATACAGTTGAACAATACTAAGTAGATGAGATGAGCTAAACAATTTTGAATATTTTTCTTCCAATCCACAGAAATATCTTTTAAAACCATTCGATTCAAAATGGAACATTTTAAAAACAAATACAGACCAGGTGATATTTTTTAAAGTACATTTATCATCAAATAAATTTCTCAGTGTCCACCTCATTTCCTCTTATTTCTGCTTTGAATTTATTTACATTAATAATGCTAGTTCAGATTTTTTTCTGAAATACTATTCCCCCAAATGATTCAATATATTACTATTTTAATAGCATACAGTACAAGAATATACAGTAGATAAACTATTTGCTTTTATGATCATTGTAGAGTCAAAAACCTGTGTTGATTCTGCAAAACACAAGTGCTGACATTTTGGCCATTATTCACTTCAAGAACAAAGCTTTCAACATAAAAAACATAGTACTAAGAATTTTTTTTTAATTTCATAAACAAATAAGATTAACCTACTCTCAAAAATAGGAAAACCAAATTATTTCAGTCAACAAACCTAGTGTCAGTAACAGATTGTAACTGGAACATAGTTACAATAGAGAATCCCCTACCCACATTATGAGAAGCAGCATCCTTTTAAATTCTAACATACATACACCATTTTCCAATTTTCTAACCACTACACTTTCAAGTAAATAAATCAAAATCATAAAAATCAGTTTAAAGTCAGTACAATTTTTCCAGATTTTTTCATATCATGTTTAGTACCTATTTGGTGAAATACCTCTTCTAATCCAGTTAGAATACAAAATATGTGAACTTTAATAAATACACAAAAAGAGCTCACATTAAACAATTGCAATAAATCATATTTGATCAATGAACCTTCAGGCAGTGTCCTTGGAAAAAACATCCTCCAAGAATACTTTGTTGAAATTGAAGCACTCAGTAAAAATTTTAGAGTCTTAAATTTCACTTCAGTTCCCAAAAGCTGACAAAAAAGTGAAGCATTTAATTTTAATCTTCTAACAGAAATAAAAAAGTCAACAGTACTAAGCACAGGCAGACAAGGTTGAATATTGCACAGTTCAATGACAATGAAGCTGGATCTCTTAATTCTTCCATTTCTACTGTTAGGAGTAGATGTAAAATGTATTTAGCACCTGAATGGTTATATCTAGTCAGCTTTATATGTTTAAATGTCAAAAGCAGGTTGAGACTGCAGCTTACAGCAATCACATCCTATCAATCACATTAGAAACTACAGTTTATTTAAATGATTCTGATAAAACTAAGCCTATCACTACTTTGAAACATTTCATCTTGACACAGAATTCTATAAAGGGGCTTGTAAAAGAAAAGAGTGAGAAGAACCAATTTCCCTGTACTTTAAATGAAAATGCATTAAAGATAATAAGATAATTAGGAAATTATTAATTAACAGTAACATCAGAACTCCAAACAAAGATAAAGCTCTCAACATTTGTATTACAATTCTGGTGACAGGATTTATCTTAAGTTTTTGTCTTGCTTGCACTGTGCTGACACTGGGACGAGTTCCTCCTTGTGTTCACACACGTGCCACACGTGCCACAGGGGCCCAGCATAGACCTGTCTGGCCTGAACATGGCTCCCCAGTAAGGAACCCTAATTCCTTCAGGTCTCAGTGATGGTTGCTAGTGTGTTGACAATGCATAAATGAGTTATTTTGTTGACTTCTTTCACACCGAAATCACTGAGTCCCTATGTTTCATATCTTCTATTCAGAGTAGACTGTTAACGTCCCCTTTCTGGGCCATAAAAATTCAAATACTAGGGGATTCGAGGTAATACATTCCTGTGTAAGGAAGAAAGCCCCTTTTTCTCTAACTGATGTTCCCACTTTTAAGCTTGCTATGTACATCCCACAATGAATTCAGGCATGGTGTCCACAAGGCAACATTTGTAAAACCACACATTTCTGAATTTGTCTGTCTCACAGGTATATTGTGATTATTATAAACTGTCGATATTATTTTAAATAGCTTCATGTCTTGGGACAACATTATCCTCAGTAGGTTTTTCACTTTTAATTTGGCCTGTGAAAGGGAAAAACAAAAGAGGCCCTCTAGCTTTCTCACACCTTACAATTTTACCAAAAGAATTTCAAAGGCTTTAAAAACTAAGTCTTCCCTCAGACCTCCACAGGCATTTCGACATCCCCCACTGCTAACTGCTGAGCATACAGGGATGTGACATTAAGATAAAAACAACAACAATGTAACCTTAAGTCTTAAAGAATCAAGTAAGAGGTATAGAACCCATCTAATGCTTCTCAACAATGGCCTCAATTCTACAATCCTCCCTGAACGCTGAACACATCCATCCTTTCCTTCCTTCCTTCCTTCCTTCTCTGCCTTCCCTTCCGTCCTTCATCCACTCAACAAGCAACGCTGAGATCCAAGGCAGTGTGGGGCCAGGTTCTCACTACGCTTGAAGTGAGAACTGTCACATACAGAGTTACAAACATGCCCTGTATTTTTTCAGGGAAGTTATCTCCCTGCACGTGGACGTTTTCAAACAGCATAAGTGACCAGGGCACTCAGAACACGAAATGAAGGGCTTCGGACAGTCTTCCAGCTTGATGACACCTGCCATGTTCAATGGAATGAAAACTCCGCCTCACAGAATCATGCAGGAGAGCAAACGGACAGCCTTTTCTGTACTACTAATGTGCTGAGAAGGGAGATGCTGCTCTTCCTGGTCATGCTGATGGCTTCATACCAGCAAACAACAGCGGAAATCTCTGGGAGGGCTTTTTCCTACAATCCTTGATAACCAAAACTCATTTATTTCTTACAGTATGGCTTTATCGTGCTAAGGATGAGAAGAAAAGGTTACACAAAACATATAGTAAATCACAAAATATGAAAACAACGATTGGAAGAGTAAGCCCTTTTCCAGTTAAC
This sequence comes from Manis pentadactyla, assembly GCF_030020395.1. Lineage (NCBI taxonomy): Eukaryota > Metazoa > Chordata > Mammalia > Pholidota > Manidae > Manis > Manis pentadactyla. The sequence continues at coordinate 154,434,589 of NC_080024.1, read as the reverse complement.
CATTAATAACAGTCCCTGCATTACTATTTCATGGACATAGCAAAGTATCAGAAAGGCAATTCATTTTAAGATGCCCCAAGAAAAAAACTCGGATTAAACCTATAGAACAACTTCCCCAAAAAAGTGACTTGCAAAATTGAAACAGTAGACTGGCATTGTGTTCTCAGGAACCATGCTCTCTGCGGTGTTTTGGAAGACAATAAAAATGCACTTGCTGATAAGTCCAACCCAGGATGCTAACTTTTACTAAATGTTACAATCAATGATGTAACTTACATAAGTAGGGTTACTTTGTCACATATTGATAGTTACCTCACTTTCACATCCACATTAACTTGATTTTAAATGCAATTAATACATATAGTCAAGGAAGACTAATGGACTACATTCTGCACTTAACCTGGTGGACATTTTCAAATGGCACAAGTGACCAGTGCAAACCTATTTTGCATTGTAAACGACTAAATAAATCTTAATGGATTAAGAATGATCAGCTATCAACACACAAGGGAAATTAAGTGCTGAAATGCCTACATTGATTATTTTAAATTATTAGCCTTACTCTGTTCTTGAATTTGTATGCTTTTAGTGAGCTTTAACACATTTACAAGACTTATTGACTATAATTACAAGAGAATTCAAGTAATGGACACATCAATTATAAGCAACATGTCTTGACCAGACAGTTGCATAAAGAATTCTAAAAAGAGCTCCATTAGCATCTTCCCCTTAGTTTTATTCAGTTTTATCTGCCTTACGAGGGCATATAAGAAAGTACTTATTTTCCGCCCATGTGAACAAGCCTAACTTCTAAAACTGTTATCATTTCAGAAAGTGCACAGCAACACTGTCCTGACAGAGGGATTAAAAATGCCAACAACTAAGAATATGAACTTACTCCCCAACAATGACTCCATAACATGGGAAGAGTTGGAATTAGGAGCACAGAGTATATATTTACCTAGACTAATCTTATGTGGGTTACCCTATCACTTTTTCAATGAAAAACTTTTATCTATCTTTAATCACCCTAAACTATTAACAATGTTTCATATTTTTTCTTCCTCCTTGTAACCATGCACTAAGTTTCAAAAACTGCATGAATTTAAAGTATAGCTTTAATAATAAGCCATTATTTAAAAGTACAGTAAAATAAACCTTACAGTTTTAATGAAAATATGTTCATTGAAATGTGAATTTATTATTCAAATCCACTCATAAATTCAACCATGGAGACAGAACTTGTCTAAGCAGAGCACAATGATTTAGAAAAGCTGTCTATTTAAAATAACGAATGTATGGCAGGTTTATAGAAATAGTGCAGTGAATTTTTACATAAATTTAGAATAGTGGCTTATGCATTTTACACAAAAAAAATGTTTAAAAATAATTTCTACCTAAAATTAAACATTAAAATGGAACATTACATGTGACAGCATAGAAACAAAATCAGGTGCTATCTCAACGAAAACCAAATCCCCAGGACATGTTAACTTTGAGAACGTGTTGACTAATTTTGATTGCTGAAAGTAGAATCTTACTGCCTAAGAGTTACACTCTTGAAGATAAATCATCTGACAACGAATATTTTTAAATCCCTAAAACTGCAAGAAGATGTTATTATTTCATTCTTCAAAAGCCATTTAACATCCTTCTGAAACCCAAAGTGCAGTTTTCACAGATACCTTAAAACTAAAAAATTAGAACTTCGAAACAACTGAAAAACTGTGAGAGACAGGAATTTAAGAAAGGCATCAGAGGGGGCTTGCCTTTCTGATAAAGTTAAAAGAAGTTTGTCAAAACTCTGCCTTTGGAATCACTGAGGCTTAATGACATCTCAAAATGTTAAGAGTCCACAGTGACTCCTGGCAGATGCAAGAGCACCACACGGCAGTGCGCTGCGACCTGGTGGGAGGCCAGCAGGCAGCGGGGAAAGGCCTCCACATCTAGATGGGCACAAATGTCCCAAACACACCACCCACCTGCACTTTATAGGTAAAGAGGTTTGTGCAGTTTTACATACCTGTATGAGTGCGAATGTGTGCAAGAAATGCCATCGAATTGCTACTTCGGCACATCTTCCCACAATACTTGCAAACATTTCCCTGATTTTCCTCTCTCTCACGGTTGATTTGCTCTGTGTCTTCCACTATGTATTTATTCACCTCCCGAAGCAGTTCCTCATGCTGCCCTTTTATATGCAGGAATAAATTCTGTTCAGAATCAAAGGGCTCTGTACACTTGACACATTTAAAGGTGGCCCCTCCCTCTGGAAGCTCTTCTACACTGGCCTGCTCATTTCTCATATGCCCAGCACTAGCCAAATGCTGATGCAGGTTACTCTCTGTATAGAATGATTTTCCACACAGTAAACAATGGAAGTGTTTCTCTTTTGTGGGATGCTTCATAGCTATGTGAACATTCAGTCCACTCAAACCATCTGCTAAGAAGCCGCAATCATCACAACGAATTCGTGTGGATTCACCAAAGGCACTACCCTCAGATTTCTTCTTTCTCACACCTGGGCCACAGTCCTTTAAAGGCAACTCACTAATTCTTACTCCTGTTGCTGTGAGACCCTCTTCAGACTGGTCTACCGATTCACCATCGTCAGGGTTCTTTATTCTTATTATGGAAGAATCAAACCGGCCCAAACTGTACAGGGCCTGTCCTTTAGCATCAATACTGATTACAGTCTCATAGACATCATTACTTTCAACTGTGCTATCAGAAACTGGACTGTCCTCTTCCAAAATAATTTTAGTTTCCTGCTGGGAATTTATCAGAATTTCCTTGCCCTCCAGAATGGGATCTTCCGGCATATCTTTCAGACCCTCAGGACTCTGCACACGTCCAACTCCGCTCTGACTGCCGCTGACCGGGCGCAGCCCTTCTCCCACCACCCTCATTGCCACGGCGGTGCTGCTTCCAGCTGGGTGCGCTCCATCACTTCCTGCAGGACACACGTGTCTGCTGAGGCCTTTACCTGCCTCATCCCCAACATGTCCACTGCTCACACAAAGTCCATCCAGGTCTCTGATGTCATTCAACACACCACGGTTCTTCTTTGCTGTCTCATAATCCAAAGCTGAGCTTCTTGGATTTTCATTCTGAAATGTGCTGGGGGAGCCATCCTTAGAGGAGATAGTAAGGGACACCATCTCCTCAGGTTTCAGAACTTTATCCTTGATGGGGGGCTGTTGGAAAGTTTCACAACAAGAAGGATCTTCACTGAGATTAGATCCTTCAGTCTCAATTTCTACAGAGTCAGGGGCACAGAGTACTCCAGACATGGCTAAGTTAGTACTGTCATCCAAATCAGAACGAGCAGCAGTACCACCAGGCTTAAGAGTTTCAGATGGAAGATCTGAAATTATCTGAAGTTCTTCAGGATTTTGTGGGTGATGCTCTTCAGGTATGTTTTTGGACATTTCTGCAGAACTTGCTTCTGCATCAGGGCAGTTCAGGTAAGACTGACTTTTCATCTTGTGTTTTTCTGTTGCCGCGTGCCTAGTCATCTCTCGACAAGTCACAGCATAGTAATCACATGCCATGCAGTAAAACGCAAACTCTTTTGTATGTTTCCGCTTTATGTGCAGTTCTAGAGAAGTAGAGGAGTGAGCGCTGAACTCACAGTGTGCACACTTATTATCACTCACATCTGTGACATCTGTCTGGGAGCAAGCATTGTCCTGCTGGATAAGGTCCTCTGGTTCCAGAGACACTCGTTCCTTTGTATCAGTAAGGTGACTATTACCTTCCCCACCCATAGAATGAAATACATTTTCAACTTCAACTGGATGTCCATGTTCTACTACTGGTTTTTCTGAAATGGAGACATCTGATTCACCTGACTTGCTGGTATGTTCGTCTGAAACGACCAAATTGGTGTTCTTTCTACAGGCTTCAAGGTTACCCCCTTCGGGGCCAACAATGATATCTGAACTTTGTTTTCCATTTGCTTCTACTTCCACACGTCCTTTATGCTTCTTGGTAGCACAATGACGCTCCATATCTCCCTTAGTTACTGTATAATACTTACACACTTTGCATAAGTAACTATATTGGTGACTGTGTTTTCGTCTAATGTGAATGGTCAAGTTTGTAATACTAGAGGCCAAAAGACCACAATGTGAACATGTCCGTGAGATGTTACCTTTCGGTCTCCCTCTCTTTGGAGTGCTGGTCAAAGCTACTTCATCCTCTTTGGTGACCACACCAGGCTGTGGCAGTTCCTTGGTAGTGAGCATGCTCTTGTCGAGATAGCAATGCTCCTGTAATTGCACACCTTCTATATGGCCTTCTATCCTTTCATTTCCAGAAATGTGAAGCTCTTCTTTTTTGTCACTTGTACCTATACATATCCTTTCAATACATTCTTCAAAGCTTAAGCCAATATTATTTTTCTTAGCATTTTCAAGATGCTTGCTTCTCTTAATGTGTTTCTCCATTCCTTCCTTGCTCAATGAGTAAAGATTACATGCTTTACAAAGGAAGTGATAATCTTGACCATGCCTGAGCTTTATGTGCCTTGTGAGAACAGTGGAAGACCTAGTTTTATAAAAACACTTCTTACATTGAAACTGAGGCTTACTCGAATGCCTTATTTCACTGCCATGGCTTGCCCTGGGCTTGGCAGGTTCTTTCTGGGATGCTGCTTTTCCTGACTCATTCAGACAATCTTTTGTGTTTTCTGATTCTAAAGTACTTAAAGGTAAAGTCTGTAACACCACATCGTTGTTAAAAGATTGAGAAGTCTTTGGCTGAACCAATAAACAAATGTGCTTCTCAGTTCTTTTATGTTCTTCCATGTCTTTCTCAGTCAAGAACAGGTTACAGGAAGTGCAAAGAAAACCCAGACTATGTTTGTCCTTCATATGGGCTCTAAGATTTATTTCATTCACGGCAATAAATGAACAGCACTGACAACTGAGGCCAGAGGCAGTGTGCTGGTGCTGGTTATTGTGCAAATGCTCATGAAAGTCCCTTTTCGATGTGCTAGAAAAGTCACATGTCGCACAGTAAAACTTCATCTCTCTTGTTTGGCACCTTTCCCTATGGTTTTCCACCTCTGTCCCATTTGTAGATATCTGACCACAGTCGGAACAAGAACACATCTGGTGGTCAGAAGCTGGCCTCACTGTCAGCGAGTCAAGAGAATGCAGAAGATGGGGATTTTTGTCCTGCCTCGGGCCCAGCGTCTCTGCGGAAGGCACGCGCAGACGGTGGGCATTGCCACTCGCTTCTGCGTGTTTGGGCATTGACTCTGCACCACTTGCTTTCATCTGTGCCCTGAAGTGTTTCATATACATCCTCTCAGTTTCATTAGTGCCTCTTTTGCTAATTCCTAAAAGATTAAACCTTTTCTTTGCCTGGCCTTTCAAGGCGAAAGTGCCAGTTCGTCGTCGGAAGCTATTCCCCAGCATGAGAATGCTGCGCTCAACTCTTGGTCTTGCAGTTGTACTGATACTGTGTGCTGTCTGTAGGGTCATTTTGGTAGATTCCAATTTTTCTAAGAGACCCTCTGAGGCTACTAAAAGCCCTAAGGTTTTACTCTGGTTCCCAGGATTTCGAGTTCCCTCAAGGGGGGCGACACTTGCCTCAACAACCTCTACTTCCGACGCAGTATTCCCAGACGGCATCGTTTCAACAAGCAGCTCGCTGCTACTTCCACTCTGCTTGGAAATGCTTCCTCGGAAATCTTTACATTTGCTTCCAACATCCTGTAATGCTTTGGAATCACTATTCTTTGCTATTGGTTTAGAAGCTCTTGGTTTTGCACGAACATTTTTTGTTCCCATGGTACATGGTTTCTTAGGAAAAGGCTGTTTTGTTAAGATCTGTACAAATCCTCCACGAGCAGCAAGATTCTGACGCCGGAGATGTGTTTTGCCAAGATAATGTGCATTCAACAGGCTTTCATCCACACACTGAAAGCCACAAAGATCACAAGAGAAGACTTTCTGTGGCCCGTGTGCCTGTCTGACATGCACGTGTAAAGCCGCACTGCTCTCTGCTTTGTGGCTACAGTAGCAGCAAACATGTTCCTTCGACTGTTGCGTGTGACACTCAGCGTGCTTTTCCAAATCAGAGCAAGAAGAAAACAAATGACTACATATGTTGCACTTGAGAACTGTATCTACATTTCCAATGGTACAACTAACATTAATCTCTTTAAGGGGGAAAGAAGATTCTCTTGCCAGATCCAGGGAAACCCCTTCCTGAGCCGACTTTATTTCAGTGTCTGTTTTCAGAGAAACAGTATCAACAGTACTGAGCCTGCAGGGAGGGAGGAAAGCATTGGGAGGATATGTGCCTCCATCTGCACAGTTCTTCAGGAGGGCCTCCTTCCCTGCCTCATCTATGGGGACACCCACTCCTGGGACTGTGCTCTCAGAAGTCTTTAACCCATGAACGCTCTGCTCTTCTGACTTTACGGGCTCTGCCTCAGCTGCTAATTTCATTCGTTTGAAAGCACGTTTATTTCCATCTTCCACCACAACACTGTCAATGTTTGATGATTCTGAAAAACCTCTTTTGCTTGTGGGATTCTCAGAGGAATTTGCTATCACATCAGACACAAGCCCATAATCCCCACCATGGGAGGAAATATTTCTCAAGTCTTTTGCTTCTTTATTTACATTTTCATCCTCATCACTCTCTGGTTTCTTCTCAGTATCCATCATTAATAAAGTGATGCTTCCTTCCTATGGCTCACTTGGCACTCATAACCTGAGAAGAAAATAAACATGGCATTAAACCTTTGAACATAAAGACACACAATTTAGTCCAAAATAAACATAAGGTGATGCAGTCGTTGAAAACAATGTCACAAAATTTGCCTCAAGAGTTCCTCTCTATTGAGATGAATCTGATCACAGGTACAAAGTCCTTATGAAAAGCGTGAGATCAGACTTGGGGAATACCACATCACCACACTGCTGACTCAGGAAGCAATGCGATGGTACCTTTATAGAAAAGGTGATTCTCAACCAGCTTGTAAAAAACTCCCATGTTTCAATTCTCTTTACCAATACATTTCAGTTTACTACTTTTTTTTTTTAAAGAGAGATGCTCTCTTTGCAAATCATGTTTCAATGAACCCCCATTCTGTAAAATAAACAAAACTTCTATGATGCAAGTCAGGAAGTCAAGCGTTCCCTCCTTAGTGTCCCAGCAGAAGTCTAAAAGTCCCAGAGTAAAAGACACATAATTTAAAAACAACTGCTTCATCCTTTTCCCCTGAGCAAAGAGCCTTACCTCATTTTTCTAAATATATCCTAATTAGCAACATGCATATTCTCATCACATATCACTGTCCAATGCTCAAGTTCTTTTGCCAATGAAAAGCCACTCCTATCCCAGTTGTCAATCACCAGTTTCTTCATCTACAGTCATTTTGTATAGTCTGAAGGTTAATGACAAAGGGAAATGTCAGTGGTACAGCAGAATTAATGAGTAAGTTTAGGGAGGGAGTTTTATTGAATAAAATGTTTTAAAATCAATAATATTGACTTTATCTTTCATAATTCTCTTTAATTCAATTAAAACATATCATTTTCCATTTACTTCACGCCATGATTGAAATCTTCAGCCAATGCCATTTGGTTTGATGTTAATAAAAAGCCATCACATATTATGGCCTCAAAGCTAATGTTAAGTATTTTTAACTATTTTAACTATTTTTTCCATAACAAAGACAATCAAAGGAAAGCTATTGCTTTGAGTTCTGTTAAAAGTAGGGAAAAAAAATATTTGTAAGATAGGCCACCAAAAGCACGAGCACCAAAAAAGAATAAATTATCAAAATTAAAAACTTCAAACTACATCATGCTTCAAAGGCCACTACCCAGAAAGTGAAAAGACAACCCACAGAACAGGAGAAACATCTACAAATCATTATCTGATAAAGGACTTTTCTAGAATACATAAAGAACTCTTACAACTCAATAATAATAAAACAAATCAACTTTAAAATGTTCAAAGGAGCTGAATATATATTCCTCCAAAGATGTACAAATGGCCAAAAGTACATAAAAACATACACTGTATCAGTAGTCATCAGAGAAATGCAAATCAATACCATCATGCAGTATCACTTCACACTCACTATGATGGCTAGAATCAAAAAGACAGATAATAACAAATGTGGGTGAGGATGTGGAGAAATGAGAACCCTGATACAGTGGTAGTGGGGATGTAAAATGGCCATGCCACTTTGGAAAACAGCTCCTCAAATGAATAAACATGGAGTTACCAGATAGCCCAGCAACCGCATTCCTAGACATGTGGCCGACAGAGATGAAAATGTGTCCACACAAAAATTTGTACACAAGTGTTTATAGCAGTATTACTCACAATAGCCGGAAAGAGGAAACAACCCACAACTCCGTCAACAGATTAAAGGATAAACAAAACGAGATACATCCCTATCTACACAATGGAGGATCATTCCATCACAAAAAGGAATGAAGCACTAACACAGGCTACAATACGGATGAACCTTGAAAACATGCTAAGTGAAAGAAGCCAGTTCCAAAAGAGCACATCCAATACGATTCCTTTCATAGGAAATATCCAGAATAGGCAAATCTATAGGGACAGAAAGTAGATTAATGGTTCCCTAGAGCTTTGGGGGTGGTGGGGGGTGGGTACAGGAAGCAGCTGGGAAATAATAAAAGAAACAAGGTTACCATCTGAGGTGATAAAAATGTTCTAATATTTACTGTGATGATGGATGGCTCAATGTCTGAAATACTTAAACCCATTACATCGTAGTTTAAATGGGTGACCTGTATAGTACGTGACTATCTCAATAAAGCTGCTTAAAATAGTCACTTATAATCTACAATACCAAAAGCATCTTGTATGTTATTGCATTGTAATACAATAACATATTGTATCATTCTTGTAAAAGAATGCAAATATAAATATTCACAGTTTTATTACACTTACAAGATTTTCACTATTTCTTTAGAATGTGTTCCAGAAAATATAAATTTTTAGGAGGTTAACAGATGTTTGGGGGCCAAAAAAAAAATCCCTGCTCAAATAAGCTTAGAAAACTCTGGTTTGAACAAAATTTTCTTTACCACAGGATTTCTTAACACATAAGCATTACCCAAACTGATTTCATTACAGAAGTCTTTGTTTATAAAAAATATCAAGAATCTGGGGTTTCAAATGAGCCTTCAGAAAATACTCTTTCAGGTAAAGCATGGGCTTTGACGTTTGCAATGGAAGGGAACAGGAAGAAAGAGAACGAGTGTGCACGCGTCCCCAAGTGCCACAGGGCCCGCCCCACGCCAAGGGCTCCTGGGTGTACATGCTGGAATCACAGCAAAGAACACAGAATCCCTGCCTTGCACCTTAAGGGGTGAGACCATGTATTTTCTTTGAATAGACATATGTCCAATCCCGGACACTGACTTCTGGGCAGGGAGAGTCACAGGGCCTCATTTACTCTCAAGGATGAAAACAAGAATGAAAAAAACACAAAATCTGTGCAACAGCAGGACACTGGACATCAGGCCCCAAAGGGCACTGATCCCTGAGATGAGACACATACCAGGTGAGTCCCAGCTTACTGCCTGGAGAAAGGGCCAAGCCACAAGACAGGGCCCAGGGTCTCCCAACAGAGCTAAGGGGCAGGTGGAGCCTGTAGGTCAGAGTAAAAGAGAGGAGAGGGGACAGAAAGAGAAGCCCAGAGATCTGCGGAGGCTTCCCCCAGAGTATCTCAAGACAGAGAACACTGCCCTCTTCCAGGAAGCTGTCTCTGGCCCCTTTCACACGGTCCTTGGCAAAGCCCCCGCCCTAAGGCCATGGCTGCTCAGAGCTCTTCCACAGTGGGTCAGGTTTACCTGTCCCAGAAGTTTATATAAGTGGCATCACACCATAAGCCTTTTGTGGGGAAGGGGTGGCTTCTTTTGCTCACCCCAAAGTTTTGTTGCACTTATCAGCAATGCATTCTGCTTCTTTGCTGAGCAGTGTTCCACTGTATGGATATACCACCACTCTGTTGATGGACGTCTGAGCTGTTTTCCCTTTTTTGGCTATTATGATAAAGCTGCTATGAATATTCTTGTATAAGTCTTTTAATGAACATATATTTTCATTCATTTTGTATAAATACCCAGGGTCTTGCTGGGTTATACAATAGATGAGTATGCTAAATTTTATGAGAAGCTGCCAGACTGATTTTCAAAGTTGTTGTACTGCTTTACATAGCCACCAGTAATGTCAAGAATTTTGATTCATCCATGTCCTAACCAACATTTGACACTTTCAGTCTTTTAAATGTCCATAATGTCATATTAGTGGGTGTGCATGGCTTTAATCTGCATTTCCCTAGATGGTGCTGAATTGTCTGTTATGTGCTTTGTGAGGTGCTGGTTAGCACTTTGTCCATTTCTTAAACCAGTTGTTTATCTATTACTGAGTTCATGTATTCTGGATATAAATCATTTGTCAGATACATATTTCACAAATATTTTCTCCCTTTCCATTACTGTTTGTATTATTGTTATCTTTTGATAAGCAGACATTTTAAATTTTGATGAAATCAATTTTTATTCCTGTTCTGGTCATTTATGTGTCTAGTTTATTTTCTGCCTCCCCATGACAGAATGGAAAGGCATGGTTTATTTTATCCACCCTAATATCCCAGGAGCTTTGAACAATTCCAAGCACATACAAGGTACTAGAATGAACAAATACTTCATTGTGATATAAGAAATGTCTCCTCTCTAAGTATTTATAGATAAAATAAGAAATGTCTGAGATTTTCAAATAGCCCAGGAGAAGGACAAATTGAAGGTTATATACTGATAGTGATTAAAGCTGAGTGACAGTCACATGAGGATTCAACATCCTACTCTATCAACTTTTATGCATCTGTATTGAAAATGTCCATAATATTTAAATTTATTTTAATGCTTAGTCTAAAATGGCATGAATTCTTTTCCTTTTGATGATGAGTCTAATCATCTCTTACTCTTCCAACATTGCTGTGGCACATTACTATGTTACCTTTACTGTGGACACTAGCAGGAGTCCCTCTTCAGAAATACAAGGTACAGAACACACAGGCTAAGGCAGAGAATACCCACACATGCATGTCTATTCAGAGTGAATGTTCTAGTGATGGCACCTGACTCATATATTTTTAGAGACTAAAGAATGACAACTGCAGAGGAGCTAAATAGACAGTTCTCTAAAGAAGAAATTCAGATGGCCAACAGACACATGAAAAGATGCTCCACATCGCTTGTCATCAGAGAAATGCAAATTAAAACCACAATGAGATATCATCTCACACCAGTAAGGATGGCTACCATCCAAAAGACAAACAACAACAAATGTTGGCGAGGTTGTGGAGAAAGGGGAACCCTCCTGCACTGCTGGTGGGAATGTAAATTAGTTCAACCATTGTGGAAAGCAGTATGGAGCTTCCTCAAAATGCTCAAAATAGAAATACCATTTGACCCAGGAATTCCACTTCTAGGAATTTACCCCAAGAATGCAGCACTCCAGTTTGAAAAAGACAGATGCACCCCTATGTTTATCGCTGCCCTATTTACAACAGCCAACATATGGAAGCAACATAAATGTCCATCAGTAGATGAACGGATAAAGAAGATGTGGTACATACACACAATAGAATATTACTCAGCCATAAGAAAAAAACAAATCCTACCATTCACAACAACATGGATGGAGCTAGAGGGTATTATGCTCAGTGAAATAAGCCAGGCGGAGAAAGACAAGTACCAAATGATTTCACTCATATGTGGAGTATAAGAACAAAAGAAAACTGAAGGAACAAAACAGCAGCAGAAGCACAGAACCCAAGAATGGACTAATAGTTACCAAAGGGAAAGGGACTGGGGAGGATAGGTGGGAAGGGAGGGATAAGGGCAGGAAAAAAAGAAAGGGGGCCTTATGATTAGCATGTATAGTGTGGGGGGGGCACAGGGAGGGCTGTGCAACACAGAGAAGACAAGTAGTGATTTTACAGCATCTTACTATGTTGATGGACAGTGACTGTGAATGGGGATGTGTGGGGGACTTGGTGAAGGAGGGAGCCTAGTAAACATAATATCCTTCATGTAATTGTAGATTAATGATACCAAAAAAAAATTTTAAAAAAAAAGAACAATTGCATTAATATGCAAAAGTAAAATAATAAGACCCTTTATTATCTTCTATACAATGGCTCCAAAAATTCTAAAACAAAAGAAAATGTTTCTACATTTATTATTTCCCAATTGATTTCAATTAACAAAATAGTTTAGCATATCATTATATCAAGAAAGAAAAAACATTCAACAAACATATATTGCGTGCATACCATATGAAAGGAACTACAGTGACACAAACACATTCTTTGCCCTCACCAGGCTCATATTCTATTAGGAGCAGGGTGACCTATACACAAAGAAACTCTAATACAGGTCACATATGTTCACATGTGTGACACAGACCAAGATCTACAGCAGTATAAATGAGCAAGGGGTCATACTTCCAAGTCAGGTATTTGGCTAACAACAGCAGAAATACCATTTGAGCTAAACCTTGAGGAAACTAAAACTGTTTTATTCTTTTGTTGAGAGAGCAAGCAGTAACAGCTAAACATCTCAAGTACAAGGGAGGGATTAGGCAAAGCCATAAAACGTACACAATGAGAGGGCAAGATTGTCAGCAGTCCAGAGAGCTAGGGCTTGGCTTTCCACTCAACAGCAACTCAAAACAAAGGCAGAGGGTCAACCAAGACCACCACCATCCAAGGCTCTGAATCAAGAGTTGTAATTTATTCAGTAGTGTCAGTGGGAAGTCACCAAAACACAGCACTGCTTTAAGAAGTTTAATTTTTCAGTATGCAGGAATATCACAAGCAAAGTCTAGAAGCAGAAAGAGTGAATTCTAACAGTTTGTTACAACAAGATGAATCAGTAAGCAGAAGTGCAAGGTGAAAATGAGTGTCAGATTTCTTCCCACAGGAAGGGTTCAAGATTCAGAAGACCTAGCAAGTGTTCAGATTAAAATAATAAGATACATTAAACCAAATCTTCCTAAAGCTTATGTTTCCTATACAAACTCACCAATTACCATCCAACATATGCCCTAACTGTGCAACAAAGCTTTCAAATATTCAGTTCCAGTTATAACAACTATTCTTATCCAAATGCTCAACTATTCCTCAATTTTAAAAAAAAATAAGTTGCATTTAACTTTATTATCTTCAATTTTACCTAGAAATTATTAAATCATCCAGAATCTGTCACAAAAGAAAGTTCATGCTCTAACTGAAATGGTCTCTGATATGATTTAGAGAAAAAAATGTTGCATGAAAGAAATCAAAACACTCACATGCTTTTTAAGAATAATAAAACAAATCAATAGCAGCCTTCTGATGACACCTGGTGGCCATTTCTCACAGGCAGTTTCAGCATTTTAAAGAAAATATTTCACGAACTAGTGGAGAAACGCAACAGTTTTATTCCGTCATTTCCTATGCTATCTTCACTATGAGTAGCATGCATGGAATTTTGCCTTCATTCTCCTCCTTTTGGTTCCACTTTTCACTTACTCCAATCTCTTCTTCATTTCTCTCTTCCTCCCTTTTCTAACAAGTACCCATCAAGCAGCTGAGCCCTTGCTCTAGCCTATTCTCTCTTTCATACACACACACGCACACAAACAAGCTCTCTCACTGGTGTGACGAAGACACCCACACAAGAAACCACCTTCTCTCTGCCTCCACCCACACCATCTCACCCTTCACCCTACCCAGACTCACCCAAATTAGTGGTGTCAGCAGTGTGACATTAGCATGGGTTGGCCCCAGGCCAATTGTAAAACTACAGCAGGATGCAGGGAGGGTAGGCTTGGCAGGTGTGCACACACACATGCATATACATAAGAACTCCTGATGGTCTCTTGCCCTTTCTCTTTGGGAAGTTCAAAAAAGGATGAACTCTGGAAGTCATTATCATCCTACAGTAGGGATTCTCTCCTCTCCTCCTGGAAGGACAGTTCTGACTTCCTGTTATGAGCTTCAATAGCGACAGTTGAGCAAGGCAAGAATAAATGGAAAGTAGTGGACTACTCAGATCTCTTTCTTAATCTACATTTAAATTGGTAGTCCCCAGAGCGGCTGGAGACTCCTGTCAACAGCCCTGTGAGTGAGTGGCTGGGGAGCAGCTCCTCCAGCCCCAGCCAGACTTCAGATAACTGCACAGCCCTACCGAATGCTGGCTGCAGCCACAGGAGAGACCTGGAACCAGAACGTCCCTGACCCACAGACACTGTGATGTAATAAATGCTTGTTGCTTTAAGCCAGTAAGTTTTTATATAATTTCCTATGTAGCAGTAGATAACTAATAAAATGCCTTTCTCTTTCCTTTCTACCTTGTCAAGAACAGATATGGCTCAAAGTCAACCTCTTTTATATTTATTTTATACATATTTCCTTTCCTATATGCTGCAAACATTAACAAGAATCTTCTCCTTAGCACAATAGTACACAGAAGTTAATGTTAACTGACATATACTGTTTAAAATGCATATAAAGAGTAGAATTCCTATCATACTTCTGTAACAAGATTTTAGAACTTTAACCAACTAGCACTTATATTTATGCGTCCCCCTCTACCAAAATCAGATCTGATACAGCTTACAATGAAAATCTGATGTAAATCAAGAGTTGTTAAAGAGCTAACAAAGAAATGAGGTTGGAGAGAGTTTTAAATTTAGATTTATATGGAATAAAAAAAATATATTGAATGTTTCCTGAAAAACCTGATCATTTTGAATGAAGATATTCTTTCTTTTAGGCCCCTGGAATTGTTCAGCAAGCAACCTGCCTCAGAGCTAACAGCAGCCATGAGTTCCTTTCCATTTAAGATCAGAAATGCTAGCAGCCCACAATCCTAGTATTCCCCAAAGCCAATGAGGCAGCCCATGCAGTAAACACATGTACAGCCACAGATCACAGGCTGAATAGGTGACATCTTTTTTGCCCCGTGGATCGTACCACTCACACACCTTCCCTTAGCGGAGGCATTCACACTTAGAAGATGGGGGGCCTCTGGCCACAGGGCTCACCCCTGATTTGGTTCCACATCCAAAGCATCTCACTCGCCATGTGGAGCTGAGAACTGTCCTCGGCCAGAGTCCAAAGACATACTGAAGACAAGAAGTAGGCTACAACTATGTGCTCCCAAACCCAAATGGGAAAAGTAAAGTGAAATTATCAGAGAAAAACAATTCTCCCTCAGGCCAGAATATTCTTTCTATTCCAGGGATACACACGTTCTATTTCAAATATTCATTTCAATTTCTCCTGCAAGTTAAAAATTAGAATATTTGCTAAATGCTTAAATTGAAGGTGAAACAATCAGTAAAAAACAATAATAACAGGGATCAAACTATGGGGGCAAACATCCCTTTCATTATCAAAGATTCCCACCTTTCCAACACTACTTGCAAAGACATATTAAAAGCAGTATAAAATAACAAATCATGGAACAAAAATAATTGTAAAATTAGTTCAGCCTTCTTACCTGGCTATTTTGTTGTTTTTCTCCTTAATCTTCCTACACTTCAAATAATACTTTCCAGACACATTAAATTGATCCAGAAATAAAGTTAATTTTATGACCTTATATCAACCCTCTTTGTCAAATGTATCTTTTACAGTCAGTTGGATTTTACACAAGAAGCTAAAATCTAATATATCTTTCAGAAAGTATTTTTAAAACCAATGCTTTATTAATATTTCTACTTAGTTGTTTCAATTTCTTTTTTTTTAAGAAAGAAAATTCTTACTGGAGCAGGAAAATAAGATATAAGAAAAGAATGAAGATTCTGTGAGTAGATAATGAAAAAATTCAATGCCATTAAAAGCAGACACACAGGATCGTTTGTATCTTAAGCCATTTGAAAAAGGTTGTTTTATTATCAATGTAACTAATCACAATGAAACCATCTCTTACAACTAAAGACATTATAATGAATTTTCTTTACAGCTACAGAGAAATGAGATTTGCTGTTTCATGTCAAACAGAACAGGCTGTATAAATTCTTCTTCCTATTTATTGTAAAATATAATTTCATCTATAAAATCAGTCATGAAATATTAAAACTGAAACAACAGAATTTATATGCTTTACTTAATTTAGTTTAAACGTTCTATTCACTAAAAAAAAGAAGGGGGTGGGCATGTGTGATAGAGCCCCTACTTTCTCATTAAGTGTTTCCATTATAGCCTTTATTTTCAAAAATTTATAATGCAGCCATAAAGAAAGCATTCCATGATAAAAATTAGTATACTTTCCTTAAATCTGCCTTTTACCTTTCTCAAAAGGCAAGAAAATGAAGCACATAGCTTATGAATGCTGAGGAAAGAGCAGAGAAGAACAAAATTAAAGAAACACATGACACATTCACATCAAAAATTCTAAGCACTAGTGAAAAAGAACATTAAGGTGAAGTAAGAAGGCCTTCATTCTCCTCCCAACCCCACCAGCAATCCGCTGCAGGACACACGCAACCGGGTACCTGCTGGAACCTCGGCTTCCTCCTCTGGAAAGTGAGAGGGAGGGAGGACTAGGATTCCTCAATTCAAGGAGAAGCCCATCACTAACACTAAGGAACTGTTGGACACTCACCCCATAGAAGTATTCTTAGTAAGGAATTTGCTTTTCTTTCCAGCAGTAAAAATGGAAGAAAATGGGTATTTTCAAAATGTAAATCTAGGGGAAATACAACTCTAAAAAAAATCTAAAGACACATTCTGCAGTGTTCTGGATTACAGAGAGTTGTCAGGTCCACTGACGAGATGGAATACAATGGCTAATCAAAGAACTATAGGGGAAAAAAATACAACTACTAATTTTGGAAGAAATCTGGAAAACACTGTAATCCCAAATGTCAAAAGCCAACACATGATATAAAACTATCAAGTCTCAAGACATTTGAAATATAAAGTTTCAAGTATCAAAGAATTGAGTGTTAAGAAAGTATATTTAGAATGGAGAAAAGCTTAGTATTAAATTTTAAAACTGAATAAAGTCCCAACCAAGTCCACATATATCACAAGGTTAATAGTTTTCTCCTCTGGGTGGTGAAATTACAGGTAATTTTTTTCTTCTTCCTGTCATTTTGCTATACTTTCCATAACATATTATTTTGAGGGAACGATTGAAGAGAAAGCTTTAGAAGAAACCTCTATATATGGTTGAAGCAATGGAAAATGATGACTACTCTCAAGCAGATCAATGAAGCCCATCTTTAAGATAGAAATGTATTTATGATTGTGGTTCTTGGACTAAACTCATAATTAAAATAAAAGGAAAGTTAGGGAATGACTTGTTTTAGCAGCGATGCTTCGGGTCTAGTTTTAGCCAAACACCCTGGGGTACCAAGACATTCATCTACGTTTCATCAGGCCTCGTGTAAAAACTCAAGAATGGAGGGAACAGCACCAGTATGAGCAGCAAACCTAGCACCCAGGTCTTGGCTTCAAATACCGTCCGCACTGAAGGAATCTGGGTTCCCTGAGGAACAGCAGATTCCAGGGCCGGGGCAAGGGAGGTCCAAGATGAGCTTGGAGCATCTGTTATGAGAGAATGTGGGGAAATGCTTGCAAAAAAGAGAGGATGTGACAAAGACACAGGAGTCAGCTGGGAGAGGCTCCTACTGGCCAATTCTGGAACACCCTGAGCACCAAAATAAGTACCAGTAAACCACTATAAGTAGGAATGAGTAAGTCCATATTAACAATTTGGAGACAGACAGACAAGACAAGCAGACAGATGGACTGACGGAGCAAAGGATGGCACTGTTTATAGTAGAACCACAAACTGGCAAATATGGAGGGAATGCAGGAGACAGAAAATCATATTGGTACAGACTGTATCAGGCAGACATCATCAATGAATACTAAATCTAGTGAGAATTATTTTGATATTCAAAATGTTTGAACAGTATTAAAGCATCTCCCCACAAAGTGCTTATTAGCTGCAAGGGAAGGAAGAAAAAAACTTGTAATTGTCCAGTGGATAGATGAGCAACACCTTGCCAGGGGTGATCAAAGTTAACACCCTCAGTGAAGGTATATGCCTCCAGAAAAAGCACCCTGAGAAGGGCAGGACACCATGCGTCACTGTAGCTGAGATGCAACACCTGCAGCTACTCGAGAAGAAAGAGCAGACAAATACAAAGTCAGGAATGTTTCGTTTAAAGAAGAAAAAAATCCCATCTATTGAAGGCCTAAGAAGGCAAAGAAAGTGCAAATTTCTTTTTTTAGGAGGCAGGGACTTGAGCTGGGACATCTACCTTCTGCCCACAGACATCTGCACTCCTGGTTTTGAGCTTTAGAAATCGGGCTGAATTATATGACTAGCTTTTCCGTTTCTCCATCCTGCAGAAAGCAGCGTGTGGGACTTCTCGGCATCCATAACCTCATGAGCCAACTACTTTAACAAATCTCCTCTTGTGTATACATGTCTCTGTGTAGCCTACTGGCTGTTTCTCTGGAGAACCCTAACACAGATTTTGATACTGAGAGTGGTTCTAGAAAAACAGAATATTAAGGATGGGTTTTCTGAATTGCTTCTGGAGTTTTAGAAACTGGCTATCTAATCTAATTAAAGATGCTAATGACTCTGTTTCCAGTAGTAAAGAGAGCACGTACATATAACCTGTGGCGTGAACTACTTATACAGAGATTCATAAAGTATCTGCATTAGATAATCCCAGTCAACCACTTACAAGAAGAAAAGAGCTAAGTGACTCTGTGCAAACATTTCTGGAAAATCAAGAAATATGATGACTTTGGTTGGTTGGCCCGAATGCCACTGGACAAAAGAAAATGAATGTGCTCTGGGATTGCAATTACCAGCTCAAACTCAGCATAAACAGCCTGAGAGCTTCGAGGTGTTCCCAGGAGAGCCTGGCCTCCTTACTGCCACTGGCAGAAAATGCTGGGTATCAAATGTAGAACTTCATCCTATGACTGTCTGAATCAGAAAGGAAGTTTTACTACTGTTATAATGAGAACACTGACTGGGAAGGAATGCGCCCTATAAGCTGGGACGGAACATGTGGGAAGACGCAATGAAGCTGGGAATACTGAGCCCCTAAGTTCCTACGGGTCTTCTTTGCCAATGCAAGATGCCTTGCCGCACAACTGGCTGCAGCACTGCTGCCCCCAGCAGTAGTGACCTGCCAGGTCCTGTAATAAATTTCATCAGATACAGGTCTACATAGAATGTCCTAATGGTTTTGTTTCTCTGGAAGATGCTGCCTAATACAAGTATGAACACAAATTTAAACAGCTGAAAACTCCACTATGATTCTAGAAGGGAATACCCCTATTCTTAGAAAATATACACTCGAGCATTTACGTGAAAGGGTCATGATGTATTCAATTTACTCTCCAAAGATTCAGGAAAAAAAGTAAAGCGTGAGTGTGTGTGTGTAAAGAGAGCATGTATACAAACAAGTAAGAGTGAGTGGAAATGATAGAGCAAGTCCACGAAAACGGTAACAATAGCTAATACTATCTGGATACGGTTATTTTGTTGTCCTTTCTCTATTTTTACTCACGTTTTTAAATAAACTTGAAATAATTGCCAAATAAACAGTAAAAAAAAAAAAGGTAAAGAATGTGGAGGTAGGCTGATTTGGTACAAACGGCTTAGCTAGGCAGTATCACCAGTAACTGTAAGAAGGGCAGAAGAATGTAAAGCTTCCTCAAAATGACAAAGGTTTTCTTAGACCAGACAAAACCCTCACTCCACAGAGTCACTAACAGTTCCCAAGAAGACTCCCAGGAATCCAAAAAGCTTTACCTCCAACTGCGGGCCTACTGCAAAGTAGGTCCTCCAGTGCAGTTGTGTCTCTGTCCTAAAAAATGTGAACTCCTTTGCCATTAAAAAAACATCGTTATTGGAATTTTCCTGTCAATTCCTTTCTAACTATGGTTACCATACCAGCCCTAAAATAGTGTCTTGGGAGACACACAATACTAACAGGCAACGGGAAAGAGAAAAAGAAAGTGTGAATAACTTCCCTGCTGAGCAGCCTGTCCTCAAATACTAAAATCTAACAATGCCCTTGGGTCCCTTGCAAGCCCTACTATCTCCACGATCTGATTATGGGATGATTATCAAATCCTTTCTCTACAAGATAGTCCTTCTTTAGTCCCGCTATTCACTAACTTCAGAAGCAGATCCTGCTCAACACTGTTAGCAAATTGTTCAGTTGTCATTGTCTCTCAGTGACAAATGTAGACATTAACCAAACAGAATGCCAATCTCCACAACAGCAACATGCAATACCCAAGGCCCCTTTACACATAGGACGTATGCTGGTTTCCATGTGATGCATTTATTTGTATTAGGATTTTATGGCTTAAGCACTGTAGCTACTAGAAAAATAGCATTTATCATGTGAACATATTTCCCAAGTATGACTGAAATATCACTAATGGCATTCAAAATAAAGTTATGTAACCACAAGTAAGGATTTATTATGCAATAAGTATATATTATTCACATCTGTATTAGAAAAAAATAACTTATCAACCTATGATTTCACTTGTATTACTTCTTATGAAAAGACTAAGTTTTTTAAAAAAGAAAAAGGCATGATAAAATACTATGGTATAAAGCACAGCACAAAGGATGAAGGAGCAGGTAAATGATTTAAGTTTGGAAAACTTTGCATTACATATGCCTTATTCATTTACTGGCTTTTTGGTTAGTTATGTAACTAAGAAATCAATAAAAGTAGATAAGAATCCACCGCCCTAATTCATCACCCAACAAGAACGCTCTGGAAAGCAGTCAGCACCCACGAAGGCAACCTTTCTTGGTGACATCACAGTCATCACTGGCTACCTGTCACACAGGCAGCCCCCATTCTATTATACCTCTAAGAAAACTGTGCAGCCTAATAAAATGTCCTAATAAAATGTCCCACGTCTGTCATATCACACTTCTACATATGAAGGAATAGGTAACAGAATTACGTTTGTGCAGAAGGAAAGCTGCAGAATGCTGATTTCCTACACATACACACCTGCCTTTTCTTTTGCATTTGTAAGGAGTGGCTAGAACCAACCTAACAAGAAGCTAATGCCCTGATACCGTAATGAGTGGACTTAAAAATGCCTCAGACACAACAGAAGGGCATCTGGTAAACTTTCCGAGCAAGCGTTCCTGGTCGGCAGGCAGTCTGCTCTAGACTGACGCACAAGGCCGGCTCCTCCCACCCCGGAGCTCCGCCTTACAGCTTCCTCATATGCCGAGTCCGCCTGACAGAAGCAAGCCAGAATAAAAGAGGCGACACATTTGCTTCTTGAAAACCTTGACTCAAAGGGGCATCTACCACTTCCACTCACACCTGCTTCACCACAAGGGAGTCTGAAAAATGGAACCTGAGCTGTGCGACTATATTCTGGGGAGGGAAAAATTGATTTCGTTGGACAGCTAGCCACCTCCACCACACACCAACCCAAAAATCATCATATTGCTTGTCATTCTAGCATTAATGATAGCTCTTAGTCTTTAGACAACTTACGAAAACACTTTTTGAGAAATGCAACTAGCCCTGGAAGAGCATACCAGGAGCTGTTACTTCCACATATGTAAAACAAGGGAATTATAAGTAATATCAATCACTTAGAAATTTAGCTGATCATCAAATCATGAATCCCTGTGTCCTACCCAAGGAGATTCTAATTAAGAAAGTCTGGGGTGAGGACAATCAGTAGTGTTAAAGAGCTCCCTGGATGGTTCTGATGAGCCAGATTTGGGAGCTACTGGATTAAAGTCCCTCCTAACTTCAAAAAAAACCAGTATGTATTTAACATATATTTACCAGACAAAGAGCTGAGGTGCAGAGGAGAGGAAAAAAGGGGGAGAAAGAACAGTGCATTAAGGAGAACAAATGCACTGCATGACAAGGGCTGTCACACAGGGGCTCCAGGACCATTTGCCTACACATCACTGGCCATGCAAAATTATTCTAAATCTCACTTTTAACAAACACTGCCTCAACTTACCACCCTGAAATCCTAGGACATTAAGCACCACTCATGTGGAAAACCAGACTATGGACTTTGAAGATTCTTAATGAAAACCACTTGATCTCATTTTTTGAAAGACTGTAATCTCTAACACCTCTGTCTTAATGATCTAAATTTTCTAAGCTATTTTTAAAAGTACATTACCACCTTAGTTTAAATTCTAATGGTTTTATAATTACATACACTCCTATAACTGTGATTCTTCATTCAATAATAACTGATCTAATAATTATATATCAAATTCTGATCCATAATTCACAATCATTAGAATTCACAACTGAATTGTACACTAGGAGACAAGTGGTTTGTTGCTTGTTCTAGGTCTAAAATACAAAGTTTCCATTATATTAGTAACTGGTAACTATTCTGAGCTTCCGTTACACTGGATGCTTAGGCTGGTGTTACTCCAAGGTGTTAAACAATGCCTTTTTTCTACCAGGCTTATTATCTCATTTTTATTTAAAACAACTTGGGGATTTTTTTGTTAATGGAGGGAGAGTAAGCACAGCATATAAGAGAAAACAAAAAAGAAATATGAAAACCAAACACATTGAAAAGCCCTGAGAATTAAGACTGAGATCATCTGGCTTTAGCAAAATGCAGCAGCAACTACAGGAGTGAAGTACCAAGAAGCTGTTTCAAGAAGCCTGTGTTCTACATTTGCCCATAAGGGATCTCTGACAAGCACTACATGTGTCTGAAATGCAGACATCCCCACTGTGGATGGGCTCTCATGGGCTGTCAACTTGTTAGTGAAGGGCTGACTCTGCTAGGAAGTATGACATTACATAATTACAACCGCTTGACAGTTCTCGTGGTTTAGACAATTTCAGCACTCTAAATATCAAACAAAAATAGTAATGCTATTTGGATCCACAGGACATGTAATTTGACTTAGGGTTTCTAGAACTATGATTTTTACTGGTCCTATGCTTGTTAATTTCAAGGAGAGGCTGTCACACCATGATGGCTTAAAATAAGGTATACAGTTTAAGCACTGTTCATTTAAGAAAAAGTCCCCATTAATACAGGATAGATGTGACATGTGACCCTCAAAAAAATTATCAAAGAGTAGAAATAAAACAGGCAAAGGTAGATTTCAGAAGTGCCCTTTTTAGCAACCAATTGCCTAAGAAGGGAATATGATTTCCCAACTCCTGTGGCATGATACTGTAATCACTTTCTAATGAACTGGAAGACGCAATCCTTACAACTAAAAAACAAAATGCAATTACTTTTTCTGCTTTCAGGGACTTGTCGTCTGCTAGAATGATAGTCGTGCACTTTAGTTTAAAAAAAAAGCCTACTAATAGCTGCATTCATCCCACTGGTTCCTGGACTTGCCATTGGAATGAAGAAGGAGATATCTAAGCTGGCCTGTGCATACAGTAAAACAACAAATTTGACTGCATCTATACTGTCGGAACTCAACCAAGAATTAGGAGAAGTGCAAGTTGCAGCACTCCAAAATCTTGCGACTACAGACTATCTACTATTAAAAGAACATATGGGATGTGAACAGTCCCCAGGAATGTGTTGTTTTAATTTGTCTGATTTTTCTCAAACTATTCAAATTCAGTTAGACAATATCCATCATATCATTGATAAGTTTTCACAAATGCCTAGGGTGCCTAACTGGTTTTCTTGGTTTCACTGGAGATGGCTGGTAATTGTAGGTCTGCTTTGGTTATGTAACTGTATTCCTATTATGTTAATGTGTGTGCGCAATTTAATTAGTAGTTTAAAACCTATACATGCTTATGTTACTCTACAAGAAGATATGTCAAAGAAATAATCAATCTTCCTATGTTTTCTTCCGTCTGCTACTTCTATAGCTTTTCTTCTTCCTTCCTAATTACAACCCTTAAGTAGAATTCGTGCCTCATAACGAAATTACCAAGTATCATAATTCTTCCAAGTGGTAAAGATACCTCAAGACAAATGCTGGGCATAGAAGCCACAGGGCATAAATCTGCAAAGAAGCAAAAAGCTAACCTTTTCAAACAATATTGCTTCTCTCTCACTTACCAACTTTACATTTCCCTGTATGGCCCCGGAAGATGACTGGTTAGCCAGAGACAGGTAAGATTCCTCAAGGGAGGAACAACCTAAGACAGGCACAGTCGCAGGGGGGCCATCAGGTGAGAAATTGGTGATCAACAGAGGTGAGGCTTAGAACCTCACCCCCACTGTTTTGAGAGAAATCTTCTGCATCTGTGGATGTTTTGTTGTCCTTGCCTAGCTTGGATTAATACTTAGTCTATAGGCACACACCTGATCATCTACATTTGCCCTCTTACAGCACTAAACTATGTTTTCTACCTTTATCTTGCATCTACCTACCACTCCAGCATTTTATAAAAAATAATAATAATAATAATAAGGGAGAAATGTGGGATTCACATATAAATCAAGTATAAAAATCAAACGAATATTCATATTTGACCTGATTGTTTATAGTTCATAATGCATGATCAAAACCGAATGTTTCTGTGATGACTGCCCTTGCACTGTTCACCATGTAAGAACTTATTCACTATGTAAGAATTTGTTCACCATGTAAGAACTTGTTCGTTATGCTTCAGAAGATTGGAGACTGTTCAGAATTAGGCTTGGGGTTGATTAATGATTGTGCTTTGAGTCCCCTATACAGAATTTTATTGTTGTTAACAACCATTTGATCAATAAATATGAGAGATGCCCTCTCAAAAAAAAAAAAAAGCCTACTAAGAAAAAGAAAGTAATTTTGAGAATGGACATAAATACACTCTTTACCAGTCTTCCACACTTCCATTTTGACTTTTACTTTTTTTTCCTGTACTCCAACACTCTTGGACGTTACCAGATTGTCTTCTTCTGTGGGAGTGCTTAGGCCAGTTACTGGTACTTCATAAGTGCTTAACAAGTTACTATAAATCACGACCATCAAAACCTATCTTTTTTCTCTCTCCTCCTGAAAGTGCTTTTATATTGTAATCCTGTAAGAGCATATCTTCACCACCATGACGCCCATCACATCTTTCTCATACAATCTTGAATAGACCCTGTGTAGGCAGGCTTTGCAAAAAGAAAAAAATAATGTTTTTTTAAATATTTGGTAGATACAAAGAATAATTTTAATATGTATAAGTATTAAGCATAATATTACAAGACCCTGAGAACAGATCACAGTTTAAGAAAATGAAATTATTATCATTGCATTTCCTCTTGGTGTCCCCCTCACCTTTCCTCTTACAGAGCTATCCACAAACTTGAATTCTGTGCTTGTAATTTACCTGTTTTCTTTACTACTTTACCATATCTGTATTCCTAACAATATGCAATTTTGTTCTGTGAGTTTCTAAACATTTTTAAAAATGGAAAAATACTTTATGCATTCTTCTGGAAGTAGCTTTTTTCCTGCGAGACAGTGTTCCTACTGTTTATCCCTGGTGATGCGTTCAGTTTCACCGCCATACAGTACCTCACTACAAGAAGAGAAGGTCATTTATCCCTTCTCCTGTGACAGGTACTGCTTCCAGTTTTCCCCTTACCAACAGTGTACCTGGGGGCAGTCCTGCACATGTCTCCTAGCACTTGTGTACAGCTTCCCTAGCGCCGTCGTCTTCAATTTTAGCATGCATCAAATTACCAGGAGGTCTTACTAAAATGGAAAAATGACCCATCCCCAAAGTATCTGATCCAGTAGGTCTAGGGCAAAGCTTAAAAATGTACATTTCTGACAAGTTGCGCTAAAGTGCTAGGAACACAGTTTAGAACCATTGTTCTAGGATAAAGACCTAGGAGAGGAATTACTGTGTCTAAGGGTACAATGCAACTTTAACTTTACTAGATAATTCGTTACTGTACCAATTTACACTCCCATCAATTGTATTTAAGCATTCTAGTTGTTTCCTACCTCCCAAACAATAGATATTGTTAGATTTTTACACTGTTACCAACCTCATGTATATGAAACTATATACCATTTTGGTCCTAATTTTCCTTTGCCTAATAACTAATGAGGTTGAGAATCTTTGCATTCAGATTTCCTCTTTTGTGAAATGCCTATTCTGGTCATTTGCCCATTTTTCTATCATTCTTATAGATTTACCATAGTTTGCCTTTCTGGATACTATTCTTTTATCATTTATACTGAAAATATCTGTTCTCACTTGTGACTTATATGTTCACTTCCTTAATGGTTGTTTTTAATAAACACAAGTTGTCAATATTAATAGTATCAACTGTATCGGTCTTTTCTTTTATGGTTTACACCACTTGTGACTTAGGAACCTTTTTTCTCTATTAGAGTCAAACAACTATTGCCCTCCATTGTCTTCTAAAAGGTTCACATATTTGCCTTCTATATTAAACATTTAATTGACCTATAGTTAATTTTATGAGTGATGTGAATTAGAAATGTATCCCTTAATTAAAAAATTAGAAACTCTCAAGAAGTTTCCTGTTTGGTAAGGGCCACAGATACAGTCAATTATAACTTCAGGGAGGACACCAAAAGTGCTCCAAGTAAAACAATGATTAGGTGTTACCCACTACTTTACTCAAGTTTATTCTGCTCTTCATTGAGGCAAACAAAAACTGAAAAATTTCACGGTGGAAATTTGGAAGGTTATTAGCTATTTTGACAGACTATGACTACCACCCCACACTCCAGAGAGAAGCCTTAAAATTGCTCCCAAAAAATCAATTTAGTCTTATTCTTTAAAAAATTGAGAGTTAAACATTGGGAAAAAATGTGGGGATATGGGCACTGGTTGGGATATAAATCTATACAGCCTTTCTAGAGGGTAGTTTTCTAATAGATTTATCAAAAGCCTTAAAATATGTTCTTCTTTGAGCTATCAATGACTTTGCAGAATTTACCTTAAGAAACTGGAGAAAATATGTGTTTAAGGATATTCACGATGGAGCTCTTTATAATAGAAAAGATTGGAAACGACCTCTTTTCCAACAATGAAGGATGGGTTAAAGATGCCGATGCTGTGGGTGGCATGCCCCCACGCCGGCATATCCTGCTGGGGCACATCCACACACTGGGATACCATGCGGATTATAAAGCTGTGTTAATGAGAAAGATGCTCACAGTATTCTGGTAACTTGTAAAAGCAGTTAACAAAATGCACATATAATATTCATTTATTCATAAATATTTATTGAGAGAGTGCCTTGTATGTACCTGGTATCAAGCAAGCCACTGGTAAACAAAAAGAGAACTATTCCCTACCTCCAAGGAGCTTATGAGCTTTGCGGGGAGAAACACCAGATATATATATATATCTTCCAACTTACTTGGTTTGGGATCATAAAGGCACATGTGTTTTTGAAAATGCAATTTATACGTGTATTTATGTATGCCATCCAGCATTTCATCAGCATGGTTACAAAGAGAACACACACCCAGCTCTCTGGACTTGAAAGTGGATAAACAGTAGGATATTTAGAGCACTGCCTTGTGATGAACTGAAATGTATCTATCTTCTACAAAAATGCTCTAGGGAGAATATTAAGAAATGCAGAGCAGTTGTGAAAACTCATACACGGGAAGACAAATGTGAGACAGGCTGCAGAAGCACAGCAGAAGAGCTGGGACAAAGAGCTTCCACCGCTGCCAACTCAGGACCAGGACTGATGGAGATCAAGCACAAGTTCTCTAGCAAATACCTTCCTTCCGACAGCCTACACTTTTACCCTTCCCTCCTATGTTTGGGTCTAACAAATAGTAACAAGGCCTCCCAAAATAAACAATACCTCACAGTCAGGGTCAGGCTCAAAAGATTCTAACATTATGTTTATTTCTTCTAAACTTTTGTACCAAAATCAGTAGTTATGAAGGTTATGAATTACAAAGGAAAAATATTTAACTTTAGAGCACAGAACGATGTCAACCAGGACAGCAAAGTTAACATCCCTACAACCTGACTGTCTAAGACCATACCTATAGCGTGATGCACTGAGAGGAGCGCACCACTGTGGTGTTCTTGCCAAAAAAGCTTCGCCCTCAACCTAGTCATGAAAGAACATCAGACAAATCCAAACCAAGGGACATGCTGTAGAGCAACTGACAAGCCTTCTTTAAAAGTACCAAGGCCATGGACATTTAAAAGGCACTGTCACCGTTTGGAAGCGATTAAGGAAGGAGGTACGCTAACAAAATGCAGAGTGGGATACTGGACTGGAGCCTGGACCAGAAAAAGGACATCAGTGTTGAAACTCGAAGTCTTTAGATTAATTTTATCAACTGGCTGGCTTTAATAACTGCACTGTGGTTACATAAAACATTGACAAAGGTACTGTATACAGGACCTCTATGGATTTTTTTTTGTAATTTTCTTCTAATTCTAAAACTATTTTCAATAAAAAGGTCTTAAAAATCATTTCAGATGAGTGATAAAAAGGTGTGAGGGAATCACTCATCAATTTTAACAGAAAAATATGCTACCTCCTCCAATTACTGTGCTAAAAATCCCAATAATTGCAACTATCGCTTACTGGAATAAACTAATTATTCAATAAAAACCTGTGATTGGGATAATTAGAAAGCAGAGTAACTTTTCTCGGGCACTGAAGTCTCTCCAGATAAATGACAGACCTTATTTTCTCCCTTGCCTCTTTTTTAATTCAATTGAACTTATATTTATTTAACCTCTACTATAGGCATGTAACTTGTTAGGGCAGGTAAGATTTGATATGTAAGAAAGGAACATGTGAAACACAAGAGAAGAGCACAGAGTAACACAGTGGAAGTGATTTTTCACTCCTATACAATCTAGCAATCATCCTGGATGCCCTTGTAGTGTGAATGTTGGGGAGACAGGGTCTTCCCTACAGCTCAAGGTACCCCCTTCACAGTAAGTGGTCTGACCTCAACAATTACCTCCAAAAAATTTTCCTTGAAAATGCCAAAATAACTCTGAGAAATATCTATTTCTAGTTCTTTTTTACATCTTATTATGTTAGTCATGCATTACTCTTTGTAACACAAAATTAAAGAATTCGATTCTTTTCTCAGAACCCAAGAATGGACTAACAGTTACCAAAGGGAAAGGGACTGGGGAGGACGGGTGGGAAGGGAGGGATAAGGGTGGGAAAAAAGAAAGGGGGCCTTACGATTAGCATGTATAGTGTGGGGAGGGGGGCACGGGGAGGGCTGTGCAACACAGAGAAGACAAGTAGTGATTCTACAGCATCTTACTATGCTGATGGACAGTGACTGTGAAGGGGTATGTGGGGGGGACTTGGTGATGGGGGGAGCCTAAGTAAACATAATGTCCTTCATGTAATTGTAGATTAATGATACCAAAATAAAAAAAGATTTCGATTCTCTGATTACCAGAGGAAAAAGACTGGTATAAATCCATGGAGGTTTAGTTCCTCTCCTCTTAAAAGAGCTCAAAAGCAACATCACGCACAGCCAGAATTCTCCAAGTAAGGCCTCAGAGTCGGGGCAGCTTCAGCATCACCCAAGAACTTGTCAGAAATGCAAATTCTCAGTTCCAGCCCAGACACGCTGAATCAGAGCCTCTGCGTGATGCCCAGCACCCATATTTTCACAAGTTCCCCAGGTGAGTCCGGTGCACTTTAAGTTTGAGAAGCACTGACGATGGAGCAGAAAGACTGGCCTGTAAATCAGGAAGCCTGAGTCTAAGCCTTGTTCTGCCACTCATCTCTGAGAGGGATGAGTCACCTAGCTTCTGTGGGACTCTTAAAGCGTCCTTATCAAAGACAACGAGAGAACTGGAATAGATCGTTGCCACAGTCCTTATACCCTATTCTGACAACTCTCTGAGGGCATTCATTCGTGCAAGGCCCAAAAAGAGCACCAAAGTATTTCAGCACTTATTTCTCTCTTTAATCAACATGAAACAATTAAAATTTCTTTTTATCAACTGGTCTCTGAATCATATTTAATATATCTAAAATATTATTTTAAATCAAATTGGATTTACTTTAAAAGTCATATAAACACTAAATTTACAGTTCCCAATTTACTTCTATATCAAGTATATTTTGGAAGAATTACACATAACAACAAAAATTCTAAGAAAGCCATCCACAACAGAGTGTATACTATGTCTCCCCAGAGTTTTTAGGCTGAAGCCCTAATCCCCAAAGTGACGGTGTCTGAAGGTGGGACCTTAGGGAGGTAATCAGGTTTATATAAGGTCATGAGGGTGGGGCCCCCAAGATTCTATCAGTGTCCTTACAAGGAGAGGAAGAGAGGCCAGATTCTCTTGCTCTCTGCCATGTGAGAACGCAGCAAGAAGGTGGCCATCTCCAGGCCGGCAACAGCCCTCGTCAGGAGCCAGCACCTGAAACTGGACTTCTCAACCCCCAGAACTGTGAGAAATAAATGTCTGTTGTTTTAGCCACCCAGGCAGTGGTGTTCTGTCACAGCAGCCCAAGATGCCTGAGACACTCACTGAACTGTCCCCAGTGTGGGGTCCTAACACACCAGTTTACAGTTCAGAACTGTGCTCAGACCACAAGAAGTACTTAACAAGTATGAAAAAGAATTTTTAAATGTTTAGATCTAGATATTTCTATTTGCTATCTAAGTAACAGCTTAATTTCTTCTACTCGGGGATTTAGAAACTGGGATTCTTCTCACAACCTGTGATACAAATTTATTTTTCAAGATGTCAGAGAGAGAAAGGAAAATCAAGTTAGAAGAGTGCCTTTTGTAAAGGTTAGTCCTCCTCCATTGAACCTAATCAAAATAAATGTTGAAATATCCCACCAATCAAATGAATACCCACCAATCCTTCAGACAGAACTCAACTACTGCACCCTACGTGCTCCCATAATTGCATGTCAGCACTTAGCAAAAGGCATTGTTTATGTCTCTCTCTTCTCAACCAAATACTGAAATTATCTAGGGCAGTATGTTACTACCTGCAGGACCTAAGCTGGTGTCTGGCATGGAGATGGGGCCAGTGTTTGACCAAGTGGAGACACTTGGCTTTGCCGAGTACCAGTACAACCCTCTGTCCTATCTTGCAGCTTTTCTTTTAATCTGAAATTATTTCAAAACAAAGTTGTTGTTTTTATAAGGTGCCAGTAGAAACTGTTAGCAGCAGTAATCACACCTGGCTTTCACTGACATGCAGGAAGACATAGCTGTAGAGCCCAGCCTTACTGTATGTCAGACATGCTAGTAGTTGTAATTCTGCATGTAGCAAACTTGAAAAAGAATGAATAACACTTGAAATCTAAATCCTGACGTTGATATCTCTCAAATTATTTAATCTGGGTTTCATGAGGCTAATAGGGGACAATTCCTTCTCTACAAGGCTGCTGTGCTAAATGAAGTATACACGGCATTTGTCAAATGAGCTCCCCTAATGACGTTCTACTCAATACACGTTAGCGCCCTTTCCTACGCGGTGTCAGCTGGACAACCCCGGACTGCAAAACAGGCGCACACTGTGACCAGTGCGCCAGCCAAGGCTGCGGAGCAGTGATTCAGCCACGAGTAGGGCTACGGTGACCTAAAAACACATATTCCATGTGTGCCCACGAATGCCAACCCTGCCAAGATGTTCTATTCTAGAGCCCCCCGAACAGCTGGGCTATTCGAAGCTCCGCGCGGCGACAGCGGTCAGCAGCCCCGGAACACCTCCGCCGCACGCGTTTCCAGGGCGGGCGGCGCTCGGGACGTGCCCGCGGGCTGGGAAGGGCTGGGTGTCTCCGGGGCGAGTCCCGGGCTGCCGTCCGCGGCGCGCTGCGGCCGCTGAGCGGTGACCCGGGGCAGCCGACGCCATCCACCCGCGGCTCCGTGCGCCCGGCGTCCCGAACGGGAGGAGCCGCGGGAAGCGGCGGCGCGTCTGCGCCGGCGGGGTGACCGGAGTGGGCGGGCGGTTAAGGAACCACCGCCCAGACTCTGTCGCGACGCAGGCGGCTCCGCGCCTCAGCGCGCGTCTCATCCGCTGACAGCGAACGGCAAAGGAGCGCCCGGCGCGCGGAGGGGCGCCAGCAGCGCGGTCAGCCCAGCCCGCGGGCGAGCGGCGGAGAGGCGGGCGGGCGGCGGGCGTGTGTCGCAGGCTGGGCGGTGTCGGGAGGGACCGGCGAGCGGGAGGGGCGGAGGTGGGGGGGTGGGGGAAGAGCGAAGGGCCTGGCGGGACTCGCAGCGCCCAGCCTCACGGGCCCGGGCCCTCAGGCCACCGCCCCCAGGCCCCGCGCTGACGCCGGACGGTCCCCGCCCCCAAACCCCCGCCCCGGCCAGAGAATAACTTACCTGTTCGCCGACGGATCGCCCCTGCTCGCCCCTCTGACTGACTCCTCCGGCTCACCGTCTTCCCTCTGGGAGGAAGAGGCGGGACTTCCTGTCGCTCTCTTGAACGACTTCCGGCCGTTTCCAAGACGTCTCTGCCGTGGACCGAGCGCCGGACACCAAAAGCAGAAAATCAGGATCTCGGAACTGGCTTAATAAAACCCACGTCGAGTTCCCCTTTTCCACCCTGAGATGTCGGCGGACCCGGGCGCCCTCTTGTTTTAAGTCCCGCAGCTCTTCCCGGAAGTGCCTCGGAGAGAAAACAGGAAGTCCCGCCCCGGAGAGAGGAGAACGGAAAGCCGAAGGAGTCAATCTGAATACGGGCCGACGGGCGTCAGGCTGACTTGCTGGCGGCGTGTGACCCGGAGGGCCACCTGGGATTTGCAGAGGTTCCCCTAGAGGGAACCTCGCGGACGGTCCCGCCTCCTTCCTTCCCCCTCCCGCCTTACTTGCTCCCTCCGCCCGCCCTCCGCAAAGCACCCGAAGGCGAGGCGGGGGCCGCTGCGGCTAGCGCTGGGCGTCGGCCACCCTTCGGCTTCCCCGGGCGGAAGTAGTTCCGTCTTCTGAAGGAGCCTCTTCTGCCCCGCCGGGCGCGTCCACATCCCCAGATCATGAGAAAACATCTCCCCAGTGACCCCAGAAGGGGGCCTTGAGGTCTCAGACCTCAGGGAGCCACGAGCCGATCCTGACGGTAGCCGGGAAGCGAACAGGCTGTGAGTGGCTGTTCGTCGGGTTGGCTGAAAACGTCTGGGTGTCTGCAACGTTCTCGCACGGCCTTTGGTCATAAACGCTAACGGCGCAGCCCTGGGACTGTCTAGCCGCTTCCCGCCCCTGTGCAAGAACCTCCGCGAACCTCAAGTTAGAGCCCTTCGGAAACCCAAAATCGGGGAAGACCACAGCTTGAAAAGTGCAGGGAGCCGAGCACTGTGTGTAGAGATGGGCAGCATTGGCTTTGGGGTCGGATCGTGAAGATAACGGCTTGCTAAGGGCTTGACCCTATTTAGGCATAGGGAAGTCTGTCATCAGATTCGTAGTTAGAAAGATATTTTTACATAAGTGGGATTTTAAAATTATGGTCTTATAATAATAATGGCAAGGCTTTCTAAGCCAAATCGTCTTTGGCCAATGCCAGCCCAATTCTATTTTAAAAATCAGAATATTCAGATAACATTTTTTAATACTTTGACAGAGTTTTATAGAGTACTTGTTCATAAAATGTAACCTGGTCAGGTTCTCATTGTACCCACATGAATTCTCATATGTGTCATCCACGTGCATTTTAGAACAGTAGCCATTCCAAGACGACACAGCGAGTAAAGGTGGAACGCCTTTCAAACTCCAGAGTCAACCTTTTGCAATCTACTACGCTGATTTACTTTAGTTTAAACAGAAGTTCCAGAGAAATGGGTGAGAAATAATTTCCTCAGAGCAGGTGACCAGCCTGTCAATGTTGTATGTATTGATTAACCCACATTTACTGGGTGCCTACTGAGTGAGCGATGAGTAAAATTATATTCTGTCTTCAAAGAATTCACTTGCTATTTACTTAGAATTTACTTGAAAATGTAGTACTTATATACATAGTTCTAACATTATTTCAACAACGTTAGTCTTCTATGACAAGATGATAAATTTCTGGTAATAACTATAGCCACAGTAGCTAGCACAGTTGTCCGTATAGGTTAGGCCTTCTGTTGGTTGTTGGGTGATTGATCTTGCTACCTTTCTTACCTTGGGGTTTGGGGTTAACATTTAATCTTAATTCTCTGAGCAGTGAAATAAAATATTGAGTTTATTATTCAGTTCCATCATCCATTATTTTGCTGAAACCGGACCT
Source organism: Manis pentadactyla (assembly GCF_030020395.1). Lineage (NCBI taxonomy): Eukaryota > Metazoa > Chordata > Mammalia > Pholidota > Manidae > Manis > Manis pentadactyla. The sequence goes on along the minus strand of NC_080024.1, from coordinate 154,400,383 downwards.
TTACATTGTACTGTGACCTTAAGGAAGTCAATCTGACCTCATTTTCCTCATGTGTAAAATGAATCATTTCTGATAAAAGTTCTTTTCTTTTAAAATTCTATTAATAGAAGAGGTTCTAAATCCTAAATCACGGTAACAGCGTCTAATGCTGGTACTTTCATTAAAAGACTTTGTTCCCTTAGATAATGACAATGATAGCTTTGGTGAATTAAGTTTACCTACTGTGTCATGCAATGCTGCAGAAAAACGCAGAAGGTAGGAATACTTGATTCTGTATATATTTTACATGTATATGCATTAATATGTATATAACATTAAGCCCCATTTATATAATACGTATAATTTCTATGTATATATATATAAATAAACTTGAATCTTGCTGAAAATTTATTTCTCCCCACACCTTCATGTAGCCACAGGACAAAAATTTTAAGTTTATTTTTGTAAGGTTGCTGTAAAGCAAGAGTAGTCTGACATTGCTTTAACTTGTCTAGCATTTGGAGGGATGGAGATCCCAGGGATGGCAGGTGAAGCAACTTTTCTGGGCTGAGATGTGGACCAGCCAAGTATAGGATGTTCCTGTGGAAATCATGGAGCCCATGGGGTAGCTTGCTCAAAATCCGTCCCCTCCGTTGGACCCTCTGCCAGTGCTGCCACGCCCATTCCTAACACTTTTTTTTGTAATGGAGTCGCCCCGCCCACTGTCTTCAAACTGCTCGCTGCATCGATTGATGTTTTGTAATCTTAACTCATTTTCTCAAAGCACCGTTTATCTTTCTCTGTACAGCTAATGCCTTCCCCCACCGTCATCTTGGACTGCTCCTAGAGATGAGGATTTTTTCCAACTAATACGAATAAATTTCTTCATTATGTTTTTACATGGAATAATCTGCCCTCGCAAATGCTTCCACAGCTGTCCTGAACCAGCTCTGGAGCCACTGCCAAGGGGTGAGGGCAGGGGAACCTTGTTTTGAGAATTCTCTGCAGATGCCTCTCTGCCTCAAATTAGGAACATCTAGGTTATAACTCTTTGCCATAGATTAACCTGATGATAACAGCATAGTTTTGAAAATAAAATATTCTTACACAGTATCAAGTGTGGGGCCTTATGGGAGGGTACTATGCGTACTGCCCTCTCCAGCTCTTTGGTGCTTCCTTCTCAGCAGTGGCCCTGCCCATCAGCAGTGCCAGCAAGGGAGAGGGAGCCAGTGGGTATGCGTTACTTCGCAGAGGAAGTATCTTAAGCAAAGACAACAACCACATGTAACTGGGGGAGAGATGGTGTAAACCATGCAAATTTTCTTAATTTATCATAATACTTCAATCATAAAAAATTAAAACATATTAAGCATTATGAAGAACTCAAATTTCCTAATCCAAATTGATACATTACTGCCTTCATCATGTTTAGTTTTAAACTGCTCTTCCTTAGAAAAAGTAAATACATGGGACAGTCATTGCTGTTTAGTCAGCAGAGAGCCAGGTCTACTCCCAGTTACACAGCACCATCGTCAGCAACTCAAGGATACCCCGTGGCCAGTTGGGAGCTGCCGCTGGTCTGATTAAGGACTAGTTTTCTGATTCTAAGGGTGAAATGCAGAGCAAGGTTTCCTGACTCGGTCATGTTTGACTCATGGGTGGCTGCACAGACGCCTGGTGAAGGCAAAGACCTGTTAGTGACGGAGCCCGGGCCAAAACTCAGACAAAGCCAGCCCTGCTTGGAATTCCCAGCTGCATTAGCCAGGAAAAAGGCCCTTTACTGTTTAAGTCAGGTTTTCTTGAACCAGAAAGCGATGTGAATGATGCAGAAATATTATTACCAAGTCTACCATAGTTGTAATCTAACCAAGTTATAAAGGAAAAACTCAGAGCAAAGGTTTTCAAACTTCATAACCAAAAAATGTATAACCTATTACATTTGGGGAAATAACACAATTAATAGAGTTCCATCTTTTTCTGGTTCTATGTGTTTTGTCCCATTAGATAGTGAATAATAAGCTCTTTACAATGTCAAAAAATTAAGAGAATGCCCAAAAGAAATTAAAATAGATCAACAGTTCTATAAATGCCAGGCACTGCTACAAACCTTAAATGCATTATTTCATATAATTCTTATAACCTTTCTGAATAGGGATATTATTTCCATTTTACAGATGAGAAAAATGAAGCTCAAAGAAGTGGCATCCTGTGCTCTGATCTGCTCGTATTGAGTAACTTTGGTGACTGTTTCCATCTGAAGTCCCAGATTTCCTCTCACATGTGTGCTGCTCCTACACATCTGAGGCTGGCATCTAGAGGTGGCCCCAGGAAGAGGGAGATGCCGCAGACAGGCACAAGGCCCGCACCCTAATGGCATGTTCTCCACGTCAGGGCAGCACTGGAGAACACAGAGATTGCTCACCTTACGTCAGAGAGAACCATCAGGGGTTACAGTTTAGTTAGTCCAAATATGAAACCTGTTTTAATGAAAGCTATGCAAGTTTTATGACTAATTGGCTAATTAATTTGCTATTCCAGCATAAAATTTCAGAATGGAACTGAATTAAACTATTGTGGTTTAAAAACAGAGAAAGTGGGATAGCCTCTTTAGCTCTATGAGTGCACCAGTCAGGAAAGGCTAAGCTATGTTGCATTAACAACCATCCTGAATCTCAGCATTTTACAACAAATGTGTTTTCTTATTCCCACTACAAGTTCATCACAAATATTGCTGGACACTGTGCTCCATGACTTACCTCTGCAGGACCCAGACTCATGGAATCGCCACTTCCTGGGTTAGGGGGAGAGCATGAATCTCATGCTGGTTCTGAAAGCTTCAGCCCAGAAGTGAAATATTTCTCATCTGTTTGCATTTCATTGGCTAAGGGAAGTCACATGGCCACACCTAACTTCAAAGGTATCAGAAGTTCCACCCTGGCATGTGCTCAGGAGAAACGAAAATACCTGGTGAAGGGCGTCAGTGGCTGTGTCTGTAGGCAACACCAGACCGCGAGGCAGACAGACACCATTTCTTTTTCCAGTTTCATTTACTGCTCTGTTACCCAAACTTTCTGAACCTCATTTTTCTTATCAGTAAAATTGAAATGATAATATTAACGATCTACTTTAAAGACTTCATAAACAAGATCCTTAGTGTAAAAACATCCAATTTTTAAACTAGAAAGTTACACAAATTAAAAATGTGCCACTGCTTTGAAAATGATGCTGAATGTGAAGTGACTGCATCTGTTTGAGGAGGCTGGCAGCTGCGGTATCAGAAACCCGACCGCCACCGACAGGACGGGTGAGACTCGTCGGCCCACAGGCCTTGGGGTCCAGAGGCAGAGGAGCCTTCAGCGCTGGTGGTTTCAGTAGCTGCCTGGGGGTACCAAGGACCTGTATTTTTTCTTCCTGCTCCTCAGTTCTCAGTATCAGATTGAACTTCAGGCTAAAGTGATCACAGGCATCAGATTTGGGCAGAAAAAAATGTCCCAAGAACTAGAGAGCTCATTTTCCTTTCCCCTTAGGAGAAAAGAAACTTTTCCCAAAAGCCCCAGCAGCAAAATGCTCTCACAACTCATGGCCAGAATTGACTCGGAGGCCCATCCTAAACCCCTAGACATCTAAGGCCCACCTGGATCTCGGGGAGCTCCAACCTTCCCTGTAGCACATGGCTGAGTGGGAAAGGAGTAGACACATGAACAAATACAAAAAATTAGGAACTAAGGGGAGAATGGATGCTTCATAGGGAGACAAATATCGCAATGGAGTATGATTGATTGTATCTTTAAAAATATGATTATGTAATACATTCAATCAGTGAGACAGAAGGAAGTATAGGATAAATGTGACGTCCAGCACTCTCCGTGGAGATTTAAGATGTAGTGGTACCAACAAAGGATGAATTGTGACCTCCATCCTCACTGCCAGGAGGACCCGCTTCCCATAATTGGACATTTCCTAGCAAGAGACCTCAGCTGCACAGCAAGGAAGATCCCAGTTTGGAACTGGGTTATGAGGTAACCCAGCAGCACAAATATGTAGATTCCCAATTACTCCTTTTTAAGAAATGATGAATCGTACAATATTTCTTATTTATAAATGAAAAAAAAATTAACAGAAAATTAAAACAACAAAAAATAAATAATAGCAGATGTGGGGTGTCTACTCTGTGAGGCACCATGGTAAGTGCTTTACATATACTGTTATTTGCCAGTGCCCTGCAAAAGATGCTTTCATTACCCACCTTACAGCTAAGGAAACAAGGGCCCAGAGAGATGGCATATCTTGCCTAAGATTACTCAGCTGGCAAAATCTGGACTTTGAACTTGAGCTGGAGCCCATTCAACACGCCTGCACCACTTTGCGAGTGGTTTCCAAGCTGCTGGACATTAGAATCACCTCAGGAACATGTAAAAGGCTCAATGCCAACATCATACCCAATCACAAGTAAATCAGAAAGTTGGGGGCAGGGGGAGAGGAACCCAGGAATCAGTACTTTTTACAGTGCTCAGGTATTCTAATGCGGAGCAAAGTCTGAGAGCTGTACTGTCGCTCCTTTAGTCAGAAATTTAAGACAGAATCTTCTCTTCCAAGGCCAAGAGCAGTGAATAAATTATTCTAGTGTACACTGCCATTTCTAAGTGATCACCAGCTCAGGAGCTCTGCCTGGGTATGCATATTGTAGAAATTATGAATTCAGTTATGTTCCTCTGAAGAGCTGGCTTGATGTTGACTGTTACCCTAACAGTCAGTTATTTTGGCTGTATTCATACTCTGCACTTTATCTCAGTTCCCTCAGCCTCAGCTGGAAGGCTTGAATCCGCCTCATCCAGACATTTGGAAGGAGTGTGCTGAAGTGGCACTTGCCCTCTGGGACTCTCTCCTGCCCAGAACCTCCATACCCTACTAGCAAGAACTCTGCCTTCTGGTTCTCCAAGTGGGGTTTCAAGTGTTAGGCAGCCTCCTTTATTTGATTATAACTACTTAAATACTGAAAGGGAGCATTGGTCATTGTTGGTAACTAATCGTTTTGATGACTAATCTACTTTAACAGTATCATTTAAAGTTCTAATTTCCTTTAAATTAATATTTTCTGTCATTACATTTACATGTCTGCCTACAGTAAGGGTGAGACTATGCTAGGAACACTTAACCATCCACACTAGAATTTTAAATCTATGCTCTTTTTGAATGTTGTTTTGGTGAATTTCATTGTGGGAGGTGAGACGATTTTAAAACTTCATATTTTCTATTATAGTCAAAGGCATAATTTCTCTGACATCTTTTTTCATTTGGAATAAATTACACTAGAATAATGTTTTTAAATAAAATTTTTTCACATAAATGCTCAGAAGCATTTATTTACTTATAATAACTGTCAAGAAGTCATAGTCATTATACCTACCATCTATTCTTTTCCACAGTATGCTGGAGAAAAAAGAATACATTATTTTGCTTCAGAAACCTCCTGTATTTCTTTGTACTTCATCAATTGGTTGAGCCTTTGGACAGCTGAGCAAAGTATAAAAAAATACAACCAACCCAGCCTCTGCCTCTCAGAGTTAACTTTCTGAAGAGGAGAGTTATTTTCGATGAAGTACAGAAGAAGACTCTCTTTCTTACTTGTTAAGTACTCTAAAAATAGCGTGTAGGTGTGACGCAGTTGGTCGGTGGAGGAACCGAAATAGTATGGACAGTATTAAGCCTTGGCTTAAGTTTTGCTGCTTGTCATGAAAGGCTGTCATATTACAGATCAATACCCTAGCTATGCTAGATCTACCCATATGTACATTATTGCAGAAACAAATATTGTATTTCATCTTATATAACCCAGGCCTCAAATCATTATTTAATTCTTTGGCTATTACATGTCCAATTAATATTCATACTTGCAATGCAAAATGACATTAAAAAATAATAGCTAGATGACATTGAAAACATTTAAAACTAGGTAGTTAAAATAACATAGTGTTTGAAAGTCATGTGGCCCTATTATAAAATGGTGTTTGTTCGGGCATTTGTTTTCTGAGTGAAAGTAGCTACGAGCAGAAGTGAGAAGCCAAATAAAATAACATTACCTTCTTCTTTCATGAGATTCCTTTTTATTCCACTTCCAAGAAATATGTTGTATACATGTTACGGGCCAGGCGCTGTGCTGAGCACAACCTCTCAGCTCAGCCGCTTGTCGCCTACGGGAATGGCACATTGGTATTGCCCAACCTTGTGGTTGCTCAAGAGAAATCATCGGTGTGAACTCTGCTGATTTCGAAATGCTGGCATCCGATTCAGAAATGCTTAGGACATCATGAGGGCCACATGACACAATGACAGAGCCTGGTGCAGCTCGTGATGCCCCTGAATTAAGGCATGACCCCTGTGCTGCCTGGGAGGGTGCATGCGCCTTCACCCATCAGTGGCATCTTGGTGTGACTTGTTTTATGTGCTTTCTCACAGTACCAGCTGCTCCCAATGTGGCTTCAAGTAGGAATGTCATGAGGAGAAGAGTATGAAGGTAGAATCCATGCAGGGGACAGTAAGTCTAGGAAGGGACACCCAAAAAATTCAGCCGCAGCATCAAAAGGAAGGTTTTAGCAAGTAATACTGAGCCTCCACTGTGTGCAGGGGCCCTGAGGTACAGAGATGAGTTGGAAATGGAATAGGATGTCCTGGAGCTTACAGTTTACTAGGAGAGATGTGCACAAATTAAGGATATCTGTGGCCTCATGGAGAGGGATCATACAAGAGTTGAGATCTCCATTAATTTATCACATGGATATTTCCTGAAGACATACAACATGCCTGGAACTTTGGAGACACCACAATAAACAAGAGACATGGCCTCTGTCCTCAAGGGATTTGCAGTGGGGCAGAGGGTCTGGTAGTTGCTGAACTGTAGAAATACGTACTTAAATGCAAGTATAATAAATGCTACAATGGGACCTTGCAGGCTGTGATGGACAGAGGGGCACCTAACTCACTCAAGGGCATCCAAGAAGGCTTTCCTGAAAAAGTACCACTAAGCTGAGATCTGAAGAAGAATGTGGAGTCTGTGAGGGTATCAGCCAGACTAAGCGGACATGTGATGTCCAGGATGGGAGAGGCCTGGAGAAGGTTCAGGGCAGTTCAGATCTGTTTGAGAAACTGGAAGCATGAGGAGAGGGTGTCAGCGGAGCAGACAGCTAAGCAGAGAGCAGAGCAGCCCGTCCTGCAGACCCCTCTGTGATGCTGGACTTCATCCTAAAGCCACAGGGCTGATCCGGACTTGAAGTGAGGCAGGAAGGATGCGCGTGCTACAGAGTGACGCATACATTGGAAAGGGCTGCTGTGTAAGCAAAGAGGAAGGGGCTTTGGCAATAACCCAGCCAAAGTGATAGAAGAATTAGCTTACAGGCTATGGAGGTGGTTGTGGAAATGGAAGCAAGTGGTGGCTTTTGAGAAGAGGAGTCCCCGGATCTTGACATTGAATTGGATTCAAAAAAGAGGGAAGTGTCAAAGATTGAGGATTCCAATTTGTCAAGGCAGGAAACTCCGGAGGTAAAACAAGTTTGGAAGAGTGGGTAAACAGTTCTGTTCTGGATGGGCTGAGTTTCAGACAGGAAATAGGCTGGAAGATCAGGCGTCGGGTTCTCAGAAGAGGGGGCTGGGCCAGGCCCCCGGCATCCGGCCAACACCATGGGCTGGATGCCCCTGAGGAGAGGCCCAGGGCAAGTCCTCGGCCCACCTCCTAGAGCTGCAAGAGCAACCTCAGATAAAAGCGTGCAGTGTTCCTGGACGCCCCACGAGGCTGGCACCCCGGCCGGGCCCCATTTCTGAGATGAGAGTCCAGGCGAGCTGAATCACTGGCCATGTGTCCCAGCCGTTTTGGATGCGATACTCCAAGTTTTAAGACTGGTATTTCAGGAACCTGAGAATGGAATGTGTTACTCTCTGCTTTTTATTTGGAATCATGAAAAGAAACATTTTTAATAAACCCTTAAACTCTTCTCCATTCACGTGATTTAAATAATGAATTTATAAAGATTGAACTGATTTGTTTACATAACAATCAGCTGTCGAAAAATTACATTCTATTTTTTGTTTACACCATCAAATTCAATCAGGCCAAACAAGATGGTTAACTAAAATGATTAATGAATGCAACATTAGCTGATGGCTTTAAATTTAGAATGTGTTACTGGTGTCAGGGCTGATTAGTTCTCTATCTAAAATGGATGCTATTAAAAGCTTTGAGCAATTGAGATGTTGTCGTTGGGCAATATTCCAGAGGGGTGGGAGAAAACTACCAGGATTGATTTTGCTGTGGGGACGCACATGCATGCAGATGATGCTGGGGAGAGAGGCCTTTAGTGGGGGGCTTGGGAGAAAGAACAGGAGGCAGGGGCGGTTGTGGTCGGCAACAATCACAGCAAAGGTAAAGAAGCTCGGAATAAAAAGTCCTCATCTTCACACAAGTAATCCCAATGGCTTAAGGTTTGGAATATGGACCGTTTCCATTTCAGACCTTCTCAAGAAGCAGGAAATATAAATGAAGGGGAAGCAGAGGTTCACATAGTGTGAGGCTTTAGCAACTCTTGACACCATGGGCACTGACGGAGGAGACCAATATTTTTATTCCTCAGATAAAAGGAATGTGTGATAAAAGCACAGGTGGTGTGAATCCTGACAGTCACCAGATGGAGAGATGAGGTGTCAGGGCCACGTCAGGACCTAGAAGCAAACCGGAGGGTCACGCTGATCAGACCGCACAGGGGAGTCTTGTCAGGGAGCTGCCTGTGCTGGAGGGGGAGCCCAGCCTGGGGCGCCGCTGCTCAACGCAGGGACATGGGGTTGGTTGGCGGCAGTAACCGACTTTCCGAAGGCATGCGACAGAGTCTTGGGACTAGTTCCAATGTCTGTGCCTCTACAATACTGTATTATTGACCCAAATGTCCACAGACATTTTAAATGGGAGGGAAGTCATCGTTTAGTGGACCAAAATTCTCTGGTGGATTAGAGTCTATTCCTGGTCAGAGGTGCCGTCTTACCTAAGCGGTCAGGGTCCTGTCATTATTAAGGCAGCTTCGCCATTTCTATGAAAAAGGCAGCAAATAATTTGGATCCTTCTATGTAGTTCCACCTGACAAAATAAGAAATAAAGAGAAACACTGTTATTTCCATTCAAATGACGGGGGAAAAGTAGTCTACAATTTGAACAGGAAGATTTGAAGACAAACTCAATCTGAAGCATGCAGCTCGTTGGGAGGTCAGTAACGCGGCAAGCTGGCTTTGCGCGGGTAGGGATCAGCCCCGACAGGGACCTGCTCACCTGTTGATTTTCTCATTCTGAGAGTGCTCCCCGTCATCCACGGCCCCCAGCGGCATCATCAGCACGCTCTTTTGGATAACATCCTGGAATATTTTGGCAATTGGTATGGTTGACCCATCCCGGATCATATCAGGCTCTGTTCCAAACACTGCAACACAGGAAAAGGAGGCATTTGACTAAAATAATGACAGGACTGTCTGCAGTGGTCTTCCCAAATGTAGTGCTTGCTTTATCTTTCTTTTTCTTTTTATACCCATTAAATTTGGTGGCTGGGGTAAGTAAGTTTTTGATGTCATACAATTTACATTCTTCGGCAGTCAGCAGCGCCAAGAAGAAACCTGCCACTGCCTGCTTCACAACTGCCTGCTTTTTACAAGTATGTTTTACATTGTATTTTGAACTAATTTTAGACTTTCAGAAAACTTGCAGAAATAGTACGGAGTTGCGATGTATATTCCTTCCTCCACATTCCTTAGTGTTAACATGTAAAAGAGCTATTGTACAACTAGCTGTTGTACAAAGAGGTCATTAACATTGGAATAATAACCAGACTCAGACCTTATTTGAATTTCGCCACTTTCCCTTTTTCTCTACCGGGATCCAATCCAGAATCCCATCCTGCAACTTGTCCCTGCTGCTTCGACGCCTCTAGTCTGTGAGTTTCTTTGTCTTTCCCTGTCTTTAATGACCTCGATCCTCTTGAAGAGATCAGCTGTTTTGTAAAATGCCTTCAGTTTGAGTGAGGAAGAGGTCCTGCATCTCGGCAAGAGCGCCACCAGACTAAGTCGCTACCTTCGCTGCTGCCCCACTGACTACACAATAGAAAGGTGGTGGGCGTGGCCCTTGGGGACGGCTCCGCCTCTATGTAAGGGTCGCCTTCTCTACTCCCTGCTTCTGGTTGGCCTGAAGCCCTTAAAATCCAAGCCGCTTTTGTAACTGGGAAGAGCAAAGCACAGCAGGGCAGCCTGGTGTCACCTTGCTCACTTACTAAACTTTAGCTCCTTCCTTATTTTTAACCCCAGATAATTTTCTTTCCTTTCATGCAAATTCAGCTGTGCCTTTAAAAGGACTTTTTAATATGTTGGCCATCCTTTCCGCAAGTATTGGACTTTTTCATGTGCATCATTTTGCCCACAATTCAGGTCTCCAGTTGGGAATTTGAACCCTGGCAGTGCCAATTCTAGCTGGGTGCCCTTTGGCAAATTATTTAATCTCTTCAAGTTGAAAAGGGGAAGGGTGTTGGGAGAATTCATGAGCTGGTGTGCGTGCAGAGCCCTGCACGGGGTTAACGCTCATGCAGCCCACATGAACAGGAGAGTGGACACTGAGTCTGACACATGTCACTTTATCCACTGCCCCTCCAGGCACCACCCACCTTGGTCCCCTTGTAAACTGGCAACTAGAAATATCTTAACTCTGACCTGTTTTGATGGCTCTTTTTGCTGCAAGATACTGATTATCTTTGACATTTGTGATCCACGGGTGTAGTCCTAATACCATGGAGACGGCCATCTGGTTGGAACTATTTCTTTTGGAAAATATATATTCAAGATGCTGCTTTACCTAGGTAACATTTTCAGTTGTGAGAGAAAATTTCAGGTTACTCTCTCAGACAACAAATACTTGGTAGTCTTTCATCTAGAAACTGATTGAAATACCAGCCAGACAAGTTCAGGTGTTGGGCTTTACCTTAGTTCTTCCTAACGGAAGACCTAGAGTGAGCCAAGTGTGGGCACTCCCCAGCCCCAGGGCTGCCCACCTGTCCTGACCACAGTGTCTGACTGTTAATGTTGGCTGATTATGAACTTCAGTAATTGTGAGACATACAACTTCTCAATTTGAATATCCCTTTTTGGGCTTATCAGTCCCTTCATGACTATTTTGGGAACAGTATGAATTTGGAAATTTATAAATAAGTGGAAGCGATTCCAAGCCACGCTGTGAAGGCGCCTGGTATGTCCTCTCTCCTCCTGGCTCTGCCCGCATTGCTACTGTGGAAGTCCTCCTGAGAAAGGCTCCACACTCTGAAATATGCCTCCCATGCATTCCTTCAACAGCCATGAACTGCACACCTCTCATGTGGCAGGAACTGTCTCGGTGCTGGGGACACTAGGGCGAGCAAGACCAAGGAGCCCCTGCCCTCATGGGGTTCATATACTGCAGAGGGGGCGGGGACTCCCAGGGAGGGAGGAAGGGGCAAGGAGGGGTGGACGGGGAGGGGACTGGAGACTGTGATTGACCAAGAAGACAAGGATGAGGACCAGGCCCAGAGAGGGTCGGGAGCTGCTCCTCAGCTCCCATATTCAGCCTACTCTGTTCAACTTGAGGCACACATGGCAGTTGGGATTTAGACAGAGCACCCCTTCCAGATAGCACTGTCCCTACAGTGGCCGCTTTGAGGCATGGGCAGACCACCACTGGGCCTGGGCATTTTCTGGCTGGATCCCGCTGCTAGCAGTTAGCTTCTCCATCCACGTGAAACCCATCCATCTGTATACCTACCATTTAATGTTTTAAAAATTCCCATGGCTCCTGCTCTAAGCGGCTATTTATCTGACTACTGTAATTGCATGTAATTGATGAAAGAGACTTTTACCAAACAAAAACTACACTGAGTTCTTGACATTTGTTCCAGGCCCTATTACCCAGGAAATAAGGACTCTTCCCTGCCAACGAGGGACCTGTGCAGACAGTGCTGGGCGGGATGAGGTGTTTGCTACCTGCTTATCCACCACAGACATGTCCATGTGAGGGACCAGACGGATTGAAAATTTTCCCACAACTCGGCCAGGTATGGCTGTCTTAGCTCCAGGCTCGTTAGATGCGCCTTCAATCCCATGAATAGAAAGAGAAGGGTACCTCCACAGGTGCATCAGAATTTCCTCCTAAATTAAAATAATTATATAAAAGAATTTTCAGTTAAAACTCCATTGAGTTGTACATTGCTGTATCACCAATTTCTGAACATCTGTGACACGTCTGTGACAAGGTCATTATTAGCCTACTTCGCAGTGTCTGGACTGATTGCCTGGGTGGGATTTTCCCTGAGGACATGAGCTCCGGCTGCCCCTGCCAGCCCAGCAGCTCCCCTGACAGGGGCCCCCAGCACCCCAGTAATGAAGTTAGCAGGTGGCCCGGGGGCCATTCAGACAGTCGGATTCAATTGTAAATTTGTCTGCAATGATCGCAGTGAGAGCTTGTGTACTAAATGCATTTTACTTTTCAGAAGGCTTCAAAGAACTCTGCAGATGTTTGAGCCACTCCTCTTTCTTGCTGTGTAAAGAAGAGACACACTTGCTAACAATGAACACTACCACCTGTGCTCAGCATGCTCTGTCCTCCTGCCCTTCCCTGGGAACCGGCCACAGCTCCCAAACACCGCAGCAGGCGAGCACTCCGAAGAGGATGGAGGGGAGAAGGGGAGAGAAGAATCTCCATTTGCCAGGGGAAGAATCTCCTGGTTTACATACCACACTGAGGCAGCCATGCCGCAACTTGCAGATTAGCCCCTAAGGCTCTTGGTTTTGCCAAGAAAGTGAACAACCGGGTGTCTTAGTGCTGGAATAACCTCAGACTATTCTCAGTCTTTAAACAGACAAGATGCCCAGCTCATGGCTGAAGGCTGGCATGGGACGGGGTCTAATAAACTGATTCGGAAAGGTACCGCTGGGAACTGAGTGACCGCCCAAGGTTAGGAGCCGGAGGCAGAGCCCGTCAGACCCCAGATAAGGGCCGGGCAATACAGTGGCCGTTCGAGGGAAAATCTGCCTCAGACATGGCATTTGCGTTCGGTTCTAAGATGTGCAGATTAGCAGCACACAGTAATTTAGGCATTGGGAAAATACAATTTATTATTGTCATTCTTTTCAGATTATCCATTAACTTGTGACCATACCTTGGTGTCAAACAGAAATTTCTTAACCTGGCTGCTATTCCGGTATTCTTCCAGGTCCAAATCTATGGCTTTGTACATGTTCCTTTCCTCCTCAGTAAGAGGAGCCACGTGGTCATAGATTCCAGGAATCAGAATGTGGCCAGATGAGTCCACAAGGCTACCTATGGACACACACAAGGAACAAAGCTGGGGAGAAGTCAGGACATGCTGATGCTCTGGTCCTGGAGCAGGACCGCGGGCGCTCAGGCAGCGGGCAGCAACTCACATCCAGAGGTGACAGTCGGGGGAAGGAGACGGCCAGCCGGGGTCTGACCCATTCAATATCCACCTTGTCAGTGGAGGGATGAAAACACATGGGTCTGAAATAAATTAATTAGGGTATGACTTACCTGCAAAACATTCAAGGTCTCTGCTGTAACTTCCGGGTCGTAAACAAGATTTTTTTTTTTTTTTTAGTTTTTGACTTACACTGAGTTAAAATGTACTGTGTTCATTATAACAATTTTTAAATATATATGGCTATACATACATACCTGAGAAACTGAGAACCATCATTCCTCTCCAACTTGTCTCCTCCCACACACAGCATGTTCATATAATAAATACTCATCTTTAATCAGAAGCATAACATCCTTGAGGTCTAGTCTATGAGATACACATCATGACCTCAAAGCCTTCATAGTGAATAAGCAGGTATACTTGTCTGTTATTTATGAAAGAGCTTTGGAATCAATAGGAATGGGGAAAAACTATCAGTGAATACCTCTAAAGGAAGAAGATGTAGAGATTTAGAAACACTACTATCTTGAGGAAGTACTTATTAAAGATGGAATGCGACCAGCAAGTAGACTGACATAAACGATGAAGAAGGGCAGCCCAATTCATCCTCAATTTACCTGGGACTTTTATTCAAATAAAGACACCTCATAAAAATATGTTCCACATTCCTAATTTGAATACAATCTGACAATGTCAGAGAACTGCTGTAAAGCACTGTATTTTCAAATCTTGCTGTTAAAGTCCACAATTACAAAGCTTGGGGCTGAGGGCTCATGAGAACCAATTACACCTGTTACTGGACACCTGCTATGTTCTAGGTTCTGGATGCATGCTGGGATGTTAAAAGGCATAGACCCCACCTTTCATTAATGAGGACACCATCTCTGACCATACAAGGCTAAGGAACAAGTATGACCCCACATGAATGGACCAACAGGTGTCAGCTCTCTGTAGAAACAAGTAATGCCAGACACCCTAACCAAAACCTACAGGGACGGCAGTAGTGCAGTAGGTAAATGGGCTTTCCAGCTTTTTGAGATGGTTACAGCAGACTCTGAAGTTGGGTGTCAAGGCAGTTAAATGAAAAAGGAAGACTCCAACCACATCCGTCCCAGAGCTGCTCCTGGTGCCCCCACGCGTCCCCCAGATGTCCGCAACCACACTGGGGGATGGGCTTCAGGATCTATGCACGTGTCTGCCTCTACCGGGTTCTGAGCTATGAATTCCTTTCATTAGTCCAATAAAGTATATGGTGTATTAAATGAACCATTCAAACCCATTAATAAAATCCATTCAAAAAATAAGTTGGGTGCTGAGTGACTGGGACAGGCTGTCTGTGATTCGCAGTCCACCTTCCATGACCTTCACCAAAATCAGCACAAAGCAAACCTCACCAATACCACAGTCACGAAGTCTTGCCTTTGGTGTATGTCCCCAAACTGCTGGCATTAACTACGCAAGAGCTGCAAACATGAACAGGAGACAAACCCTGTTTGCAGTCGGGCTGGCAGGCCACCGGGCAGAGATCTCCTTGGGCCCACAAGAGGAGGTCTCTATGGAGGAGCAAGCAGGGGGACATGGAGGGGCAGGCGGTGACCAGCTCAGGGCAGCGCTGGGCTGGGCTGCAGGCTGAGTGGGCTCAACAGGTAGTCTCAGCAGTGAGAAGACTGGGTTTGAAAAAACAAATCCTGAAATACACTAGCAGCCAGGATGCTCAGTGTCCACATTATGATCCTCAGCCATGACTTTTTTCTGTCCTTTCAGCTGGTGCTGCTAGACAGCACCACTGGGGTGTGGGGGTGCAGGGTTTCAGTGTCCTCAGCAAACTGGGCTGTGTTCTGAGCAGCGTGGTTTTGCCATTCGCTGGGCTCCTCCAGGCACTGCCAGCCCCAGTCCCTGGAGCCCTTTCAAATCACAGATCCTGTTTTCCCCAAATGGCTCGGGAGAGGGCCGGCGGACACCCGTCCTGGCCAGAGAGCAACGTCCTCATCATGTTCCCTTCCCTTTCCATCCACTGGGGGGCGCTGTCTGCCAAAGGAGGGCCCAGAAGCTGAGGGCCTGCGTGTGCAGGGCTCACCCAGGGGCTCCAGCCTCCCAACACCCTGCATTTCAAGTTTCTTTGAAATGGGGAACTTACGGCCACCCCCTTAGGTCCCTAGTGGAGACTGCCACACAGAGCTGGCACTTAAACGTTTGTGACCTATTAGTGACCACGCTGGTCATCAGGATCACACGCTGGTCATCAGGATCACACCCATGAGCAGCTTGAAGGACAGAGAGGGTAGGAATGTGCACAAGGTCCCACGGCAGCAGGAGGACTGTGGTCTGGATTTCTGGTTTCCCATCTGAAGTGCAGGGCACCCGCCAGCCTGCAAAGGAGGCCAGGACAGACAGCTTTCCCGTGACACCCCTGCCTGCAGGGGCCCCACGGGAGGGAACGGGAAGTCCTGCCCAGCACCCAGCGGGACAGCGAGTGAAATCCCTGTGTGTCTTCTGACCAGTGCCAAAGCCCCACCCTGGGTTCTTCTGTGCTCGTACAAAGCACATGGAAACCACAGAGGGGGCACCATCCAGAACCACTCTGCTGTGGACTCATTATTTGATTTGTCTCAAATTTTAAAGAAAATGAAATCATGTGCTTTTCATTCTGCTCATGATCCTGATCTGACTTCCTAGCAGAGCGATAAGCATTTGTGGGCTAAATGGAATTCTATCCCTGGATGAAACCATGAGTCTGAAAGGATGGAAGGCAGTGATCATGACTGGGGGGAATCAAAATGCCCTGCAAAGATTCCATGATGCTGTTTCAAAGGAAGAGAAAATTAGTTCTGGTAAAATAGAGAATCAACCTTTTAATCCCCCCAAATACTAAATTGCATACTATCCGGAATCCTCTGGGAACAATGTGAACACTTTGGAAGGAAATGGCTTGTTGTATCCTGTCTGAAATTGTCAAGCATTGGAAATACCGTCAGAGAATTTTGTTTTAGAAAAACTAGAAGGCCACAGAAGAAATGGAGAAAGAGAGATGACTGATAGATGGCAGATACATAGACAGACACACAGACGAGTTCATTCTCTAATTTGGAGAACGAAGGATCAGAAACCTCTAAAACAGGAAAGACCCAGAGGGCCCCTCCCAACAGGTCGTGCAGGCGGGCTGACTGAGCTCCGTCCAGACGGCCAGGCCGAGCAGGTGCCACGGAGCCGGTGGGGCTGAGGTAGAGCTGTGCCAACACAGACAAAGAAGAGGCTTTGCTAGTTGATCCCCTAGAGGGCAAGGTCCTTGGTAGTTTGTCTGCCCAAAAGGCACACGTTGTAAAACCTTCATCAACGTACTCATTGTGCCAGGGGCGACAGATTCACATATTGTGGGGTCTGGAGCTTACATAACCTGAGAAGCTCTTTTTAATAAAACAGCACTAAATTATGAGTGTACAAGTGCAGTGTCCCTGCCGGGTCTGTGAGAGGCACTTCCACAAGCAAGCATCTAAAGATGAAGCTTCCTTCGGTTGCCGGGGATCCACGCTGGTGCTGGGCAGGCCTGGCGAGGGCGAGAGCTACCAGAGGCCCCAGCGGCAAACCGACCCTGGGAAAGCGGATTTACATGCAGAAGCACACGCAGCCACAGCCGAGCTGCGCTTGCACACAGCAGGCGCTCGGCGGGGCGCAGGCGCGGGGCAGCGAGCAGCCTCGGGAGCCGCGGGGCCCTGGGGGCCGGGGCGGCGGGAGGAGGGGGCCAAGGGTGCCCCTGTATCTAGCGCCACACCTCACCTGGTCGCTCCTCAGAAGGGTCTCTACGCAACCTGAGTGGGGCCTGGTGGGTCACAACACCAGGGAAAGGAGCGGGGGTGGACTGAGGAGGGGTGCCACTCCGTGGAAAGAAATCCACGGACCTAAAGCCTGGGGAACATTCAGCCAGGGGGGGGGGGGAGCTAAGAACATGGTTTTCTTCTGCGCTGCCCGTATTCATAGCTGGCTTAGGACCCAAGCGAGGAGGGACACGCGGAGGTAAACGCAACCGCATCCCAGGAGAGGTGCTGATGCTTAAAAAGGGAGACGAAATGGGACATTACCGAGGAGAGCGACCAAATCGGCCATCGGTTCGTTGAGGATACCACCGAAGGTTCCCGAATGGAAGTCCTGATCTCTGCATTTCACCTGGAAGGCAGGTCAGAGAAGACGGGCGCTCACCCCACGGGGGCCTGGGCGGGCGCCCTGGCGTCGCACTTCCCCTCCTGCGCAGGCACATGGCTGCAGCACCTGCCGCGCCCACGTCCTCGCTTCCCACTGGGTCCTGGGCCCTCGAACGCTGGCCTCAGCCCCCCGCAGCCCCCCCAGCGCGGTCCCACCCGAGGGGCCGGTGCTCCCTGCCAGGACGCTTCTGCCCATGTGTTGCCCAGTCTTCTGCGTTCCGCTCCAGCTGCTGCTCGCCCCTCCTTCCAAAAAAATTCTCCTCCCATGGTTTTTGAGGAACTTTCTCCCCTTCCCTTTTTTGTCCAAAGGACGATTCTATTTAAGTTCCCTCTAATAACTCCTTTTCTGTCTCCACCCCTGGAACTTAACACACGGCTCGTTCCTCCTCTGCACGCAGAGCTTCAAGAACTAACTCGGCAGCTTCATTAACTCCCACCCTCCTCCTAAATGTCTGTCCCTGCGGGTCTGATCTTTTGCCTGCTCACCAGACCTAAGGGGGGGGGGGCTATGGAGCACTCAGCCGGCCTAGCGGCGAACCCCGCATCTCCTGCGGTCACTTCCTGCCAGCTCGCCCACTTCCAGAACAAGGGGAGACCCCGTCCTGTGAGGTCGTCGCCCCAGCGCGGCATCTGATCGTTCCTTCGCCACATCCCAGTCCGCTGACAACATCTAATGAGATACTTAAAATTGGACCTTTGGTTCATTCCCTCCTGGCTGGTTTCCCTGCTCCGGTGCATCTTTAATGTCACTTTAGCGGAAGACCTTTATTTCATCAGTTCACGAGCCGAACCCCCTCTGAACCCTCTCTCCAGTCGCGCACAAGGCCCAGCCACTCCCAGCGGGGAGGCTTCGCCGGCTCCCCCAGCCCTCGGACCTCCGCGACCCCACCATGCATCCAGATATGACCTCTTCTCTCCCAAGAGCTCTGTCTCTTCCCCACCAAGACCCCCACACAGATTCCTGCCGTGCGGCCCTGTGGCCTGCAAATACCTCCACAGTGAAGTAGCTGTTCCCTCGGGTTCCGTAGGTGAGTGCGGGCTTCCTCCGGCTGAGCCACAGATTATCTGAAATGACGATGTAGTCTACACCGGCAAAGAACCGGTCCTTTTCTTTTTGGACAAGTTCTTCCAGGGCAATAGAACCGGCTTCTTCCATCCCTTCAAGGATCAATTTGGTATTCACAGGGAGGTCCTGAATTAATTTACAACAAAAGAAACCATTCTGTCAAAAAACTGCCCAGCTTGCCCTTCACCTTTTGAGATCCAGGATTAGTCTGCGTGTGACATGAATACATCATTGTGTACATTCAGTGTGTGGGCTGTTCACATTCCCAACAGCTCTGCTTACGACAAAGGAGTTTTAACTGAGACGGTGAGGGAAACCCCAGGCCACGCCCCCTGCACACAGCCGTGGCCCACCAGCCGCAGGCCGGGACCTCCGGCGGACGTGGGGGGGCCCCGACGGGACAGCGGCTGCCCGTGGCCCACCAGCCGCAGGCCGGGACCGCCGGCGGACGTGGGGGGGCCCCGACGGGACAGCGGCTGCCCGTGGCCCACCAGCCTTAGGCCGGGACGCCGAAGGACGTGGGGGGGTCCCGACGGGACAGCGGCTGCCCGTGGCCCACCAGCCGCAGGCCGGGACGCCGAAGGACGTGGCGGGGTCCCGCGGGAGAGCGGCTGCCCGTGGCCCACCAGCCGCAGGCCAGGACCGCTGGAGGACGTGGGGGGGCCCCGACGGGACAGCGGCTGCCCGTGGCCCACCAGCCGCAGGCCAGGACCGCCGAAGGACGTGGGGGGGCCCCGACGGGACAGCGGCTGCCCGTGGCCCACCAGCCGCAGGCCGGGACGCCGAAGGACGTGGCGGGGTCCCGCGGGAGAGCGGCTGCCCGTGGCACTGCTGGGCGGGCAGACGGAGGGGCAGCGCCCCCCAAGGGGATTTCCCCAGGAAGGTTACTCAGTTACAAACCTCTTTTCTGTCCCCAAATGCTGAGCATGATAAAGGAGAACTCTGCCCTTTGAAAGACTGTCTAATGTTTAAGCCTCAGGATAATTTTTATTTCAAGTATCTGTTATTTCTCAGCTATGAGTTCAATATGCCTTTTAACTTATTCAAAGGCTTTGATCTCGCAGCAATATGGAACTTGAGTTTTTCTCTAGCTATTATGAGGGGACAGAGTAGCGCCTCTAAAATTTTCAGTGTGCCTTTTCCCCCATTTGGTCTTCGTCTTTTTGTGTCTTTATAATTTAAACCTTCATATCTGTGAGAGCCGTGTGAAGAGGAGAGGTCAGTGTCTTCTCCTGGGGCATAAAGCACACGCGGGAGAGCTCTCACAGTGACTGTGCAGACACACGGCCACACGAACATACTAGCTAGTTCTACTGAGTGGCACTAACTCACCGAAGATGAACAAAGGCAGGGTGAGTAGAGGATTAGCTATTAGAAAATAAGTGACCCTCAGTCACTCTGTTGGTGGAGGGCATGTGGGGATAATGATTTGTTCAAGTGTAGCCCTTGCTTACATTTCTAGGTGTTTTAGGAAGTTAAGCTTAAATTCTGATATCTTAATATTTGGAAGCTCTTCATTAACATTTAACTCAACTGCTGAGAAGTAGTTGGAAAGCCTAAGAATTTTCTTGCAAAACATGATTAATAAAAAACAAGCCAATTGCTTCTGAGTGCTGGAGGAGGAGGAGGATGGCAGCCAGGCATGAGTTTTGGTCTCTGTTCCGCCCCCTGGGATGAGCCATTTCACCTGTCAGCTGCTCACTATATACGCAATGTGGCTTTAATACTCGCTCTGGCTCTTGGTGAGATAATCTAGTGACATTTATATACTAGGTGATCAGGCCAGAGAGAGAGCACAGGAGGGCAGGGGGGACTAGGAAGGAAACGGACACCCACAGAGGGCTGGGCACCATACATGTTACTTCATGTCATCCACCCAACTGCCCAGGGGTGGAAATAAACGTTTCTCATTCCCAGAAAAGGAAAATGAGGCTTGGAGAGATTAACCAATTTGTCCAAGGGCAGTGAATATGTCTTATGTTTTGTCTGTGACTATGTAAGTTTCAGAGTTAAAATTTAAAAAGCAAAGCAGGTTTGCCCTGATATAGGATCTTTCTTACAAATATTGCTTTCCCTCTTAGAAAGAAGGACAGACATCAGAGAGGGAGGGAGGAAAGGGGAAAGACAGACAGACAGAAAGAAAGAAAGAATTAAAGAAGGAGAGAGAGAGAAACCAAAGCCACGTAAAAGTTTAGGGTTCACTGAGTGCAAGCGCCATGGACATGGCCACTGGGGGGCGCGGGACCGGCCCGGGCAGCGCTCTGCCGGCATGAGACAAAGCAGTGGAATGGGAGCAGCTACACCCCCTCTCTCCTGCTTATATCTCAGGAGAAAAGAAACTCATGAAAGAGAGGCCCCTGGCATCTGATGACACTGCCTCCCGAAGAAGGTCCCAGAAGGCAGGACCTGTTCTGGTGGCAGGTCCGGGGGAGGCCCACCGGCCATCTCAGTCTGGCCACTGCGGGGCTGTGCCACGTGGCATCACGTTCACCCTGCAGGGGTGGCACCTGGAGAGGGACCCCTGCAGCCCCAGGTCTACGGCACAGCAGAGCCCTGGCCTTGAACCTCTTCTGCCTGGAAGGCTATGTGGCTCCCTGGCACTCTGCAGGGGCTGGGGGTGGGGTCGCAGGCAGGGGTTTGCTCTGTGCCTGCTGACGCTTTCTTTTTGGTCCTTGAACCCAGCACGTGGATCCCATTTCCTTCTCAAACACCCGGTGTTCAAAAGTGCTTAATTCTATTAGGCCATGCGAGTTAGATGGGGGAAGGTAGCAAGGCTACACACCTTTAAGGTAGCCCCACAAAATCCTTCTGTGCCCCAAAGCCCCAGAGCTGACACCTGGAGCCCAGACAGAGCTGTTCTAATTCCTCGGCATGTCCCCACAGAGTCAAGGCAAGCCTCTTCCGCGTATACCGCATTGAGCAAGCAAGGTTGGCATCCCGTGCTTCTGAATATTTCCATAAAATGGCAATCCTACGACTTGAAAGTTGTTGGGGTCAGACAGCCCCATTCAAACTGCACTTGGAGGAATGTTCGACAGTGAACAGCCATTGGCTGGGTCTGAGCAGAAGAGAAACCCTGGCACAAAGGGCCCTGAGGAACCCCCTAGAATACCGAGACCACCTCAGTGTGCCCCCGGAGGCCCCAGGGCTCTCTGGAGCAGGTCCGGTGCGAGCTGGGAAGAGGCCAGGGCTCTGGAGCCCCAGGCACTCTTAGTGCTCGGTGTGCACACGGCAGGCGCCCTGGACGTAGAGCTCAGGGCAGGCCAGGGGCGCCCTCCTTGGGAGATGCCTGGGGAGTAGGGGTGACAGTGCCTCCCCTCTTCGTCCTCCCTTCTCCATTTCCTCAGTCATTTCCAGTGGTCCTCCCACCACCTCAGCCTTCGAGCTGCCTCTTCTCCTCGCAGTCTCCTGGAACAGCACAGGGGATCCCCAGTTCCCCCAAGTGGGGAGGACAGGGACTGGGGGCCTGGCCAGCTCTCCCTGTCCCAGGCTCACTAACTAGACAGGCCACTTCTGCGTGAAATGGAAGTGTGCCATCGAATAAACAGCATGAGAAAGGTAATCACCCGGATCACTCCCTCACTTCTGCAGAACAGAGTCCAAGGCCCAGAGATGAGGCCCCACACCTGTGGTTACACAGCCAGGTTGAATTCATCAGCAGAAGAGGAGAGAGCGGTGTGAGGTCAGAGCATCGGAGAGGCTGACCTGGGTCCTCCAACCCCATCCTTGTGGCCTTGAAGGGGGAGCTCCCTCCTCGAAGCTACACCCCCGCCTTTCTGCAGCCCCATTTGGACAACTATTGAAACTACTTTCCATAGGAATTGGAAAGAGATCTAAGGATTCAGAAGGAATGTCATGTACCAGAGATTTTTTACCTTGAAAATTTGCAAAGGGGCTCATATATTTTTTAAAGTGTATGTCTGTCTAGTAATAAGACCATATGCTGTGAGAAGGAGGGGAAGACAAAAAGACAAGCCAAAATAAGATGAAGATAAAAAGACAAGTCCCAGCAGAAAGCAACTTAGCCACAGGCACGTCATGGTTTTTGTTGTGTTTTGTTATTTACTGTGTCAACAGCAAGGTTCAGAGTACCATCCCTGCCCCAGACCAGCTGGCAGCTCTGAGCAAGTGCCCTTCCCTTCCAAGCCTCACTTCCCTCATCTGTAAAATGGATGCAATTCCAACACACACCTCTGGGGACTGTGGGGAAGAATAAAGGACATGACAGTTTGAAGCCTGGAGCGACTCAAAGCACGCTGCCTTGCTATCATCACTGTCACTGTGGTCAGCATGCTCTCTCCCAAACACAGCTGTTACCTACTTCCTCCAGGGCTCTGAAGGTGCTCACAGCATTGATCCACGCCAACACAGGGCCTTTGTTGTCTGTGGCTCCTCGTCCATAAAGTTTCCCTTTAACAATAGAGGAAGAATTTTTAGGAAAGCATGGACATCTCTGCCAAGCTGAGCAAATTAAAAACAAAGGTCATTTTATGGGTAAGCATTTTAATAGCACTTTCTATTTTTCCAGGCACAAATCTTGCTCTGAAAATGGAAAGTCTGTTTTCTTATGTGCAAAAAGTACTGCCACCCGCTAGTCAGATAAGGTAAGATAGTTCAAAACGTACAGACCCTGGTGGCCTTAACAGTGATTAGCTCTTTTATCCACGCTCTGGAGAAGGACCTGAGGATCTGTCACGCATGTAATGCTGCACAACTTCTCATTCTGAGGTTTTGTAATTAATGGAAGAATGGAAAAAAGGGTGCAAGTGTATCTCCATTAACCTTTTTCTTCCTTTCCTTGAAAAATAAACATAATTATATTTGGTATTTCTAAAAAAAAAATATGTGATCTAGAAACCTGTTTTCCTCACTATGGGCTCCCAGCACAGGGAGTTAATTCCCCCAAAGGCAAAAAGATTTATAGCTTCCCCCACACACAAAGAAAATCACTCGGACCGAGGGGTGGCCTTCAAGAGCATCACTTTGTTCATTCTTTACGACAGCAGGGTGGGACCTGCCACTGGGCAGGAGCCACATCGGGCGTTTCACACAGGAACCAGCCCTGACGTGTTACCGACCATCCACTTCCGTGAGCTCGTAGGGGTCCGTGAGCCACCCATCTTCTGGCCTAGCTGGCTGCACGTCCAGGTGGCCATAGAAGCACACGGTGGGCTTCTTGGGGTCATTCCCCAGGTCAGCCAGGACGATGGGAGGTATTGGGAGAGTCTGACCATCAGGCAGCTGAAGAAGGAAAATGATTGTATTTAAAAATAAATGCTGTTTAGTTCTTGCAAAAAATTCAGAGGCATGACTTCAGGAGTCCTGTTTCCACCCCTGGGTCCTCGTAGTGCCCACATAATACTTCTGATCATCACTTTACCCAGGTCTAAAATAAGTACATTGAGATGTTTTTAATTAAAACATAAAACATAATTAAGAGTAAAGCACTTCCTTAGATACACATTGGCAAATAGTAAACTCAATTGAACATGCTATTCACCACGACTCACTCAACTAGCTTAAATTTCCAGAACTTTCCACAGTTCTAGAAAACACAGACCATTCAGAACTCACTGATGCCAAAGCAGGCAGCACGGTGCTTAGCTCGCCATCCGTGGCTGAGTGGCAGTAACGAACAATGATCCTGGCAAAAGAGTGGCTCCTTTGAGAAAGATGCATTTGGATTTAAAGGAAGGACAGCTTGGGAGGGATCCGACCCCCACGCAGAGGAGGTGCAGTGGGGTGGTGGGGGGCTTTCCATTATAAGCTGACCCTCACTCATCTCTTCCCCTTGCTCTCCCCTCACCGCAGTCCTGACAGGACGAGAAATCATGACTGTCTCATTGGGGAGGGAGAGTTCCTCATGTTTTTCATCTGCATTGGGCATGGAGATTATGGGGGCAACTCTGCCGAGGATCAGGCCACCCCCGTCTTGCCACCCCCAGGGACAGGAGGGCCGGTGGGCCCAGAGGGGCAGCCCCTAGGGGCAGGGGCCCGTCCAGCACCTGCTGAGATCCCAGGTCCACAGAGGCCACGGTGGCTCCCAGGTGCCGGAGCTTGTCTGCAGCCTGGGCCATCATCCGGAGGAGCTCCCGTCGGAGGTGGGGCAGGGGCTGCACCGAGTCACTCTCCACGGCCACCCAGTCCCTCAGCGTCTGTGAGGAGAAGCAACAAGGTAATCGCCACGGGCTCGGCCATGTCCACTGTGGGCGGACTGCACCTCCCTGCCACCAGTGCCCACAGCAGCCCGGTGACAAGAGGCTGAGCTGCAAACCCACGGCACTCAGGAGGAACTGACAGACCAGCTGGTGTCAAAAAACCAGAAGTCAAAGATGCTGCCTAGTGGAGAGCAGGCTGGGTTGGGCCAGGCAGGAGGCTGCCATCCTGACATCCCAGGCTGCTGCTCCAGGGTACCACCAGGGTTGCACAGAAAGACAGGTCCTGACCCTCCATTTCTAGTTAATTAAGAACAGAGAGATCTGGGGCCACCCTGCTCCAGGACTCTCCTTCCCACAGATGCCCAGAGGCCCCTGGTTTAACCCCACAGTGGCCATCGCTGGGCTGGAGGCCTCCTCCCGACCATCCTCTGCCTCCAGGTTGCGGTGGCCCCTCCCTCCCCCCAGGGTCCGGCAGGCGGTAGAGCCCAGGGCTTGAATTCAGGGCCATGCAGTCAGAGGGCCTTTGCTCCCAGACCTGGTTCTGCCACTATGCTGTGTGAAGCCGAGTAATTCCTGTGACCCTCGGAGCCTCAGCTGCTCATCTGCAGGACAGCGATGCTCCCTAACATGGGTAATGGTGAGCACAGCGTCGTGTGATACAGGAAGACAGAGATCTCTCAGTCTTTGCTCCGGGCTCCTGGCCTCCTAACTCCCTTGCAATTTCCTGGGTGATTGAAATATATTCTGTTCTAATGAGGCAACTCTGGAGGGCTGCTGGATGGAGGCTGCCACCAGAAACCCAAGCAGTGATTAGAAGCTGGGAACTTTCCGCAGTAGCCTGCATCCTCTGGGGACGGGGGAGGGGCTGGAGATTGAATTACTAATGAGCACGCCTCCATTAATGTCCCCGGGGAATGGGGCTCACATGGCTTCTGGAAGGTGGATGGAAGCACCCCAGCCCCACCGGGCCCGAGCCCGTGATCAGCCCTTCCGGACCTCACCCTGTGTGACTCTTCATGCGCCTGCTCACACACCCTTCATTACATCAGACATGCGCTGTAAGCAAGCATCTGCCTGCGCTGTTCCCACACACTATGGGACCCGAGAGGGGCACGAAAGCCCAAATTTGTGACCACGTTGGACACAAATGAGGGTTCCCAGGGGACCCACTACTTGCAATTGGTGTCCAAAGTCAGCAATGGGGGTGGGGGGTGACGCTAACTCTGGTGGTTAGTGTCATAAGTGAGTCAAGTTGCAGGGCACCCAGCTGGTGTCCGCAGAGAACTGGAGCATCACTGGCTGCGGGGAACCCACACGCCCGTCACAGCAGCGAGGGAGAGGGGGAGGGGAGCGGTGAGGATTAGAGGGGACGACACGCGTGTGAGCGCGGCTGGCGCCTGGCCCGCGAGGGGCACTCGGTGCGTGCCGCCCATGGTGGGCTGTTGACAATCGTCATTCCACCCACTCCCTGGGTAACCAGGGTTTCTGTTAAAGCCACATGTTTTTGGATGACTGATCCTGGACCCTGAACTCATCCTTGATTAATTGTATTTATCTCTAGCCGGTAGTAATTTTGTTATCTTAAAGAAACATATTGAACCTTAAAGAATATTGTTTTGTGTTTTTAAACTAGAATTTATAGGGCAGATGCTGCTACGTTATCCCTAAATTCAATGGATTGGGTGTATCTGAGGAAGTGGCAAAGAGCAGAATTTTGGCTGAAAGACCCAAACTGGCACGTGCTCCTGCCAGAGTGTCCCCCCCACCGACTGATGCCAGCCCGCACTGGAAACCCCACTCGGGATGCAAAGGCCCCACAGGCACTTAGAGAAGTTACTCCCACGAGGAAGGAGTCAGGAAGGTCACGCCTGGGAAGAGCAGCAGCACAGTCGGCCTTACACGGAACACGGGACTGTTGGCACAACAACATTCCTAACTGGTCGGTTGATCCTATAAATGTATACGGAACACACATCATGTACCAGACATGGGTGAGGTGCTTGGGGTGCAAAGTCTAGGGAGCCTCGGGGGGGCCTGAGCTGTGGTTTGGTGGTGGGCCTGTGAGCTGGGGACAGGAGAGCCAGAGGAGCAGAGGGGCTTCGGGTGACGGCATGCACCCTCCTGCCCACACCCCTTGCCTTTCTGTTCCCAGGCCTCCCTCTCCACCACCCTCCCCTCGTACGCATGCCCACGCCATGCCAGATGGCCCTGTGGTAGGTTAGGAATGCGGCAGGGATTATAAAGGAGATGGCACACGGTGCTCATGGACTACAGGACAACAGCTCTGACAATGACCTTGGTGGCCCTCTGTCTGGCCCCATGTGAGCTGCAGCCAGGTGGTCCGGTCTTGGGGTGGCACTGCGGGGAGAGTGAGGACGAGGCAGGTTTGGAAGGTGGACAGGACCTCAGCATGGGCCCCTCTGAAGGGAGCAAGGGTGACCTGTTGGTCCACAGTAACGTGAGTTTGACAGTTTGCTAAATGACAGCCCTAGATTAAACGTACTGCAACAGACGGGAGGGGTCGCTTACCTGTATCTAGTGAATATTTGGCTTTTTAATTCAGTGAGGTAGCTACAGGCATTTTAAGTGGAATTAAGCTGTCAGGCAAAAAAATCTACATCTCCCAGCAAGTGGCCTTTCATCCAGATACCCCAAGGGTGTATCATGCAAGTGTGTGTGTGTGTGTGTGCACATGAGTGCACACGTGCACACGCAGTTTCTCCTACCTGTACAAATTCATTCTGATGGAGATCAATGTATTGGAAGACCCTCTCCTGTAGCCCGTCAGGCGGCGAGGACGGGGAGAACATGCCTCCCTCCAGCAGCAGCAGGAAGGCAAGGGAAGAGGATGCCTGGGGCGGGCGACAGGGAGGGCAGTTTAAAATAAACGCTAAGTTTAGGACTTTCAACCTTTCAAATACGTCAGGAAACTTTGGGTTACCCAGCACAGCGGCTTCCCGTCATTTGGACTAAAATAACAAAAGGTATTAGAACAGGAAATTCATTTTCTGCTATATCTTTACCCAATACTTCAATTTAATGCTATAATTGTAATAAGACAGAAATCAAATGAACAAGCTAATCTTTAAATAACATACTTCGGTTTTTTTCCTACAATGCTCTTTCCTATTGGTTCACTCACTTTCTGTGAAGGTAAGTCAGTGCTCTCTACAGCCCAAGCTTTAAGAGAATATTTGCAAGAAGGATAGTGTGAGGGGATTAAAAAAAAAAAAACTTCTATGTGTGATTGACCACTTTATTAGGAAAAAATATTTCATAAGGACCGTCTATTATCCTGTGCAGTGTTGTGGGGTTTCTTTGCATCAGCTCGCCCACTTGGTGAACCGCCTTGTCCCCCTCTTTCCCTGTTACCCACCCAGCCCCCTGCTCCCATTCTGATGGGCCCCTTCTTTCCCTCCCTTACAAATACGGGCCCTGCATGTGACCCCAGTGTCCTCCCCCTCCTGCCCCCCGTGACCCCTCCAGGTCGTTCCTCCTCCCTGTAGTGGGCTCCAGAGCTGGGAACAGAGCAGAAAAACCAGGTGCAGAGTTGGGTGGGACTTGCAGGTTCAGACCTAAACTAATTATCTTCCAAACCAGCTCTTCCTTCTGGAGTTTTGTACATTTTTAAAGTAGACTTTATTTTTTAGAGCCATTTATTTAGGCTGGCCCACAGTTCAGGCACCAACAGAGCCTGGACAGGACTTTTGTCTAGAATATAAAAGTGCTGCAACCCAATAGTAAATGCAAATCAACCAAATCAAAAAGGCAAATCAAACCTGCGCAAAGGACTCCAATAGACATTTCTCCAAAGAAAAGAGACAGATGGTCCATAAGCACATAAAAAGATGCTCAACATCTCCAGACATCAGGCAAATCAAATCACAGAGAAAATTCACACCCACCAGGGTGGTTAAAATCAATGAGTCAGGCAACAGCAAGTGCTGGTGAGGACATAGAGAAACTGGGGCCCTCCTACACAGCTGATGGGAAGTGAAAGGGGGCAGCCACTTTGGAAAGGAGCCTGGCAGCTGGTCAAAATGATTAAATAGAGTTACCGTATGACCCAGCAATTCTACTCCTAGGTGTACACACAAAAGAAATGGAAACATATGTAAACAAACTCAAGAGTAATGAAAACAAAAACTTGTGCAAGGATATTTATAGCAGCATTATTCCCAATAGCCAAGAGGTGGAGGTAATCCGAATGACCACAATAGTTACTGGACGAACAAAATGTGGCATATACATACAATAGAATATTACACAGCCATGAAAAGGGGTGCTGACCTGCAGAATGAATGAACCTTTATGCCAGTGAAAGAAACCAGACACAAAAGACCACAGACTGTATCAGTCCCTTTATATGAAATATCCAGAACAGGTCAATCTTGAGAGACAAAAGGTAGATTGGTGGTTGCCTAGGGCTGAGAGGGTTGGGGAAATGGAGCAGCTGCTGGTGGACAGTGGGTGCTTTCTGGTGAAGAGATATTCTAAATCGTGATCATGATTGCACATTCATTAATATACTAAAAGCCATTGATTCACACACTTTAAATGGGTGGGTTGTAAGGTATGTGAATTATAGTGCAATATAGCTGTAATAAAAAGTCATAAATATAAGCACTTACTCAGAAATAAAAGTATACTAATCACTGAGTATGAGAAATGCCTATCAAGGATGCTAACTAGCAGGTAAAAGCAGGGTCAGCACCACACTCACTGGGAACGGATTAGGGAACTTGGCCCAGTCGATGGTGGCAGTGTGTCACTCCAGAGCTGCCTATATCCTGAGAGGAATGGGGCTGGGTCCAGCTAAGCTCTGCAGGGCAGGAGTTGGGAGGTCGCCAAGAGTTGGGAGGCCGCAAAGAAATGAGGAAGAAATGACGCCCATAGACCAACAGTGGCAGGAAGATGGAACTCTTTGAAATGGAGCAGGCTATTTTTCACAGCCCATCTGTCTCCACTAATATTTGAACTTCCATTTTTCATTCATTCAATGATATGAATTCTACTAAAAACCATTTGGTGCTCCTCTCCAGTGAAAAATAAAAAGGACATTTTGAAAAAGGAAAGGAAGCCGTAGGAAAAGAAGGGAAAAGCAGTTGTGAGGGCTGAGACTATTTCAGATGCTAGCGGAGCCACTCCTGTCCTGACGGAAAGAGATGCCAAGGACTGGCCTTCCGAAAGGGCTGTTCCTGGCTAGGTGGTCCCAGTGGCAGGGGTGCACTGCTTCGCTTCCCACCCTGTGGCAGGCCACCCTCCCCCACGCAGCGAGCAGCACCCTGGCCCCTGGCCACAGGCCTGCGGAGATCTGCCCTGGGCACAAATCCTGCCTTTAAGGCCTCAGGAAGGCTCCCTGGGCCACACCACCCACTTCCTCTCTAGTTTCTCAGGCTCCTCTGTCTTTCTCTCTGTCTGCTTGTGCTGGTGTCATGCTCGACCTTGAACTAACCACCAACAGCAGTCTGGAGGTCTGGAGAAGCTGTTCCTTCTTTGACACTCGCCACAAGAAGGAGTTGCTGTAGACTGAGCTGGTGAAGATGGGCTCTGGGCACAGGGCAGCCAGACTGAGTGGGTGTCCTCTTGGCGGGGCGGGTAGCTCAGCCCTGGGCCGCAAGACCCTCCCAGAGGACACTTGTTTGCCTCACAGGCTCCTGCTCAGCCCCGCGGCTGCCCCTAGATGTGCGACAAGTCCAAGTTCCCCTGTGCTGTTTCATTTTTAAATGCTTTAGGATGTCTTGAAGTCATGTCCCACATCCTCTGGGGGGTAATCCCCAGCCGCCAATCAATCCAGGGCACCTCCACAGGGCCTCCCAGATGTAGGCGTTTAATTCTTCCCACCTGGGCTCTGCCAACAACTGGAGAAAGTCAGAGGACCTGTGTCCTGAGGCCTTGTGATTGCAGTGGCAGGGGACCAAGGACACTTGCATCTCGTGCGGTGAAAACAGCAGAGGCGGGCGGGGCGGGCTGCAGGTAAGACCCGCTCCCGCACCACGGGCTGCTCTTGCCAGCTTTGTGATGGTGAACGGAATAAAGAACAGATAAGGAAAGCATTCTCGCCTCCCCCACAGCCTGGGCTGGGGTGCTTCCCTGGGGACATACCATGGCCCGTCAGCCAAAACCCTTCCCTGCCCCTCAAGAAACTGGCCAAGGCCGATGTCAAAATTCTACTCACCAAGGCGTCTGGAGTCCCGGGTGACTGCTTTACAGAGGCTGCTCTGCCTGTGTCTGCTCTGATAAATTTGTCATGATATGGAAAAGAAATGCTTTATTGGCCTAGTTTATCTCCCCATGACAGGATTTTAAAAAAAACCAAACCAAAAAACAGGCTCTTCTGGATTCTGCTAATTCCCAGCAGACACTGAATTGAGCCAAGCAATTCCTGCAGATATGAGCTAACCCTGGGGCCAGCCTCCTGAAGAATGAGCCGGTTCAGGTGTGCCTTTCAGAGGTCAGCCTGGACACATGCCAGGAAGAGAAGCAGTTTCAAGGGGCAGAGATCTCCAGGAAGTCCAAAGAATGGCCCGTTTCTGCACCTCTAGTCAGGTCTAACCTTTGGGTTGGATCCCAGAGAAGACACCAAGTTTCACTCAGCCTCCCTCCCACAACCCAAGGTGATGAGCGCAGCACACGCAGATGGCCGGAAATAAGGCAAAGGACAGCAGAGCCTGTGGCGGGCAGCAGTCCCTGAGGCTCCAGGATGGAGGAGGGGCTGAGTGCAGGTGGCACGGCTCTGAATGTGGCCAGGAGGAGCAGGCGGGTGTTGTGCACACCATCTGGTGGAGGCCAGCCGGGCATCACTCCACCCAGGCGGCAGACAGCCAGGCAGCCCATCCGCTGCCCCCGGGGACACAGGCCCCTTCGCTGCTCCTGCGTCCCCGCACAGGATGGAGCCCGGCTGCAGGGTGGGTGGCAGAGAAGGGGCAGGCTGGTATTGTCAGCATGCGCTGCCACCTCAGAAAGGGCTCTGGTGACCCTTTTTATTGCCTCCAGTCTGGCCAGGGATCCGGGCCTCTCCAAGCATCAGCAAGATAGACAGCCCCGGTTCTGCACCACTTCCAGACACATGCCGGCAGCTTTTAGCCCAGTGAGAAATACAGTGGAAGCAAGCATGACTGCAACAGCCAGACACCCCTGTTATCTCCCCCCAGGCAGGTACCCAGGCTCAGTGGGGTCGACGGCGATGAGGTATTATTACACAGTGACAACAGTGTCACCACACAGAGCTGGGCGGAGGGCTCCTCAAAAGTGAGCATTTCTGAGTCTGCACCTAGAACAGGGCATCTTCAGTTTTGAAGGGTGAAGGGTATAAATCACAAACTATTCATGGGGGTGTGCCTAACACTCTAGCCAAAACCCAACCCCGGTTGTGGTCAG
Source organism: Manis pentadactyla (assembly GCF_030020395.1). NCBI lineage: Eukaryota > Metazoa > Chordata > Mammalia > Pholidota > Manidae > Manis > Manis pentadactyla. Next base: position 154,368,123 of record NC_080024.1, on the reverse strand, counting down.
ACCAGCGCCGCTGCCTCTTTTTCTTCTTTTAAGTCTCATGGGTGATTTGTGTACAAGTGTTGGCAGGATAAATCTAAGCTACCCACAGGAGTGTGAATGGTCTCCAGGAAGAGATGAAGTGGGGTTCTAACAGCAGAACAGAGACGCAGCCAGAAGCAACAGAGTAGGAGGCAGAGGCGGCTGTGCGGTCAGTGGGAGGTGAGGGCAGAGGAGCCCTGATTTGGGACAGAAGGGGGCCTCGCGGAGTCGGAGGAGCTGGTGGGGTTCCGGTGGGACTGGTCTGTTAGGACACAGTTCTTTCTCTAGAAACCCATCGTTGCCTAGATTTTACTGGGTAAAGCCTTAAGCTCACAGCAAACAGCTTTGACTTCAAAGCACAGGGCTCTCACTGTCCTGCCTGACTGGGACGCGAGGTCCTGGGGACCAAGGGAAGGATGAATTCCAGGCCTGGCCCCTCCTGGGAGAGCACAGGGGCTACTTCCTGCTTGTGCCCAGTGTCCAACAAATGGAAATTCAAGAACAAGAGCAGTTTTGAGGGGAGAACGGGAACTTACCGATCCCTCTGGGTCAGTTTCCTGTGGCTGCTGTGATGAAGTACCAGAGGCCAGGTGGATCAGAACAGAAGTGGTTCTCTCCTGGTCTGGACACCGGAAGTTAGCAATCAAGGTGTCAGCAGCCACACTCCCCGCCTCTTCCCAGTGTTGGCGGAGGCGGGCCATCCTTGGTGTCCCTTGGCTCGGAGCTGCGTCTCTCCAATCTGCCTCCATCCTCACGGGGCCTCTTCCTGGGTGAGTGTCTATGTTCCCTCTTCTTCTTAGAGGGACATTAGTCAGCGGCTTTCAGAACCACTCAATCTGGTATGACCTAGTTTGAACTAATTGTATCTGCAAAGACCCTACTTCCAACCGAGGCTGCATCCTGAGGCACCGGGTGGACATGGATTGGAGGCCATCATTCAACCTGGCACATCTGCTCTCTATTTTGTCACTATCTACTGTTCAATGATTTGTTTAATCATTATCTGACTCGCCTGAATGTAAGGTCTGGGTCTAGGACTTTGTCTCCCTTATTTCCATACCCCTAAGTGCCTGAGCATTGCCTGTCATAGAGTAAGATCACAACCGATAGTTATTGTATAATTAAATGGATAGTCTTAAAGAACACCAATAGTTGATTTTCACAATGTAACCAATTCTATTGTGCAGAAAATGCAAATTTTATATATACTAATAAAACTATTTCAGCTATAAATATGAACAAGAGGCAGAGCAAAACTTAAAAATCTGTGCAGATTTTTTTCCTTGCAGTCTCAACAGTCAACAATTCCCTGCAAACCCATAACCAGACCTTTGCTCAGTGTTCTTCTGCCTGCCTGGAGTTCTCCTTGCTTCTCTCCACCATCCATGGCCTTACAACCCCCAGTTCCTCATTATGAAGCCCTGCCTGTTGCCCCGGCCTGCCTGGGGTGCTCCCTCTGCATTCCCAGGGCAGTGACAGCCACCAGCACAGGCCACCCAGCTCGGAGCATTGTTGCTGACTGTCCGCTCCCCTTCCTCCCCACCTGACTTCAGAGGTCCTTACTCCTCATGCTCCCACTGCCTGTAACATGTCTGACATATTTATACATCTAGCCCAAACCTTGGTATCCATCTTCACAGAGACTCATCTGTGTCTTTTTTTATTCTGCAGAGTTCTGTTATTCTCTGTTCTAACGTACTTCACCTCCCCCCTATTCTCTCAGCTCTGACTACACTTGGAGTCCTTCTACCCCACAGCCTCCAGCTCTCTGGGCTCCTCTTTTTTCCTTTTTATCTATTTGTTCTGCTCTTAGGGTGCTATCTTGTCAGGTTTTCCAGTTGATTCATTCTCTCTGACTGTGACCAGTCAAGAATTTACATGAGCTATTTTTTTCAATGACTATTTCTCATTTTCAGGATTTCTATTTGATTGTTTCATCTGCTCTTGACTCACTTCTGCCTGCTTCTCTTATTTGGGTGTGGGTCCTTCATTTACCTCTTGAAGATTTTAAACATGCTTCAGTGTATCCCTTTCCAACATGTCCTGCCGCCTCCGTCTCCACGGCAGTTGGCCCCCTGCCCTTCGTGGCGCCTGGTCTCACCAGCCGCTGACGTACTTCAGGACGCCCAGCCCAGGACCCGGTCGTCGGCCAGCGGCTCTGCACTGCCAGCGAGCGGTGGGGTGCTGGCTGTCACCCCCAGGGCCCTGCGATGGCGCCGCTCCAGCCACTCGCACCCAGGTGCTTTTGGCCCCGATCCCCCCGCGGGAGCCTTGTTTCAGTGCACAGCCCAGTGTGGACCCAGCGTCCAGCAGAGCTGCGGCCTCGGCTCACCACAGTCTGCTTTTGCTTCTGTTCAGCAGTGGTATTTATTATGTTTCTGAGTTCGTGTCTGTTTTGGGAGGAGGATCATGCCATTTTGTTGAGGGGCTTTGGGGGAGGGTCAAAGGGCTGGGAGGACCATGAGCTCTGACACCCTCAGCCCACCCGGAATCTCCCCAGACCCACAGTCACTTTGATTAAAACTTTAGAGCCCATAAAATTGCATTATTTGAAGCGGATGGGAGAGTTGACGGCACTGAGTCCTGGTGAGAGGTCCCTACAGTGACCTCCTTCCTACAAGGCTGTTTCCACAGCCGGCCCAGCGCCAGCTCAATACCCAGCCTCAGCACTGGGGCGCACCAGAAACCTCCGCAGATCAGGGAGCAGGGCGAGCGTGAAGAGAAGGAAACGCTCCCTCGAAATCTGCGTGCTTGATGTCTACACCTGGCGGGCACAAATGTCCATACTCTGGATGTCCTCAGCCCCCAGACCAGGACATGGGATCTGCTGGTAACTGTGGGCCCAGCACCATGAGCGCAGGCCCCACGCCAAGGCGCAAGGCGGGCAGGGTGGCTCCTTCCGAGACCATGCCTGCAGTACGAGGTGAGTAGTTAGGTAAGAGGGCGCCCAGGCGGACTGTAAGGCTGGAATCTGTTGGTGCCCCACACCCAGGGGGCCCGGGGCAGGAGCTGCCCCTGGACCGTGCAGGGTGGCCCTTCTCATCCCACCTCGGGGAAGCTCCACTTGGGCACCCCTCCCACTGCTCTCTCAAAAGGTCCCATTCCTTTAGGTGCTCAGTCCCATTCTTTTGGGGGCCAACAGGGGACAGTGCTCCCAACTTTATGCATTGCTGACTGGCAGAAGCTGTGTGCAGCCCTCTCCGTGCCATGCGTGCCTCCGGGAGCTGCCTCTGTCCTGGCCAGAGAGCTCCTGAATGGGGAGGACTGCTACTGCTTTCAAGAGGGACTGAAATGGGACACGGGGCATTATGGGGCTCAGCAGGGACAGGTGGGGATGCGGGGTCTCCTAATGGTTCAAAGTAGTTGGGAGAGAGAATATCTTGTGTTGTGTAGTCAAGTTGGCTAAAATTAAATGAATTTATTATGCTTTTTAGAAAAATAGCTTTAATATCAACCGTGCGCCTTTGCAAAACTAGAATTTAATATTCTTTCTCTTTAAAAGGGCAAGTTTTCTTGGATCATTGTAGGAGTTTTCTTTACCTATTGAATAATCTACTTAGGAAAACAAAGATTATGTGCCTTGTCAAAATAACTTCCTGTACTTTATGTTGTCTTAATCAGTTCTTCGATTACTTAAGGATACTGTATTTTCTCCATATTAGAAGAACTAACGTTTTTTTTTTCTTATAACTATGCAATTTTCTGTGTTTGCCTTTGAAATTTTTAATTGTTACTTGGGATAGATGGATAACTGAGTGTTTCACAGTGACCTGAGGTGCTGTTTAACCAAGTGCTCTGTCCTTCAGTTGGTATTTTACTCTGAATCTTCTCTGAAAACATTACATCAGCTACAGGCAAGAATGTGTGATGGCATCATTTGAGTAACTTGGGGACTGTGCCACGGGACTGAGCAAGGACCCCAGACCTAAAGAAAAGGCCAATGGACTCAAGCAAAGCAAAAATTAATTACATGGGAATGAATGAATTATGAGGATGATGGTAACTTTTGCGATTTTTTTGTTTGAAATATTTCTGGTTCCTTCTATTTTGTTGAATACAGTTAAGGAAAATCCTTTCCTCTCTTTTTCTTAAGCTGTCTATAACTTACAGTAATCTGATAAATTCTATCTTTGTAAACAGAATTGAAACATTTTTTTTCCCTGCCTAAACCCTCCAGAATTTATTTGTAAACTCTTTTTGAGCACTCTTATTTTCTTTTTATGGCACAGTAGTTCATATATATGCAATTGCATTTGTTAAGTAAGAATCTGTTCTCCTAAAACAGGACATAATTGAGAACATTTGGTTATTTCGCTAAGGCCTGGGCTAGAATGTCATAGCTGAGAACGATATGCATAGAATCAGATATGACTGGACAGTTTTAAGGAACTAAAGTTGACTTTCTCAGGCCAATAAAGCCCCCTGAAAAAATCAGCTTGGCTCCTTGCTTACCGGATTCCCAGCTTTACAGGTAAATAAGGCAAGTCACTTTCTGGCAGACCCAGGAAGCTCAAAATACACTGGGGACCTCAAGAAGACAGGAAACCAGCCAAAGCTATAGTATCACAGGCAAGCCCAGTGATGACTCTAAGGGTGAGTCCTTGGCTTGGCTTCCTAGGCTACAGGGGAAAGTCAAACATATTAGACTTTCAAAGTCTAATGATTAATGAGATTCCTTACTGACTAATATGTAATATGACTAATGAGATTCCTTATTGAAAGTTCCAATAAAGCAACTTAAAAAAGCCTACATGACCATCTCTGTTCTTGCTACACTTATGTAAGTAATCAGGCCAAGTGTAATGAGACTAGACTTACTTTACAAATTAATCTTATGTGATTATATATGATAGAAATGGAGGCAACTGTAGAGAGAAAATCATGTTTCAGTAAAACCCTGCAGTGCAGCCATTATCAGACGCTGGCCCTACTTGCTCCTTTGAGGTTTCTTTAATCTGCCTGTTAACGGCCCTGGGTCCTGAATTCTTCTGGCTTCTCCAATGCCTGGCTACAACTCTCCAAACTAATGCTTCCAATTTTCTCCCATCCTTTTGATTTGGAATCACTAAGAAATAAAACTAAAATGGCTTTTTTCTCAAAGGCCTATGAACTGAAGCCGAGTGACTTGCCGTAAACTTCAGAGAAATCACAAGAAGCCACACCCGTCCTGCCTGCTGCTGCGTGGGCCACTCGGCCTGCCCGCCACACACCCCAGGCCACCACCAGAGGCGCTTCAGCCACAAGCCGGGAATGCACCAAAACCACCCTCACTTCACCGTATGAGGGCGCTTGACGCCAACACCCGGCCTCTTGACTGACGGCTCTCTGGGTGCGTTCTAATCATTAACCTTCATTTATGTTTCTTTATAAATGCTTCTTATTAACTGTGCGGGAGGCCTTGATGAAATACAAGCAGATGAGTGCTCGCTGGGGGCTGGGGCAGGCATAGGAGAAGGGGGACGTGATTGCTAAGGGGACAGGGTCCCTTTTGGAGATGATGATGAAAATATTCTAAAGCCAGCACATATCTGTGGATATAAAAATCATTAAATTTTACACTTGAAAATGCAGACTCCTGGGCTTCCACCCCGAGACTGCTCACGTTGTTTTGAGTGGGAGGGTTAGAGGTCATGTTTTAGTGAGAAAGGCAGCAAAGTGTGCCTGGATGTGTATGATTCTCCAAATCTTCCTGAAGTTGTGCCTTGTCTTTTGCTTTTAGGAGCTAAGAGTTATGCTCTGCTTTTAATTGCTTTCTGTGGGAAGAAAAAACAAGTATGGAAAAGTGTGCTGCAGCTACACCCCACTTCACGCCGCCTGAGAGGCTGCCGAGGCCTCGGGCGCACACCCTGACCCCACTGTTCACCCAGCTGAACTGCATTCAGGCACTACGTCCGCTATTCGAAAACAATGCTCCATGATTGGCACCACCCAGAGCATAGCTATGAAGGACTTGCAAACACCCTGTCCCTCGGGCTGAGGTGGTGAGTGCTGAGAGCATCTCAGGGACCACGCGGGCGGGCATCTGCTCTGCTCTCCTGGCTCCCTGGCACACACTCTTCAAGCAAACGACGTCTAGCCCTGGTCCCCTAGACTCTGAGCATTAGGGGTCTACTCACCATTCTTCCTAGTCTGGGATCCATTGGGCCAGGGTTCTGCAGCCTCCAACGATTCCTCTGGGCCTCAAAGGAAAGTGGAAGAGGAGCCTCATCAAGGCCCTCAGCCAATCACATTAAACCCCCTGCAAATGGCTTGTCTACGCCCCTCCCCCCAACATAGGCCGGCATAGTGGACCTATTCACATGTGGGAAACAAAGATGCTTCACAGATGCTCATTCAGTTTGAAGGCAGAGGAAGGAACAATGCATCTCTTGTGCACAGATGGGAGATGAGGTAGTGGCCCGGAAGTCATCTGATGCTGTTGAAGCCTTTGGGGCTGCCTGTGACAACACAGGCACTGTTCCGGGTGAATGTGTAGGGTGTCACCTTTGAGAGGGAGCAGGCACGTGTGCCCACGGCCAGCAACGTGGACAGAACTGCTGGGAGCCCACCGTTGCCTTGAGCAGGTGATGGCACCCCTGCACTGCACCTGTGGACCTGAATGGTTCACATGATCAAGGTCAGCGTCACAGGCTGCCTGTCTGCTAGCTCAGGGTGCCACCTGGAGTACTCAGGCCAGTGGCTTCAACAGAAGAACTCTGTACTCCCCCAGTTCCGAGGCCGAAGTCCAAGATCAAGGCTGTCAGCAGGGCTGGTTCCTTCTGAGGCAGAGGGAGTCATCCCAGGCCTCTGTCCCAGGCCTCTCTCCCGGCTTCTGGGTGTTGCTGGCCATCTCCGGCTCCTCGTCTAGCAAATGCATCATCCAGTCTCTGCTCCATCTCCATGCGGCCATCTCCCTGTGCATGTCTGGGTCCCCTTTCATAAGGACACCAGTCACAAGGCTGGAGGCCTTCCCACTCCAGTGTGGCCTCATCATAACTAGTTACACCTGCAGAGACCCTATTTCCCAGTCATGTTCTGAGGAGCTGGGAGTTAGGACTTCAACACATGAATTTGGGGGCATATAATCAACCCCTAACAGGATGTGAGGCTCCAGACCACCTAAAGACCTTTCAAAACACACCTGGCTTGAGATCCGAATTTCCCAAGGGTTATCCCTGGGTGGCCTTAGTCCCTGACCACATGCACGGTCAGCTGCAGAACCATCTCCATCAGACCTGTGAGTCAAAGGCCACATAGTGCCCTCTGGGTGGGGGTGGCCACAATCACCTGCTGTTCCCAGGAACTTCTACTAATAGTCACCGTGCACTGGCCCAGCCTCTCCTCAAAGGACACTTCAGGGAACACAGGTCAGCAAAACTGCAAACCACACCTTCACACATCAGTCTATTTAGGGGCCATTGTCCCACGATGTAGACTCTACAGAAGAGAGGCGGTTCATGATGCTGAATGCTGCCCTGAAACCACAGCCTAGCCAGGCCCCACTGAGCCGGACAGGCTGTCACACTAGGTGAAGCAGAGCGAAGGAAAGGCCGGCGAGCCGTGAGTGCAGCCTAGCAGGTTTACGTCCCGACCCGCAGCGTGCTCCCTGAAGCCGGAGGCTCAACAGTCTTTCTCTCTGATTTCCCTTGGGACAAAGCTCATGGTGTCCTCATGTATGAGGACTTGAGGGCTGCCTTCTGATTTGGGGAAACCTGGCTGCCCCAGTAGCTGCTCTGCCCCTCTTAGTGATGGCTGCTAGCCAGGTGTACTGCGTTAGGGGCAGCCAGGGGACCACTTCCTGAGACTAAGATCCAAACGGGAGACATCGCTAATTCTGGACGGGGCCTTAGAGCGAACCCGCGGGTCTGCCCACCTCATTCCCACAGGCTGAAATCAGGAGCTACAGCAGACACTGTGGCCTCGACAATGAGCTGAGGGCAGAGGAGCTGCAAAGAGGAGTCACCGGGCAGCCGGACCCATGTGCAGGAGGTTCGCTGAGCTGCCCTGGTGGGAAGCCCACTTCCTGATTGACACTCACGGCCTAAGGATCCTGGTGAGCCCGGCGTCTTTTCCTGACAGTGCCACCAAGAAGGAACAAGAGTGGGACACGCGCCTCTCCCTCCACGTGGAGACCCTGCGGCCTCCAGTCAGAAGGGCTCCCCTCAGCCCGTCCTCTTCTGGTCAAGGACGCAGCCTTCCCACAAAGTTGTCATTCTCTGAGGGGATGGAGCAGGTGTTTCTGCCAGTGGCCTGCTTCCTGCTTGGAGTAACACAGGACAGGACAAGCTTTAGATCGGGTGGTTCGGGGTGTCCCCACGCAGGGAGGGCTCCTCCACGAGCGTCTGGTGGCGAACAGCATAGCCTGGGGCACAGGGCAAAGTTTGTCTCCTACTAGATGCTACCGCTGAGGTGCCAGAACCCCCCAGCAGGCAGCTGAACTGGGGACGAGCCGAGAGCGCCCACGGTGACCGCATCAGACTGTCTCCTCCATGAGCCTCCACAAGGGCAAGTAGTGAGGAAGGAGGTTCACACCAGGGTGGGCATGGGAGAGGGGGTGCCAGGGGCAGAGGAGAGGGGGTGCAGTGAGAGGTCACGGGGGTCCAAAGAATGAATGAGTCCCAGCATCACCATCTGGCCTAACAAGCGTGGGTGAGAGGCAGCCCAATAAATGGCACCTCTTTCCCATCCGAGTTCTGACCTGAGTCACAAATGGTCAGTAAAATGGACAAAATACAGACTTAATATTGAACAAAACCCTGGGTCCTCTGATTGGAATTTACTTGTCTTTACATCGTCTGGACCAATCAACTATTCTGTTTAAGGCAGTTTGATTTGATTTTAAGTGACCTGGCAGGCAAAGGGGCGGGAATGGGGACGGTTCCTGGCACAAGAGGGGTGAGTGGGTCCCAGGCCCCAGCCGCCCGCCCTGAGCCGCCACAGCAGGCACGGCCCTCCACGTGCACAGGCGTGCTCTGGGGGTAAGTCAGATGGGCAAAAACGCTTCCGGAGGCTTCGTGTTTACTTTTTATTTAGTGGTACAGACTGAGACCAAACAGTCCCGCCAGGCAGGTTAAGGTCTGAGATCACAATGAAGAGAAGACAGGACACATGAGTGACGGCTGATGTCTGGAGGACAGAACGCACACAACAGACGGATCAGGAGGGGGCCCCTCAAGGCGTCAGACGTGCCTGACTAAATATCCCCAGTATGCACGGCCCTGAGCCGGGAGGGAGAGATGGACCAGAACGCACCAAGGCCCCGCGAGACCCACGGGAGGACAGCCAGGACCTCCTGCGGGGCTCGTGCCCCCCAGGCCGGGGCTACTTCCCGGAGACCGGGTGGTGCTGACAGCCTCTGAGAACTCGGCTGTGACTCGGGGCCATTAATGCCCCAGGACTGAAAACCTCTAACTGTGCAACGCACGTAACTCCACGCACGAGACAAGTGATGCTCTCGGTCATCCTGCGCAGCCGGGTGATGACGAAGGGAGGGGGAGAGATGCGCTCTGCTTTCCTGCACCACCTGGAGAGTGAGGGCGGCGGGTGGGGCGCGTGGGAAGCCCGCCTCTCAGTTCTTCAACCGAGACACTTCGTACAGGTACGCGGCCAGCATTTTGGTTCCTTCCACGTAGTTGTGCCTGCCGGAGAAGAACGCGGCATGGCGGCTGGTGTGCCAAGGTCCGGGCTCATGCGCGGCACTCCTGGGAGCGTCCCGCCGTGCTGGCTCGCTGGCCCTCAGCTCCATGTGCCTTTAGGATTCTCCAGGTTTAGCCTGACTGAGCCACCGGGGATCAGCCCCGGACCTGGTCTGACAGACCAGGCAGGCCTTCACCCAGCAGTTCCAGGAAGAGCCTTGCCTTGACGCTGGCCTCTCCCTCTGTTTGGGCATGAGGCCACCACCTCGCTTCCCAGTTCCCAGGTCTCTGGCCCCTCCCATTAGCCTCCAAGCAGAGTCTCTGACTCTTATTCCCCAACTGGCCCACTTACCCAAGAGAGCCCGTTTCCTGTCCTCCCTGCCTGCCTGGCTCTCTCCTCCCTGGGGGTCACTGAGTGACCACCTTCCATCCCACTGCTCAGGGAACCCTCCTCCCACTGCATAAGCCAGGACTGTGTAAAGGCACCTTAGGAAGCTTCAGTCACAGGCGAAGTACAGAGGTAACCACAGAGCACAGGCGGAGCCTTGTTCTGAAGACCCACCCTGCCCCCAGCCCCTTCCCCACCTCCATCAGAGGTTCCCACCCCTGGGGTAGAAGGCACCAGAGGCAGTGGTCACAGAAATCGCCACCTTCCGCTCTCCAACCTCGGCGGCAGGACAGGAGGTGGCATGGAGGAGGAAGGGCCTGGAGGGCTTCTCACTGGTGCCCATGGGAGAACAAGCCCAGACTCAGGGCAGAGGACCCACGCCCCACCTGTTGAGCTTCTCATTCTGGGAATGCGCGCCATCATCGGCTGACCCCACGGGCAGCAGCATGACGTTCTTGCCTGTGGCCTCCTGAAAAGTCAGAGTCACGGGAATACTGCCGCCTTCCCTGGTCAGGTCTGGCTCAACACCAAACACTGGGGAAGAAGGGAACAGAAGACAGGTAAGCTTTGGGGCCACCAGGCTGGCGACCTCCAAGACCCATTGCTTAGCACCCCGAATCTGGGCCCTGTGCGAGGCCTGAGGACCACCGCTGCTCTCCAGGCGGCTGCTAGCGCGCCCCGGCCCCACGTCTGGCTCCTGGCAAGGCCTCGGCACATAGCTACATGCCCACACGATACAACAGAGCTCTGCCAGCCGTGCTGGGCCCCCTGGCACGCACCCACCAGGGCAATGTCCAACCTGTCTTCAGGGCTCTTCTCCCAGCCATGTAGTGTGGGTGGTTGAAGTCGGACACCCAGGGCTTCCCGCCGTGGCCCATGTACACCTTGAACTTGTTGGGGCTGCGCAGTTCAGCAAACTTCTTAGTCAGGTAGGTTGTGACCTGAACCACAAAGAGACGCAAGGCTTGTGAGCTTGTCATTTGGGCCAGAGCTATGATCTGCTCTCAAGTCTCAAGTGGGTCTCCCACAAGCACACAACACACCTGCAAAGGGTCTGCAGACCCTACACTACAGTGTCTACGGGGGTCTCATTTTGCTGCTGAACAGTAATCAGCTTAACTAGAACAGAAAAAGTGATTTTACCAAGAAACAAAATCCAGTTCTTTGAAGGTAATGCTTTAATTTCAAACAATTCCCCCTTTATGTAGACATTCTTATTTGATCATATTTTAAATCAAGTTTTTAAAAAATATGCCTTGACTTGCTTTATAAAGATGATCACACCTGGACCAGAAACAGGCCTGGTGCCACTGTGGGGGTGCTTGGCGACAACCCCTCTCCCGACAGGGGGGCCTTGATTCCACCTCTCCGAGCAACCTCCTGGGCGAGGGCAGCAGACCGCTCCCCAGAGCCCAGCTGACCCGCAGCTGCGGGATGTGCTCCCTCCGCCATTTCCCCTTCCACCCCTCACCCCCGTCCTCGGACTCCCACCCTAACATATTCAGCCCAAAGTCAGCACTTGAAGTGAAACCTTAGGCTAAGGTCAGAGGTCGGGTTTTTGCACGCCTCAGCTGTGACAAAGGTCACTTCTGTACGATGCTTTTTATAAGGCCTTTATCTTTGATCAGTTTCTGACCTTCTTCTTCCAGTAATTACTGAGTTGGCAAGAGCCAAGTGGGGCCCCTGAGGTGTGTGTGCTCAGAGCCGCGGCACAGCGGCCAGGGCAGAGCAGCCGCCGCACCCCCACCCCAGCCCCACGTGCCTGCTCGCTGACCACCTCAGGAGTCATGTTTGGTACAAGCCTGATGGAGAACTTGCCGACCACTTTCCTGGGAATCACAGTTTTGGCCCCCGACCCCGAGAAGGCGCCTTCGATCCCGTGGAGGGAGAGGGACGGGTATCGCCATCTGTGCATCAGGATGTCTTTCTGAAGAAAACAACATGGTCAGGGGACGGCCCTGTGCGACAAGGACACAGGAATGTTGACTGGGCCATTCACTTAGTCACGAGCGGGCCCGGGAAGGAGGCGCAGAGCCTGGCATGGCTGGCAGGTGAGCCTGCCCCGAGGTGCTCCGGTCACCACAGAGGGGGCTCGGTGCGCTCCTAACAGCCTCACAGGGGCACCTCCCAGCTCACCAGAGCCAGACTGTGCAGGTGAACTAAACTGACCAGCAGAGCCAGGAACCAGAGGAACAGGGAGACACCGACGGGCACCTGCGATCCCCCTGAGGCCTGCTGGGGAGGAAAGCCACAACCCCCCACCAGCATCCCTGGCCTGTGACCTTGGACCGGCGTCATGCCCTCTGCCGGGGGGCCTGGCACAAAGCAGCCTACTGTCTCTTTAGGTATAATCATGCCCTGGGCGCCCAATAGTGGACAAGTCAGGAGAGATCAGGCTGCCAACTGGGTGGCCCAGAGAAACTGGACGGGGCTCCTGGGGCTCACAGTGACTCAGCCACTTGGCACGTGGACTTGCTGCTCGTGAACCGGAGAGCTCGGTGATATGCGGAAGGAACGCACAGGGCCCCAAAGGAGACACCTTATACGAAAGCCAACATGAAGGTGGCAGGCAGCGCGGGGGAACAGAAGTGCACCCACAGCCCTATCGTCCCCAGGCTCCGCCGCCCGACCACAGTAGTGGCCCCCGAGTGACTGTCGCCAGCGACACCTCCTCCCCTCTGCTCTGCCTGCGACAGTTACTCCACCTGGTCCCATCAACTCTCTGATGTGCCCCGAGACCGATGCACCCTGGCCCTTGTCTGCACACCAGCTCAAGGCTCTCCCTGCTGCAGGAGCCTAAGCGGTGACCCTCTTCACTGCACCGGCGCCAACCCAGCTGCAGCCCTGCCTACAGTCTGTCCACGAGACCAGCCCAGCCCACCCTCCACTCAAACCAGTCCTGTCTGTCGGCTTCCAGAAGAGCAGACAAGCTCCCTGGGAGGCCACAGACGCCTGCATGTCAGGCCCTTTCCGCCTGAATCCCAGCCCCTCCCGTCCCCGGCAGGTCCCCCCATCCCTCTGACAAGCGGCCTCACGCTCCCGGGCACAGAGCTCTAGACTGCCTGGGTGGCCCCTGCATGTTCTTTTACACAGAGAGATGAAACTCAAGGGCAGAAAGGCTGTATTTCTCTTACATCAGGGCCTGCACTGCATTTCAACTAATGCTGGCTAAACTGGACATAAATATAACCAGAACCTCATAACCCAGGGACTAGGCTAATTAAGGAAAAGGCCTGACACAATTTTCTAAGAAGGAAGCACACCTCTGGGCAAACGGTTTCCACCCGTGCCTGGCTGTCAGGTACACACCTTCCACCACCTCTGGGCCTGCGGTGAGGAGATCACCCCGGAAGTGCAAACAAGGCAAAAGCCGCCTGTCACCAAGTCCCCTGCACGCTCCTCAGGTCCTACGTTGTTAAAAGTCAACTCTGGACTCTTTTAAACTTCCCAGCTCCCAGCCTGGTGGTAACACCAGCTTTCCAGTGTCTGTACCACATTTTGCCAGCACCTCTGGCTCCTTCCCACGGGGATCCCTGGACAGGGCAGGGCATGGCAGGAGGCCTGGACCCCGGGGCAGCCAGCACCTTGCAGCTGTGCAGCAGGGTGTCCGCCCCCACGTCCCTGGCGTACTCCTCCAGGTCAAAGTCGATCTTGTCATAGAGCTGCAGCTCGTCCTCTGTCACGGGGGCCACGGCCTCGCTGATGCCCGGGATGAGGATCTTCCCCCTCCTGTCCATCAGGGAGCCTGCAGGAGAGCAGGGAGGGCGAGCTACGCTGACTGCAGCCATGGACCGCGGAGGGCCCAGGGGCCTACTGCCACAGCCGCCGCCCCTCTGCTTGTGCAGTCATTTAATTACTGGAACGAGGCAGCAAGGCCGAGGTATGGAGGCTGGGTGAGCTGTCCGTGCCCACAGACCGGCTTCAGCAGGCTTCCTCTAAAAGCCACCACACTATCCAACATTTCTTTTTTAATGCAGATTCCACAAGACATGAGCTGCCCCAAGCTGAGGTGGGAAAGCCCGGTGGCACAGAGCGGAACCCAGCCCCAGAAACAACCCTGACTCCTTGACCGGCAGCCGCCGCCTGCAAGGTGAGGAAACAGGCTTAGCAAACGGAGGGTGAGGCAAGAGCTCGCCCAGCCTCATGCCCAAGGGGACCGGGCCAGGCGAGTCCTCGCTCTCTGAGCGGACCAGGCAGGCCTCGCTGCAGCCACTCACACATCAAGCAGGCCAGAGCAAGGCCCCCAAGGGAGAGAGGGCACAACCGTGTCCAGGGCAGAGCGGCTGCCTGCGTCCAGGGCCTGGTCACCTGGGGCCACCCGGGGACTCCCAGGGGGGTCTTGGAACCAAGAAAGGGTTTGGCGACACAGAGCGGAAGCAAGGGAGAGAGGCAGAAATGAGACATGTGGATCTCTTAGAGGGAATGTGAGCGGGGGAGGGAGGCGGCCACAGTTAGGAAGACGGAAGTGGCTCACAAAGAACACGAAAATGCCCCAAATGACGGTGACAGCCGGGAAGTATGCCCACTCCAACTTTTCTCGCACATCACCGAGTGGTGACTGAAACCCATGCTCACCCATCAGTGTAATGAGATCCGTCATGGCCTCGTGCACGGAGCCACCGTACACACCCGAATGGAGGTCTCTGTCACTGCATTCCACCTGGATGGAAGCAAAGGCCACTCTATTTGGCTGCTTAGAAGGAGCTAATTCTTATCACGTAATAGTCAACTAAACAAAGAACATTCACAAGACCTGAGAGACCATTTTCAAATCAAAATTTCCTCCACCAAGAGGCAAAACAAGGTATTTCCTAGAGTATAAAACTTTGGCAACCAAAAAATTCTTCTGGGCATGCCAACCGCAGGTGAGCAGGGCAAGCTGGGCATGGTGGGCACAGGTGAAAGCTACAGGGCACCTCCTTAAGCACCCAGCCTTTACCAGCTTCACAAAGACCCTGCACCGTTCCGCTAACAGGACCACACCTGCCATGAGAAACTGCCCGCCGAGAGCCCAAGGGCCTGGGCTCGGCCCTGCCCCACCACTGACGAGCCACACGACCAGGGCGAGTCCGCCCGAGCCTGCCGGCCTCAGCCCCTCACCGGTCACACAGCACAGTAAGAGCTCTCAACTCACAGCTGCCATGCTCCGTGCCAGCTAAGCCATAAAGCAAGGGCGGCGCCTTGCACAGAGTGCGTGCCCAGTGGGGTGATGTCATTTCTAGGACTTTTCCGTCTGTAAGTCACTCTCCATACAGGACTAATGGAGTCATCACAGCTGCCCTGGCTGGTAGGCGCCCCCACCATTATCTGTGGAGACCAAGGCTTGGCTGAGCGGCCGGTGATGCCAGGTCCAGCAGGCCACCCCTCCCGCTCCGCCCAGCCTCAGCTTCTGTGTCTAAGCGAGGCTGCAGCTCCCAAGATTGCTTGGCCGAGGGATAAGAGCTTAAGGGCTGAGGTGCGAACACTTTAACTTTTAAAAGGAGGTCTTTTAATCTTAAATGTTTTATGTCTATCTTGGTGAATGGCCTGGCATTTAATCTTTTCTCACTATTCCAAAGCAATACTACAGAGACGACCAGCCTAGCCTGGGGCTGTATGAACTGACTTCTGATTGCTGGCAGGCCTGGCACATTATGAAGGCTTCTGTCTGTCAGAACTGGGGCGCCGGCAGGCCTGTGCTTCCCATCAAGCACCTGGCCCACTACCTGGTACCAGCCTGCCACAGGCCAGGAAAGAAGAAGACAACCAGTTGGGGAATGCCACTAAGCACACAGGGGGGCTGGTACCTCAATGAAGAAGTAGCAGATGCCTCTGAGACCGTACGTGATGCATGGCTTCGTCTTTCCCAGCCAGTAATTGTCGGAAATGCAGACGTAGTCCACATCTTTAAAGAACGTGTCTTTCTGGGCAAAAATCAGTTCATCTAGGCCTTCAGAGCCCGACTCCTCCATGCCTTCCAAACAGAATCGGACATTGACTGGAACTTCCTGTGAAAGATAATTAAGTGTGCAGGCCTTCAGCTTCCAGGCACTGTCATTTCTTAGGGACAACAGAGAGGAGGCCATCGTTTTGAAGTCACCAATTTCAAGCCCCAGACTTCCTCTAGGCCAACGCCTCAGGCAGGCTGTGCATACCCCAGCGACCTGTCCCCAGGCTATGGGCTGTCAGGGCACCAGCGTGAGCACACAGCCCATTCACCAGGCCCTCTGCACCCATCCAGTGCCAATCCGGCGCCTCCAGAGCCCAGCTGCTCTGAAATAAAGGCCCCGACACAAAGAAAACCAGACTTTGCTTGTGCGATGCGGCTTCCGCCAAGGCACGCAAGAGTGAACAGGGGCCCTTCCCTACTTCCGGGTGCACCAGCTGCACACACTCAAGTCCCTTTTCCAGGAGCTAACAGTAGCTAAGACGCTGCCGCGCACCTGGCTCCTGAGCTTCAGTTTCCAGGCCTCCTCCATGCTGTGCGGCAAGGCAGGTGGGCCTTCCACACGTGAGAAAATGAAGCTGCACCTGAGGAGGGGACTTGCACAGGTGACACAATGTCAGGCCCCGTGCCGACTCAAGTCCACCCCGGGCAGCACTCTTTACCACACGCATCACCTCCCCACCTCCGCCTCTCCAATGGACCAGATGCACGTGGCCACCCCTGCCTTGGCCACCCCCAGACTCCACAGGGCCCCGGTGGGGGCAGGGCCTTCCCAGTCCTGGGGCCCCAGCAGCCCGAGGCTTTGGGCCCAGTCCCTCTTGTGCACAATGTCCCCAGACAGAGGAGCCGGGACCCTGCTTGGACCTACCACCTGTGCTCTGACAAAAATGCTTCTTGTTGTCATTCTATCATGATACAAGACAAAAAGCAAGAAACAAAAACTGTCTATACACTCTGATCACAATTAGTTTAAACACAGTTGAGCAGATCAGTAAGTCACAAAATACTAGGTCTCTGAGGGCCGGGATTCTAGGCACCTTTTTTACTTTCTATTTTATAAGCTCTTGACAAAGAGTTGATATTTCATAGCTAAGGAAACATATTTTAAAAACAAAGTACACTTTTAGGAGGATAACAGCTGCCCAGGAAAGCGGGGGCTTGTGTGTTACCGGGGCCCTCGCCCCGGGCTCTCCAAGGTGGTGCCTGCCCTGAGAACGCAGCTCCCTGTGGGCTGGATTCCTGCTGAGTCATCGGCGTGACCTCTGAACTGTGAAACAATTACATCTTTAATGTTCAACAAAGCTGGAAAGCAACTCTATAATCTTAAATCTGACCTGACCGTGCTGATAGTTTTGAAGAAGCTTGCTTTCCAGCACCCCGGTGATCTGCGAGCTCTGCAGGCTGCTCCGGCAGCAGAAAGCCCTGCTTTGTTTGTACTGCTAAGAGGGGAGCAGGTGACCCAGGCCTCTGCTGTGGCTGAAATACCTGATTCGTTTTCTGAAAGGCTTCCAGGGCATTGATCCAGCCAGCCACTGGCCCCTTGTCATCAGTTGCGCCTCTCCCATACAATTTGCCTGTAATAACAATCAGCAAATTCACACAGTTACGACTACAGAACAGAAAGGATAGCGTCTCTCCAGAACACCCGGTAACAGCTTAGCACAGCCACAGACAGTCACACTAAGACTTTCTCTTCAAAAGCCCCATTCTCATTCCAATAAGCCTCAAGTCTCCATCCAAAACTTTGGTTAGAATTTACCAGAGAGCCAACCATATGCCTCCAAGTCCCTCCCTTTCCCCAGGGTTGGGGCAGTTGGCCAGTGCACAGTCCCGCTGGTTTGGGGTTTGCGCAGACCCAGCTCCTATTTCCAGAACCAGCTGGTAGCGGTCAGGGTGGAAAACCTGGTCATCTGCAGGACGCACGGTACACCATTACCAAGAGGGAACTATAAGCCTCACCCCACCCCAATTTTGACACCTCATGCAGTAAAGAATAGAACTTACGTTCATTATTTACTTCTCTAGGTTATCCCAAGACTAAAGGACAGGGTATTGCTTCTCAGTCTAATTAGTTACAGTACCTCCCTTCTGTACACCCGCTTCTGGGAACCCCAAAAGCCCAGAAAGGTAGGTGTCTGGCCACCATGAATGACGACTAGGCAAAGACACCGGGGCCCTCTCCTGGCCCTCTGCACACGTGCAGAGCACAGCCCAGAGAGACCGGGGCAGAGCAAGAACAGACCCCCAGCCGCGGCACGCTCAGGGCTCAGCCTTCTCTGTCCCGCCTGTCCTAGCCAGTCCTCTGATTCCCTCATTCTTACCCTGTTTTTAACACTTAGCAGTTTCAACATGACACAGTTCCAAGAATTATGAGGCTTAAAGACATCATTTCTTTGGGAATTTCCTTTTATAGCCTAAAGCCAGTTTTCACAAACGCTAACAAGCTTTCCTAAAAGCATCCTTGTTCTGACGAACACTAACTAGGTAACCGCGGAGTGTGGAATGGTGCTGGAGAGAGGTGGGTGAAGACAGATGCAGCATGTCCCCACCCTCGGGGCTCCCCTGGCAAGGAGATGCAGCCTGCCATCGGGTGTTTGCAAGGAAGCTTATCCATAGCGTGAGGAGCTATCCCTGCCCCATCCATGCCCGAGCATCGCTGTCTCCCTGTCTGTCTGGTGGGATGGACGAGGGGCTGCGGGAGGCCTTGCAGAAGGCATGGAGGACCGAGCTGGCACAGAAGCAGGTGTTCACACGGCATGGGCGGGGGAAGAGCCACGAGGGAAAATGAGATGGGGAGGTGAGGGGTACCACCAAATCCCCCGAGAGGTGTCAAGCAGAGACACAGCAGACAAGGCCACCACGGGCGAGGCAGAGTTGGGAAGCAGGACTCAATGACTTCAACAAGTGACAGGAGGGCCTTGAGCAGGGTAAGCGCGGTGGCCAGGGCAGAAGAGCCGACAGTGACAGGGGGCCTGCAGGCACAGGGGTAAGGACCAGGACGACCTCCGGGCTCCTGGGCACGTGGTGGGGGAGTTGGCAGTGCCATGCACAGATAGAGAGGGGGTGAGGAAGGGCAGGCTGGGGAGGGAAGCATGGAGTTCTGTTCCACACAGCGGTGCGGGGGAACGGCCCATCAGGTACGTGGGCTCGAGGCTCAGGGCATCCAGATGCAGGGTGCATAGAAGCCCAGCTCTACAGTTGATGGCAGGTTAGCAGTCACACTGTGGTGACAGCTGTGACATCGGACTGGACTCCCTCATGGATGCTGCTTTAAGTAAAAAGGGTTCTCCGTCGTACACAGTAATGAACACAGCTGACAGCGAACAGGGGAAAGATTTGAACAGAAACTCAGTGTGTCCAACCAGAAGGGCTGTAATGACAGAAAGTCCAGACTTAGCCCCGGGGGGCAAGGTACGAAGGAAGGGGCTTCCTCAGCTGGCCAGTGCCATAGGGTAAGAAACATGAAAGTGCAGAAGTGAAGGCAGGAGGAACCTTCCTAACAGAAGGGGTCAGGAAGAGAAGAGATCAGCCTTGCCAGGGCCGAAGTGCCCCCCTAGGAGGCACTGGTGATTGCCACTGAGCAGTTCTTACTGCTCCCAGCCAGGGCGGGGGTGGGGAGCGGCAGATGCTTTTCTAATATGACCAGGTGGGGCTGCTAAACTACACCGGGAAGCAGCCACAGGCAGGTCAAGTATGAGCACAGGTGTGAGTGCTGCCTCAAATCAGAGCAGGTTTTCTGAAAAAATGTCAGCGGCAAAGGGAAGGCCAAAATCAGACCCCAGGCCACAAACACTTCATTTCCACAACAAAGGAGAGCTTGCTGATGTTTCAATGGCTGGTGCACATGGGAGAAACTTCCAGAACCCAATTCTAGATTACGTAAAAATAACTTGTTCTGGAAAGATAACGACCAAGGGACTGTCAGTGTACCTCCTGAAGTAAAATAGTAGAAATGCTTCTCTGGATGTGACAGGACTTTTCCTCTAGAAAATCGTCCCTTACCGTCTCGCTCCACCAAGGTGAAGGGCTCGCTATCCCAGCCATCCTCTAGGGCTGCAGGCTGCACGTCCAGATGTCCATAAACACACACGGTTTTCTTTTGTGGGTCACAGCCCAGCTTGCCGAGTAAAATGGGTGGCAGTGGTATCTCTGAGCCATCAGGGAGCTGACAATTGAGAGGGAAGCAACTGAGGGCAGGCTTTGTTTAAAAAATTTGTTTATAGCAGATATTATTAAAATACCTTGAGCATTCTTATTCTCATTAATCATCCTCTACCATGGAGTTTATATTGTTCAACTATGTCACTAATTCACAAGAATTTGTTTTCCTATAATCCAGAGCACATGGACTAAATGACATTTACTTACTGCATGTAATTTGGTAAATTTTTAAAGGCTGATTTTTTTTTAAACTTCTACACAAGAAAACATTACAAAGACTGGAAGGGTATAAAGTACACATCCCTTTGTTTCAGCTGCAGGAGTGAGGGTTACTCACATTAGCACTGTCACACATATACGGGTTAGTCTAGTTACTGGAAAATACGCTGTATGAAAATACACATTAATAAACATAACACACAAACTAAACTTGGTCAGGAAGCTAAACTAACAATTTGCCATTAAGGTAAAATGAGCAACTTGCAAGGAACAAGCAAGTCAGGACAAGGCTGGTGATGAGCTGGTAAAGTGTCCTTCCCCAAGCCCCAGGTGTTGCGAGCGTCTCTAAGTGCACACAGACACTGGGGAACATTCCAGGTTGCTGGAATTCTTGCAAGACAGAGCATTTGTCTTTCCAGGAAACTCTACTCACACACACGCCAATGCAGTAACCGCAAAGAACCACACAGGTGCCCACGCACAGGGTGAAGCGAGGTGCCCAATACAGGCAAACAGCCCCTGCATGGCGGTTCTCACAAGGACGGCCCGTAGCCGCCACGGGCGAAGGACTGTCCCTTACTCTCACTGCCTGGTCACATAGGACCTGTGCAGCAGCCACAGCCAGCCCGCTGCTGGCCTCAGGAGGAAAATTATTTTTAAATGACAAAAGATTTTATCTAATAATTTTCTACTTAATATAGCTCCTCTAAAATACTTTGGCATTTTTCTAAGAAGCTGTTTGGGCCCATCGGTAGTCTGTGCTGAAATTCATGCTGCAAACCGCAATCCCCTCTCTGCGCATCCCCAGCTATTTTGAACTGAAAGAATACAGCCTGCCGAGAAAGTCGAGTGTTTACAGACACGTGCTGTCCTCACTGGAGTATCTGTCTGGGCAGCAGTCTTTGACGAGTCCACATTCTGCTCTCCCTCTGCTCGTGCCCATGGCCATCACACTCATCCCACTCCCAGCCTAGCACCAGTGGGCCCTCCTCCACCCTGTGCATTAACTTCGTCCTGCACATCACCTCTGGCCCCAGGAGCCATGACCGTCCCATCTCCTGAGCTCCTCTGTCTAGAGGTCAGGCCCTCAGCATCCAGTCTCACACCTAATGACCAGGCGCCCTTTCTAACCCACCATCTAGCAGCAGCCAGGACCGTCTTGATGTGTGCATAGGCCTTACAGCAAGTAGCCCCAAACCAGCCCTTCCCACAGGCCGTGTCTGCCCCCCGAGCCTCGCCCCTGCAGAACCAAGCTCCGAGGCCCCTCGCAGGACCTGGAAGCCCCAGTGTCATCTTTCCTCCTTGAGCCCGAGGCAGCACCAGCTCCTGCAAGCACAGACAATCATATCCAAGTGCACCTCCACCCCTGCCCCAAGTCATCTGCTTCCGGAAGAATGGACCACTGCCAGCGAAGCAACGGCAAGAGATCAGACGTGCTCCTGGCTCCCACTGTGAGACTTGCTGCCGCACTCTCAACAGTGATGACATCTGTCAAGTCCTTGCTAAAAATGGATGCTATGTAATTCCAACAGAGTGGTAGTCACTTGTCTTTTGTGGAACTGCACAATGTCAGTATCAAAGAGAAGCAATCTATTACAATGAATAGCCCATAAAAATTACTTGCCATCCAGATTTCTTAAAAATCTCCTGTGAATAAAGGGAGGGGAAGAAAGTATGCTCCTAAAAGGAAATAATACAAAGAAACCTGCTTCTTCTCTCATGAATGGGGAGAAGCGCTGGGAAGCTGTAATGTATCTGAAGTCAACCATCAAATTTGTGGTCAGAGGACATCTCGAACAATACTGGACTGGGCTCAGGAGGCCCGGGTTTTGGCTTCCTTTGCCATGGACTGGCTTGGGTTCGTAGTAGAGACACAGCCCACCTACGCCTCTGAGTTCTCCCATTTATGAAAAGAGTAGACGAGATGAGCTGAATGTCCACTCGGAAAATCTCAGAACTATGATTTAATATTCTTATCATCAGGCAAGAGAACCAAGGCAAAGCCAACCTCGTCACAGCCTGCAATATAAAAAAAATGAGAAACTTTGCAAATACACGCCATGAAACGTGTCCTTGACGTAAGGCTGAAATCATCTGAATGCTGTATCATGAGGGGTGCTCACTTAAGTTAGGAAGAAAACAAACAAATTTCCCCTGTCAGAATCTGCACAGAAACGCAGCCAAGCTCACGGACCATCACAAGGAAGCTTCTTCCAGACCCAAGTCACGCAAAGTATGTTCCTACCAACTGGGATGCAGCATGTTTCTACCAGTGTTTCTATCAACTGGGACACAGTATGGTGAGTGGGAATCTTCTATTTACACTGTTTGTACATCTACATGGAGAGTGTATAACCTCCTGGCTTGAAAACAGACTGATTTCGGGGGGAATAGCAAGCTATTTTCTATGAATGGCCATTACATTAACTTACTCAACAGCTCTCCTTCCTGAGAAAATGCTGAGTGTCACAAAACCTTTGTCCCAATCCAACTGAAGAAACCACAGAGTTTAGAATACAAATCAAGCCTTTTAGTTTGTTTTAACATCAAGCAGGTTATCTGCAATAAAAGATGGTTTAAGACCTTGCTGAGCCCTATCAGCGACTCAGGGGGAATCTCTCTGTGGTTCTGCAGCGCCAACACCCCAGACTCATACCTTCTGTTTTCCAATATCTACCAGTTCCACAGAGCCGCCCAGCTGCTTGATATCCGCGGCGGCAACTTCCACCATCCGCCTGACGTCGCCTCTCTTCTCAGGCCACGCAGACACACTCTGGATGGCCACCCACTCTGCAAGTTTCTGTTTGTGGATAACAAGCAAAAAGGGGTTCTGAGAACGCAGTCCTTCAGGAAGAAAGGTATTCCTCAGTGTGCCATGTTTTGGCATCCCAGGTTGGCTTGCTACCTACAGCCAATTCATTTTGAACACACTGACTAGATACAGAAGAAAAAACCTATCACGTTTGCTTTTTATTTAAGCTTAAAAAAAACTGTTTTTACTGGCCCTGTACCTAGAACTACAGCATAACAAAAATGTTAGAATGTGTACTTTTAAACATTAAGCATGTGGTAAGAACTGTACAAAGTTTAATCAGTAAGTTTACACCTGAATCTAACAAAATTACAACTGAAAGACACAAAAAATACCCAACATTTTCACAAACCAAGTTAGTTTACTTATCATCCTGAGAACAGCCAAGTTCTCTAAAGTATAATTTTTATAATGTAAACTCTAAAGGTTTCACCTGAAATGAGCCCACAGGAATAACTTCAAGATATGATTCTTCAACTTAATGTCAAAAAACAGATTAATATGTAACATTACCAAATCATTTAAAACGTGCTAAATGCAAAATAGTTCTTTAATCTGTATCTATAAGAAACTGTAGGTGGAGATTAAACAAAAATCTCAGATTAGCTCTAGTTCTAAAAACATACATTACGACTTTCTGTCAAAGCCAAAAGTCTAACTTATATACTATAATGAAGAGACAGAGGAAAAGATCTCTAGACTACACACACACACACACACACACACACACTCATTACCAGCTTTAGGGGGTAAGAATACTTAAGACGTACTCTCTTGCCAATTTTCAAGTACTACACGATATTAATAACTAGTCACCAAGCTGTACATTAAATTCCCCAGAACCTATTCCTCTTAGAAATGGAAGTTACACCCTTTGGCCAACAGCTCCCTAATTCCCCCAACCCTCGGCCCCTGGCGACCACCATCCTACTCTCTGCTTCTGTAAGTTCAACGTTTTTAGAGGCCACATATAAGTGAGACCCTGCAGCTTTTGTCTTTCTCTGACTAGACAATATTTTTAGTATGACTGAACTGGCACAACTCACACTAGTTTCTTGAAAGTTCCTCTGAGCCCATATGATTAAACCAAATTTTAATGCTTACTAGAATAAGTAGTCCCTCACCTTAATGTAGCGATCCTGATTTTCATCAATGTACTTAAACAGGGTAGTGAGGGCCGACATCTTCCAGCCAGACTGCAGACCTCAGACGTTCCTGGAAGGGAGAACAACCTGTCAGTCCTGACTCGACAGGGGCTGACTGAAGGGACCGGAAGGCACTTGTTCAGGATCATAAAGTGTTACTCCGCCCTGAAGGCTGTCACGAGTTTTCCAGGAAGTGGCCATAGTGCAGAGAAACAGCCTTGAGAAGCAGTGAGGCTCAGCTTGAACTCCCAGTCTTTTCTCAGAAGGAAAATGTACACAAAATTGTGTGAAACTGAAGGAAGGGCCTGAGTTGAAGACAATCTGAAGAAAATTAAATGAAGGTACTTCCCAGTAACAATGACTTACCAGCATTTAAAACAGTTTTTTAGATTTATTTTTATTCTCTTAAATCACAAAGAACTTTCCACTTACTATTACCACAGAGTAAACAATCCCTCCCAAGATCCCAGCAAAATGTCACATCCTGTCTCTTAAGGCCACAAACCCACAACACCGCAAACAAAGCACAAGGAGAAACAGATTCTGTTCAAAAGTTGATAATCCGAGTCCAAAAAGAGCCAAAGGCAACATGCAAAACCTCCCCAAGGCCTGATTGAGATGAACTTCCATGAACCCACAGCTTCCCTCCAAAGTGCATTTTCTAACTTCCAGTTTCCCACGTGAGACCCAACACATTCTGCTCCATTTTATAAATACGGGGAAAAGAAATCATGTGACTGAACATCTTTAAAAAGTGGAATGAATATAAAACAAAAATGATTCTGGTACTGGGACTCTGAAAACTGATTCTCTCCTCTTCCTTCAACTGACACTTCAAATTCAATCAAACAGCGAGGCCATTTCAAAAGTATTTCAGACGTGGAGCTGCAGCGGGACAAGGTCCTACCACATCTAGATGGTTCTCAAGTGGGACACCAGATGAAGGCCTGTGTGTCGTACTGACACTGCGGTTGGAGTGTCCCTTGGTAGGGGACCCAAAAGTGACTTCTAAACAGAGGAGACGGAATCCACTTGGACATAAAAGGCAGCAGCTGTTAAACAGACTGAGGAAGTGACTGGGCCTGGGCAGTGGTTTCTGTAAGAACGGGATCAAACCACTTAGTTCTCAGTGCCTCCTTTCTCCTCTTCAAACACCCTGAACAGAGCATAAAATGCTTATCAAACTCAGACAGTTTCAGCTGAGGCTCTCATCTGAAAGCCCAGGAAGCTGGTCCATGAATGCTGCAGAGGCATCTCATGAGCATTAAGGAGACCAATTTTCATCTATTCCATCACCAAAAACATAAAAAGGGATGCTTCTAGAACAATGTGCTACATTGGGCCCTTTCCCCTTGAGTTCCTGGTTACGAGATACCACAAATCCCAAGCTCACTGTGGCGCTAGTCTTTTAAATATATTTTCCTCTGCAGATAAACTACCCGATGGTCTTCCAGCTGAAATCACTCAAAGATAACTGGGTTGCCCCCTGCAGAGCCCAGACTCTTCAGCTCTCCACTGCCCAGTGACAGGAATAAACAGCCACTGCCTCTCTGCACAACTAACCAGGCAGAGGCTGAGGGGACACCAAGCCAGGCCAGGTCCCTTCTCCCCTTCAGCTGTGGATCATTCCAGCAACCACCCCTCCCGCTACCCGAGCCATTAAACGGGACAGTTCTAAATGCCCTGGCGAACCCCATTTATCAAGGTAAAAGCACTGTTGGAGTGAACAGAAACAAATCTTACCCTTTCAAAATAAACGCCAGCCTCACTACCCTCTTGAAATCGAAGGTTCTTGGGGAGAAATGTAACTTAAATCATAAAACTAGTGAGAAGGGAAGGAAAAATTACACTGGTGGCACCTGGAGCCATCGGCAATACCTGCAACTCATTCTTCTAGTTCCCAGCGTCCCCATCCTTGCCCCTCATTAACTCAAGGATTGTATCAATAAACAAACAAACCCGTATCTTCGCTAAAATCTGCAAAACCCACTAAAGCAGGGAAGAGAATCCCCAGCTTGCCCTGTTTAGAGCTTTATCCCAGACACACAGCTCTGAAACGCGTCTCTCGCCAGGACCTCCGGGAGCAGGGCAGGCCGGGTCGCAGTCTCGCCCAAGTCCGCGCAGGCCGACCCGGGGTCAAGGTCACCGCCGCCTCCCGTGCGGGCGGGTGCTAGCGACCTCTGACCCCGCCCGGGTAAGGACACCAGCCCAAGACCCCGCCCCAGGCCCGGGCTTTCCGCGGGCCTCGCCTGGGAGGATGCCTGGCCGCGCCCTCCGCATGCTCCCCGCCTCCCGCACAGCCCTGGGCGCCTCTTCCAACCGGGTCACCCTTATTTCCCGCCCTCGCCGGCCACGGGGACCAGGCGGCGCGCGACCCCCTGGGGCTGGGCTCTCGCGCGGGGCCCCCGGAGGCCTCGTCTTTGGCCGGCCCGGCCTGCGCTGCTCCCGCCTGGCTGGTTCTCGAGCCCGACGCCCCCAGCCTCGGGGCAGCGCCCGGTCGCCGAGGGGGACGCAAGCACCGCCCCCTACCCCTGGGACTTCCCTCCGCGGCCGGCCCTTCCCCGCCGGGGAGAGACCGCTTACCCGCCCGCAGCCTCCGCGTCTGTTCCGCACCACGTGCCCTGGCCACGCCCCCGGCGCGGGCCCGCCCCGCCCGCGCGTCCCCGTCCGGGACCGGAGAGCTGCGACGCCCGGCGCGGCCCCGCCCCCACGGCGCGGGCGGGGTGGGGCTGAGAGGTTAGGGGCGGGGCGCGCGCCCCAGCGCCCCAGGGCCCGAGACTCCGTGGAGGCGGGGGTATTGGGGCTGCGGCGGCGGCGGCGGCGGCGGCGGGCGCTGCCCTCACCCGTGCTTCACGCTCGGTCCCGCGTGGCCCAGGCCTGGTGCTTCCATGGTGGGATCCTAGAAGGCTGTGGGTCCGAGGAGGGGGACCCCATACTACACCTTCTGAACCGCAGGCCTTGGGGTTTAGGGTAAGGGTTTAGGGTAAGCGGCTGTTTGCATCAATCTTAAATGTAAGGCCCCCCCCCGGAGTCCCTGTCCCTATTACGTTTTTTTAAAATACATGTTTTATTGTTGCAAAGGATGTAATTTTCCACACTGTAAATATTTTAAAATAAAATCACCTCCCCGCAAATTTACAAGATTTGTTTTCCCTTCCAAATTCTATTTACATCAATATGCCTCCGAGAATTTTATCAAATTGCGACGTTTTAATAATTTATATTATTTTATTGACTAAACATTTAAGTCTTTTATTGATGATTCCATCATATTTCTGTGCAACAGAGTATGTATAAAAGTTAATATGTACTTTCCTGTAACTAGAAACCACTTACAATTTTTTTTGGATTGAAGTCTCATTACAATTATTATTAGTACATAACTGATAAAACCTACTTAAATACACATTTTGGTAAGGAATTTTTAGATAGTAAAAGTAATGGGTTGGAAATGTATCCTTTGATCCTATCTATTGGGCTTTTTAAAAAATTAGTTAAGATATCTATAAAAGATAGTATATGAATTAATTTGTAAATGAGATTATTGCTGGAATAAGACAGGGTTCAATGAAAAATACAGCAAAAAGGTGATTTATAGAAGAATCCATAACACATTACTATTCAGTTCATCAAAATTTTATAGACATGTGGTGATGATGATCAAAGAAGGTGGTTGTAAGTAAGAACAAGGAGGCAGCCTGGGTCCAGGTAAAAAGTAAATATGAAGTTACAGCACCTAATAATTTTTACCAAGTCTAGTCTCCTTCCACTTGCTGCATGACTAGCCAATAAGTCAAAAGACAAGGGGTTGGGACCAAGAAAGCAATTTTATTCAGAAATTCAGCAGACCAAGATATCAGACTAATGTCCCATATCATCATCTTTAACTCAGGATGATTTCAAGCTCCTTTGATATTAGGGAAGGAGGGGAACAGGAGAGGGTGGAGGTCAGGAGGTGATGACCGACCTCAGACATCCGGGCGTCAGCAAGGGCCTGAGGAGGGGGTGAAACTCCTTGTCCCTGGCCAGTTGACTCCAGTCATTTTGTTGATAAGTCTGGCTGTGATGTTCCTAGATGTCTTTGACAACCCAGTCGTCACTTTTGTCCATACTTCCTTATCTCCTGGGGGAGGAGACTCTTGGGTAAGGGGCTGTTTGCATCAATCTTAAGCCGTGAGCAAAATTCCTTCTGATGCTTAACAAGCCTGTGTGCAGGGCCCGCAGGGCTGAGCAGAAGCTTTTTAACCCAAAAATTGAGGCACCAAAGGAAACAGAGACAATGTAAAAGCAGAGACGTCAAGTGTTTCACTGTTACATCATCATTTAACAGAAGTTAATGAAAATGTTTCTGCTACAAATCTGAATAAAAGTTGAGAAAATATAAAATTTGCACTTGATGTAAAACACTTTTACTTGGAAATATGCTGTCAGAAGGTAGCACTTTCTACCTCCTGCTTCTTGAAATGATGCAAAATATGCAACTGATGGATGTCCTTGATTAAGGAGGCATTCTGCAATAATACACTGTGGTAATCAAATTCCTCCTCTGCGTGGAGCATTGAGGCTTTTAAAGAGTTAATAAACATACAGCACTTAGAACGATGCCTGGCACTGAGTGTCTGTCTGTTCGGGCTGCTGTAACTACCATAGACCGGGTGGCTTGTGAACAACAGATACTTCTCGCAGTCCTGGAGGCCCGACATCCAAGATCAAGGTGCTGTCAGGTTCAGGGTGTGGTGTGAGCCGTGCTCCTGGTTCATAGAAGGCTGATCTCCCCTGTGCTGTCACATGGAGAAGGGACGAGGGAGTGCCTTCAAGACCTAGTCACCCCGCAAAGGCCCCCTGATACATCCATCACCTATGGATTAGGTCTCAGTGTAAGAATTTGTGGGGGACACAAACATTGCCTCTAGCATTGAGGGTCTCAGAAAGAAGAGTGGCAGGGCAGGAAGGAGGGCAGTAGGTAGCAACACTGTCCACATGCGCCCAGGCCTGTCTGCCCCAGGAGAGAGTTACCCACAGTTTGAGCAGTGAGAACTCTCTCAGGCCTCCTTTGAAAGTCTTTTTGTGACCCCTGCTATCTCAGCGTGAAGCCTGATGCCTATTAAGCCAATGAGCTCACGTTTGATCTGGGTGTGCACTGCTCGGAGTGTCCAGCAGGTGGCCGTGCAAGCCCTTTCTTGGGTAAAGGATGCCCTGCTGATTGCCCCATAGCAACAAATTGAAGCTCAAGGAACTGAGTTTCTCTTCTCTGCTGGATTTTTGAGGAGCAGTGACATTATGAGAGAAAACAAGGAAAGAGCTGTGAGGACAGGTGACCAGAGATTGGGTGCCTCAGAAGGAAAAATGATGTGACTTATTCTGAGACTTCAGGGACTATAAGCAGTATGAAACTTACTCTACAGATCCATTCACAAACCATTCGATCAGGCTTCCACTTGCCACGATGTTGGGGTTTCAGCATGAGTCGCTGAGCATATTCTCCAGAATCCCAGTCAGTTCTGTTAGCCAAGCTTCACTAACTACACGGACCATGGGAGCACCTGGGAAACAGAATTTCCCTGCACACAGGGACCACTTTGGAGAACACCATTTTTCTCCAGAAACCCAGGTGTGGAGAAGCAGTGGTAGCTACATGCTGAGGATGCCGGCCACACAGAAGGCAGGGGGGCATGGAGGCAGCTGCTGCAGAAGGCCTGCATGCCTGCCTGCTGAGCCCGCAGCGCCGGGAACCGCAGCCCGCCCACAGCTGGTCCCCCTGCTTTCTCTCCCGGGCATGAGCCAGTCTGCCACTCCAGCCCCAAGTGCTAGTATTCCCCCAACACGCAGGACCTGTGAGACCAGTGTGCCTATCATACACCTCGTCCATCGTTTCTGACGGGAGCTAGGGAGCTTTTAGAGACTCAGGCTGAGAATGAACTTTTGGATTTCTCCCATATTTTTCTGCATCTCCCCATCCTGGATCCCAGGGTAGCATAAAGTTTGATCAAGGATGAGAGTGATGGTACAGAGGTAAGCCTGCAGGCGGGCTCTGACAACCCCCAGACTCACGGTTCACATTCTGGCCACCATGGCACCATCCGGGGGTGTCCCCACATAGAGTATCTGTGAGCCTCTGTGTCCTCTATCCCCGCTAGGAGGTGGGAGCTAGGTCTCTGCCAGAATCTGTTCCCTGGAGCAAGGCTCCTACCCACAGAACAACACAGCTCTCTGTGGGCAGTAACTTGTGTGCTTAACAAATAATTTCATGTTTTCTTAGTCCAGCCCAGGAAGACTGGAGATGAGCTGGGACAGGTGGGGCCGCTCCTTCCAAGCAGATCCTCCTTCCTTCTCTCTGCTGATGCCCCTCCCCACCTTTAGGGTCACATATCCCTCCAGGGTAGGGACCTGCCTGGTTTGTCTTCAGGGTCCCCCATACTAGATTCTTAGCTCTCGGGGAGAGCTAAGGCTGGAGGTCTTCCCAGAGACCACCACCATGGAGAAATGGGTGCCACTCATGGCCAGTCCACAGCACCCGCTTTGACGACCCAACAGCCACTCTAGAAGTCCACGTCACCCACACCTTTGTTTCCTTCACCCCACAATTCTGCTTCCACTTTCTCAGATACTGTGAGGTTAATTTCTATGTCTCAGGTTGAAATTTCTCAACAAGAAGATTTGATTGGTTTAGCAAGTCACCGCTAAGAATCAAGTTTCCCAGACCAGGAGAATGCTTGCCCCAGGTTCTCCCGTGGCCCCCCGGGCCCCTGCTGATGACTGCCTCTGGGTCAGGCAGGCAGCCCCCCGCAGCCTCCAGGCCAAGGAAGCCAAGTCACACAGCGAGACAATGCTGCTTCAGGAGCAGCAGAGAGCAGAGCAGTGGGCCCGGGGGCTTGTCCTTGGATGGGCCTGCACGCCCGGCAGGCCCCACCTGGAGGGTCTCTTAGCAGTGGCCGTTCCCACTGGCTCACTAGTGACAGGGTCAGAAAACATCTGTGAGCAAGGCGGAAGCTTCCCTTTCTTCTTCCTCCAGTTGTGAGCTCAGGCTGGGCCCCTGTCCCTGCACGTATAGAGACAGAACTGTTTCATCCTCGAGACAAAAGCTACCCCTGGACTCAGTCCCTTTCTTCACTTAATGGTTTCCTGGATGGCATTTTCATCCAAGAATCTGGAGGTGCCACCTGGATAGAGACATGGGAGTAGACAGTTAAGAGAGATGGAAAGGAGCATCTAGAATGAAGCACCTCACGTCTTTTAAATCACTACCGTGAAGCGGGGAAAACTGTAGCACAGAGAAGGCACATAGTGAATCTGTGGCATCTTACTACGCTGATGGACAGTGACGGCATTGGGGCATTGGTGGGGACTCGACAATATGGGTAAATGTAGCAACCACATTGTTTTTTCATGTGAAAACTTCATAAGAGTGTATATCAATAATACCTTAATTAAAAAATCACTACCATGAAGAAAACTCCAATTACTCCAAAATAAACAATAGGCACATGGCCACATGTGCAGCCAAGCCTGGTCTACACTTTTTCAATGAGCATTTCTGGCTCTCCAGTCTGGAGAGCAAGTATGCCTTAACTCTAAATAAGTGAAAGAAAGTCAATTTAGCAAATTTATAAAACCTGCTGCAATTTTCTCTATCAATGAACTCTACTTTGACTATGCCAAAGATTTTTGAGTTCAAAGAGCTTGAAAGAGCTTCAAGATGTAAGTAAGACACCGCTGTTTCCACTAACATTTACGAGTGTTTCCAAAGGTCAAAAAAAGCATCATGGGATTGGAGTATCAGTGCCTACGAATGACATTTAGATTCTGTGCTTCAGGCGCTTAGTCTTGTGGTGGCCTTGTCTGGGCATCAGGGACAGTGTGTTCTGTTTTATCACAGGTATTCTTAGCCACATGGTTTTTACTAGCGATAGAGTTTGGCTACCATGCGTCTGATCAGGTGCCTTGTCCATTGCTGGATTCCCTTTCTTAACATTTGGATCTCCAGAGATACATTTTTGTTGATGTGTTAGAATGGCACATGGATGGCAATAATATAACACCTTTGGAAAGAATATTCTGAAAGTCATGGCAACACCAAGCCGTGACTAAGTACATTGACCTTGAGTCTCAAGTACTGACTCAGTCTAGTGCCTGCACACAGTAGGTGTTCACTAGGAACAGCAATGAACTCATGTGAACAGACAAGCGGAAGGATGCATAAAGCTATTCTTTTTCCTCTTTCTTCCCCTAGCTTTGATATTCCTCTAAAACAGGTGTGTTTTATAGCTGCAAGGATTTGGAAGAAAAGTTAAAACGCGTCCCTCTCCTCCTAGTCTTCCTGCATTGTCAAGCATAATTATTTAGTTACTGAAAAGGATCAAGATCCAATCTCACAGTTACATACCCATCATCTGAGGCTGCCCCTCTGAAGAAATCCATATAATTTTATGTTTACAAGTTATAAATGTACATTGATAATATAATGCCTGGGCCATTTCATCCAAGGCAAAAATAGTCTAAACTCCCCTGCCACCCTCCAGCAAAATGTCAACACAAAACAAAACTTCTGACATATACACAATCTTTGGACAAAAGGGGAAAAAAAAAACCCTTCTCAATTCATGTACAGGTTTTGAGATGAAAATACCAGTCACCAGCTGGGTATGTGGCAGCTGTTTAAATAGCTTCCAAATGGTTTTACGTTTTCAGGTATCCTTGTATTGAATTTTTAATCTAACCGGAAATCATAATAGCTTTCCTTTTGGTTTTTTTGCATTAATTAAATCTAGGAAAAATACAGAAACCCTCAATAAAAGTGCTATTTCCCAAACTTGTATATTTCTGGAACTATAAACGTTTCCCAAAATGTTTAATAGTTCACAAAGCATGTTTCCATTCTCTGTGTCTTCTAATTCTCAGAGAGAACATTGAGGCTATACTTTTTTCCCTCTATGCAGTGTCCTATCTTTTCCATTCACTTTTATTCAGCCTGTGTCATGCACTAAGCTGAGGGTAGGTAAGGCTGACAAAGACCAGGGCTGTCTCTGTCTTCTGGGATGACTTCAGTTGGGATACCATCACCTTGACTCTTACCAAAACCCTGAAAGATGATGGAATCCATGAATTTTTGCCCTTTTTTGAAAGAAAAAAAAATATGACCCTAAATACACAAAAAAGTTATGAAGGAGAATTTCTAAAAAGTTTCTTTTCTATTGTGGTAGGAATACTTAACATGAGATACACACTTTGAACAGATTTTTCAGTGCACAATGCCACAATATTAGCTATAGACACTGTGCTGTACAGCAGCTCTCTAGAGATTAGTCACCTTGCAAAGCTGAGACTTTATATGCATCAAACAACCCCTGCTCCCCCTCCTCCAGCCCTGGCAGCCACCGCTCTACTCCCCGCGTCTGTGTGTTGGCCCGTTTCAGACGCCTCGTGTAAGTGGAATCGCATAGTGTTTATTGGTCTGTGTCTGGTTTCTTTTACTTAGTGTGATGTCCCCAAGGTTCATCCATGTTGTTGCATAGGACAAGATTTCCCTCTTTTTAAGGCTGAATAATATTCCACTATAGGTATAGACCACATTTTTTTTACCCATCTTCCATCAGCGGACATGTAGATTGTTTAAAAAAATTAGAAGTAGAACTCCTGTGTGATCCAGCAATCCCACTTCTAGGTATTTATCCAAAAGAACAGAAATAAGGATCCGGAAATGATATTTGCAGTTGTATGTCCACTGCCTTGTTACAATTCCCCAAGATGCGGAAACGATCCAAAAATTATTTTAATTACCATTTGGCATTTTTAAGTACAGATTTCACAAAACTCTTCATGCTTCATACTTTGAGAAAAACGTTGACTTCTCAATCCAGAAAGAGACACTGTGCCACTGCGTTTGGAAGCACAGTAGGTGCCTGAAAAAGTAGAGAGAGAATTACAGTGTGCTCTGGCCCGTGATATGAAAGGAAGTTTCTGGAACACTTCGAGATCTGAAGGAGACTCCGAGCTGGGCTCTTCCGCCCCACCCGCCAGCAGAGGGCGCGAGCTTTGAGAGCGGGAGCTGCGGTCACGTGACGCCGCAGCAGGCGGGTCTGGAATAAGAAGAGAGAGCGATGGGTTCTCACGTTCATTTACAGGGTGCTACTTTATTATAACACCAACATGAATAAAAAGGATGTACTCCTCACGCTAGTGTGAATTTCCATAGTGTGGTAAGAATTTCAGACTGATTTTGGAGCTTTGCAACTAATTACGGTGATTGGAAATTGTCATTTTATAAAGTGACAAATTGTCAGGATTCGCATGTGAGCTGGTGATGAGCCTTCTCAGTTTATATCCTTTGTCTTGGCTTCAAGAATACCATTATTAATTTCTCAATTACATTTAAAAAGATCCAAATATGTAAGGATTATGTTTACTAATTGATCAAGAAGAAACATTTGAATCCTGCTCCCTCCCTTCCCATCTTGCACTGATTATTTAGAGAGGATCCAAATGCTGAGTTTAAATAGAAGCATACGACTCTCACTGCCGCTGACTTGACTTAAAATAAAGGGTATAAAACATAACAGACACATATGTGTTCACCAAAAGTTATACCCACTGTCCAGGAACTCACAATGGATTCTGCCAAAACAGCTGTCACACGTTGTACACAGTGGTCCACGATGTTCTACGTCTCCACCTGTTTCTAAACCAGAGCAGTTTATTCTTAGGACGTAAGGACAGGTAGGAGATAAGAGTTTCAATTTTCCATTTTTTGATTCACTGCCTTGCCTGTCACCTCTCATTCTCTTATTTGAGAAAGGAAGCATATATTTGGGAATTTTTTTAAATCCACCATTTGTTTACATTTCACTGGTAGTCTGAAGCTATTTTCCCTGCTTGTTTTTTATGTGAAAGAAAGAAAAGACCAACCTATTCTGTTTCAGAATATCAACGTCTAAAACCGTTGGCTAAGCAAAGGGAAATTGAACCCGTCTACCATTCCAGCAGATGTCGAGAGTTCTGTGTGTTTAAGGTGATAGCGATCAGTCCACAGGCTGGAGGAACAGGAGGGCAGGGGGAGGCAGAATGCCCCGTGCGACTCTGTGCCCTGCGTATTTACTGAAAAAATCTGAAAATGCAGACTGCAAATTT
This sequence comes from Manis pentadactyla, assembly GCF_030020395.1. Lineage (NCBI taxonomy): Eukaryota > Metazoa > Chordata > Mammalia > Pholidota > Manidae > Manis > Manis pentadactyla. Next base: position 154,332,716 of record NC_080024.1, on the reverse strand, counting down.
CAGTTGCTTCCTCAGGCTTAGCAAAGTAACCCAGTGCACAGCGAAGGGTTCCGTGGCGTGATAGAATTGTTCATTTGCATTCAGGCATCTGGTACCGTCAGTGTTCCACGTAAGAGTTCCAAAATGATGGTTGACTCAGAGGTCATTTTCAGTTGGTCTAAGTTAAATCAATGTATTATCCCTCCTGGCCGATTTCCTTTTAGGTCTCACCTCTAATTGTGAAACAAAAGCCCTGTAAAAAAGCTTCAAGCATCAACATACAAGTGGGGTGTTTTTCTCTCTCAGTACCATATGTATGCCCAGCCACACTGAGACTATTTTTTCTACGTAATTTATTTACATGTATATTGGATCCCTAGGGCTGCAGTAACAAATTATCACAAAGTGGGTGGCTTGTAACAATGGAAATGTATTGTCTCACAGTTCTGGAGAAGTAGGAAATCAGGCAGCAGCAGGCCATGACCCCCGGCTCCTGGTGGCTCCTGGTGGGGTTTGGTGGGGCTCAGTGGGGCCCGGTGCAGTGGTATCCTCCAGTCTCTGCCCCTGTCTTCACATGGCCTTGCCCCTGTGTGTTCCTCTATGCGCCCTCTCCTCTTCTTTAAGGACACCAGTCATTGAATTTCAGGTCCTCCTCCCAAGTCAGTAACACCTCATCTGAATCAGTTACATTCACAAAACCCTATTCCAAACCCACACTGAGATCCCAGGTGGACATGAATTTTGGGGGACACTATTCAACCCAGTAAACATATTTCACATTCACCTACTGTGTGCAAACACAGAACTTCACATTCCGTGTCCTATCCCTGAGGAAGCCACAGCTGAGTTGCTGTCGATGGCCCCCCTCACTCAGCCAGATCTCCACCCTCTCGGCTGGCCAAACACACACACCCATAATCAGTGTCCAGAGCAGTATTTGGTATCTACTGGTACTTACAGGTGGAAGAAGAGAAATAGGGAAAAAATGGGAAGAAAAGAACACCTAGTGGAGACGAGACAAAGGAAGGAGAGGCCCCTGCTGCTGGCATCCTGGCCGTGAGAGTGGGAATGGCACAGCCTGCCATCCACGGGCGTGTGCACACCTGTGAAGCACAAAAGTGCAGGTGAAATGATGCCAGCAATGGAGATTTCCACCAATTTCATTCAAGGGGGCTGTACGTGGAGCATTTGTTCTGTGTCATGTGCTGCGAGCAGGCCCAGGCACTCCCCGGGGGAAGGGGGACAAGTGTGCAGATCAAACGGAAGCCAAAGTCCGGCTGCTCGCATTCGACAACAGAGTGAACAGGGCTCCTGTGAGTCTCTCCCCTGAGGGCTGAGGGCCGCCCTGCCAGCCAGGGAGGAAGCCGCCGGTCAGAGCGTCAGCACAGGCCCGCTTGATCGGCCCCAGAGCCGGCCAGCCTGTGAGGAATGTTTGGGCCTAACCAGACAAGTGATTCCCCCTGAAATTACTGACATTTGAGGTTCAAGGCGCCTCTCCCACAGCCCCTTCTAACTCACTAGCCCCCTTTGTGCCTAATTCTTACTCCTAATCTGTGTTCCTTTTCTTTTTTTTTTTTTTTTTTTTTTTTTAATAATTATTTTTTATTGAAGGGTAGTTGACGCACAGTATTACATTACATTAGTTTCAAGTGTACAACACAGTGGTAGAACATTTATATACATAATTCTAGGTTCCAGCTATCACCCTACCAGGCTGTTACAATATCTTGACTATATTCCTTATGCTATACATTACATCCCGGTTACTTATTTATTTTACCATTGGAAGTCTGTCCTTTTTTTTTTTTTTTTTTTTTTTTTTTGTGAGGGCATCTCTCATATTTATTGATCAAATGGTTGTTAACGACAATAAAATTCTGTATAGGGGAGTCAATGCTCAATGCACAATCATTAATCCACCCCAAGCCTAATTTTCGTCAGTCTCCAATCTTCTGAGGCATAACAAACAAGTTCTTACATGTAGAACAAATTCTTACATAATGAATAAGTTACATAGTGAACAGTACAAGGGCAGTCATCACAGAAACTTTCGGTTTTGCTCATGCATTATGAACTATAAACAGTCAGTTCAAATATGAATACTCATTTGGTTTTTATACTTGATTTATATGTGGATACCACATTTCTCTCTTTATTATTATTATTTTTAATAAAATGCTGAAGTGGTAGGTAGATACAAGATAAAGGTAGAAAACATAGTTTAGTGTTGTAAGACAGCAAATGTAGATGATCAGGTGTGTGCCTGTAGACTATGTGTTAATCCAAGCTAGACCAGGGCAATAAAACATCCACGTATGCAGAAGATTTCTCTCAGAACAGGGGGGGTGAGGTTCTAAGCCTCACCTCTGTTGATCCCCAATTTCTCACCTGATGGCCCCCCTGCGACTGTGCCTGTCTTAGGTTGTTCCTCCCTTGAGGAATCTTACCCGTCTCTGGCTAACCAGTCATCTTCCGGGGCCATACAGGGAAATGTAAAGTTGGTAAGTGAGAGAGAAACAATATTGTTTGAGAAGGTTAGCTTTTTACTTCTTTGCATATTTATGCCCTGTGGCTTCTATGCCCAGCATTTGTCTTGAGGTATCTTTACCACTTGGAGGAGTTTTGATACTCGGTAAATTTGATATGAGGCACGAATTCTATTTAAGGGTTGTAATTAGGAAGGAAGAAGAAAAGCTATAGAAGTAGCAGACGGAAGAAAACATGGGAAGATTGATTATTTCTTTGACATATCTTCTTGTAGAGTTACTTCAGCATATATAGGTTTTAAGCTACTACTTAAATTGCGCACACACATTAACATAATAGGAGTATAGTTACATAACCAAAGCATATCTGTAATTACCAGCCATCTCCAGTGAAACCAAGAAAACCATTAAGGCACCTTAGGCATTTGTGAAAACTTATCTATGATATGGTGGATATTGTCCAACTGAACTTGAACAGTCTGAGAGAAATCAGACAAATTAAAACAACCCATTCCTGGGGACTGTTCACATGCCATATGTTCTTTTAACAGTAAATAGTCTGTAGTTGTAAGACTTTGGAGCGCTACAATTTGCACTTCTCCAAATTCTTGGTTGAGTTCCAACAGTATAGATCCAGTCAAATTTGTTGTTTTACTGTATGCACAGGCCAGCTTAGATATCTCCTTCCTCATTCCCATGGCAAGTCCAGGAACTGATGTGATGAGTGCATCTACAGCTGTAGCAGTGCGTGGATCTTTGTTGGGGTTTTTTGATGATCATCTTCTGGCATGAGTCTTCCAGAGAGTGCAGATGTTGGAAGTTCTTTTTCATATCGTATCTTAGTTCATTTTCGGGGTAGCCCAATTAGGCTTTGATCCTCTGTATAAACACAAACAGACCCTTTGCCTACACTTTTATATGCCCTTTATACCCTTGTGTAGAACTCGTTGGAGGTTACCACACAGGAACTGCCCCTTTTTTTTTTTTTTTTGCTTTGTTTTTGGTATCACTAATCTACACTTACATGACGAATATTATGTTTACTAGGCTCTCCCCTATACCAGGTCTCCCCTATAAACCCCTTTACAGTCACTGTCCATCAGCATAGAAAAATGTTGTAGAATCACTACTTGCCTTCTCTGTGTTGTACAGCCCTCCCTTTTCTCCTACCCCCCCATGTATGTTAATCTTAATACCCCCCTACTTCTCCCCCCCTTATCCCTCCCTACCCACCCATCCTCCCCAGTCCCTTTCCCTTTGGTACCTGTTAGTCCATTCTTGAGTTCTGTGATTCTGCTGCTGTTTTGTTCCTTCAGTTTTTCCTTTGTTCTTATATTCCACAGATGAGTGAAATCATTTGGTATTTCTCTTTCTCCGCTAGGCTTGTTTCACTGAGCATAATACCCTCCAGCTCCATCCATGTTGCTGCAAATGGTTGGATTTGCCCTTTTCTTATGGCTGAGTAGTATTCCATTGTGTATATGTACCACATCTTCTTTATCCATTCATCTATTGATGGACATTTAGGTTGCTTCCAATTCTTGGCTATTGTAAATAGTGCTGCAATAAACATAGGGGTGCATCTGTCTTTCTCAAACTTGATTGCTGCATTCTTAGGGTAAATTCCTAGGAGTGCAATTCCTGGGTCAAATGGTAAGTCTGTTTTGAGCATTTTGATATACCTCCATACTGCTTTCCACAATGGTTGAACTAGTTTACATTCCCACCAGCAGTGTAGGAGGGTTCCCCTTTCTCCACAGCCTCGCCAACATTTGTTGTTGTTTGTCTTTTGGATGGCAGCCATCCTCACTGGTGTGAGGTGATACCTCATTGTAGTTTTAATTTGCATTTCTCTGATAATTAGCGATGTGGAGCATCTTTTCATGTGTCTGTTGGCCATCTGTATTTCTTTTTTGGAGAACTGTCTGTTCATTTCCTCTGCCCATTTTTTAATTGGGTTATTTGTTTTTTGTTTGTTGAGGCGTGTGAGCTCCTTATATATTCTGGACGTCAAGCCTTTATCGGATGTGTCATTTTCAAATATATTCTCCCATACTGTAGGGATCCTTCTTGTTCTATTGATGGTGTCTTTTGCTGTACAGAAGCTTTTCAGCTTAATATAGTCCCACTTACTCATTTTTGCTGTTGTTTTCCTTGCCCGGGGAGATATGTTCAAGAAGAGGTCACTCATGTTTATGTCTAAGAGGTTTTTGCCTATGTTTTCTTCCAAGAGTTTAATGGTTTCATGGCTTACATTCAGGTCTTTGATCCATTTTGAGTTTACTTTTGTATATGGAGTTAGACAATGGTCCAGTTTCATTCTCCTACATGTAGCTGTCCAGTTTTGCCAGCACCACCTGTTGAAGAGACTGTCATTTTGCCATTGTATGTCCATGGCTCCTTTATCAAATATTAATTGACCATATATGTCTGGGTTAATGTCTGGATTCTCTAGTCTGTTCCATTGGTCTGTGGCTCTGCTCTTGTGCCAGTACCAAATTGTCTTAATTACTATGGCTTTATAGTAGAGCTTGAAGTTGGGGAGTGAGATCCCCCCTACTTTATTCTTCTTTCTCAGGATTGCTTTGGCTATTCGGGGTCTTTGGTGTTTCCATATGAATTTTTGAATTATTTGTTCCAGTTCATTGAAGAATGTTGCTGGTAGTTTCATAGGGATTGCATCAAATCTGTATATTGCTTTGGGCAGGATGGCCATTTTGACGATATTAATTCTTCCTAGCCATGAGCATGGGATGCGTTTCCATCTGTTAGTGTCCCCTTTAATTTCTTTTAAGAGTGACTTGTAGTTTTCAGAATATAAGTCTTTCACTTCTTTGGTTAGGTTTATTCCTAGGTATTTTATTTTTTTTGATGCAATTGTGAATGGAGTTGTTTTCCTGATTTCTCTTTCTGTTGGTTCATTGTTGGTATATAGGAAAGCCACAGATTTCTGTGTGTTGATTTTGTATCCTGCAACTTTGCTGTATTCCGATATCAGTTCTAGTAGTTCTGGGGTGGAGTCTTTAGGGTTTTTTATGTACAGTATCATGTCATCTGCAAATAGTGACAGTTTGACTTCTTCTTTGCCAATCTGGATTCCTTGTATTTTTTTGTTTTGTCTGATTGCCGTGGCTAGGACCTCCAGTACTATGTTAAATAACAGTGGGGAGAGTGGGCATCCCTGTCTAGTTCCCGATCTCAGCGGAAATGCTTTCAGCTTCTCGCTGTTCAATATAATGTTGGCTGTGGGTTTATCATAGATGGCCTTTATTATGTTGAGGTACTTGCCCTCTATTCCCATTTTGCTGAGAGTTTTTAACATGAATCTTTCTTGAACTTTGTCAAATGCTTTTTCAGCATCTATGGAGATGATCATGTGGTTTTTGTCTTTCTTTTTGTTGATGTGGTGGATGATGTTGATGGACTTTCGAATGTTGTACCATCCTTGCATCCCTGGGATGAATCCCACTTGGTCATGGTGTATGATCCTTTTGATGTATTTTTGTATTCGGTTTGCTAATATTTTGTTGAGTATTTTTGCATCTACGTTCATCAGGGATATTGGTCTGTAGTTTTCTTTTTTGGTGGGGTCTTTGCCTGGTTTTGTTATTAGGGTGATGTTAGCTTCATAGAATGAGTTTGGGAGTATCCCCTCCTCCTCTATTTTTTGGAAAACTTTAAGGAGAATGGGTATTATGTCTTCCCTGTATGTCTGATAAAATTCCGAGGTAAATCCATCTGGCCCGGGGGTTTTGTTCTTTGGTAGTTTTTTGATTACCGCTTCAATTTCGTTGCTGGTAATTGGTCTGTTTAGATTTTCTGTTTCTTCCTGGGTCAATCTTGGAAGGTTATATTTTTCTAGGAAGTTGTCCATTTCTCCTAGGTTTCCCAGCTTGTTAGCATATAGGTTTTCATAGTATTCTCCAATAATTCTTTGCATTTCCGTGGGGTCCGTCGTGATTTTTCCTTTCTTGTTTCTGATACTGTTGATTTGTGTTGACTCTCTTTTCTTCTTAATAAGTCTGGCTAGAGGCTTATCTATTTTGTTTATTTTCTCGAAGAACCAGCTCTTGGTTTCATTGATTTTTGCTATTGTTTTATTCTTCTCAATTTTATTTATTTCTTCTCTGATCTTTATTATGTCCCTCCTTCTGCTGACCTTAGGCCTCATCTGTTCTTCTTTTTCCAATTTCGATAATTGTGACATTAGACCATTCATTTGGGATTGCTCTTCCTTTTTTAAATATGCTTGGATTGCTATATACTTTCCTCTTAAGACTGCTTTTGCTGTGTCCCACAGAAGTTGGGGCTTAGTGTTGTTGTTGTCATTTGTTTCCATATATTGCTGGATCTCCATTTTGATTTGGTCATTGATCCATTGATTATTTAGGAGCGTGTTGTTAAGCCTCCATGTGTTCGTGAGCCTCTTTGCTTTCTTTGTACAGTTTATTTCTAGTTTTATGCCTTTGTGGTCTGAAAAGTTGGTTGGTAGGATTTCAATCTTTTGGAATTTTCTGAGGCTCTTTTTGTGGCCTAGTATGTGGTCTATTCTGGAGAATGTTCCATGTGCACTTGAGAAGAACGTATATCCCGCTGCTTTTGGATGTAGAGTTCTATAGATGTCTATTAGGTCCATCTGCTCTACTGTGTTGTTCAGTGCTTCCGTGTCCTTACTTATTTTCTGCCCAGTGGATCTATCCTTTGGGGTGAGTGGTGTGTTGAAGTCTCCTAGAATGAATGCATTGCAGTCTATATCCCCCTTTAGTTCTGTTAGTATTTGTTTCACATATGCTGGTGCTCCTGTGTTGGGTGCATATATATTTAGAATGGTTATATCCTCTTGTTGGACTGAGCCCTTTATCATTATGTAGTGTCCTTCTTTATCTCTTGTTACTTTCTTTGTTTTGAAGTCTATTTTGTCTGATATTAGTACTGCAACCCCTGCTTTCTTCTCACTGTTGTTTGCTTGAAATATGTTTTTCCATCCCTTGACTTTTAGTCTGTACATGTCTTTGGGTTTGAGGTGAGTTTCTTGTAAGCAGCATATAGATGGGTTTTGCTTTTTTATCCATTCTGTTACTCTGTGTCTTTTGATTGGTGCATTCAACCCATTAACATTTAGGGTGACTATTGAAAGATATGTACTTATTGCCATTGCAGGCTTTAAATTCGTGGTTACCAAAGGTTCAAAGTTAGCCTCTCTGGTATCTTACTGCCTAACTTAGCTCGCTTGTTGAGCTGTTATATACACTACCTGGAGATTCTTTTCTTCTCTCCCTTCTTGTTCCTCCTCCTCGATTCTTCATATGTTGGGTGTTTTGTGCTGTGCTCTTTCTAGGAGTGCTCCCTTCTAGAGCAGTCCCTGTAAGATGTTCTGTAGAGGTGGTTTGTGGAAAGCAAATTCCCTCAGCTTTTGTTTGTCTGGGAATTGTTTAATCCCACCGTCATATTTGAATGATAGTCGTGCTGGATACAGTATCCTTGGTTCAAGGCCCTTCTGTTTCATTGTATTAAATATATCATGCCATTCTCTTCTGGCCTGTAGGGTTTCTGTTGAGAAATCTGACGTTAGCCTGATGGGTTTCCCTTTATAGGTGACCTTTTTCTCTCTAGCTGCCTTTAACACTCTTTCCTTGTCCTTGATCTTTGCCATTTTAATTATTATGTGTGTTGGTGTTGCCCTTCTTGGATCCTTTCTGTTGGGGGTTCTGTGTATTTCCGTGGTCTGTTCGATTACTTCCTCCCCCAGTGTGGGGAAGTTTTCAGCAATTATTTCTTCTAAGATACTTTCCATCTCTTTTCCTCTCTCTTCTTCTTCTGGGACCCCTATAATACGGATATTGTTCCTTTTGGATTGGTCACACAGTTCTCTTAATATTGTTTCATTCCTGGAGATCCTTTTGTCTCTCTCTCTGTCAGCTTCTATGCGTTCCTGTTCTCTGATTTCAATTCCATCAATGGCCTCTTGCATCCTATCCATTCTGCTTATAAACCCTTCCAGAGTTTGTTTCATTTCTGTAATCTCCTTTCTGGCATCTGTGATCTCCCTCCGGACTTCATCCCATTTCTCTTGCGTATTTCTCTGCATCTCTGTCAGCATGTTTATGATTCTTATTTTGAATTCTTTTTCAGGGAGACTGGTTAGGTCTGTCTCCTTCTCTGGTGTTGTCTCTGTGATCTTTGTCTGCCTGTAGCTTTGCCTTTTCATGGTGATAGGAATAGTCTGCAGAACTGGGACGAGTGACGGCTGGAAGAACTTCCCTTCTTGTTGGTTTGTGGCCCTCCTCTCCTGGGAGAACAGCGGCCTCTAGTGGCTTGTGCTGCGCAGCTGCGCGCAGCCAGGGTTTCTGCTTCCTGCCCGGCTGCTATGGAGTTAATCTCCGCTGTTGCTGTGGGCGTGGCCTGGCTCGGGCAGCTGCTCCAAAATGGTGGAGTCGCGTTGGAGCAGGAGCTGCTGGGAGGCTATTTATCTCCGTAAGGGGCCTCCCTGCTCCCTGCAGCCCAGGGGTTAGGGTGCCCAGAGATCCCGGATTCCCTACCTCTGGATTAAGTGACCTGCCCTGCCCCTTTAAGACTTCCAAAAAGCACCCGCCAAAACAAAACAATGCCCACCAAAAAAAAAAGAAAAAAAAATTTTTTTAATTAAAAAAAAAAAAAGTTTTTAATTAAAAAAAAAAAAAAAAAAGGTGGTCGTTTGTTTTTCTTTATTCTGCGGTGCCAGCCTCAGGCCTCTGCTCACCGGTCTTTCTGCCCTGTTTCCCTAGTATTGGGGTCCCTATCCCTTTAAGACTTCCAAAAAGCGCTCGCCAAAACAAAACAGCAAAAAAGCAAAAAAAAAAAAATGGTCGCGCACTTTTCTTATGCCCTCTGTCGCCCAGCCTCCAGTGCCTGCTCACTGTTCTTGCTGCCCTGTTTTCCTAGTATCGAGCGCCCTGCACTCTGGCCCGGATGGCTGGGGCGGGGTGTTCGGCAGCCCTGGGCTCCGTCTCCCTCCCGCTCTGCCTGCTCTTCTCCCGCCGGGAGCTGGGGGGATTGGCGCTCGGCTCCCGCGGGGCTGGGGCTTGTATCTTACCCCCTTCGCGAGTTGCTGGGTTCTCTCAGGTGTGGATGTGGTCCGGATATTGTCCTGTGTCCTCTGGTCTTTATTCTAGGAAGGGTTGTCTTTGTTATATTTTCATAGATATATGTTGTTTTGGGAGGAGATTTCCGCTGCTCTACTCACGCCGCCATCTTCTGCCTGCCTCCTGTGTTCCTTTTCTTACAGAGACTCCCTAAATTCCGAATCCTTCAGGTCCCACAAACCTGGGTCCTGCTGGTCTAAGGATGGCAGAGCTGCTCAGAACAGCAGGCAGGATGTCTGAGGCACCCCAGCCCTGGGCCCCCGCTGCCGCCTCGAGTGGCCATCAGGGCAGACATGTGGGCTTCGTTCCGGAGGCTTCCACCGTCTCCTTGTGATTTAGTCATGCCGTCTCCATTTAGCTTTGCACGTCCACTCATAGTTTTAGCTTGGGCTCTTGATTACCTTGGAGAGCTGCCCAGCCCATGCACAGTTCCCTGGGAAGCCTTCGTAAATACAGTCGTCTCCCCATGGGCTTCTGGTGGGTCTCGCATAACTGGTGTGAGCTGCAACCTGAGAGAGAGTCAGGACTCCCCAGGCTCGCAGGCCTCCCAGGTGGGGGGCCACTGATAGAATCCCCCTTGTCTCCCTGGTGCGGTCGTGTGGCCAGGACAGGCTGTCCACAGAAGAAGGGAGGACATTTCTGTCCACGGGGGGTGGGGGAGGGCCAGGAGCACAGCAGGGGGAGATGAGGTGGGAAGGTCTCTTCCCCCAGCTGCACTTCCTTCAAGATCTGTTTTTGGGATTCTTTTCTTCCTTGGGGACTGTGGACCCAGGGAGGACTTGGAGCAGGTGGCGAGTGCTGGTGCTCAGGGCTGAGGATGGGGTCTGAGCACCTGTGGGGGGCTGACTGAAGAGCACCCAGGGTGGGATTGCTTTTCTTCAGGCACTGCTACAGAGCTGGGGGGAGCTGTTCACTTGCCTGCACCCCTAGGCCAGCAGCACCCTGGCCCTGACCCCTGATGTCAGCTCCCAGGGGGGGTGTCCCTGTGATGGGCAAGGCTTTGCTGAGGGACTCTGCCCACAGAGCAACGAGGCATCCGGTGTTGTTGCTGAGGGAGGGACTGGGGGCAGGGTTCTGCCTGCAGGCAGTGGACAGCGTGAGGCCTTGGGTCACCCCATCAGAGACACTAAGTACCTGGGGCACCACGAGGTGGCCACATCTACAGCATCAGGCAGCTGGGGAACCGTGGCACATGACATATGGAGAGCGGATGTGTGTCCCTGCTTTGCAGTCACGGTCTCCCAGGACCTGGGCCACAGGGCTACGCTGACATGAACTTCTTCTTCAGTTTGCTGGATGAAAGAACTCCCTCCTCCCTGGATGCAATCAAAGAAAACACATCCCCAATTAAAGCTTTTATTGAACAGATGGGGTTCAGTTGTTAAGGGCTGCTGGGAGCCCTGCACAAAACACCCCTTTAAAACATTTGTTTCTGATTGGGCAAACATGGGCCAGAAAAATAAGACATTGAGTTCATAGGCACAATCTGCTCCTGGATTATTTTGCAGGTTTTCAAACTGTAAGCAATTGCTGCCATTCAGAATTCAAGTGTCATATTCATTGTGGCTCTAGAAGAAAGAAAAACGGAAATGGTACCTGGACTTACAGACGTGAGGAACTCATCCGCACACATGCTCAGGACGGAACATCTCCTAAATGTCGGAGAGCTCCCGTTTTCCCTCCAGGTCTGTGATAATCTATAGGAACCGCTGAAGCCCCATTTGCATTTAGGCGCCTCCTACTGAGCATTACATCCTCTAACTGCCTGGGATACCTGGAGAATACTCCTCCTTTCAGGCAAGTAAGAGCTGTGTGTGTACTGATTTCCCAGGGCTATTTTAACTGCAAACATAATGATTAAGAGCAATCCATTCTCTCACAGGTCTAGATGAGAAGTCTGCAGTCAAGGTGTGAGCAGGGCGCTTCTCTCTGGGGGCTACACCCTTGCCTCTACCAGCTTCTAGAGGCCCCGTGTCCCTCTGCCCTGGCCCCTTCCTCCCCCTTCAGCGTCCACGACTCCAGTACTGGCTCCATGACGTTGTCTTCTTGTTGGGCTTTGACCCTCTTGCCCGCCTTTTACCAGGATTCTGTGATTGTGTTGGGTCCGAGGGTAATCGAGGATGACCTCCCATCTCAAGACCCTTCCCTTAACCTGCAAAGTCCCCTTTGCCATTAGGCTGACCTATCTCAGGTCCCAGCGGTTAGGATGTGGTCATCTATTTTGTGTGTGGGGTCATTATTCAGCCTCCCACCATGTGTAACGTGGTGGAAAATCTCCCAGGACATGAACAAACTCCCATCAAAGACCCATCAGGACAGCCAATTTTGCAATGTCCTGGACGACCTCTTGGGGGTCCATGCTTCTGCCCCGGGGGTCTCAGCCTGGCCTGGGGCTCCCTTTTACTTTACTCACTTCAGTAGAAATGCTCAGCCTTTCTTCTCCGTTCTTCCTTTTGTTGATAACTGTCTTGTTTTATGTGTGTGACTGGACGTTAAATGTGACTTCTTGTAATCTTGGAGCTGAGACAGAAACCTCTAAGGGAGAACGATCTGGTGGGCCCAGGAACTCTGACAGCCTAGTGTGAGGGGCCAGGCAGGGCTCCTACGCAGGTCCTCTCTGCCGCCGCCTACAAGCAAAGCCTGACTGTTCAGGGAGGCTGAAGAGGCAGTTGAGGGGAAGCTCTTTGGAGCACGTGGTTGGGGTGCTGGGTATCTGTTCTCTGCTCCCTCTGGGCCTGCCGAGTCTACTGGCCAGAGTGTCTGATTCATGCTGGAAAAGTTGGTCAGCTGAACACTGGCTGCCCGAGGAGAATTCTAGGAGGTGGCCCGGATGGGAACAGTTAGTGTCCAGAGTTTTCTGTGGGCCAGATGTGGGTCCTGCAAGGAGGGAACCAGACGGGATTCATCTTGAGAGAGAGTCAACCACCGGAGGCACTGCTCCCAGAAAAAGGGCGGAAGATGAAGGGGAAGCAGCCGCAGGAAATAGCAGACCATCAAGGAAATTGTAGGTGAGAGACCCTCAGCCCTGGCAGAACTGTCTCTGAAGGGCTCATAAAAGCATCTCTTGAGGAAAAAAATCAGATTTTGAAAAATGCTGTATCTCAAGGGCCCCAATGTCAAGGTAAAACCGTCCTCATCCAGTAAGACCTTTCCCTGCCAAGGCTGCCATGTGCATGTGACAGTCACCCCATGGAGTTGTGCAGTGCACACCCTGCCCCTCCCACCCCCTGTTCCACACCCGCAAGGTCCTGAAACACCAGCCAGCTAGTGAGGAGGGGTTGCGGGTCCCTGCACGTGGAGATTGAGCATGGGCTTCTGGCTGTCTTTCCGTAGATTAATCTTGGATTATAGAGAGGGAAATGACTCAAACAACAAACAAGTGGGACTCCCCTGGGAGACTGAAGGCTGGGGTGGGTGGAGGGGGGGACAGTGGTGCTGTGGGGACAGAGTGGCTGGCGGTGACCAAGGGAGGAGGAGGGAAGGGGAAGGCAGCTTAAGTCCGGCTCTTGCCTCTTGCACTCTTTGCCTTGAGTCACCATTGCCCACACCAGTTTGGGAGGTGCCCAGGGGAGTGGGATCAGGGCAGCACCAAGGCTGTGCTGAGTAAGAAGCCAATTCATTCTTTTATTTACTCAACAAGTATTTGCCAGATGTCCCCTGTGCCAGGCATCAATCTGGACACTGGATACCGCAATGACCAAATGGAACAAAATCCCTGTACTCATGAGCAGGGACAACATGTGCAAAGGCCCTTAGGTGGAGGGGTACCGGGTGTTTCCAAAAAACAGCAAGAGGCCAGAGGGGCTACCAGGATACCATGGAAAGAAGGAGAAGAGAGTTGGGAGATGGGACAGAGAATTAATCGAGGGCAGGTCACAAAGAATATAAGGCTCTACTGTTTACTGTTAGCGAGATGAAAGGCCACTGGGGGCCCCAAGCAGAGGAATATCTATCTGTTCTTGAGAATGAACTTTAGGAGGGCCAGGGGGAGGCTGGTGGATGGGTAATTGTGGGTAGAGAGGCACAGGCCTGGTGGGGGGTGGTAGTAGGTGGTGATTGACTGACTCTGGGATGTATGTTGAGGTAGAGCCAGTAGGTTTGGATAATGGATTAGATTTGGGGGTAACAGAAAGACAGAAGTCAAGGATGACTCCGAAGACTGTTGCCTGAGAAATGGCAGGAAAGAAGTTGCTGTTAGCTGAGAGACATGCAGAAAGAATAGTTAGGAGGAAATATTAAATAATATTAGGAATATTAAAGAGTTCAGTTTTTGAGCTGGTTTAGGTCTGAGATGCCTACCAGTTATCTTGTTGGAGGGAGATAAACAGTTCAGGAGTTCCAGTCACAGGTAGGGGCTGGAGATACAATGTGGAATGTCAGCAGCACAGAGAGGCTATTGAAAGCCACAAAAATGGACAAAATCGTTGGGGACTGAGTGTAGACAGAAATAAGAAGTCCAAGGACTGAGGTAAATGAATTAACCATGCAAATCAGAAGGCAGAGGTTGGCAGAATGGACACAGAAATATCATCCAGCTATATGCTGTCCACAAGAGACACACTTTAGATTCAAAGACATAAGCAAGTTGAAAGTAAAAGAATTTAAAAAGATATACCATGCAAACAATACCCCAAAGAGAGCTGGAGTGGCAATTCTGATACTAGACAAAGAAGATTCTAAGGCTAAATTGTTATTACAGACAAAGATGGACATGTTATAATGATAAGAAGGTAAATTATCAGGAAGACATTATAATTATAAACATATGTGAATCTAACAATTGCACTCCAAAGTACAAGAAGCAAAAACTGACAGAATTGAAGGGAGAAATAGACAATTCCATAGTAATAGTTGGAGACTTACATTCTCCAATTTCAATAATGATGAACAAAGAGGCAGAAGATCAATAAAGAAATATAAGACTTGAACATCACAAAGAATCAATTACCCCAAACAGACATATACAGAACAGTCCCTCCAATAATAGCCCAAAACATATGCTCCTCAATTACATGAGGAACATTCTCTGGGATGTGGCAATGTGTTAGACTGTAAAGCAAGACTCAATCAACTTGAAAGGACTGAAATCATAAAAGTATGTTCTCTGCCCACAGTGGAATGAAATAAGAAGTCAATACATGAAGACAAGTTGAGAAATTCACAAATATGTAGAAATTAAAGATCACACTCCCTAGTAATAAGTTGGGCAAGGAAGAAATCATAAGAACATTAGAAAATACTTTGAGATGAATTAGAACAAAAATACAACATGACAAAATTATGGGATGCAACAAAAGCAATAATTGGAGAGAAGTTTATAGCTGTAAGTGATTATATTTAAAAAAGAGAATGATCTCAAATTAATGACTTAATCTTCTACCTTAAGAAATAATAAGAAGAAAACTAAACAAAATCCAAAGCAAGCAGAAGAAAGAAAATGGAGATTCTAGAATAAATAAATGAAATAAACAACAAAAGCACCACAGATAAAATTAACAAAACCAAAGTTGGTTCTTTGGAAAAATCTGTAAAATTAGCAAATCTTTAGCTAGACTGACCAAGATAAAAGTAAAGATGATATAAATTATTAAAATCAAGAATGAAAGAGGGGACACCACTACCAACTCTACAGAAATAAAAAGGATAATAAGGGAATACTATGAACAATTATATGCCAATAAATAAGACAACCTAAAAAATAGATAAATTCCTAGGTAGGCAGAAACTACTGAAAATTACTCTGGAAGAAATAGAAGATGTGCATATTCCTGTAACAGGCAAAGAGATTGAATTAGTAATTTTAAAACTTCCCACAAAGAAAACCTAGGATCTTTCGGCTTCACTGGCAAATTCAACAGTACATTAAAAGAAAACTTGATACTAATTCTTCCAAGGTCTTCCAAAAAATGGAGGAGGAGCAAATACTTTAAATATTATTTTATGAAGCCAGTATTATATGGATATCAAAACCAGACAAAGATCACAAGAAAAGAAAACTAAAGATGAATATTCCTTTATGGTATATCAGCACAAAAATCCTCAAAATACCAGCCAACTGAGTGTAGCAATTACAAAAATAATGATATAACATAAGCAAGTGGGATTTATCCCAGTAAGATTATAGGTAGGCTTCAGAGCCTTTATATTTATAGTATATATTTATATAAATGTGAATATATTTATAGCCTTAAATACTTAAATCTTTTAAAAAGAAGAAAGTAAAAAAGCCAGTTAGCTAAGTTTCCAACATAAGAAGTTAGAAGAACAAGAGAGCTCCAAAAAGTCTAAAGAAGGAGATGATAAACAAACAAACAAAAAAACATACATTGCCATAGAAAACAAAGCTCTAAGAAGCAGTCTGATAATACCACCCTTTAAACTCCTGGCAGGTTGTTCAGGAAAAAGAACAGCAGTTGCAAATAAATAATATTATAAATGAAAAAGGAGACCTGACTAGGTAGAGGACCTATTAGGAACAATAGTTTGTTACACATGCCTCCAGAAGAAACACAAAGCCGGGGAGTCCTGTAATGTAGAAATGGAGGAAGAACTAAAAGTGCTCCCCCGAGAGAACCGTGGTCCTCTCCGCACCAGGTCCAAAAGGTTTTACAGAAGAAATCTACCAAATTTTGAAGAAACAGATCATTCCAAATTTATACAGTCTCTCCCAGAGAAATTCTCTCTACATGATTCCATGGGCCAATATAATTTTGATACCAACCCCAGATGAAAACAGTATATAAAAGGGAAATCAGAGCCTGATTTTATTCATGAATATAGATGAAAAGTTCTAATAAAATATTAATGCACTGACTCCAACTGCATCTAAAAAAAACAGGCAATGATCAAGTTGGATTCACAGGAATTCAAAGCTTCTTTAATATTTGCTTATCTGTACATTTGATTTGCTACATTAATGCAGATCTGAACCAAATCCCAGGAGGATTATTTTGCAGATATAAACAATCTAATTTTAAAAGTTATATGGAAAAGCAAAATAATTAGAATAATCGATACAATTTCAAAAAAGAAGAATAAGGAGAAATCACAATACCCTACTTTATGACTTACTATAAGACAACAACAATCACAATAGTACAGCTTGGCCGAGGGAAAAGCACATAGATCAATGGAACAGAATAGAGTCTAGAATTAGACCCACATAAATAGGCCAGCAAAGTTTTAACAGTGGTAGAACAGCAGTTCAATGGAAACAGGACCATCTTTTTCAACAAAGGGTGTTCGAACAATTGGGTGTCCATATGCAGAAAAAGGATTCTCGCCCTCAGGCTTTATATTCAAGAACTAACTCAGCATGAAATCAGCTGTTAGGAGAGTAAAAAGACAAGCTCTTTTTATTGAGAAAATATTTATATACCACATATCCAATAAAGGACTTTATCTAGAATATATAAAGAACTCTCAATTTCAACAGAAAATCTATTTAAAAATGGGCAAAAGACTTGAACAGATACTTTGCTAAAGAGGATATGTGGATGGCAAATAAGCACATAAAAATATATTCACCATCTTTAGATGTTAGGGAAATGCAAATTAAAATTAATACCACTGTGTGTTGTCTGTAAGCCTTCCACACCCTTTCACACGCATGTTGTCTTAGACTGTGCATTCCAAGAGAGCAGGGAATTTATCCTGTTAGAATGGCTAGAATAAAAAGTACTCACAGTGGGGGAGGGGCGGAAGATGGCGGCGTGAGTAGAGCAGCGGAAATCTCCTCCCAAAACCACATATATCTATGAAAATATAACAAAGACAACCCTTCCTAGAATAAAGACCAGAGGACACAGGACAACATCCAGACCACATCCGCACCTGAGAGAACTCAGCGCCTCGCGAAGGGGGTAAGATACAAGCCCCAGCCCCGCGGGAGCCGAGCGCCCCTCCCCCCAGCTCCCGGCGGGAGAAGAGCAGGCAGAGCGGGAGGGAGACGGAGCCCAGGACTGCCGAACACCCAGTCCCAGCCATCCGGGCCAGAGCGCAGGGCGCTCCATACTGGGAAAACAGGGCAGCAAGAACGGTGAGCGGGTACCGGAGGCCGGGCGCCAGAGGACATAAGAAAAGCGCGCGACCATTTTTTTTTGCTTTTTTGCTGTTTTGTTTTGGCGAGCGCTTTCTGGAAGTCTTAAAGGGATAGGGACCCCAATACTAGGGAAACAGGGCAGCAAGACCGCTGAGCAGAGGCCTGAGGCAGGCACCGGAGAATAAAGAAAAACGAATGACCACCTTTTTTTTTTTTTTAATTAAAAACTTTTTTTTTCTTTTCTTTTTTTTTTTTTTTGTTGGTCGTTGTTTTGTTTTGGCGGGTGCTTTTTGGAAGTCTTAAAGGGGCAGGGCGGGTCACTTAATCCAGAGGTAGGGAATCCGGGGATCTCTGGGCACCCTAACCCCTGGGCTGCAGGGAGCAGGGAGGCCCCTTACGGAGATAAATAGCCTCCCAGCAGCTCCTGCTCCAACGCGACTCCACCATTTTGGAGCAGCTGCCCGAGCCAGGCCACGCCCACAGCAACAGCGGAGATTAACTCCATAGCAGCCGGGCAGGAAGCACAAGCCCTGTCTGCGCGCAGCTGCGCAGCACAAGCCACTAGAGGTCGCTGTTCTCCCAGGAGAGGAGGGCCACAAACCAACAAGAAGGGAAGTTCTTCCAGCCGTCACTCGTCCCAGATCTGCAGACTATTCCTATCACCATGAAAAGGCAAAGCTACAGGCAGACAAAGATCACAGAGACAACACCAGAGAAGGAGACAGACCTAACCAGTCTTCCTGAAAAAGAATTCAAAATAAGAATCCTAAACATGCTGACAGAGATGCAGAGAAATACTCAAGAGAAATGGGATGAAGTCCGGAGGGAGATCACAGATGCCAGAAAGGAGATTACAGAAATGAAACAAACTCTGGAAGGGTTTATAAGCAGAATGGATAGGATGCAAGAGGCCATTGATGGAATTGAAACCAGAGAACAGGAACGCATAGAAGCTGACAGAGAGAGAGACAAAAGGATCTCCAGGAATGAAACAATATTAAGAGAACTGTGTGACCAATCCAAAAGGAACAATATCCGTATTATAGGGGTCCCAGAAGAAGAAGAGAGAGGAAAAGACATGGAAAGTATCTTGGAAGAAATAATTGCTGAAAACTTCCCCACACTGGGGGAGGAACTAATCGAACAGACCACGGAAATACACAGAACCCCCAACAGAAAGGATCCAAGAAGGGCAACACCAAGACACATAATAATTAAAATGGCAAAGATCAAGGACAAGGAAAGAGTGTTAAAGGCAGCTAGAGAGAAAAAGGTCACCTATAAAGGGAAACCCATCAGGCTAACGTCAGATTTCTCAACAGAAACCCTACAGGCCAGAAGAGAATGGCATGATATATTTAATACAATGAAACAGAAGGGCCTTGAACCAAGGATACTGTATCCAGCACGACTATCATTCAAATATGACGGTGGGATTAAACAATTCCCAGACAAACAAAAGCTGAGGGAATTTGCTTTCCACAAACCACCTCTACAGAACATCTTACAGGGACTGCTCTAGATGGGAGCACTCCTAGAAAGAGCACAGCACAAAACACCCAACATATGAAGAATCGAGGAGGAGGAACAAGAAGGGAGAGAAGAAAAGAATCTCCAGACAGTGTATATAACAGCTCAATAAGCGAGCTAAGTTAGGCAGTAAGATACTAAAGAGGCTAACCTTGAACCTTTGGTAGCCACGAATTTAAAGCCTGCAATGGCAAAAAGTACATATCTTTCAATAGTCACCCTAAATGTAAATGGGTTGAATGCACCAATCAAAAGACACAGAGTAACAGAATGGATAAAAAAGCAAGACCCATCTATATGCTGCTTACAAGAAACTCACCTCAAACCCAAAGACATGTACAGACTAAAAGTCAAGGGATGGAAAAACATATTTCAAGCAAACAACAGTGAGAAGAAAGCAGGGGTTGCAGTACTAATATCAGACAAAATAGACTTCAAAACAAAGAAAGTAACAAGAGATAAAGAAGGACACTACATAATGATAAAGGGCTCAGTCCAACAAGAGGATATAACCATTCTAAATATATATGCACCCAACACAGGAGCACCAGCATATGTGAAACAAATACTAACAGAACTAAAGGGGGATATAGACTGCAATGCATTCATTCTAGGAGACTTCAACACACCACTCACCCCAAAGGATAGATCCACTGGGCAGAAAATAAGTAAGGACACGGAAGCACTGAACAACACAGTAGAGCAGATGGACCTAATAGACATCTATAGAACTCTACATCCAAAAGCAGCGGGATATACGTTCTTCTCAAGTGCACATGGAACATTCTCCAGAATAGACCACATACTAGGCCACAAAAAGAGCCTCAGAAAATTCCAAAAGACTGAAATCCTACCAACCAACTTTTCAGACCACAAAGGCATAAAACTAGAAATAAACTGTACAAAGAAAGCAAAGAGGCTCACAAACACATGGAGGCTTAACAACACGCTCCTAAATAATCAAAGGATCAATGACCAAATCAAAATGGAGATCCAGCAATATATGGAAACAAATGACAACAACAACACTAAGCCCCAACTTCTGTGGGACACAGCAAAAGCAGTCTTAAGAGGAAAGTATATAGCGATCCAAGCATATTTAAAAAAGGAAGAGCAATCCCAAATGAATGGTCTAATGCCACAATTATCGAAATTGGAAAAAGAAGAACAAATGAGGCCTAAGGTCAGCAGAAGGAGGGACATAATAAAGATCAGAGAAGAAATAAATAAAATTGAGAAGAATAAAACAATAGCAAAAATCAATGAAACCAAGAGCTGGTTCTTCGAGAAAATAAACAAAATAGATAAGCCTCTAGCCAGACTTATTAAGAGGAAAAGAGTGTCAACACAAATCAACAGTATCAGAAACGAGAAAGGAAAAATCACAACGGACCCCATGGAAATGCAAAGAATTATTGGAGAATACTATGAAAACCTATATGCTAACAAGCTGGGAAACCTAGGAGAAATGGACAACTTCCTAGAAAAATATAACCTTCCAAGATTGACCCAGGAAGAAACAGAAATCTAAACAGACCAATTACCAGCAACAAAATTGAAGCGGTAATCAAAAAACTACCAAAGAACAAAACCCCCGGGCCAGAAGGATTTACTTCGGAATTTTATCAGACATACAGGGAAGACATAATACCCATTCTCCTTAAAGTTTTCCAAAAAATAGAGGAGGAGGGGATACTCCCAAACTCATTCTATGAAGCTAATATCACCCTAATACCAAAACCAGGTCAAGACCCCACCAAAAAAGAAAACTACAGACCAATATCCCTGATGAACGTAGATGCAAAAATACTCAACAAAATATTAGCAAACCGAATTCAAAAATACATCAAAAGGATCATACACCATGACCAAGTGGGATTCATCCCAGGGATGCAAGGATGGTACAACATTCGAAAGTCCATCAACATCATCCACCACATCAACAAAAAGAAAGACAAAAACCACATGATCATCTCCTTAGATGCTGAAAAAGCATTTGACAAAGTTCAACATCCATTCATGTTAAAAACTCTCAGCAAAATGGGAATAGAGGGCAAGTACCTCAACATAATAAAGGCCATCTATGATAAACCCACAGCCAACATTATATTGAACAGCGAGAAGCTGAAAGCATTTCCTCTGAGATCGGGAACTAGACAGGGATGCCCACTCTCTCCACTGTTATTTAACATAGTACTGGAGGTCCTAGCCACGACAATCAGACAAAATAAAGAAATACAAGGAATCCAGATTGGTAAAGAAGAAGTTAAACTGTCACTATTTGCAGATGACATGATACTGTACATAAAAAAACCCTAAAGACTCCACCCCAAAACTACTAGAACTGATATTGGAATACAGCAAAGTTGCAGGATACAAAATCAACACACAGAAATCTGTGGCTTTCCTATATACTAACAATGAACCAACAGAAAGAGAAATCAGGAAAACAACTCCATTCACAATTGCATCATAAAAAATAAAATACCTAGGAATAAACCTAACCAAAGAAGTGAAAGACTTATACTCTGAAAACTACAAGTCACTCTTAAGGGAAATTAAAGGGGACACTAACAGATGGAAACTCATCCCACGCTCGTGGCTAGGAAGAATTAATATCGTCAAAATGGCCATCCTGCCCAAAGCAATATACAGATTTGATGCAATCCCTATGAAACTACCAGCAACATTCTTCAATGAACTGGAACAAATAATTCAAAAATTCATATGGAAACACCAAAGACCCCGAATAGCCAAAGCAATCCTGAGAAAGAAGAATAAAGTAGGGGGGATCTCACTCCCCAACTTCAAGCTCTACTATAAAGCCATAGTAATTAAGACAATTTGGTACTGGCACAAGAGCAGAGCCACAGACCAATGGAACAGACTAGAGAATCCAGACATTAACCCAGACATATATGGTCAATTAATATTTGATAAAGGAGCCATGGACATACAATGGCAAAATGACAGTCTCTTCAACAGGTGGTGCTGGCAAAACTGGACAGCTACATGTAGGAGAATGAAACTGGACCATTGTCTAACTCCATATACAAAAGTAAACTCAAAATGGATCAAAGACCTGAATGTAAGCCATAAAACCATTAAACTCTTGGAAGAAAACATAGGCAAAAACCTCTTAGACATAAACATGAGTGACCTCTTCTTGAACATATCTCCCCGGGCAAGGAAAACAACAGCAAAAATGAGTAAGTGGGACTATATTAAGCTGAAAAGCTTCTGTACAGCAAAAGACACCATCAATAGAACAAGAAGGATCCCTACAGTATGGGAGAATATATTTGAAAATGACACATCCGATAAAGGCTTGACGTCCAGAATATATAAGGAGCTCACACGCCTCAACAAACAAAAAACAAATAACCCAATTAAAAAATGGGCAGAGGAAATGAACAGACAGTTCTCCAAAAAAGAAATACAGATGGCCAACAGACACATGAAAAGATGCTCCACATCGCTAATTATCAGAGAAATGCAAATTAAAACTACAATGAGGTATCACCTCACACCAGTGAGGATGGCTGCCATCCAAAAGACAAACAACAACAAATGTTGGCGAGGCTGTGGAGAAAGGGGAACCCTCCTACACTGCTGGTGGGAATGTAAACTAGTTCAACCATTGTGGAAAGCAGTATGGAGGTACATCAAAATGCTCAAAACAGACTTACAATTTGACCCAGGAATTCCACTCCTAGGAATTTACCCTAAGAACGCAGCAATCAAGTTTGAGAAAGACAGATGCACCCCTATGTTTATTGCAGCACTATTTACAATAGCCAAGAATTGGAAGCAACCTAAATGTCCATCGATAGATGAATGGATAAAGAAGATGTGGTACATATACACAATGGAATACTACTCAGCCATAAGAAAAGGGCAAATCCAATCATTTGCAGCAACATGGATGGAGCTGGAGGGTATTATGCTCAGTGAAACAAGCCAAGCGGAGAAAGAGAAATACCAAATGATTTCACTTATCTGTGGAATATAAGAACAAAGGAAAAACTGAAGGAACAAAACAGCAGCAGAATCACAGAACTCAAGAATGGACTAACAGGTACCAAAGGGAAAGGGACTGGGGAGGATGGGTGGGTAGGGAGGGATAAGGGGGGGAGAAGTAGGGGGGTATTAAGATTAGCATGCATGGGGGGGTAGGAGAAAAGGGAAGGCTGTACAACACAGAGAAGGCAAGTAGTGATTCTACAACATTTTTCTATGCTGATGGACAGTGACTGTAAAGGGGTTTATAGGGGAGACCTGGTATAGGGGAGAAGTAAACATAATATTCGTCATGTAAGTGTAGATTAGTGATACCAAAAACAAAGCAAAAAAAAAAAAAAAAAGGGGCAGTTCCTGTGTGGTAACCTCCAACGAGTTCTACACAAGGGTATAAAGGGCATATAAAAGTGTAGGCAAAGGGTCTGTTTGTGTTTATACAGAGGATCAAAGCCTAATTGGGCTACCCCGAAAATGAACTGAGATATGATATGAAAAAGAACTTCCAACATCAGCACTCTCTGGAAGACTCATGCCAGAAGATGATCATCAAAAAACCCCAACAAAGATCCACGCACTGCTGCAGCTGTAGATGCACTCATCCCACCAGCTCCTGGACTTGCCATGGGAATGAAGGAGATATCTAAGCTGGCCTGTGCATACAGTAAAACAACAAATTTGACTGGATCTATACTGTTAGAACTCAACCAAGAATTTGGAGAAGTGCAAATTGTAGCGCTCCAAAGTCTTACAACTACAGACTATTTACTGTTAAAAGAACATATGGCATGTGAACAGTCCCCAGGAATGGGTTGTTTTAATTTGTCTGATTTCTCTCAGACTGTTCAAGTTCAGTTGGACAATATCCACCATATCATAGATAAGTTTTCACAAATGCCTAAGGTGCCTAACTGGTTTTCTTGGTTTCACTGGAGATGGCTGGTAATTACAGGTATGCTTTGGTTATGTAACTATACTCCTATTATGTTAATGTGTGTGCGCAATTTAAGTAGTAGCTTAAAACCTATACATGCTGAAGTTACTCTACAAGAAGATATGTCAAAGAAATAATCAATCTTCCCATGTTTTCTCCCGCCTGCTACTTCTATAGCTTTTCTTCTTCCTTCCTAATTACAACCCTTAAATAGAATTCGTGCCTCATATCAAATTTACCGAGTATCATAATTCTTCCAAGTGGTAAAGATACCTCAAGACAAATGCTGGGCATAGAAGCCACAGGGCATAAATATGCAAAGAAGTAAAAAGCTAACCTTTTCAAACAATAAGGCTTCCCTCTCACTTACCAACTTCACATTTCCCTGTATGGCCCCGGAAGATGACTGGTTAGCCAGAGACGGGTAAGATTCCTCAAGGGAGGAACAACCTAAGACAGGCACAGTCGCAGGGGGGCCATCAGGTGAGAAATTGGGGATCAACAGAGGTGAGGCTTAGAACCTCACCCCCGCTGTTCTGAGAGAAATCTTCTGCATACATGGATGTTTTATTACCCTTGTCTAGCTTGGATTAACACATAGTCTACAGGCACACACCTGATCATCTACATTTGCTCTCTTACAACACTAAACTATGTTTTCTGCCTTTATCTTGTATCTACCTACCACTTCAGCATTTTATTAAAAATCATAATAATAAAGAGAGAAATGTGGTATCCACATATAAATCAAGTATAAAAACCAAAGAGTATTCATATTTGAACCAACTGTTTAGAGTTCATAATGCATGAGCAAAACCAAAAGTTTCTGTGATGACTGCCCTTGTACTGTTCACTATGTAACTTATTCACTATGTAAGAATTTGTTCTCCATGTAAGAACTTGTTTGTTATGCCTCAGAAGATTGGAGACTGACGAAAAAAAAATTAGGCTTGGGGTAGATTAATGATTGTGCATTGAGCATTGACTCCCCTATACAGAATTTTATTGTCGTTAACAACCATTTGATCAATAAATATGAGAGATGCCGTCACAAAAAAAAAAAAAAAAGGACAGACTTCCAATGGTAAAATAAATAAGTAACCGGGATGTAATGTATAGCATAAGGAATATAGTCAAGATATTGTAACAGCCTGGTAGGGTGATAGCTGGAACCTACAATTATGTATATAAATGTTCTACCACTGTGTTGTACACTTGAAACTAATGTAATGTAATACTGTACGTCAACTACCCTTCAATAAAAAAGAATTATTAAAAAAAAAAAAAGTACTCACAGTAACTAGTCCTAGCGAGGATGCAGAGCAACTGAGATGCCGTAGTTGCCAGTGAGGATGCAGCATGCACAGCCCTGGAAGACAGGTTGGCAGTTTCTTACAAACGTAAGCAATCCCATTCCTAAGTATGAAATTCCTAAAAATATCAAAATGTATTTTCACACAAAGTCTTGGACACAGGAGCTCTATTCATATTCACTCCAAACTGGAAACAACTCAAATGTTCTTCAAAAGCTGAACGGATAAACAAACTGTGGTACATTCATACAAGGGAATATGACTCAATAATAAAAAAGACTAAGTTACTGTTACATGCAACAACTTGCATGCATCTCAGAAACATTATGTTGAGTGAAAGAAGCTGGTTCAAAAATGTATGATTCCATTTCTATGACATTTTCAAAAGGGCAAAACTCCAGTGATGACTCTATATTGATAGATTCACTGATCCTCAAAAGTTCAAAACTCAATGATTCCCTGGGGCAGGGGTAGAGGAAGAGATAAATATAAAAGGACAGCGCGGGGAATGTCAGGGATGCTGGAGCTATTCTGTACGCGTGGTTACACCCACCCCTACGTGTGCTAAAACTGATACAATGGTACACATGCTCGCACAAAAGTCAATTATACTGCATGTCGATTTAAAAATTGTAGAAGCTAATATCAGTTAGAACTTGTAACAGTGAATATTATGCACTTTTACTTATTTATTTTTAATTGAAGGATAATCGACACACAATATTATATTAGTTTCTGGTGTACAGCATCATGATTTGATGCTTACATACATTATGAAATGGTCGCCACAGAAGTTTAGTCACCCATCTGTCACCATACAAAGTCATTACAATACCGTTTATTATATTCCAGTGCTGTTCAGATGACAGGCATCAGCCAGGTCCTACGGCAGGATTCCCCAAGGCTCCCAAGACCCGTTGTACAATTCCTTCTGCTATACAAATTAAATACTTGATTTAGTCACAGGAAAAAAAAAAATGTAGGAACGAGTCATTGACTGGAGATGCAAAAAAAAAAATTTAAGACATAAGGGTTGGAAAGGAGGAAATGGATCCATCATTCTTTGCAAGCAGGGGAGGAGGGAGACTAAGAAATACAGAGAAAACCACTGCAGCCTTCCTCGGAGAGGGTGTCCTGGTTCGAGGCTGCCCTGAGCCCAGAAAGGAGGAAATCTGTACGTGAGCTCTTCAGTGCTAGTGTAAAGCAGGACCAGACTCAACCACCAGAAAAGAGGCTGTTGTTTGGCACCGACAGGGACTCTGTGATGAGAATTGCCTCAAGTCAGGAGCTGGGAGTACTGACCACAACGGGAACCCCCGGGAATGGGCTCTGATTGCCCACAACAGGACTAGCTGGTTCCGTGTGCCGGGGGAGGGCGGCCCTCTGATGTGCTGGAAGCAGCAAAGCTCTGGGGCCCAGCACCTGCTCCAAGATGCTCCCTGAAGCACACTCACACATCGCCGCTGCGGGAGGAGCAGGAAGGGCAGGCAACTTCTCAGCTCAAAATAAATACCACTAGTGCCTTCCCTGCCCTCCTGGAATTTCCAGGCCAAGGCAACAGTGCCATGAAGGGGCCTGTAAGGCTTAGAGACCAGTAAGCCAAACTTTGCCATTGGAACTGTGGTCCATAAAGAAGAACAAAGGCTAAGTGCATTTGGCAGAAGGAATGGGTGAATAAGGGAAAAAATTACAGGACAGCACGAGAAGAACTTGGCAGTGAGACTGGAAAGCGGGACCTGCAGCCAGGAGGGAGGCGGCAGTGAGGCAGCAGGTGAAGAGGCTGTCGAGTTAATTGGTCTGCAGGGATGAAAGGCAACTTTTTGTTTGGCTGAAGTCACCTGATGGCTTGCATTGACTGGCATATGTTGTATGAGATTTTCTTCCTAATAACCCTGTACCTTGGCAAGCATAGAATGCAGTTTTTGTAACTTTAAAAAAAACACTGTGGGTATATGTTAGTTGCAGCCATAATCCATGCCTTATAGAGAATCTATTTCCTGATTTCACAGAAGCACCTCTGTTTTATCAGAAAGCATCATTCATTATTGCTGGATATATTCCTTTATTAACAATCATGCACTCAAACAGATCTTTGTATGTGCATGTTCGTAGCAGCATTATTCACAGTGGCCAAAAGATGAAATAAACTCAGGGGTTCAAGGACATATGAATGGATAAACACAAGGTGGTCTGTCCTTGCAGTGGAATATTATTCAGCCTTGAAAAGGAAGGGACATAATGCTACAATGAGGATGATCCTTGAGGACATTATGCTGAGAGAAATAAGCCAGACAGACAAATACTGCAGGATTACACTTATGAGGTCCCTGGACTGATCAAACTCACAGAGACGGGAGGTAGAATAGTAAGCGGTTCCCAGGGGCTGGGAGAAGGGGAAGGGAGTCGGTGTTTCATGGGGACAGAGTGTCAGTTTGGGAAGATGGAAATTTCTGGAGCTGATGGTGGTGACAGCTGCCCAACGGTGTGAATATACACAATGCCACTGAAGTATACACTGAAAAATGGTTAAAATGGTAAATTGTATGTTATACATATTTTACCACAATAAAGAAATCATGTTGTCTAATGCGGAATTATATATCTTTCAGGCACTTGCCTTATTAAAAATTAATATCACCAAAGAAAATTAGATAATTTCATCAGTCTATTTGTGAGTCAGTTTCACAGTGTATCCTTAAGTATTTTTCTCCTTTGCTCATTTGTTCAATGCCAGAACTATCTAGAAAACTTGCTGAAGTGCACATAGGTCTGGAAAGCCATCCTATGACTCCCTTTGCTGTTCTTTATAAAGTTCCGTCTAGTTCTGTAAAAACCGTAACTCGTGGTGGGTTCTGAGAGGAGGCCTTAGGAAATGAGAACGTGCCTCTGTTGCTCTGTTTACCGCAGGAGTATCCGTGGAAACCCACAGAAACAACGTAATTCTTTAGCCACCTTCCCTTGAAACTGCTTCATTTCCCTGTATCATCTCCGGGCTGCTGTCTTCCACAGGTGGACTCTCTGTAGTGTTCTTCTGAAGGCCTTTCTACTGATTCTGAATCCTGAGATAGGGGTGGATGAGAGGGGCTGGCAGGACCCTCCTCCCACTGACCCCTGAGACCTGCTCAGAGCGGCTGGCTGGGGGCTGAGGAACCCAAGACAGTGAGATGCGGCCTTTCCATCCAGAAGTGCCTGGATCCGTGGGAGAGCCAGACTTCTCTCTCTCTCTCTCTCTCTCTCTCTCTCTCTCTCTCTCTCTCTCTCTCTCACACACACACACACACACACACACACACTCACACTCACACACACACACCAGCAAAGCAGTGGGAAGGTGTTGGGACAGGGCAGGGTGGGGGTGAGGGGAGCCCGGTGAGCCCCTAGGAGGGGGTACTGGCAGTGGGTCTGGAGGGATGAGCAGGGACCACCAGGAAGGAAGGAGGACTCAGGGGCTCCATGGTGACAGGCACCGGGAGAGCAGGCAAGCCATCGGGCAGCAGGGCCCCGGGTGACACCACCAGCAGCAGGCCAAACGACCCTGGAACTGAGCGTGTCCTTCACCAAGACAGTAAGTCATAGCTCGCCGAGACGGGACTGGAGGCAGCCTTTGGAAAGAGGAAGGCCTGGGTGGGACTTGCTCACAGATGTGAGGCCGAGAGGGCCAGGGAACACCTTTAGTGGCCCAAAGCACTGAAAGGACGGGGGTGCCCCCCAACACTGAGTCAGCATAAAAATAACCCTCAACCATAAATTAACTACATGGAAACCTAACTTAGCTTTCCCCATATGAATATTTCATTGCTTTTCATGAAATGCCCAAAATAAAATTATTCAAAATACTTTCAACAAATACTGTGAGTTTGGGTGCCGTTCATGTGCCCTAAGCGTGTGCTAACAATGCCCAGTGGAAACTCTGCTCACCGTCATATGTCATCAGGGAATGCAGTTTAAGACAATATGAGACGGGGGAGCCCTCCTGCACTGCTGGTGGGAATGTAAACACGTCCAACCATTGTGGAAAGCAGCATGGAGGCTCCTCAAAAAACTAAAAATAGAAATATCATTTGACCCAGGAATCCCACTCCTAGAAATTTACCTGAAGAAAACAAGATCCCAGATTCAAAAAGACATATGCACCCCTATGTTTATTGCAGCACTATTTACAATAGCCAAGACATGGAAGCAACCTAAGTGTCCATCAGTAGATGAATGGATAAAGAAGATGTGGTACATATACACAATGGAATATTATTCAGCCATAAGAAGAAAAAAATCCCACCATTTGCAACAACATGGATGGAGCTGGAGGATATTATGCTCAGTGAAATAAGCCAGGTGGAGAAAGACAAGTATCAAATGATTTCCCTCATTTGTGGAGTATAAGAACAAAGGAAAACTGAAGGAACAAAACAGCAGCAGATGCACAGACTCCAAGAAAGGACTAGCAGTTACCTAAGGGGAGGGGTGGGGCAGGCCTGGTGGGGAGGGAGAGAGAAGGGGATTAAGGGGCATTATTATTGGCACACATGGTGTGTGGGGTCACAGGGAAGGCAGTATAGCACAGAGAAGACAAGTAGTGACTTTGTGGCATCTTACTATGCTGATGGACAGTGACTGCAGTGGAGTGGGAGTGACTTCATAATCTGGGTGACTGGACTAACCACAATGTTGCTCACATGAAACCTTCATAAGATTGTATATCAATGATGCCTTAATAAGAAAAAAGAAAAAAGAAACAATATGAGACACCACTACCCATCTGTTAGAGTGGCCAAGACCCAGAACACTGACGACACCACATGCTGGGGGGGATGTGGAGCAACAGGAGCTCATCTGCACTGCTGGTGGGAACACAGAAGCATGCAGTCGCCCTGCAAGACAGTTCAGTGGCTTCTTACAAAACTAAACACACTCTGACCATACAATCCAGCAATTGCACTCCTTGGTATTTATCAAAAGAAATTATGTCCACATGAAAATCTGCATGTGGACATTTATAGCAGCTTTATTCATAATTGCCAACACTCAGAAGCAACCAAGATGTCAGTGGGTGAAGGATAAATAAGCTGGGTCTGTCCAGACAATGGACCATGATTCAGCCCTAAAAAGGCTCTCAAACCATGACAAGACATGGAGGAACCTTAAATGCGTATCACTAAGTGAAAGAAGTCAATATAAAAAGGCTACAGACAGTATGATTCCAGCTATACGACATTCTGGAAAAGGCAAAACTATGGAGAAAGTAAAGATTAGTAGTTGCCAGGCGCAGTGGAGGGAAGGATGACCAGACAGAGCCAGGGGATTCGCAGGGAAGTGAAGCTACTATGTCTGATATCATAATGGTGGATAGTGTCATCACACTTTTGTCCAAACCCACAGAATGTACAACACCCGGAGTGAACCTAAGGATAGCTGTGGGCTCTGGGTGAAATGGTGTGTCCATGCAGGTTCATCCATTGCTACGAAGTCCACTCTAGTGGGGATGTTGACAGTGGGAGAGGCTGTGCATGTGTGGGGTAAGGGGGAATATGGGAAATCTCTGTACCTTCCTCTCAATTTTGCTGTAAACCCAAAACTTCTCTAAACAACAAAGAAAAGCTTTTATTTTTTTTAAGTCCAGTGTTGGGTGTGAAAGAATAAGACCAAAGATTACCTCAGGAGGTTCTAGGTGGACTATGATTCATTGGTGGATTGAAGGCCCCCAGAAGGAGTGTTTGGGGCAGAGAAAGTGAATGATAGGCGAGGCCAGCGGAGGCTGTGAGATGTGGAGAGGAGGGCCCGGGTGGGACGCCATCTTCCACCACAATGCAGCATTTCCGCTGCAAGGCCCCGCTGTCCCTCCACAGCACTTGGAGACCCAGGAGTAATGGGGGTGCGGGGAGGCGGGGGTGATTGGACGCTGGCTTCTCACATGCTGACCCTAAATAAACTGTGATGAGGAGATTCTAATTCCAGGACCACCAGTATTTTTAGGCGGTTTCTTTGATAAAGCAGTCGCAACCGAGGCATTTAGGCTTTCCCAGTTTTATTACCCTAGACCCGTGAGAGAGCGGAGAGCCTTCTCCTTTCATCTGTGAATGAAAAAGACCCACGTCTTGGACCCAGTTCCACAGTTAGGGAGTTAGGGGAGCAGTTAGGGCTGCGGTCTACCCCAGGCATGCTCTTTGGCGGAGCACTGCTCTCTGCAGAGTTGCCTTTCACTTGCCAAAAGGAAAACCACTTCTGGGATGTCACCCTTTCCTAAGGAGTCATGAGGCCAAACAGCATGACAAGTTTTTTCCCATGTGAGCTGCTTTCACATGAATAGAATGACCTTGGTACTGATATTTCCATGTGCTCACATGAAGACAGTGTGTAAAGTGCACACAGGAAAAGGAAAAAGGGTGCAGGGCGAGAGGAGGAGGGATTGGCACTGGGTGTGGGCACTCCCAGCTCTCCGCTCACACCAGAGGGAGTCCCAACGAGCAGCAGTGTCTTGAGTTGAAATGAAAATATGAGAAAGAAGCCAAAAAAAGGTTAGAAATTTCCTTAAGTTTGTCCCAAACAGTGTGGTGCAAGTGTGGAGGTGGTTGGGAAACCCCAGAGGCTTATACACAAAGGCCCTGCATGGAACACAGTGATTCATTTTGTGTAAAGATTTCTGGTCAACCTCAGACAACAAAGGCATCTAGCAAAATAGCACAGAGAAGACTTCAGGGGCGATTCCGGAGATCTGATGTTCCACACAGTGCAGGAAATAACGGTGTGTGCCCACAGTTACCAATTCACCAGCTTTGACCCATATCACCGGCAGCCTGTCCCCGAAGGCCAGGGCTGCCCATGTTCCTCGTGGGGCCGAAGTTCCGTGGGACCCACAAAGGAGACAGGCACTCCTCTGGCTTGGGCCCCACTGACAAACCTGGGGAGCCCTGGTTCCCTCGCCCCCCACACGGATTCTCCCCACTACCGAGAAGCGGGCAGGTCACACAGTCACGAGAACTCAGACTACAGGTTCTAAAATGCGACTCTAACAGAAAAGGACTTAATTGCAGGACAACAAGAGGAAGGTTATTACTACATTGCAGGGCCTCTCTGGCCATTGAGAATAAAAGTGAAGACTCTTCATTGAGGGAAAGCACTTTAAAATCACAGTGAAATGCCACTTTATGTGCAGAGCAATGACTATCACCAGTACAACAAGTGTTGGTGAGGATGTGGAGAGACTGAAATCCTCGTGCATCACTGACGGGAACATAAAATAGTGCAACCACTTTGGAAAAAAGGGTGCGGTTTCTTAAGCTAAACATGTATTTAAGACCTAGTAATTTCATTTCTAGGAATTCAAGAAAAATAAAAATATATGCAAACAGGAAGACATGTACCTAAATGTACATAATAGCATTATTCACAACCGTCAACAAGTAGAAAAACCCAAATGTTCATCAACTAATGAATGGACAAACAGTAATACAAAAGGAATGAAGTATTGATACATTGACAACACGAACGAACATTAAATTAAGCCAAAGAAGCCAAGTGCAAAAGACACCTGTTAAATGATTCTATTTGTCTAAAATGTCCCAAAAAACCCAAATCTATGTATGTAAACAGGTTAGTGGCTGCCGGGAGCTGGGGGTGGGATCAGAGAGCCAATACAAATTAGCAGGAGTGAACTTTCTGGGCTAATAGAGATGTCCCCAGACAGGACAGTGGTGATGGGTGCACAGCTCTGAAAATGCACTATAAACCATTGAATTACATACCTAAAACGGGGGGGATTTTATAGTATGTAATTAGGTTTCAGTAATTCTGCCTAAAATAATTGTGATGACTAACCCAGCAATCTGAGACCCTGTGGTTTGGAGGACCTCTGGTGTTAGGAGGCCACTTGCCCTCGGAAAAGAGGAAATTGTGTTCCCTCATTGGGAGAATTGGGAGAGTTGGGAGGGGCAGGAAGCACGGTCCCGGGTTTCTGGGCAGAGTCAGAGGCTTTCCTGGCCCCGGTGAGACGACAAGGATAAAGGAAAGGAAATTCCACAACCCTATGGCTTGGCCCACATCCCCCACCACTATGGCTCCCACTCAAGTCTTTTTGGGGATCACTGTGTATGTTTGGAGGGCGGCACCTAGCAGGTGGTCCTGGGACCGGCAGAAGCCACAGACCTGTCTTCTGGCAGGTCCCTCGGGGTACAAGTGGCAGGTGGCGGCAACAAAGGGGAGCAGGGATACAGCGCATCCCTCTGCAGATAATCCCAGCCAAGAAGGGCCGGGCCTGTTTCATTCATCTCTACATCACCCACACAGCAGTAGCGCTGCCTGAAGAACGAGCGAACTCCCACCACGGAAGCATTACTACCCAAAAATGAGCACACCTGGGAGATGGCGGAAGACGAAGAAACAGCACTTACCAAGTGGGTCAGGATGGCCGAGCCCAGCCCTGCAGCAGCTCTGAGACCACCAGCTGCAGAGGACACCAGAGCTTCTCTTCCAGCAGTCCATCTCTTTAAATAACAATGCTTTTTTGTTACACAGATAATACACACTTGTCTAAAATAAAACTACATAACTGACCTGAAGCAAAGAGGATGAAATAAACACCACCTGGTGTTCCTCCACCTAGAGATAACACTATAAACACTTCCATGTCTGTCTCCAGGACTTTTCATGTATATACATAAATATATGGTATGCTCAAAAAAAAAGTGTGAGATGGAACCTAATGTTTTGAAACCTGCTTTTCCTCTCAGTGATGGATCATCAATGTCAGTACTAGTCAGAACTCTTTCCACGGTGAGAGAAGTCCAACCCCAGGGGCTTAGCCACAAGGGGCATTTATCCAGGGGGTAACTGAAAAGTCAGGCACTCAGTTGAAGCTCCCAGGAATCCTGCTCTCCACGGCCCCCCTCCTCCAGGCTGGCCTGATTCCCCAGCAGGTCCTCTCGCAGGGGCCCCAGCATCCGCAGACCTCGGCAGCCTCAGAGAAAGAGGCCTCCTCCTCCTCCCAGCACTGCTGCTCAGCCTGTGCCCGATGCCCATGGCTCTGCGCCCACTGAGGCCTGGGCTGCCCTGCGTCACCCCTGAGCTTGGGGAAAGTGGCACTTCCTCGGTGGTCACGAGCCCACCCCCGACTGCCAGTGGGGACATACCACAGGGAGTGACCCCCAAGGAAAGCGGGGTGTGCCCTACGGAGGGAGGAAGGCAGGGCTGGGAAAAGCAACGACAGCTCCTACTACACTTTCCTACCAACATGCACGTCGCGTCACAGGTTTTCATGACGGTTCACATTTTCCACTCACCATTGACTGAGGCCTATTAACCAGTCCCTGCTCCACACATTCAGGCTCCTTCCAAGGTACTGCTGTGCTGACCCGTGTTGTAAAGCAGAGCCTGATACCACTCCTTTGCTTGATTCTTGATTCTCTGAAATCAGGGTAAACCAGGGGTGGAACTTTACAAACCAGATAGCTCTGAGCCCAATCTCCCGTCTCCTCCTGCCTTGTATCTCTGGCTTGGTTGCAAAGGGCTCCTAGGCAGACCTACACTTGAACTCCCCACCTGGGCTGCCCCCTCCTCTCCAAAATGCTCTCATTATGTAATAGGGCTGATCTCACTTAGGACAAAATGAGGTAAGCGCCTGGTTGCAGTAAAACCCAAAGGGTGGTCTAGTTGGCCTTCCTAGACTGTGGAGTGTTGGAGGGGAGACGTCCTGAGTGGGGGGAGCGTTTGGCCATCCCTTATCTTCCTCAGGCTTACCCTGCCTCACCCCATAAGCCCATGGCAGGTGATCAGGACATGCCCCCTGGGAAAGGCGGCCTCCCCTCTCACCGCTGGGTGAATAGGGTGCCCTGCTGGGAGGGGCCACAGGGATGGACCAGGAGAAGCTAAGTGTGAACAGAATCTTGTCTGCTGAAAACTGCAAATGACTGGAAAGTCTGGCAAGTGTTTGAAACTTTCCTGGCCTGCGGCAGGATACTGTACTGAATGATCGTGACACTCTTGTTTCTGGCACCGGCAATCCCAACAGGGAAACAGGAATTCAAAACCAGACCTGGAAGTGAGTGAGTGGGCCTCTACCCTGTGACCCCAGAAACAGATTGCATAAAAGAGGCCATGCCCTTTCCCATGACGTGTTGCATAATGACACTCACTCACTGCACCCGCCTGGGTGGCTGGGAACCGTGTATGAGTGAATGCACGCTAATATATCGAGTACTGTACAAACATAGTATATCTGTGGTTGTCAAAGTCCTTTTAGGAAGAAAAATATTTTTATAAGCTCAGCATAGCAGAATCGAGTATTATTAAACCTATTTGTCTAGTACTCAGAGTCAGGAAATCATAGAATTTTACTTTTTCTTCCAGCAATATCTTATCAGCAAAATATTCATCATCTGTTCTCAGTGACAAGTTCAACTGACAGTAGACGAGTCCGGAACCCCAAGGATATGTTCAGACGTATTCCTGACCCTGTGATGTGTCTGGATTGCTCAATTTTGCCTCAGGAAATTAGAAAGAAATATTTATGTGTTAAAACCACTTTCTCAAGAAAAATTCCATAGAATGCTCAGTTTTCTGACCTTTCAGATGAAATGCTAGAATTACATAATCCACACATTTCTTCAGCAGATGTTTAAGGGTATCCTTTGTGTCAAGTACCAGATTACAACCTAAAATAAGAGACAGTCCTTACCCTCAAGAAGCCTGTGGTCTGATGGAAGGAATAAATGAATAAATACAGTCTAGTTTAAGTGCTCAATTAAAACGAGCAAGCCTGAATCACGGAGTGTGTTCCCCCTGCTCCGCTCTGCTGGGTGCCTAAGCCCTTGGCCCGGGCCAGTCTTCCTGGACTCTAGAACGCCAGTGTCTTCCGTCCACTCACAGGACTCACCCCTTGTAGTGAGAGAGAGCTAAATGTCCAGAGGAAAACTACCTTGTGGATTTTTGTGTGAATCAAGTATGGTTGGCAGGATTATCATAGTGAGCTCTTTCTAATATTATGACTTCAGTTTTCACAGTATAGGTGAGGGAGTAGGGGAAATAGTTCTTGGATTTCATACACTGCTTTTAAGGAGTCAAAGCCTATTAAGTCAATTAGATGTGAAGTCGGCACTGGGCCAGGCCACTCCTCCTGCTCCGCTCAAACCCTAAGGGCTGACCTGCAGGCCCCCTGCCAGGCCCCTTCATGGCTGCCAATCATCCCAAATCATAGGGCGGAATTGCAGAATCCTGCTGGTGGCACCAGCCAAGGACATGCAGGAGGAGGGGCTCCTCAGGTATGAAACCAAACTCTTTTTTAAGTTGTTCCTTAAGCCAAAGGTTCACATTTTGTTGTTAATGTAATTATTTATTTATTTATCTTTGCTTCTCTGGAGAGTGTATTTAGTACGAAAGGGTACAGTTGGCCGGCAAGGCTCCGTCATGTGAATACTCCAAAAAGCCCCGTTTGGACAAGTAATTTAAAAAGGTGCCAGCCGTCCTCCCTCACCCCCGAGTGCCCCCAGGAGGAGGCTTGGTGAGCTGAGCTCTGGTAGGCTTCAGCCCCATCTGCCTCTCCACGGCTTTGTGCAAACTGCATAGCAGGATGGCTGCTCTGGGCAGGTCCTGTTTTCTCGGGACTTTATTTTGGCTCTGGAGAGTCGAAAAACTTTTTTGAAACAATACTGAATGTTTAAAGGATCTCTTTATTGTGTGATTACAGTATTTTTCTTCTGTATATTTCTTTCCATATAATGCCAAAAGAAGTGTGATTATTAATGCATAAGCTTGCAAAAGTAAAACCTACCTTGCAAATCCTAATGCGGTTAATTTTGATTTCAAGTTCTGCTTTCCTCCTGTGACTTTCATTCGTTGGTGTTCAGGATAATTGTTCA
The DNA here is from genome assembly GCF_030020395.1 of Manis pentadactyla. Classification (NCBI taxonomy): domain Eukaryota; kingdom Metazoa; phylum Chordata; class Mammalia; order Pholidota; family Manidae; genus Manis; species Manis pentadactyla. The sequence continues at coordinate 154,295,449 of NC_080024.1, read as the reverse complement.
CCCTTCCTTATCGCATTCTTCCTATCCCTGCCCTCTCCCAATAAAATTTTTGGGAATTAACTTGCTTCCCTCAAGTCTGGGTTTTAAAGCCGTGTCCTAGTATGCCTCCTGTGATCCACAACCATTGTGAAATGAGACGACAGAGTTCTGGTACAGTCAGCCCAGGAGGAGATCCCCGCGTGGTGCCTCAGGATGGGTGCGCCCTGGGGGCAGGGCGGACACCGAGCACGGTCATGGGGAAGGAGCTCCAACAGGCATGGCCGCTGCTGACTGAGTGACCCCCAAATGTCAGGTATCTGTTGCATTAAGGACTGTTTGCGGTGTACCTTTAGGGGTGAACCTTTGATAATTCGATGCTTCGTCCTTCCCGGAGATTTCCACCTTGGAGTCTTGAAACTTAGGCCAATGAGTTGCAGAACAGGCAAAGTTAAGAAGCCAGGTCCTCAGGCTTCATTACAGAATAATCTGGGCGAGAGTGATTCCTGCCATCCCTACACTCAGGAATGGGGGTGTGAAACTCAGGCACAGCCTGGGCGCAGGGCGATCCGCGGCGGGCTGGCCCGAGAGGGGCGGGATACGCGTTGGTGGACTGAACGCGCGAGCCCCCGGGGCCTGGGACGAGGCGCGCCTCCGCGCCTGGGGGGCGCCTCCGGGAAGAAGGCTGCGGGGCGCCCTGGGAGGACCCGCGGCCGCTCGGCCAGCCCGGGCGCCAGGGTCCTGAGACGCCTGTTTGCACATTGAAGCATCTGCTCGAGATGATGCTACCAACGCACGTCACAACACGGATGTGGACACAGTGAAAGCCCTCTCCTCCCAGGGGCAAGCGGGACGGTTACGGGGGTCCCGGCAGCCGGTGCGGGCGGCCCACCCAGGGGTCGCCTGGAGTGGGGGGGTCGCCTCGACGTCCCAGACCGTCCCGGACCCTCAGGGTCTCCCAGAGGGGAGGGCGGAGGGTACCCACGCTGGCGCACAGTCAGGAGAGGGGACTCCGGTAGGCAGGTAAAGGGGGCGTGCAGCCGAGAGCTACCGGGGGTCTCGGGGGGCGTCTGTGAAGAGTGCGGGGCGCTGAGCAGCCGCCCAGGGAAGGGACGAGCTCGTCTGAGAAAAGACGTGTTGCCAGAGGGGCCCGGAGTCCAACCCGGGGGAGTTTGAATCTGCGCGGCTTCGGGTTAAGAAGGGAGAGGGGCTTGGGCACAAAGGTGAAAAAAATAAAAACTGAGCGGGCGGCGCGGCGGGGGGAGCAGGGGTGCAGCGCGGCACCCCTCCCGGGGCTGAGGCCGCGGGACCCCCCCCCCGCAGGGCGGCCGGGCGTCGCCAGCTCCCCTCACCCTCCGCGCGTCCTCGCCGCCGCGCCCCCTCCGCCGAGCCTGCCGGGCGCCAGCCGAGCAGAGCCGGGCCGGGCGCGGGCCATGGCGCGGGGCGGGCGCGGGCGCTGCGGGCGGCGCGGGCGCTGCGGGCGGGGCGCGCTGCTGGCCTGCGCCGCGTGGGCCGCGGGCTGGGTGCTGGCGGCCGCGCTCCTGCTCCGCGCGCACCCGGGCGCCCTCTCCGAGCGCTGCACGGACGAGAAGAGCCGGCGCATCCTGGCCGCGCTGGTAGGTCCCCCCGCCCCACTGCCCTGCGCGGCGCCGCGGCCGTGGGAGGGACAGCCCGCTGGCCCCGGGGACCGAGGCCCCCACGGCGGGGCGGGCTGGGGGGTCCCGACACCGTGCGGGGGATGCCCGACGCGCACGACCCGGCCTCCTGAGTGGGGGCTCCGCCTGGAGTCCTCTGTGGGCGCGCGGGGCTCTCTCCCCATTTCCCCAAAATTGGTCCTTTGTCCCAAGATAGTCTTCCTGCCCAGCTGCTCCGCCGCCGCCCCCGAGCCCACGCTCCTGAAGAAAGTTTGCGGCTCTGCTCCGGGGCTCCCGACAGCCCCCGGCTGCCCGCGTCCCGAGTGCCGCCGCTGGGCTGGGGCGCTGGCCGGGACGCGGGCGGGTGCGGGGTCCGGGGCGGCGGCGACCACGCCTCTGCCTCTCGGGTCCCGGTTCCTTCGCTTGGCCTCAGTTCTGTGATTCCAACGTGGGCTGCATCTCGCCAAGCTCGATGCGGCCGGCCGGCGGGTTCCCTGCCTCCCTGCGCCCCAAAGCCGCAGCTCCCCCGGAGCGGTCTGCGGGACCCGCCGCCGAGCGCGATCCTCTCCTCCGAGGGCGCCAGGGGCGGCTCGGGCCCGCGCCGATGGGTCCTGGGGCGGGGACGGCCGTCTCCTAGCAGGGGGGCCTGAGCGCTCCCGAGCTGGGCTGGGCAATTAGGAGGGAAAGGAGCGCTCGGCTGGCAGGCTGCTGCGCCCACTGGGCTCCTGAGGCCCCTTAGCTGGTGCCAAGGGCGGTCTGCTCCTTAGTGTTCCTGTTTGGTTCAGAGGCGATGAGCATTAGGACACGAAGAAAGGTAGGACTCCCCAAAAGGAAAGCCAAGGAAGGAGAAAATCGTGGCAATTACTTTTGTTTTTTAAAGTGATTATTCCCTTCTTAAAACACTGACCTTCTAAGCATTTGGTGTGAAAGTGATCTATTTTTTAAGAAATCTTCAGGAAATGCGTGGGAAGTTTTCAGTCCAATTGCTTACACCTGGGTGGGCCTTTTGAGATTGTAGGTTTTCAAAACATGGTAGCATGAAGATTTTAAATTATTTTTAAAGTGAGATTGGAAAAATTAAAGAAATAATGAGTGAAATCTACAGACTAAGACAAATTATATTCCCTGAGTCTGACATGAGTCATCATGAACTGACCTTAATGCAATTGGGACACTCACCACTGATTTGCTTCATCTTATCAACCACCTGTCCGTCCATCCTTCCATCCATCTGACCATCCATTAATCCATTATTATAGTGAAGTTCTACCAAGTTTTCTTAAGTTGCAAGAGCTCATTGATTTTCACAGTAACCCATCTAAAAATTCCTTTCAATTTATAAAGATTCTTTTTCCCTCTGTTTGGGGGGCGGACTTATTAGCTAATTGTAGTGAACAAAAATTAATAGTTTGTCCAGAATGGAATACCTATTTACAAAAATAATATAATAATCTTTTACATTAAAATAAAAAACAAACACCAATTTTCATTTACTTACCTTTGGTTTAGTAGGAAAAGGCCTAATGGAAATTAAATAGCCTAATATAATTTAAGTAATTGTTAATCATAACTTTCCCAGCATCCCAGCTCATAAGTTAAAACCAGTTCTGATTATAGGCTGTACCAATATATCTCCAGTGGCAGCCATATGGGGTGTTTTTAGTCTGATATAAGCTGAAGAGATGGTTATTCTTATGAAGCCTCTCAATTCTTTCCTATTGCCAAAAGAACTATTTGAAACACCAGGTCTGTCTGTCTGTCTGTCTTCTTAAAGTCCACCTGATGTCTCAGTGGACTGACTGTTCGGGAGGGTCAGGCGGTGTCCGGTCTGAGACCGTTATTTCTCACTTGTGAAAGACTTGACTCAGTCTCTCCTGTCGCATCCTTTCCTACCTTCTCCATTCTGGATTTGCTGATGGGAGCCCCACACAGCACCCTGGCTCACTTTTACCCAAGACACTAAACTAGACCGAGGTTGAATACAACCCCAGTCTCCACGACCCAGACTCTGGTGGCCCCGGCCGCTGCAGAGGCTGGCATTGTGGCCTCCCAGGACGCGAGCTGAATCAGGCCTCTGTCTCCCGGCTTTCCAAGCACTTTCAATTCATTCTGCCTGGCTTTTATCCTCCATAATAGAACTGGCTGTTATTTTCTGACTGGCCTCCAGACTCTCATTAGTTTTCTCTCTGAATGCCAGAGCACAGGAGGACTGCAGCTGAGCCAAAGGGAGCCCTCTTTCCCTCCATGGCGCCCATGGAGCTGTGGTGGACGCCTGCTAGCGTTCCCAGGCCCTCTGGCGCAGCAGGTGGCATTGCTGGCCTGCACGGAAGTCCACAGGTAACGCTGAAGAGCTGCTCAGTAGCTGGGAGACAGGTCTGCTCATACCCCAAGCCCCACCCACCTCCTGAGGGAACCCATCACACGCCACCACCCCCGAGACGGGTGGTTGGAAAAGCCAGCTGGAGCCGTTCCAAAGAGTTGCGCAGTGGGTCTACCAGCTTTGGGTTTTTCTAGTCAGACTGCAGGGCTCCTCTTAGCTGTGGCTTTTCAGCACATCTCATAATCAAGACATCCGTAGGCCCTCCTGGACTTCTCTCTGAGGTTTCAAAAGCCCTACTTTTCCAGTGGCCTGTGTCCCGAGGCCGTGCCAGGCTGACGAGCGCTATGCCATGCTTGGTAACTCATGAGCCTGGCTCCTTGTTCTGCAGGCAGAGCACTGCACACAGCGGCAGAGGGACGGGGGCTGCAGGTGCCCGCTGATGCTCACTCCGGGCAGGCACTGTGCTAGTATTTTTAGGTGCATTGCTTCATTTACTCCCTACAACCACCTTCTGGATATATGTGCCTTTACCATATCCACCTCACAAATGGCAAACCGAGCCTCAGAGAGGTAAAGAAACTCACCCTTAATCACGTGGTCAGTGCATTGCGGAGCCAAGACATGACCCTGTGCAATCTGATAGTGGGAACACCATGACAGTAAGTGGCTTTTCCAATAATGAAAACCCTAAGTAACAACTGGGTATAGTACTTCCAATAACCTTTCCAAAGTGTATCATTTTCAAAGCATCTCAAAAATATTCCCACAGACTCTGTTATTCAGAAGGCTTAACTCTCTTTTGACTAGTTAGGTCTTGATGTGATTTAATACAGTTGCCTGCACTGGGATTCCTTTCTGATAGGACAGGCTTATCTTCCTTTGCTGTGATAGGAGCCAGTGCCTTAGGGGACTGCAGCACCCAGAGCACAAAACCCAGAAAGATTTTATATTCTTTGTTCTGAATGACTCTATGTTCCGAAGTGCTTTGGCCACATTCGTACTGTGCATCATTTAAGCCATCTGGGGGTCAAGAGGGGTTGCATGGCAGACTGGCTAATTCCTCTGAATTTTTACAATGCCCAGTGTTACTTCTTGGGGAAAGAATTCCATTGTGGGTGTGGATTGTTGCTAACCACAGAGGCATTTAATGCTCCTTAAAAACAAAACACACACACAAAAGAAAACCCAGCCCTTAAGCATGACCTCTGACACCCTGTCAGTGGTTTCCCAGACTAGGGTGGACAGGTTTTTGTTTTTGCCTGAGAACCGTGATACAAGCTGGAGAGATTCTAAGCAAGAACTGCTAAGATGCTTCCTATCAGCACCGGGGAAGCTGGGGACGTGCGTTTGTAGGCACGCACACCGTCTTTGAGAAACTCAAATCCACTCTGAGTTTAATGAATTTAAAAATGCTGGTATCTACAATGAGACTTTTTAATTTAATTTTAAAATCTGATGGATTTTGTAGGCACACAGAGATGTACCTTCCTTCAAGCTGGCAGCTAGTTATACTCAGAGAAAAGTGATTTAAAAAATGGAGTTAAAGTAAATAAACCACTTTTATTGAGTAAAAAAATAGCTACTTCACTAGGACATGCTGCTAATAAAATAATTTTCCTATTGTCTCTAACACGGCAATTTTTAATTAGCTTGTACACTTTTAATTTGTACTTTAAACTCACTGTTTTTTAAATGCTAGATGATGTCTTTGCCTGTGTTTAGTGGACACAAATGTGCAAAAAATCCCACAGATTCACTCTGACGCTGGCAACCAGAACAGCCATAGTGGACGAATTTTACATTCTATGTAAGAACAGGAACTGAAGTACCAGAAATACCTCATCATAAAGGATGATAAAGAACAGCTCTGTGACGACTGCACCATGTATACTTTGCTTTAATGTAAACTATCTCCTATGCCAAATGGGGAATCCCGGGCATTGAGCATGAAGTCATAACCCTAAGACCTCATGGCCCGGGTTCTGGGCATTCAGCTCTACCTCCGCCCTTTCTGAGACGTAACAGTGCATTCCCCCAATGGCAGCCATGTGGGAGGTGCGCGTGTACCTCAAGGTGCTGAGCTTCAGAAATACAGCCCAGGATTAATGTTCCCTCCAGACTCAGTAGCCTATACACCAAATTCAGTGATTATACCATCGTTCAACATGTCTTGCAACTCTTGTTTGGAATTGCCTTCCAAATTTGCAGGGGCAAATCTCATATGGATTTTGATTTGATTTGAATTTGATTTCATTGGCGTGGTACAGCTTTGTAGAAAACCCTGTGCTATGGGGAGCCAGCAGGCAAGGGTCTGGCACAAGGGATTCATAAGGATGGTTCAGGGAGGGCTGGGGACAGAGGACAGAGACAGGCATTCCCCCTGGCCGGTGGGGCTGTGTCCCGGGGAAGGCTGATCTGCCCCTTGCAGGGTAGGAAGCACTTCTGTCAAGTGCAGACACAGGGAAGGGCATTTCTGACAGGATACCCCAGCCTGGCACACACAGGGCCTTTGCTCCTGTTTTGCTCTCCTTCCCCTGAACCGGGTCTGGGTTCACACCACCCTGCTTTGCGACTCTCGGCCTCTGCACCTGTCATTCCCTGCATGGAGCTGCCCTCTCCCTCCTTGCCTGCTAGGCAAACTTGCAACTTATCTTTCAAAATTGAGCTCAATTGCATTGCTCCAGGAAGAAGCTTCCGAGGCCTCTGCCGTCTACTGATGAGGATTGGAAAAGGTGGGAGGGAACTAGCATTTACCAGTTCTAGGTCCTCTGTACCTGTGACCTTGGTTGACCTTCACAGGTCTCCAGGTACACAGTATCCTCTCCCTTGTTACCTACCTGGAAACAAGCCACACAGCTAGTGAGGGCAGGGCCCAGAGGCAAACCCTGTCCGCCCCAAAGCCAAGCCTGCTGGGTTCCTTTCTTGAATTTGTTATGCTCTGCAGTCGTTTATGAGTTTTGAGGGCAGCCTCCTCTGTTCTGAAAACTCCTGAGCCTGGTACCTGTAGTAGGGTCACCGCTCAGCTCCTGTACAGCTGGGCTAAGTTCAGAAAGTGACATCGTTGATGTGAATGCGGCCAGTGGAGCGGGCTCCTGGCCCACAGGTGTGTCCCAGCCAGAGGCAATTTCAGCTGCCCTTCCAGCCGAGGAGAGTCCTGGCCCCTGGTGCCCATGCGCACCATGCGGCAGACAGCGGGGCGCATGCCCCTGACCTGCCCCACACTTCTCCTCTTGCCCCCACCTCCGGCTCCCTTTCTCTGCTCATCACCACAGGATCTGAAGCTCTGGGCTCAGGATCCACCTCCTCCTACCAGACCGGTTCTATCACCTGCTTGTCTTTTCAATTCTGTTCTGTACTCCACACAAAAGTACCTCTGATTAAATCATAAATGCGATAACATTCTAAGAATGTTTATGGAATTGAATCAAACCATTTTGGATGTCATACTTCAAGGGGTTTGGGGCTTTATAGGGAAATCTAGAAAGAATCTTGCATTTTCTTATCAGGCTCATTAAAGAGATGTAAAACTGTAATTACCAGATAAAGTAGAAAAAAACTGCAACAAGTAAAATAAAACAAACACCCCATGCTATTTCTGTCATTCAAATCTTCTTACTCCTGGTTGTCTCAACATTCAAGACTTTCACCCTCACGTTCCCTCCAAGACTATCCTGCAAGGTCTCAGAGGAGCTTCGGGCAGGGACTCTCTTCTTGCAAGGGGCGACATGGACGCAATTCTAAGCAACGAGCGAGTGACCCAAGGGGTTCTGATGATCTTGATGCTCATTTCATGACCCCAAGTTTTGGAAAGAGGTAGCAGGATTACAAGTAAAAAGACGGCATTTTGTCAACATTGTTGAAGTTAAACTGCAAGATGAACACAGCATCAAGTGTGTTGAAACAGTCATGTGGGTGCTCACTGACCCAGCTTCATCATGGGCGTTTGCTTTCCCAAGACACAAAGCCAGCCCCGCACAGGGGCCGGCATTCCCAAGCGCCAGGATCGGGTCCTTGGCTACCGACAGGTCTCCATCGCTGGCATCTTTGTGTTCGGCAGTCGCGAAGCTCCCCCCACCCAGCATGACACACTGAGAAATGGCAGGAGAGCCTTCCCAGGAAGCCTGAAGGCAGGATTGGATGGCTTGACTTGGGTCTTTCAGGCTATTGTCCAATTATTGCCTGAAATGGCCCTGAAAATCCTCATACTTGTTTTAAGCACTGGGAGTATTTCTTTTAGTGAGCATTTTGGCAATACCTGCTTTGAACAATTAGCCTACAGTATTTATATAGGTACACAATCCTTTATCCAACATTTTGGAGCCAGGCATATTTTCGAATTTAAGCTTTTTTGGACAGATAATATGAGCATATACCTTCTATTTTACATATGAGGCAGCAGCATAATCAAACAAATTAATAATCCTGAAGCAAAATATATGCAGATTCACACCAAGTCAAATATATTCAGACTATAAATAGCCTTACATCTTTTCAGTTGGGTTTTGATACCACATGAGGCCAAATGATTCATGAAAAACTGGTAGTTTTCAGTGCTTTGGATTTTGGAATTGTCCATATATCCAGGCATTGGAAGTATGTTTTCTGACTCTGAGCTGCTTATAATCTACTTGGGGTTAATAAAGCTGATCTGCACGAGCAACAGAGGGTCTCTGAGGAGCACATAACTCCATACCTGGCCACTGCTCAAGGGCCGTCGTGATGCCTGCACTTGGATACATTTAATGCCTGCCCCCCGAAACCCCACCACACACACTTTTCTCACCCAGCCTGTCTGAAAACCATGCAAAGGAGGCAGACAGGGTGACACAGGAGAAGTCTGAGGCTCTGCTGGGTCCGGAGGCCTGTGAGGATGTTGCTGCATAGCCAGTGCCAGAATCCAGGCTTTCCGGCTCCTGGTCCAATCCCGTATGCTCTGCACCACACTGCCCATTGGCTCCAGCTGATCATTTATAATAAACAGGTGGAGTGAAGAAGACAGACCTGTGTTTTGCACTTGTCTTACTGCCTTGTGAGAACTGGGGCGACCCCTTGTTTCATGGGCTGCAGACGTGCTGGCAGGGAGGCCTGTGTTTGCCCAGGTAGGAGGAGGTGCGTCAGGCGAGAGCAGGTGGTTGGACAATATGCTCAGCCCAGATGAACGTGGGTCTAGAGGTTTCAGTTTCCTGAAAGAGACACAAAAGAACGAAGTAATAATCCTCCCATTCTGACCGAGGGCCAGAGCCTGGCTGGGCCGCCTCTGCTCAGGGATGTTCATACAGCACGAGGGGTCACCAGAGCCCTTCGGGTGGGACCCAGTGGGACCCACCCCAGGAGCCCCTGAGCTTTAGGAGACCCACCCAACCCGGGGGCTTCTGGACAGTCCTCCTCAGCACTGCTGGGAACCGAGTCCTCCCGGGCCTCCAGAGCTCACCCACGTGGCGCCGACGCTCTGAAAGTGTCCCTGGCGCCTGCTGTCCCCCCAGTTCTGGACCGCCAGCCACGAGGCCTGTTTTGACTCCTGTTTCCTGCATAGGGTTCTCCTCTGAAACCGCATAATCCTTGCAGAGCCTGCTGGCCTTGCAGGCCACGCCCCTCACGTGGAACAGCAGGCTCAGGGTGTGTGCCCGCGGGGAGGGTCGTGGCTGTGGCGGAGCCTGGCACCAGCGGGGGCTCCCTGGCCCTCGTCCCCCCAGGTCTGACCTGGCCACTCTTGGGCGGTGGCGTTAAAAGCTGGCCGGGTGGCCCAGTGTGTGGTCAGAGCTGAGAACTACCAACCGGGCCCAGCCTTCGCTGGCACCTCCAGTGACCTGAGGCTGGAGCCTGTGCCCCGCGCCGGGCACAGTGTCGTAAATACGGCTTGCCCTTTAAGCACGGTCTCGTGATCGCTCACTGCCCCAACTACGTGTGGCTCACGTCTGTGAGGTCTCCCTCGGCAGCTGGCTAGCCGCACCCCGGCTGCAGGGCCAGCGCTGCCGCCCGCTCCCGCGCCCGACGCTGCCTGTTCCTTCCAGTGCCGGGGCTACCGCGGCGGCGAGCTGGAGGGGGACCTGTGCGAGGACCTGTGCGTGGCGGGGAAGCTGCTGTACCGGCGCTGTCTGTACTACGAGCCGGGCAAGAAGGTGCTGCAAGCCGACTGGCGCGGCCGGCCTGTCATCCTCAAGTCCAAGGCGGAGGCCTTCTCCAGTTTCCAGCCGCTCGGCTTGCTGGAGGACGGCCTGGAGGAGGCGGGCCAGGCCCTCTCGGAGGCGGACCTCCTGCTGCTGGTGGCCGGCGAGGTCAAGAGCACGCTGGGCCTGGAGCTGTCCAGCCGCAGCCTGGGGCCGCTGGGGCTGGGGCGGCGGGGCCCCGGCCGGCGCGGGCGGCTGGCCAGCCTGTGGGCGCTGCTGCGGCAGGAGGAGTTCGCGCTCCTCAGCGTGCTGCAGGGCCTCAGCCCGCACGCCCCGCCCGTGCTGGGCTCCTGCGGCCACTTCTACGCCGTGGAGCTCCTGGCGGCCGGCAGCCCGCGGCTCGGGGCCCTCTTCCCCATTGGCCGGGCCGCCGGCGCCCCCCGGGGCCAGGCCAGGGCCGTCAGCGGCATGGCGCTCAGCTTCCTGGACATGGTGCGCCACTTCGACCACGACTTCTCCCACCGCCTGCACCTCTGTGACGTCAAGCCCGAGAACTTCGCCATCAGGAGTGACCTCACGGTGAGCTGCGGGGCGGGACGGGGCGACTTCCAGTCGTCCGCTCTCTCCAGGCCCCCCTGGCAGGCGGGGAGAATTTACCCAGCGGCTGCGAGCGAACACCTGGACGCACTCCTTAGTGTTCTACGCCGGTGCCGGCACGCGCTCCCTACGAACAGGTGCTGTTTCCTGCTCCAGAGCCGCACTTTTCAGGGGAGAATGAGGGAATTCTCACCCACCCTTTCTAGTCTGATGCCGGGTCGAAGTTTGAAGGGGTGAGTCAGATACTTTTCAAGCAGGAGGAGTTTTATTACTCTCCTGATACTATGTAAGAAACCCTGTTCAGGTTTTCCTGTTTGTTTTGTCACTGTTCATATTTTAGGTGCACAGAGTCATGCTTACAATCGCTGCAATCCATTCTACACCACACGCTAAAAATTAAAAAATAAATCTCATCTCCCCGGGAGATGAGAAGGGAACAGTCAGAAATGGGAGACAGAAGTTACAAGGAGCTGAAATCCATCTAGGGAACAGGGGAGGCTGGGGAGATTGCCAGAAACCACAGAAAGAAGAGGAGGGTCTTGGAGTCCCAGTAATAAATTATAAAGACAGTGGACTCATTAGTGTGGCCTAATACATTCTTAGTGTATTAACCAGTATAAATAATGAAATGAGCTATTTCTTTTGGCTAAGTAATGAGAAGGGAAAATTTGATTAAAATGATCATTTCTCTTTGCTGTGCCTGAACTGGCAATTAGGCAAAGCTCTTAAATAGAGGAAAGTACCCAGTTCTTTATTTTCCTCATTCTCCACACATTTTGAAATAAATTATTTTCCCTCCTCTGTTTTACTGGATAATCCCCAAGAAATTTTGCTGCCTTCCCACATCAATCCTGAATAAAAAAAAGCCAAAACCAAACCTGGGGAGTGTAGTGTGCCTCCCAGTAGTGTCTAGAATGGAGGAGGAAGTGAACACCGACCTAGGAGCCTTCCTGAGATGCTACCAAAGGCAGAAGGAAGGGCTGGGATTTCGACGCTGACCTGTGAAGGCTTGTGAAATGCCACAGACCCCGTCAAATCCAGAGACTCTTCTAATAGCACTTTAATGCCTTGAAGCTATAAACTGCTTGATTTGGGCAGACTCCAGGTCTTATCAAGTTCGAGCACATCTCTCTCTTTTATTAAAATTCAGGTGGTGCAGGAAAATCCACACACTGTAGATATTCTTTTTCTGGTTTTGAAGTTTATTTGGTTTGAAGCCAGGAAGATAAATCTGGAATTCCAGGGGGTCACCACCTTCTCCTGCTGACAGTGGAGTTCTGTATTGGACACCATTGGATCAGGGTCCTTGGGTATCAATCCTAATTCGAGAACTTTGATGCTGCTCTTTCCCCCTACACTTCCATCCAACCTGTTAATTGGAAATCAGTTGATCAGGTAGCAGATCGCCAGAGACAACTTAGGTCCTGCCCACCTCATTTACACCATCCCACCCTCACCCCTGCACCTGTGGAGTTTCCTTTTATTGCCTGTGTTCATGCAGTAGATCACTGGTATCTCACAGCTTTTATAACCCTGACCCTTGAAGGCCAGAGACCAAAGTGAGGAAGCAATGAAGGGAGAATTGATTCACTTTTAAGACATTTCAGCAATTCTACTTTTAAAGTTGAGAAAATGTGTAAAGTTGAAAAGCCGTACTTAATAGCACTAGTTCTGAATCCCAGGCCTTCACTACTGACAGCAAAGGTGCTGCTTGCACTAACACCTTGCAATATAAGCTGGGCCAGCTCCTTGCGTAAATGAAGCAAGCGGCTCCCCAGCTCCCATGCTCCTCCGGCTGGCAGAGCTCTGTGGTCCCCGCCATGTGCCGGCCCCTGCGCCCCTGTGCTGAGCCCTGTGGGTCCTTTGATAGCTGTGTGCTCTTTTGGTTACAGGTGGTGGCTATTGATGTGGACATGGCCTTTTTTGAACCTAAAATGAGGGAAATTCTTGAGCAGAACTGCACAGGCGACGAAGACTGCAATTTCTTTGACTGTTTTTCCAAGTGTGATTTGCGAGTCAACAAGTGTGGAGCACAACGAGTCAACAGCAACCTGCAGGTGAGCCGGGGTTGGGGTGCCCTCGCTCCCGGGCTGCCTCTGCGGCCACTGCGGAGCCTCCCGTCAGTGCGGCCGAAGGTCACCTTTTCCATGCCACCTGGGCTCAGTGTGTTCAATAAGGGCAGGGACGGTGGGACACGGGGTGATCATTTGTTCTTTGCTGTCGACCCCATGGGGCTGCTGGTGCAGTGACCCTGTGGGGTCTAATGGGCGGGGCTCTCGGTAAGCTGCCCCAGCCACAGGGACTTGGATGGCTGTTTTCTCTAGGTCTAGTTTCTGCATCTACAAAATCACACGCACACACACACACACACACACACACACACACACACACACACACACACAAGTGCCCAAAGGCTGATCCATCAAAAACAAGCTGAAAAGAGCACAGATGAGTCCTGAAAAACTGGCCCAGACAGGCGAGGGGTTAGGGCCGGCCAGAGGGTACAGAGGGAGAAAGATCAGCAACATGCAGGAATTGATTCTGGCCCCAGGCGTTGAGTTGGGTCTAGACTTCCGGGGACCCCCAATGCAGGGCTGATACCCTGTCAGTGGGAAACATCTCTCATCAGGCAGAATCTCGAAGCTCTCAGGCTGGTGTGGATGACCCTGGGCCCACAGGTGTTGAGTACAGCCCAAAGAGGTCACGGCAGAGAAGCTGGGCTCCCCCCCACCACAGCCTCGTTACAGGCAATTCCTGCCCTTTCATTCTCCTCACCTCCACAGTAGGCCACTCCTCCCTACAGTCAATCCTACAATCTGAAAGGCCAGTGTGACCCCGATGTGGACCTCGTGATAAGGACTTAGAGCAGCCCACAGCCTGGTGCTGGTTCATGCCGTAAGGGAGCACAGATCTCAGCGACTGGGGCAGCTATGGTGCCAATCTGGTGGTCTCACCCCACAAGTGGAAGCACTAACACCTGCCCTTCGCAGCACAGTGAGAGCCTAAGGTTACCAGCTTTAACAGGTCAAGGGCTCTTACAGACCCATTTGAGAGGCAAGAGGAACATACATGCAGAACTGGCAAGAGAAACATGTAACAACTACCCAAGGGATGAAATCCACAGGGCCATAGAACTTGGAACATTATCTAATCTTAATCAAAGACGTGCAAATTAAAGCTCAATGGTAATAATTTTTCATTTTTGACCATTGGGAATTGTTTTAAAATGCTATTTATTAATAGGAAAAGCGTCAGGAAAATAGATACACATCTGTATTGTTAATGTGACTGTAAATTTCTACATCTCTTTGGAGGGTATGTGGTTGTTAGAAGTATTCACACTCTGAGCAGTTTGATTTGCACACATACCTGATTATTGCCTTTGAATAGAATCCTAGAAATTAAATTATACATTAAGGATATGAGAAAATATAAACCACTCATAAAGTGGAGAAATGCAGGCTATAAATCAGTATTTACCATAGGATCCTGTTTTTATTAAATAGTATGTGATTGGAAAGATAGACACCAAAACGTCAAAAGCAATTATCTGTGGATAGCAAGATTTCAGATACCTTTTATTTTCATCTTTTCTCCACTTCATAAATTTTCTATGGTGGTTCTGGATTACTGTTCTACCTTAAAATTTTACTTAAAAAAAAAAAATCCCTGCCCTGCATAAATGGAGAGATGGAAAGAATTGAGTTTTCTAAAATTTCAGAAATAGACCTAATCACACTGGGGCCTAATAACCTCACAGAGTTGCAGGTGACACAGGCAGCCTTCAGGCCAGTGCGGGAGAAGCCGTGTTACGTAGTGCATGGCGCCAGCGAATGGGTAGCTGGACACAACAAATGAGCAAGTTAACTCCTATTTCACACCTTACATCAAACTGCATTCCCGATGGTTCAATACTGACAAGTAAGAAATGAAGTTCTAAGTGTACCAGAAAAAAACTGGAAAAATTTCAAATATTACCCTAGAGTAAGGAAGGCCTTTCAAAGTATGAACAAAGCTCGGAGGCTGTAACAGGAACAAGGAATTTAAAGAGAAGGAAATGCATGTACAGGCTGTATGCATAGCTCCCTCCAGAATCCAAGGAAGTGGTTGCCGCTCGGAGCTGAGCTGAGTGTCTGGCTGTCAGGAGTGGGATGGAGACTAAGATCATAGTCTGACTTTTGGAACATTTTAAATTTTGTGCATGAAAATGTAGTACCAATTCAAAGAAGGAATAAGATGACTTGTTTTTAAAAAGAGTCCTCATCCCTGCAGGGGATGGGAAGAGGAGAGTTAAGTCACCTGTCCTCTGTGAAGTGGGGGCATGTGTTAAATGAGCCCAATATTGTGTGATATAGAAAAATAAAGCACTATTAATTATGAGGCTCTCCCAACAGGCAGGAAACCATGAAAGCAGTAAAATAACAGCATGTTTAAATTGAGAATTTGAAGAGCTTCAGCATCAGTGAATCCCCTACCCTGTTAGAATGAAAGGCTGTGAGGTGGGGGCTTCTCCTGCTCCTGAAATAAAGCATTTTGAAGGCCCCTTACAAGATCCTTCCCCCCCGAAGCATCTGACTTCTCACCAACACGTCTTGGGGCCCTCGGGACAACCCTGTTACTGTGACCAGCTTGTGGATGGGGTGACCAAGCGAGGCCGGCTGCCCTCAGATCTGCCCAGGAGCCGCTCCTTATGCAGCAGTTCCTGCCTGTGGCACAGTCTCCCTTTTCTCTTCAGAAATGTATTCAGTCCTTTCCGAGGTGCCACCCAGGACTTCCTCTGCTCTGAGCCTGGAAATGGAATTTTCTACTTCACACGGAGGTGGTGTGCTCCTCTTTGGCACAGTTTGTTCATGGAACCGAGTAGATTAAGCTCTGGGAGGGCAGCACTTTTTAGGCTCCATCTCTGAGGTACCCTCCCTGAAGGAACGGGGGATGTGGGAGAACAGCAAAGGTCTGTGTGAGGACCAGTTGCCGGAAGCTTGCACGGGAGGTGTGCTGCCCTGAACTGACGCTCACTTTCCTTCCTCTCAGGTCATCTGTGACAAAATTTTCCGCCATTGGTTTTCCTCAACTCTCAAGAGCTCTGCCATTTCCTTCCAGCTGCAGCTGCAGCTCCAAGAGGCAGCAGAGGAATGTGCGGACCCAGGAGGCCCTGCTGGGAGCCCTCGGGGACCAGCCCCTGCCGTGTTCTGGAAGCTTCAGCGCCTCCTCCAAGCCTCGCTGAGGGAACTGCAGGAGGCGGAGAAGTAGTCACACCTGGCCTTCAAGATGCTTGCTGGGAGGTGACCTTCAGCTGAGATGCTTGCGCGTTGTAAAGAGACATTTTCACTATGCAAATGAACTGTCTCTAAGACACCACTGCGGCCTGAAGTGTGACATCGCTTCAAGCCGTCTCAGGGCACGTTAGCCGCCCTCCTCCGGCTCCTCTCCAGGCCCCACTTGCTTGACCACAGGAAAGGCCCGTCTCTCCTTTGACACCTGTGACCGTGTGTGAGTGTGTGAGCGTGCACATGTGTGGGTGAGCGTGCATGTTGTACAGGTGTGTGAGTTGTAGGTATGGGGTGTGTGTGCACACCTACGTGAGCAAGTGAGCGTGTGGCGTGTGTGTGCTGGGCTCCCTAGCGTGTCCTCCGGGACAGCTCACCCAGCTAGCCGAGGAGAGCGAGTTAAAGACAATGGAGAGAAAGAGCTGCAACTTCGGAAAATGTAATTTGGCTGGAGAGCGT
Source organism: Manis pentadactyla (assembly GCF_030020395.1). NCBI lineage: Eukaryota > Metazoa > Chordata > Mammalia > Pholidota > Manidae > Manis > Manis pentadactyla. Next base: position 154,279,089 of record NC_080024.1, on the reverse strand, counting down.
GTGAAGGGCAGCTTCTCACGGTTCCTGTTTTGAGGTGTCCGTGCGTCCGGGAGCACTTACCACTGCAGGGAGCCCTCAGCGCCCAACACAGGTTCGCCCAGTGCCAGGGGGTCTGGCCCCTCGGGACCTGGAAGGAGAGTGGGTCCCACGCGACCACTGACTACGGCACAGGCAGGAGGGAGGCCAGCACCCGTGTGCCTGTTGAATGCAGAGCAGCCCTGGCACCGCCTCACACTTTGTGGACTCACTTTCAGTGGAGCTCCTGGTGGAGCGCTGGTGTGGGAGGCTCAAGCCGGAGGAGACGCATTCTGGTCACTCCCGGGAGGGACAGGCGGCGAAACCCCGGGCCCCCAGGCACAGCCTGGAGAGACCTCGTCCAGGGGACGGGCAGTGCTCAGCAAACCCTCGGCTGGTCACCTTACTGGTGGGCCGAGGAGGACGCTGCGAGAGAATAAGGAAAATCTGTTGGCAGTTTACAACTCAGAAAAGATAAATTAATCTGAAGTTTAAAAAAAAATCACAAATTGACAAATTCCAAGGTCTTTCTCGTTTCCTTACTCAAACCCCTTCTGATCAGATCAAGGGGAATTCCTGCTGATGCTCGTTAGGATGCATTGCTCCAGCCCGGCCCCCGGGTCAGCGCCAGGCCCACCGAGGAATCACGCGGGAGGAAGAAGATAACCGAAGGCCCAGGGCTTCTGAACTCTGCGGCTCCTACACACGTTTGTTTGGAGGCGCATGGCTATCTGCTATTCCCAATCCCTCATCCAACACCTCCGGCATTTTTCCAAGTGACTGAAATCCCTCGGGGTCTTCTCTCCCATACTTATGAGTCACTCTGCATTTGCATTCTTTGGCAGGAAGAAAGCACCGCGTCAGTCATTCTGCAGCCAAGTTAATTAAAACCACAGATTGATGCAGGCCTTGGACTAGTAGATTCTGAAAGAAGAGAATTGGCTTCCGTGTACTGAGTGGAGGCTCCTGTTTCTCCAGAGCTGTGTGCCCTATGAGCTTGTTTTCTGCGGTTGTGCAAGGCTCCCCAAACACATGGACCATCTTTATGAGCAAAAGGTTTCCCTGAAGATGGGTGTGAGATAGAAGCAGAGGCAGGGAGCAACAGAGGTTTTGTGGTCTGTGCCCTTAGAACTGTTGGCTTTTGCATCATGAGGGCAAATGGGTCTCCTGTGGGCTGACCCAGGGATTACAAAGCCTCATTAGCGCTGGCTCTGAGCTAACTGGCCTGGCAGCAGAGCTGGCTGGCGGAAAAAAAGTTCATTTTCATTTCCACCAAAATGGAAACAAATGTTTTTTTGTTTATCCTGGAGACTGTGCAATATGTAATTACCCAAAACAATAGTGCTTTTATTGTTGCAAAGAAGCAGCTTTATCCCTTCCTCACCCTTGTTTGACCACCCCATACACACACACCCCCGACACACACACACACACACACACACACACCCCTTTCTCATCCGGCCTGGAGATTGCATTTACTGCAGTGTCTCTTAAACTATCTGTGATGAAGTCCAGGTTTTGTTTTGTTTTTTTATTTCAAACCCTTACAAAATAATACTTTTAAATAATACAATAAACAAACACTGTTGTATTGTTTGTTAATGGGACAAGTGAGGTGTTCCTTGCTTATCTGATTGAGCACCCACCCTGCTTGGAGATGAATGCTTCTACCTAAATGATTTCTATGTTTTGTTTTAATAACTTGCAGAGTAGACAAAACACTCTGAGAGATCACCAAGCACAGGCTAGTCCTTCTCAAGTTTTATCCAAATTAAAACAAAGAGTGCTTTATTCACCTCCAGTCCCTCATCAGAAGTTAATTTTCACAATTTATCTTAATAAATTTTAGTTAAAAATATCTTTTGATGAAGCAATTCCAGATTTTATGCCCTGCTGGACTCCAGCTGACAAACCTTAACTACACAGAAGTTGGAAGCATTCGGGCCATGTGTCATTGAGCACCTGGGCGGTGCCTGACTGGACGTCCCAGCAGCATCACACGGCTACGAACACTGCCAGACCCTCCTCTCAATGTTCTCCTCCTCACAGGAAGTGAGTAGCAAGCAGTTCATGTATGTGCCACCACCAGGAAGGCCTCTTGGCTTGCCTCCCATGGGTCCTGCCCCTTGCTCAGCACCTGTCTGCTCAGGATGAATGCCCAGGGTGTGAAATTATTGGAAGAGCAGCTATTTTTAAAACTTGATTTAGAGGCTGTTTTTTAGTAGCTGCGAGTGGAGAACTCTGGCTGGAAATTCTGAAACCAGTGGCCATTTACAGTTTATTTACTGTGCTTGCACCTGACAGTTGGTAAAAAAATGCCACCCTGGCTCATAACATATGGGATCTGTCCCACCTTTTGGATGCTGAGACCCGTATTGAAGCCTTTGGTACCTGATGTTGGCCTCACCCATGCATTTTCCAGTGGAGTATGTTTATGATGTCACATGACTGCCGAGGTGAAGCTTCATGAGAAATCCTACAGGAAAATGTCAAGAGCAGAGCGGGTGCTGCCGGCCTACTCTGAGGTTCTTGGGGGGGCAACAGATGTCAGGAGTCTGGGAGTTTCCTTCCTGTCTTTAGGAGATGCCTCTGAACTTCAGAAACATGCCCACCCTTCTCTGCCTCTTCCTTGGGGCACACGGGGTCCAGCCCCCTCTCTTCTCTTGAAAAGCTGCCAGCCCCCCTGGACTAGCAGCCCCTCTGGACTAGCGGCCCCCCTGGACTAGCAGCCCCCCTGGACTAGTGGTTCCTCTGGACTAGTGGCCCCCCTGGACTAGCAGTTCAAGGCTTGGCCTCTGAGATCAGACAGTCTGAAGCTCTATCACAGTGACACTATTGATCACTGATCAGCTTTGTGACATCAGGCAAGTCACCTCACTTCTCTGTGCCTTAGCTTCCCCATCTGTACACATATTGGTGGCTGTAATTCCTTGTCTAGATAAGGACATTTGTGAGGACTAATGGGACAGTGCATGGTGTGTGGGCACACCTCGAGAGCTCTAAATCTTCTTATTTATCAGTGATGCCAAGACTGGCCTCCATGGAGGACGTAATCCCTCCTGCTTCCCTTGCCCACCTCTTTATCCTGGGCCCCTAAAGGCTCCTTCTCACCTTTGTCCCAGGTTCTGATGCTGTGTCCCCAGTCCCCAGTCCCTAGCTCCTGCGGTCATGTCACACAGGCCAGTCCTAATACTGCTCCTGAGCCAAGGGGGTCACATCCTGCCTCGTATCCAGGGGAACCGGCACATCGCAGGTCTGGAAGCTGGTAGAGAGCCTCTGTTAGGATGGCATGTTTGCAGAAACCTAAACCCCATATGATGGGGGTAGGAAGTGGGGCCTTGGGGAGGTCATGAGGTTATGAGGGTGGGGCCCAAACCCTGGGATCTGTGCCCTTAAGAGTCACGAGAGAGGTAGGATGATGAGGGACCATGGCAGCTGGAGAAGGAGCCAGCGGGAGGCTGGGGTCCAGCGGGCTGATGCCCTCCAGCAGCATCGCTGATCTGACTGTGACAGAGACCCTCTGACCCGAGGGAAGACAGGCCAGAGAAGACACAGGTCCAGGGGGCCTCTGACAGTCTACTGGTGTCTGGCAGGTGGAGAAGGGGGCGTGTACTTGAGTCACATTGAAGGGGACGCCGGCAGTGCGGTGGCAGGTTTGCTCTGGGTTGGGAGCAGTATTTGGGGACCCTGAAGACAGCTGGGTGAGGTGCTGGGCCTCACAGTGAGAGAGAGCCGGGAGGAAAGGTGCAACTGGCAGGGGGCTGCAAAGGCCAGCAGCATCTCCTGAGCCGGAAGGGCTGTGCACACCCGGGTGGACGGGATCCAAACAGCGCAAAAGGCAGAGAGGTACAGGGAGAGCCTTCTGTCACCCAGGAAAGGAGAGGTCAGGGCTTAGGGTGAAGTAAACATCTTCTTCCAGGTTAGTAGGAAGTCCTTTAGGACGGAAGCTTGTACTGAGAACTCAGCACCATGATGAGAGGCCGTGCCGCCTGACCAGTATCTCAGGCAGTGAGAGAAAGTACTGGAAAGACTTTCAACATCCAGGCCAGGATTGCCTGTCAGTGCAGTGGGCAGGGCAGGCCAAGTCTGTTTCACATATGTGCATGTGCACACAGGCACACACACACGTGCACAGACACACACATGCACAGACAGGCACACACACACAGGTGGAAGGTGGAGGGAAGTTTCCCTGAGAATAGAAAGAGAGAAAGGGACAAAGAACTCACATTATTGCCTATGATTAATTGCACTAGACATTAATGCCATGGAAACATCATAAGAATTAAGAAATTAGGGAGCAAGTGTTTCAATCTGTCTTTATAGGTGACAAGAGCAAAAGCCCATGAGGTGAAGGAATGAGAGCTGGTAACAGACGGGCAGGGTGACAGCCAGGGAGGACTCCAAAGGGTTGTCCCTGCCGTTCACCCTACTCATGACTCAGTCACACTGACACTTGGGTGAATTGCTGAGTCACTACTTAATTTGTACCTATGCATGCATGTATTCTGTTTCAAACACATGTAATTAATAACTTAGTCAAAGAGGAAACCAAAAAGAAAAAACCTTGTCTTTCTAGCTGTCAAGTTGCTTTCCTCCAGAAGTCAAGTGCTGGTGACCCTAAACGAGGGGTGGGGCCCTAGACAGCACGGGAGGAAGATAAGGGCCTCCATCTGTCCGGCCTGTCCCTACTGGCCCCCGGTGGCGTGCACAGGAACCGACTAAGGCGCCCAGCCTGCTGGTGTGCAGGCTGGGGACTGCGCTGCCCTCAGGGCTGCTGTCTGCTCACGTGCAGTCGCCGCCCAGAGGGGGGTTCGGCACACAACAGTGGTGCCTGTCACCACCTCCTGGCCACCTGCTGTAATGCAGGATCACGCGCTGTCCAGGTGCTTCACAAACATGACTCATTTACTTCCCCTCACACCCTGAGGCTGGAACTCGCTCATACTGGAAACAGAATATAACTAGTAGATTCAGACTCCCAAGCCCAGCTTGGACCTTCGCCTCCAGTGCGCTGAGATGAAATGCTTCACTGAAGTCCACCTACGTGTCCTGTGTGGGGCCATCTGTGGCTGATGGCAGTACTTAGAGAGCTCGGGGACCTCTATGCCAACTGGTGATAAACGCTTACCTGGGGGCCTCCATGGGCGTCCCAGCGTGTCGGCATGACAGAGCTGCGGTAACCTCTCTTCGGGCTCAAGCTCGTGTTTGGCACCCAGTGTGTCAGGAGCGCTGCTGGTGGATCCAAACTCCTAGAAGACCTGGGAAGCAAGCTCAGGACAACCACCAGGCCGTGCCAGGAGCAGGCTGGCTAACAGTAAAGACCTTGGAACAGCCCAGCACAATGACCCAGGCGATATATGTGTAGGGTACCCAGCCCCTGCACTGATCTGGCATCTTAGCAGGGCTGTGAGGACCATGCTAACTCATGCCCTTTGTACCCCGTCTGCACCTACCAAGTTCTCGGCATCTCACACACAGTGTCGAGCCTGCTAGATGGAAGAACAGGCTGTAGTAGTAACAGTGCCTGACATTGCCTGGGCACCGCCTATCGGGCACCCATGGTGCCATGTCGTCTGTCACAGGGATGGACCACCAGCACGTATATGAGGAGGGCCCATAGCTGTACCCACCCAGCTCGCACCTGCTGTGGGGCCCAGGGCTGTCTGGCTCCAAAGCTCTCAGGGCCAGAGTAGCAATAACCACCAGATGCTGCTTCCAAACTGGGGCTTCAAAGTTGGCGTTAGCAAGCAAAGGGATGCCAGGCCCCTCAGGTGCCTGGCCCACACTCCTGCGGAATTGTTCAGCATCCAGCAAAGCCTGAGGCCTGTAGCGCAGGTGGTGTTTGCTCTCCAGTCTCGTCGGCAGGAAGAAACCAGGCAGTGTGGGTCACCGTGGGGGCTGCGGCCTGGGCCGCACAGAAGCCGGCGCTCTCGGTGCCTGCCTCCCGTGCTCCGTGGAGGCGCTGTGCTCCCTCACCTCCTGTGTCCTTGGTGGCCTCAGGCCCTGCCACCTGAGGTGGAGAGCATGTGGACACGATGCAGTTAGACACTGTGGTCCAGGGACCAGGCCAGGAAGATGTGGCTGGGGTCTTGGGAGCTTGCGGTGGGATGAGGATGAGGCTCAGCTGGGAGCTGCAGCATGCGGTTCCAGAGCCAGGATGGATGTGACCCACACCGTGGAGCTCCGGAGGACAGTGGTGGCATGGGGTTGGGGTGCCAGTGCATCCTGCTGGGACAGAGATGCATCGTCACTGGAGCAGGTTCTGAAAGATGCTCCTAGACGGTGGGTGGGAACAGGAGCCGGGCAGGGTAGCTGTGGAAACACAATGGAGGCCCTCCCCACCCCGACGGCCCTGCGGGTCTGGGCACTGACTGAGTCTGAAGAACTGGAAGGGATGTCACGCAGCTGAAGCCCTGTCTGATTCTGGGGGAGATGCCTCCTTTGCAAGAAAGTTAATGCCCTCTAGCTCATTAGCACGGGACACCACAGTCATTTAGAACATGCATGTTCTAATTTATATAAAACTCTGAAAGTATACATACATACACAACAACTGATGGTGATTATCTGAGAGAGGGTGGGAAGGATGGATATTTACCTCATAAATTATATTCTTGTGCATTGAATAGTTCTGATTCTTTGTAATAATCATTTGTAGTAATTGAAAATTAATAATATATATTTTAAAAGTCAATGTTTGCAGAGTTTTCTAAGAGTCAGTTTTTAAACTTTCCCAGGGAAACTTATTTTGAACTGTCAAATTTAATAAGATTATGGGCCAAGACCTTGGAAGAAAATATAAGTCTATAAAAATCAAGGTTATTTTTGCCGAAATCCTTAGTATGGAGCTGTTCTGTGGGTTGGGAAACAAAGTGATTCTGCTCTCAACACTCAAAATTATGTGCTACCTATCTTAGAATAACATCAGAAACAACATTTCATCTAAGTGTAAGAGGCTTGATCTCGTGTTTTCTGAAACCAGAATTTGTATTTGTGAATATGACCCCACATAAACACAGCTGCTCTGATAGGCTATGCTCATTTTGAGAGAAAACTGCATTATTTGAGCCTACTGCTTGTTCTTAGAATGCCTTAAAATTCAAGGCACTATTTACCCAAATACGTTGACTGGATGGAATTTGACTTTACTTCTGATGTTGCCTTTTCTTGTTTTGTAATTTTATGAAGTAATTAATCTATTTTTTTTATGATAAGTAGGCAATATACCTAAATATAAATAGAGACAAATGACATGTCTTTAGAGTCCCTGTCTTTCTCCAAAGACCTGGGGCATGTTTGTGGAATGTCGTTACAGTGTAACTGGTCAAGGCCACTGGAGTCATGAAGCCTTTCCTTAAGACTTTCAAGATACAGGTAATGAAAAACAAAAATAGCAGGCCAAGAGAGCGGGTTTGTAAGTCTTGTGACGGTAACTCACTGAAAGTATGTTTAGGGTCTTTGATACTCTTAGTTTGGCTTCTGATTTTCCTGCTTGAGGACACTGAGAAAATGTATTTACTCCCAAGCCAGGGCCAAAGCTGTCGTGACCCACCTACAGCCCTTCGGACGGAGTAGAGGGCCGGCGAAGCTCCTCTGCTTGGGCCCAGCATGAGCTGGAGGCGCTGGAGTTTGTTGGAAATGCGCACAAGTACATCTGGTCTTGGCCAGACCTTTGCTCTTGGATCCATCTTTGCAACTGTTTTCCAAAGTTTCATGGGGCTGGAACCTCCCCCCAGGGGGACTGTAATGGGAGGGGCTCACGGGAGGACAGGAAGCACCAGATGGTGACTTGGAAAGTTCATGGCAGGGTGGGTGGGTGAAAAACTTTCTACTTGAAGTCAATGGTGCAACTACTTTTCAGGTCAGTTGGCACGGGCCTCAGAAGACAGCCATTCCCAGGGTCCATGTGGGCTCGTGATGCATTCTAATGTGGGTTTTCCTTGGGACACAGAGGTCTGAGATGCTTCCTGAAGCCGTCAGTGCAGGCGTCTCTGCAGCTTGACTCAGCAGCTGAGTCTGAACACTAAAGCAGGAGACCCAGTTCCAGCTGGAAAACAGCCAGAAGGTTTAGATGCTCTAAGGAAAGATCTGGAGTATGTTAGGATTGGAGAGAGAAGCTATTGTTTCAGTTATCCTTCCATCCATCCACCATCTATGTCTGTCTGTCTATCTATCCATCATCAATCATCAATTTTTTTATGATAGTATTTCTTTAAAAAAGAGATAACTCCACAAGAGTTGAAAAGAAAGTATTAAGTAAGATGGTACTATTTTTGGGAAATAGCGTCCATGGAGATGCTGAAAGTATAAATGCCATAGACTAGCACGGGACTTGGGAGCTTCCCACAGTCTGGGTGCCGAGCCTTCATCAATACACTGGTGGAGCCCATCAGCCGGAAGTTGGCAGAACACCCGGTGCCGGGAGGTGAGACACTGAGGAGGCAGGGGACTGGGGTGAAGTCCTCCCCGACCCCACTCCCCACCGCGGGGGTTTTCTGATGAGACACAAGCCCTCCACGTGCACGTGAAACAACGAACCACATTGCCCCGGCCTCCCTCCTGCCCCGGGGCCCCAGCCTCTTGGGCCTTTGTAGACATACCTTTCAAAGCCGTAGCTGGGTCTCCATGAGGTCAAGGCAGCGGGCCTTAGGGAGCATAACGGAGTGAAAAGACTCGGCGCCTCTGTTTTCACAGTGTATTTGTCTCCTTTGCTGCCTTTATTTTGGGTCAAAAAGCTTCTGCTCAGCCCTGCGGCCCTGCACACAGGCTTGTTAAGCGTCAGAAGGAATTTTACTCATGGCTTAAGATTGATGCAAACAGCCCCTTACCCAAGACTCGCCTCCCCCAGGAGATAAGGAAGTATGGACAAAAGTGACGACTGGGTTGTCAAGGCCATGTAGGAACGTCACAGCCAGACTTGCCAACAAAATGACTGGAGTCAGCTGGCCAGGGACAAGGAGTTTCACCCCCTCCTCAGGCCCTTGCTGGTGCCCGGATGTCTGAGGCCGGTCATCACCTCCTGACCTCCACCCTCTCCTGTTCCCCTCCTTCCCTAATATCAAAGGAGCTTGAAATCAACCTAAGATGAAGCCTGGGGACATTAGTCCTCCATCTTCTCCATCTGTTGGCTTTCCAAATAAAATCGTTTTGTCCCAACACCTTGACTTGACTTACTGGCATGCCATGTGGGGAGTGGCACAACTTGGACTGGGTAATAGGGTCTGCCTCAGAAATGTGCCCGTTTCTTATTCTCGGCAGGCCCAAGGAGGCATAACCTGAAATGCTTCTGTTGCTGGGTGAGTGATGCCCTGTGCCTGAGGGGCACTGCTTCGTCGGCACCAGGACCCTGCCGTCTGTGGAGTTCTGAGGAAAGTATATGCATTCCTCCTTTGGGATTTGACTCTGTTGCTGCTCATTGAGGTTAACACGGGAGCGTGCGCTTGCACCTTTGTGCACGTGTGAGCATGTGTGCATGTATGATCGTGTGTGTTGCACCGGTTGGTACCAGCTCAGTGTTTAGAAGAAAAGGATGAGGAGACCTCGAGGGGCCTACTGCAGGGAGCCCCCCCAGCCCAGCCCTCCAGCGCCCTCAGGGCACGATCTGAAGCGCAGTCCTGCAGGGGCCCAGGGGCCGCTGGGCTCAGCGCCCGTTCTGCTGCGGGCTGGCGGGGGAGGCGTGGGGCCGGCGAAGGGCGTAGCCTTTGTAGTGCTCTTCCTGCTCTTCCTCTGGGACCTTGGAGGGGGTGCTCTCTTTGTCCTGTGGTTCAGTCTCCCTCTTCTGCCTCGTAAGTCCCCTAAGTTGTTCTAAGCCTGGGGGGGAGTCCCCTGCAGCTGCCTGTGCTGGCGTGGGGAGCCGGGGCAGTAGCCGCTGTCACCCTCGGCTTTGCCTGGGAGAGGAGCACCTGGGGTCCCCAAGGCTGGGACTGGGGTTCTTCAGAGAAGCCTGGGAGGAGGGGCACCTTTGAGGAGCGACGCAGACCCAGGCCGCCCCCGTGGGGTGACCACGCTCACACTTAGCTTGGGGCCGCCGGCTGAGGGGCACCCCAGCTAGTCAGTTAACGACCGTCCACAACTTACAAGGCTGAGTGAATTACTGAAGGCAGAAAATACACCCATTTGAAATCATGGAGAGGAAGACGAGGTGTTCAGACAGACTCAGCAGAACAAATCAGTGAAGGGATTGTTGCCAGATGGGCCTAATCTCTGGACATGTGAAAATCAGCTTTGGTGGACACTGGGGCCGCAGAGTCTAGGGTCTCTCTCTGCTTCTGTTGAGCCTTTGTGGCCTCCCCATAAACCCCGTCTCAGAGAGAATCAGCTAGTTTTACATCCATGTCCTAAAGCTCTGTTGGCTCCTGTATTTTTACCAGTGAAATCATAAGCCAAGAAATTATTAATAGCTCAATGTCAAGTCAGGAGGAAGTATTGATCTGAAGAAAGCACTTTCCTCAATTGCTACCTGCTTTGGAAATTGAAATTGACATTAAGCCTTCTGATTCCTTGAAAGGAATAAATGGGAATCAGTAAAATAAGACTCGTTGGGGCCTAAACAAAGAAATTGGTTGGGAAAGAAAAATATTAAAAATAAATGAAAAATGGTGGAGACACATTTGAGTGGAAAAGAGTATCCACAAGTAATACTGATACCACTCCTACTAGCTGCAGTGTTGGGGGGGACCCTCAGAGAGATGACAGGAGGATTTATCAGTCATTCATCAGGGGAAGACAAAATCCCGGACAGCCGTGGGTGGTGCTGCGGGCGTGCACGGCGGTGCTCCGCAGGGGCTTGTCGGTGGAGTTCGGTGACTCACGGGCGGAGCTCATCCTCGTGTTAGCCCGGTCCCGGGAGCTTCATCTCCCACTCTCAGGAAAGGGATGCCAAGAATCTGTCACGGCAACATTTAGTGACAAAAGAAGGTAGATTGGAGCTATCCGTGGGCCATGAAGTATTTTGCTGCTCTGGCCTTAAAAAGGAAGATAATTTGGGAGTTGTCACAGAGTCCAAGGTCTTCCACTCACTACATGACATGCCTGTAAGAGACAAGGTGTCAGGGCAAGGGAAGCACTTTATTGGGAAAACCAGCAGTCCAAGAAGATGGTGGACTAATGTCCCAAACTGTCATCTAAACTTAAGGTTGATTTCAAGCTTCTTTTATATTAGGGAAGGAGAGGAACAGGAGTGGATAGAAGTCAGGAGGGCTTGACTGACCTCACACATCCTGGGTATCAGCAAGGGCCTGAGGAGAGGGTGGAACTCCTTGTCCCTGACCAGTTGACTCCAGTCATTTTGTTGACATGAGTTTGGCCATGATGTTCTTGTAAGTCCTTGACAATCCAGTCATCATTTTTGTTCATGCCTCCTTATCTCCTGGAAGAGGCGAGTTTCAGATAAGGGGCTGTTTGCATCATCTTAAGCTGTAAGAAAAATTCCTTTTGATGCTTAACAAGCCTGTGTGCAGGGCAGAGGTCTGAGAAGTTTTTTGACCCAAAGATTAAGGCAGCAAAGGAGACAGAGACAATGTGAATGCAGCGACGCCAGCTTCCTAAAACCCACTAAAGCCCTCACCATTTTTCTGCTTTAAAATCCCTATTGACTAGAGAAAAGTCCAAATGCTGGCTAGAGTATTGTGAGTATTCAGAGTAGCTGTGTTGAATTGAATCATCGTAGCTCTGCACAAAGCCATGTCCTTAAAAACAAAAAAACTTTTTAGAGCAGTTTTACGTTCGCAGAAAAATTGAGCAGAAGGTAGTTCCCATATACTCCCTGCCCCCAAACATTCAGCATCCCCACTCCCAAGAGCAGTGCATCTGGGATCACTGATGAGCCAGCACTGACACTACCCTCAAAGTCCATCATCTACATCAGGGTAAAAAAAAAAGTGGAGTCCAGAGTTACCCCGAGATCCTGACTTAGGCTTGGGGTGGAGTCTTCCATCTGTGCTCCTGGGAGGCTTGTCCTCAGCCAGCTTGGGGATCACTGAACCGTGTTCATTGTCTTCCGCTAGGCCTGCCTCCGTTTTTATAGCTAACTGCACAGCACTGCTTTCCTAACCAGATAATATTCAAGAAACTGTTTACTCACTGGATACCCTGCATTTCTAGGACTCACAAAATGTGTGTTGAATTGTTTTTGTAAAGATGTACCACTTGATTATATTTTTATACCACCATTTGGAATAAAAACTAACACTAATGTATTTAAAGTGTCTTTGGAGTAGTTCTTTGTGGAGGCTGGGGGCCGCCTTGACACTATAAGCTGAGGCCAGGGCTCCCGAAAGCCATGAAGGGGGGCCCCTCACCAATCTGCTGAACTGTCCTCAACCTGCTCATGGATTTCCAGTTTCAAGGATGTTCTCTACAGAAGCAAAGACTGCATTTCAGGAAGGCGGAGCCAGCCTGAGGTCCCCCTGCGTTAGTCCCTGGGGCTGCTGTAACAAAGTAGCGCTACCTTAGCGGCTTAAAAAGACACAAACTTATTGCCCTGCAGTCCTGGAGGCTAGAGGGCCAACATCTGCTCCTCCTGGCTGGCGTCAGGGTGTTGGCAGGGGGCCGGCTCCTCCTGAGGCCCCCGGGGACAGTCCTGTTCCTCACTCCATCCTGCTTCTGGGGCCGCTGTGTTCCTGGGCCTGGGGTCGTGTGACTCCCACCTCTGCGTGGTCACACCACCTCCTCCTCTTAAAGGACACTTGGGATTTCGTGTAGGGCCACTAGGTGGCCCAGGATCCTCTCTCCACCTCAAGGCCCTTAATGTGATCACACCTGCCAAGTCCCTCTTGTCATTAAAGCTTCCAGGGATTAGAGCATGGACATCGAGGGGTCAGCAGTCTAGATGAAGAAACAAACGCAGGCATTTGACAGGTTCACTCACCTCCTCAGCAACTAAAATCAGCTGCTTGGAGTGATGAGCAGTTTGCTTGATGAGAAGGCAGCAGCCCAGCCGAGGGGCGACTGTGCGCTGCACGCCCAGCCGAGGCTGCCTGGGTCTGACGGAGAGGAGCCCGGGGGTACTGGGGAGACAAGGGCAGGAGAGTGCAAGGGGCAGGTGGCACCTGCTTCCACAGGGACGTGGCCGGGAAAAGGCCAGTGCTGGGAATGTCTCTGCTGACCGCTGTGCCTGACTGCGAGGATGGCAGGAAGCCGAGAGGTTTGGCCGCATGTTGGTTATTATCGTCATTGCTTCAGAATAATGAGGACTGGTTCTATGCTGAGCTATCACGTTTCCAAACGGAAATACTAGATTTTCACTTTATTTTGTCCTTTTCACCTAAAGCCACACAGCTCTGAGAAACTTCATTCTTCTCTGAAGCAAGATTTTACTGCATGAACCAGAGCGTTTCTAAGCACAACAGCTACAAATACTAGAATGGAGATTCACGGCGTACAAATCACCAAGAGCCTTTCGACAAGGCCTTTTTGGGGAGGTTGAAAGGAAGGGAATATTTTTTCAAAGCACCTCAAGATTATGAATAGAAAGTCACTCAACTTAGATAACTATTAAAAAGAGAGACATTCTTCTCCTTAAAGCAATAACTGAGTAATAATGTTTTTGTCTTTGACACCAAATAAAGTCATTTTAGATTCCTTTGAGCTGCTAACGCTTGGAACTGACTTAGAAACCAGTGTTCCTGGGCCTGGTTGGAGTGTGTGGGAACATGTTCTCTTGCAAGCTTCCCATAGGGAAGGGGGCTGTGGAGCCGCGTGAAGCCGAGAGGAGGGTCCCAGGGAGACCACCCACCAGGGCCCCGGGAGAGTGGGGAGGGGCCAGAAGGAACCTCTTACATCTGTATCCTGGAGGAAGGTGCTGGTATGATGAATGTGTGACTTCCCGTGGAAGACAGTCTGCCCACCACTAGCACTTCCAGCCTGCTTGCAAAAGAAGATTCACCTCATGTCACAGCAGGAAGCACAGTGGCCAGCATGCCAGTCCTGGACTGGCCTGGGGCTCTGAAGCCCAGCACCCAGACCACCTGGGTGGGTAACCATGAAACACCGACTCTTTCTCAGCCTTGTTTTTGTTTGCTTAAGGCAGAATCCAGTGCCCCCAAATGTCATAGGGGTCTGAAGGCAGTAAAGCCTAGTGCTGAAGCATGCACATGGATTCAAATCATGTCACCCCACACGTGTGTGCCTCAGTTTCCCCATCTGAGATCAATGCTGTCACCCCTGATGACAGCCAGGGCTTTGAGCGCCTGTTACTGCCTGCACTGGGCACTATTCAGCCTGGCATGGAGCTGGTGCACAGAGGACTGTTAGCCGAGTGGCCGGGACAGTGTTTCCCAAACCAGAGGCTCTGTGACTGAGGGGAGGAGCTGGGCCTGCAGCCGGGCTGACTGCCAACAGCCGGGCACTTGGCTTCCTGCTTGGGCATGGCCGCTCTCCCTGCTTCCTGGCGACACGGAAGGCTGTTTCTCTCACACAACATGACAACACAGGGGTCATTATTCACCCCAAAGTCAGCAATGCGGTCATGGTGGGGGATGCCAGCTGATGGGGCCCTGACACTGGGGTCCCTCCTCCCCTTGCCTGCCACCGCCTGCGGCTCTGGTCGGGGGCTGCCCTGCAGTCCCCCAAGGGGCCCTTGGCTGGAGGCAAAGCTGCCGTGGCTCCCAGGCTGGAGCACCGAGATCCTTGCCTCCCTGGGAAGAGACTTGACTGGGGCCGTCCACGTCCTGGCTCCGCTCGGGGGCCTTTGGCTCAGAGATGCCCGCTGGCCACCAACGACAACATCAGCAGAGGCTCTGGGGTCCGGCCCGTGTCCAACTCAAACGGCAGCCGGAGAAGTGGAGGCGGGTTCAGGGGCCCCGAGAGCCCCGGGGGAATTCGAGGACGGGGGCCCCCTGTCCGCTCACAGGCGTTTCCCTGGGTCCTGGGGGCCGAGTCCCTGCCGCAGAGCCCGCAGGGTCCTCGCAGGATCACCGCGAGTCCCACCTACAAAACCGCAGCGGCGCTGTGGGGGTCCTCCCCGAGCGGGTCCCCCTGGAAGACACGAGTGCGGTTTGGAGGCTGCAAGTCCCAGGCCCGGGCTGCTTCGGGGCGCAGGGAGGGCGCTCCTCCGGGTCCCAGAGGCCTCCTCCCGCGTCCTCTGGAGGAGGGCAAGCGAGCTCGGGGGCGGGGTCCCTTTCCTAAGGACACGGGTCCCCTCCATGACCCTGGTCACCCCGAAGGCCCCACCTCTCGATACCATCCCTGGGCGACCGCAGGTTTTGGCTTGTGAATTTTGCGGATTGAACAGACTTTCAGGCCATAGCAGATGCTCCTTAAAATGTGGGTCCGAAGCTTCCGTCCTGCGCAGGACAGCCTCCTGGGTCAGAACCCCCGTGCTGGTCACCGCCCTCCCCTGGCAGCTGGCCTGGCTCGGGGGCGGGAGGGCGGGCGGGCAGCCGGGTGTCCTGGGCTCTCCAGGAGGCCTCACCAGGGCAGGCTGAAAGCAGGGTGAGAGCAGGTATTTCCTGCTTTTTGGCAGGAAAACAACTGCGACTGCTTTGTTAATTCTAGTCATTGCCTTTATGGATAATCAGCAAAAGAGGCTTTTCGGCGCTGTTACCTGTTGTTGCTGCTTTTCACTTGTTCTTCACCCACTGTCCCCTTGGGGGTGCCCATATCATGGGGGCCCCGCTAAGATGGGGGTCCTGAGGG
This sequence comes from Manis pentadactyla, assembly GCF_030020395.1. NCBI lineage: Eukaryota > Metazoa > Chordata > Mammalia > Pholidota > Manidae > Manis > Manis pentadactyla. The sequence goes on along the minus strand of NC_080024.1, from coordinate 154,263,435 downwards.
GGCGTGAGGAGCACATTCCCAGCGTCCAGGCGCTGCTGGGTGGGTGTCTCGCCTGAGAGTTGAGCCCTGGGCAAGTTCACTCTGGATCTGGTGAGACTGATAGAAGGCAACGGAGCATTGCAGGTAAAAGCGTTGATGCCCAGCGTTATTAGGTGCTGGCTGGTCAAGCGCTAGAATCACGTCGGCCTCCAGGGCAGTCTGCACACAGCAAGCTGGTCACTGTCCCCAGGCCCTTTCACCACCTGGCAGCCCCAGGGCACTGGGCAGAGTTCTTTCTATAGAGTCGATAACAGCTCACTGCCCACACGTGTGCACGCCTGCGCCTGTGAGCACTACATGTGCTCAGTGGGCGAGCAGACCAGGGTCAGGTGAGAATCCTGGTCATGGAACTTCCATTTGCTCTACAGTGGGGTAAAGACAGAGACCAGGGCCTCTGGGGAGGCAGGGCTGTGGGGGTGAAGGCACTGCGTGTGGAGCAGGTGGGGTGGGTGAGGCGGCTCCCTGTCCCATGCGTCGCAGCCCCGGGACCCCCAGGGCTCAGACACAGGGTGTGGAACACAGTGAACAGCGCAAAAATCCACGGAGCTGGAGCTGGAGCTGGCAGCCCTGCTCTGCAGGAAGCCTGGGGATGTTCACCCTGGGGGCTTTGCCCCCCTCACCCTGGTGACTAGCACATCCTGCCTTGGGGACACCCGAGCAGGGAGCTAATCACTGTTCTTGGACGGGGGCAAAACTGGGCCTCAATACTGTCACCTGAGCCCTGAGCGCCCTTCTGCAGAGGTGCAGGTGGGAGGCAATCAAAATCAAGGGTGGAAAACACTTTCAAAAGGCTGGCTCTCTCCTGCCTGGGCCCCCAGCCCTTCTCCCCTTTCTTCTCTTGTCTCCTCTCCTTGGTTCTACTCCCCTCTGCTCCCTGGCAAGGTTGTGAGGGTGTCACATGGGGACAGGCTGGGACCCAACAGCCAAAGGGCTCCTTTATCCTACCACAGGGCCACCATGCAGTGCCCGCTGTGCAGAGAGCATCTCCAGGAACTGGATGCCCTGCCTAGTGGGTGGGCACCCCGGAGCCTAGAGCTATTTGGGGCAGCAGCTCAAACACGGCATTGTAGTCCCGTGAGTGGCAGGCTCTGAACAGATGAGAAAACAGCTTCTGCTGGAGTCCCCGAGCCCCCGAGTCCTGGGGTGGAAAGCACAGCCAGACAGCCAGTCGAACTGCTCACTGTCAGGTGGTGGAATTCCCTCTCCAAGTCGTCGCCAGGTATCCAGCCAACACCTGAACTCTTCTAAGGGCCAGGAACTCATCCTCCCAGGGCGCCCATTTGGACATTTTAATTGGTATAAAAATTCCTTGCATGAGTCAAAATCAGTTTCCATGTAGCTTCTGCCCACTGATCTTACTTGATCACTGATTTTTGTTCAGCAGACGATTGGAAGGTCCCAGAGGTACAGGGACCTACAGAGTGACAAAAACAGGGACCCTGGACTCAGACCTCAGGCAGAATTCCCAACTTTGCCATTTTCTAGTTGTGTGAACTTGGACAAGTGACTAATCTCTGCCTGGGTCCCAGTCCCAAATTTTTTAAGGGGGGTTGAAAACATCAAAAAGTTACAAGAATTAGAGGTGCTGTCTGTAGATTGTGATAAGAACTGGGAGAAAGAAAGCTGTCATTATTTTTCAGATCATATGGAAAGAATTTATTACTTAGAAAGTGCAAAAGAATTAAAGAATAAAAAGTATCAATCACAAATTGTCATTAATATAAAATGTATCCATTTTGCTAGAGGCAACAAATGATTAGGAGATGTAATGGATATAGATGCTATTAGTAATAGGAAAAACAGCAACAAACTAAAATATTTACCAATAAATCTAATAAAAGATGTGTACACTATTTTTGAAGAAAATTACATAATTTTAAGCAAGGCCATAAAGGAGACATAGCATAAAGGCTACAAAGATCATGTATTCAAAGACAATATAAATACGTCCATTTTCTCTCCTAGTGGCTACTGCTGTGTATAAAAACACTCTGAATTTGGAGGCATTAAAAACGAACCAAGTTCATGCTCACAGACTCTGAACATTACAGTTGGGGAAGCTCACAGTGACGATGGTCCTCCCTCCATGAGTCAGGAAGATCAAGGTGACACCTTCCCTCGAGGGTGGCCCCTGGTCTCTGCATCGCTTTGAGCTCCTGCCCGTGGGATGCTCCAGGTGCTGAGCGGGAGTATGCACCTGACATTTGATCCCGGTTTAGAAAATTCTGGGTCTTCATGGTGCAAGAATGTTCCTATTACCACCAATAACACATGTATGTTGTTCAAAGAAAAATGAAGTGGTCCTAGAGAGTAAAAGAGAATGTTCCATTCGAATCACTCACATATATGTGGTGATGAGAGGTTTGTCCACTGGTGTTTATTCGTGCTGTGATCTCTCCATGGTTTGTTTTTTTTTTCTCTCTCACTTTTCAGTACGAATGCATGTCTGTGTGTTGTAAACCTACACAGCCTACTTACCTTCTTGGTTTGCTCTATTATTATGTAATCTAAAATTGTGCATTTATTTCCTGCCTTGGGAAACAGAGAACATGCGCGCGTGAAGCAGCTGGAGAGAAAATGGCAGGGACGCTTTTAGAAGGGGAGTGGTGAGCACGATGCACACTAATTCTCGCTCTGCGGGTCTCCAGATCACTCTCTCTTTGCCGGCAAGGGTCCTGCATGCAGGAAAACAACCAGACAGAAGCAAGCCTCTCCCTTCGATTGCTGGTAACCGAGAAAATGTTTAGTCAATTGTTCATGTGGTAAAAAGCCCAGGATTATTGCAACACTGACAGCTTCTCAATGGAAGTCACTCTCTCACCTTTCCTTTTGCTGATGATAAATGTGCACTTGCATTTGATTTGAGGAAAAGTCCTCAAAATGAGAGGACCTCACTTCATATCTTTTAGAGAAGAACAGGAAAAAGAAAAAGAAAACTAGTGGCACAGGTTAATTTGGCTCCAGTTGACCGTCAAATATGACCAAATAGCAACTTTTTAAAAATTGCTGACTAGACTATAAATGGCCAACAACCACATGGAGAGACACTTAACACCACCAATCAGCAGGAAATCGTCAGCTAGTCAAAACCACAGTGAAACACCACTCCACATGCATGAGGGTGGCTGTCATAAAAAACAGTGGAAAAGTACAAGTGTTGACAAAGATGTAGAGAAACTGGAACCCGCATACACTGCTGCTGGGAATGTAGAATGATGCAGCCGCTGTGGAAAACGGTTTGGCAGGTCCTCAAAAAGTGAGACAGAATGACTGCATGATCCAGCAATTCCACTCCTACGTCTATCCTGAAAAAAACAGAAAGCATCGCTCAAACAAGTACTTGTACATGGATGGTCATCATGGCATTGTTCCCAGCAGCCAGGAGGCAGAAACACTGGAAATGTCCCTGAATGGATGACGAGATAAACACAATGTGGTGCATCTACCCACTGGTCTGTTATACAGCCATGGGAAGGACAGAGGCACTGACACACGCCACCATGGGGATGAACCTGGAAACATGGTGCTCCATGAGAGAAGCCAGATACCAAAGGCCACACATCGTGTGATTCCTCTCAAGGGACATGTCCAGAGTTGGCAAGTCCATAGAGACAGAAAGCAGCCAGAGGTGGCCAGTGGTAGGGGGATGGGGAGTGGCACCAGTGCACCTGGTCATGTTAGAAGCACATGGGGATTCTGGGGCTGCCCTTCTTGCTTTCACTCCAACCCCACCTTGAGGCCAGACGAAGTGCATCAGAGACAACATAGCTGACCCTCAATGGCCATTCTCTTCTTCCTTAATAACAGCACCCTAATTTTATTAATAGAGTTGATATACCCCTTTTGCCCTTCCCCCTTCCTAGTTCCAGCTGCCTGGAAGACAGATGTGATGACTGGAGCTCCAGCAACCCTCTTGGATAATAAGGTGTTCTTGCGTATGAATGCCACCACTTGGACAGTGGAGCAAAAAACTTAAAGGAACCTGGATATTATAATCACAGACCTCCCACACCAGCATTGCACTGCCTATGGATTTCCTTTTCATGAGAGAGGAATACACATACGTGTCTTTTAAGCCACTATCATTTTGGATTTTTCTGTTATATCCAGCCCAAATTGAATGCTAAGTGACACACTTGCATATTCTTGAACCGTGAAACTCCCCCCAAAACTCCAAAAGCATGGATGAGTAATGTCATTTTCCTGAATGCTGGAGAAAGACATTATATCACAAATCATGTGATTCCTAAGATCCCCTTTAAAACAATTCTGTTCTTTCTTTGATGTTCTTTTCCTGTAGTAGCTATCTCATCCCTATTCCCTCTCCCACCCCCTCCAAATCTTTAGAACTGAACTTAACCAGCCACTTGCTTCCCAGACTGCCCTCAGTTTTATCAACCTGTGCACTGGCCCAGCTGTCAGCCGAGCACGGCAGGACCTCCAGTTGCTCACGCAGTGTGTCTCCAGGGAGCCTCAGGTCCTTCTCCTGCATTTGAGATTATGACCAATTACCGCATCTCTCTAGCCACTCACTTCTGCCCCTGACCTTGTGTGGGGGGAGTCCTGCAGTGCACAGAGCTGCCCAGCGCCCAGAGGAGTATCTGGCACCCTTGCAGTATGAGGGGTCCTCTGTCCTGCTGCACCTGTCGTTCTTGCAGAGAGTAAATGAAGTCTGAGATCTTTACCACAGGCAGAATCTGGCCGCACCAAGGTTATGCTCTGGGCTGCTGGAGTTCTTCACTCCCCTTGACCTGAACTTGGGGGGCTGTATGTTACCTCCATTTCGGCTCCCTGCTAACTGGGTGAGGGACAGGGCAGACCAACTTCAGCTGTCCTGCAAGCTACAGATTGCGCAGCGAATGTGCGTCTAGGGCTTTCTCTGGGCTTTCATTGGCTTTATCCCAAGCCTCTTGGGCAATTATTTTTGGCTCATTCTGCGAATGGCTTTAAATCAATTTCTCCTGTTCCAAATGCTTAATATAGGGCTTGTCCACATGCAGTTCTTACAGTATTATTGGAAAGTGTCTTGTTAATAAATCTTTCTGTCCCTAGCCCAGCTCTCTCCTCCTGGGAGCCGCATGTGGCCTGTCTCCCTAGCTGGGCAGGGAGGGACCCTGTGCGCCTTCTCCGGAAGAGGAACCGTTTCTCAGGCGACGTTTCCACAGTGGGGGAGGCTCTGAAAAGGACTATCCTAGAATCCCCACAGCATTTGATCTACCAGATTAGCATCAGGCCTTGGGAGTCTCTGAAGATTTGTGGACAAGAGTGGAAGTGGGCCAACCACACGTTCTGAGGGTGAAGAAAGCCCCTGGGCGGCATTCCTCCCGCTGCAAATGCAAACCCAGGTCAGCATCCCCGCTGCAGAAAGGGCCGGGTCACTGTGCTCAGGCCCTGGTCTGGGCTGTGCTGGGGGTGGGGCGCTCCGGCTCTGCTGTGTTTTCCCTCTAGTTCTGTTTCCCCCGTATAGGTTACCTTTTGCTGCTGCAGCAAATCACCACAAAATGCTTGCAACAACAGAGATCACCGACTGTACAGCTCTAGAAAAGTCTGCCTCGGGGCCGACGGCTGAACTCGAGGTGTGGGGGTCCTGGAGGCTCCAGGGAGGGTGTGCCCCGCCGCTGTCTCCAGCATCCAAGGCCGCCAGCTCCTTGGCCTGTGGCTCCTTCCCGTCTTCGAAGCCAGAAACGTGCCATCCCCTGACCTCTCCCTCCTCTGCTCCCTCCTCACGTCTTCTTTGGCTCTCCCACCTCCTTTCCTTAAGAAGGACCCTCATAACGACCTTGGGCTCACCCACGTGTTCCAAGATAGTGTCCTCTTCTCAAGACCCGTACTTTAATCTGCAGGGTGCTTTATGCCGCAGAAGGTAACACACTCAGGGCCAGGGTTTCTGGGGATCGGGACGGGCGTCTTCGTGGGGCTGGCATCCTGCTTGCCCCCCTGGGCACTGGAGACCCTGCAGGCAAGGCCTGTGTTGACCTCTGCAGTTTCGGTCTCTCCACACTCCCCATGAATTCCGGCACAAGCCCCAGATGGCTAGTCAAGGGCAGAGGACGGAGCCCAGTGACAGCTTCCCTTGAGGGCTGACTTTCCCTGCAGGGTGGCAGACACACTATCTTCAGAGAGCCCGTGTCCCTCCCTTCACCTTCTTTGGTTTTTATCCTGACTTCTGTTACCAGCGTCCGCCTCCTTTCGTGTTTGTTGATTGCATGAGAAACTTCTGAACTTACAAAGGAGCGGGGAGAGAAGGGCCGCTCCCAAGGAGCAGTGTTCTTCGGGCCCTGTGCCCCAGTGCCACCGAGGCTGGGGTCGGGAGGTCCATTCGGGGCAAGTGGGCTCTCTGGACCTGGATTATTTTAAGCACAGCGTGTGCTAGAACTGCAAATCATTTCTGCATCTGCTGGCTCTTTCCTCTTTTAGCCTGGGTTCTTTAATGGTCCTCTGTACTTTCTTTACAAAAATGACAGCCCTCACGTAATCTGTGGTTGGAAAGACAAGCTCAGCTCAGCGGTTGTTAGGAAATGTGAATTTTCAGAGTAGGAAACAGAAAGAGAACGCATGGCTTGGGTAGCTGGAGATTCTCAACAGGAACGTATGGCCATTATTCTGTCTTAAGGTGATAGTTTCAAAGCCTAGGAATTCTCTTTAAAAACAAAATCCAAAGCAGTTCATCATTTCTATTTTTTGTACCTTAAAACCTTCTCCCCCCTTAAATGATTTCATGTAATCACTTTAAATACAGTAGACAGAAAATGTGGGAGTGGGGTGGGAATTGCAGTGCACCTGGGGCTCCAATCCAGCGCTTGGCAGGAGCGAGGGAAGCCAGGCCTACTGCCTCAGGGGTCCTGGGCAAGGCCAGGGGTGCTTCTCCCAGCTCTGGAAGTACCACTGGGCAACGTGGCAGAAAGGCAGTCCCAGCCCAGACTGACACATCGAGAACCACCCCCGACAGCACGAGGAGCCCAGGTCTTCTCCAGGGCCAGCTTCCCCTCTGAGCTGAGAGACTCAGGAACAGACCCCTCTGCCCACCTTCCCCCAAGCCCGTGGGCACATGAAATTCCACAATTTGCAATGCATTCCTTTTATGTGAAGCATTACCTTCCCTTTAAAAACAGGGGAGACTGAGAAACATTGTCACTTCTGCTCTGCTGTTCCTCCGGCCTGCCCGTGGCACTCAGGCCGGCAGCTGCTTTCATTGCACAACTGAAGAGAAAGAGTCACAGCTCCACGTGGGACACATAGGATCATTTTAAAGCATTGGCCTTCTAAACAATACTGTCTTAATGTTATGGAATGAGATGAAAAACTATCAGGAAACTGGGATTCACCACTTCAGAGAAAAATAATACAAGTGAGTTGTACATTGTACATATGAAAGTATACCAGGGTGAAGGGTCTCCTCCTTTTGTCACTAAGGGGGTGGAAAGTCACAAAGGATAACCACTTAATACCATGTTTATACCCAGCCTTGAGCTGAAGAAGTGCCCCTTCACAAATTTTGCACAGACAGATGAACCTGGATTGAGAATCCTTCACATATGTACAATGGCTTCGTGGAAATCACCTAGCCTAACTTTTCTGGAGTAGAGCCACCTTCTCAGCAGGAGAGGTGCTGAGAAATAAGTGTCTTAAAAAGCATTTAAAAGTGCTTTTTTGCAATTGCAGGGTGTTCTAAGGTGCAAATGCTTGCTAGTCACTATTTTTCCCAGGTTTCTAATTTATTCAGGTGCCAGAGAAATGTGAGATTGAGTTAAACATTAACAACTACCTTGAGTGCTGCATTTTTACTGTTGATATATTAACTGTGGTATTTCAAGTTGGGAAACATGAGACCACAATACACAAATTGGAATCCTAAGTACTGGACCGTGCTCTGGCTGGGAGCTCTCCCAACAGACATAAGGAGCTGTGCTCCTTCAGATGGCGCCAGAGACCTGGACCAGGGCAAATGTTTTCCGAATCTAAGAAATGTGAGGGTCCCACGTGTGCTAGAGGGGTGAAGCGCTTTTCTCTCCTTCACTCACACAGGTTGGGACGCTCCATCCCGTCCCTGGTTGGTCTAGAGGAGGCGCACGTGCTTGCGGGATCTACCTGTGTGTACCTCCCCAGTCCTCTTCGACTACGGTTTTGTTTAGGTCAGTGTGTAATATCACATTATTATGACTAAAGATCACTCACAGATGAGCCGTGAGCCATTTGCTGTACAAAGTGTTTTCCCCTGAACTTCATGATAATCTTTTTTCTTTGCTTAGCTTTCATGTTTTTATTATGAATGCATCATCAAACTGTTCTGTTTGCCCAAATCTCCTCTCAAGACATCTGGAAGCATCAATTTTGTTTTCCTGAGTGTGTCTCTTTGGGACCCACCCCCCACTCGGTTCCAATCTGACGGTGGCCTCGGGGTCAGGTGGGCAGCAGCGCCTGGGACTGTGCTTTCTCACCTCCTTTCTGAGCTGGATCTTACTTCCTGTAGCCCACATCTGCTTTCTTGTTTTGGGGGAGCACATTTTCCAGTAGCTTTTTAAAAAGGGGAGCATGGGAGTTGATTTATTTTAGAGCTTGCCTGTCTGAAATATCTTGGATCTCTCTTTCTGTGACCCATGGTTAACAGTTTGGCTGGACATAGACTTCTAAATCGGACATTTAGTTTTCCTTCAGAATACTGGAGAATGGGGTTCCATCGCGTTTTAGTGTCTGCTGTTAAATTATGAAGCTTTTCTGATACCTGCTCATTTTTCTTTCTGGACGTTTTAAAGATGTTTTCTTTGCCTCCAATGTTCTAACATTTCTTCCACCATGTTGGGTACTCAGTGGGTCCTTTTGGTCAGGAAACTTACGTCCTTTACTTGCAGGACATTTTCTTGAATTAGTTCTTTGGTGATTTCTGCCCTTATAGATAGTATTTGTATTTCCTTTTATATTAGGCCTTCTGAACTTATTCTCTGCTGTATTATCTTTTCTTCCTCTTTTCCATATTTTTGTAGCTCTCTTCTGGAAATTTCCTCACTTTTGCCTTCGAATTCTTCTACTGAGTTTTCCATTTTGCTGTCATCTTTTAATATCCAAGAGTTCTTTTATTGTTATTCTCTGAGTTTTCCTTTGTTGAAAAACAGTATCTTGCTCATAGTTAAAATACTTCCCCTTATCTCTCTGAGAATTCTAATGATGGCATTTCTGAAGTGTTCTTTCCCCTGCAGTGCCTGCCCCTTCGCTTGGCTGTTCCGGTCTGGGTTGGTTTCTGTCTTTCATGTCAGAGAGGCACTTTCATTTCATATCAGCTGGCCCTTAAGTTAGAGTACTGGGGACTAAGAAGCTGCCTAGACACTCTGAGGATGTGGGTGGGCTTTGCGGAAGCAGGGTTCACGGTGGGGAGATCTGCTGAGCTCTGTAAATGGGAGGCCAGTGTTCATGTTTAGGAATTACTCTTAAGCTGGTCAGCTTCCCAAGAAAAGTGTCTTTCAGTCTCTTGCCTGGAGGCCTCAGGCCAGGTGCTGGAGGTGTGGGAGCAGCGTGGGGGAAGAAAGCTGAGGGTCTCTGTGTCTGCCAGGGCTCTCCTGAGAAGCAGAGCCAGTAGCATGTACATGTGTAGAAAGGCGTTTTAAGGAATTGGCTTATGTGATTATGGACCCGGCACTTCTGAAATCCATAGGGCAGGCTGGCAGGCTGGCGACTCAGGCAGGAGTTGATGTTACAGTCTTGGAGCAGAATTGCCTTTTTTTCTGGGAAACCTCAGCTTTGCTCCTAAGGCCTCCAGCTGATTGGATGAGGCCTGACGGTAGATGTTCTCCACATCTACAAAATACCTTCGCCTACACTTAGGCTTTGATTAATTATCTGGGGTCTATGGCTGAGCCAAGCTGACACATAAGACAAACTACCACAGCCACCCTATCTGATTAGGCTGTAATTCATCAATAACCAATAATTAATTCAGTCACTATTGAGCAGCTAGTTGATTGTTCTTGGCCTTTAGTTTTCTCTTCAGCCTGGTGGTCCTGCTCTCACTGTGTGTGATGTCTCGCAGGTGGGCCGGGTCACACTCCGCAGAGCAGGGAACCTCAGCCCTTCCCGGGGAGGAGAGTGTTAGGTCACCTGGATAGCAAAATAGGGACAGATAGGGGCTTGCTTAGAGACAAACCCATGTATTTTACTGCCTCGGTTCATCTTGCTCCTTCCCCGACATGCTGAGTCATTTGTCAACTGTCTATACATTTTCCAGATTTAAAAATCATGTTGCCTCTTGATTAAATCAACTTCTTTGTAAACAGTTTGTTAGTATCCATTTGCTGTCAGTTTGAAAGTCATAAATGAGCCTCTTGAATTAAATAGTACTTAAAAATCCTGAAGGATTTCTGTTTGGAAAAACTGAACTTGCATTTCTGTGTAATTAAAAATAATAAAACAGTCTCCAGATTAGATGCACTAATTTAGCCTCAGCTCCCCCCAGTTCATCTGAATTCAATCCGTTAAACACGAGAGTTTTTATTGATTTACTGTCATTTGAAATGTCTTTTTCTCTCTTTAATATATAGCCTAAGAGCTTGTTGTCAGAATGACAAGTATTATAAAACCCAGATTTTCTTTGGCTGTATAAAATTTTTAATACAAATCATTAACCAAGCTATATGCAGTAAGATGTTCCTCACAGCGTTATGTAAAATGGCAAGAACTGGAAGTACCATAAGTGCCCAACATTAGACAAATATGAGTTCATAACGGAACAGCATCCCCATGATCTGAGAACTGTGCTCAGTCATCAGAATGATAATTATGTAGCTTATATGGGTAACACGGGAGGCTGACATGGTATAAAGTTAAGTTGGGAAAAAGCAAGACTGCTGGACCGTGATGAGGAGCACAATATAACACGCACATGAATAATAAAGAAAACCACAAAACCACTGTAGCTGTGTTATGGTGGAGGGTTATGAGTAATTTTTTCCTATTTGTTTTCCAAACTTACTATAATGTGACTTTTATAGTATTTTACACAAAACACATATTCACTCAATAAATATTTACAGAAACTGTGTTGGATCCTTGTTCTAATGCCTACATTGTTCCTTTAGATAATCCTCTGGTGGTTTTATTTAGAAATCAGAGCAAACCAACCCCAAATGCAGTTTGTAATTTTTTGTGCCCGATTAGAGGAGCAGTTGGGACACGCGGTGACCTAGAGGCTCGTGGCCCGCGCACCAGGGTGCTCTGTGGGGAGCAGGCGAGCAGCCCTCCTGCCCTTCGGTGGCTGGGCTCCCAGGCTCCCAGTCTGGGGCCTGGCCAGACTACTGGGTGGCTCTACGCAGCAGCTCCCTGGCCCCAGCCCAGAAATGCAGCCCTGGGCCCTTCCAACGGCAGGCAGGCAGGAGGCCCTGGGACTCCTTCCCTCCTCGGTCTGGGGAAGCCTGTAGGGTGAAACATTAATCACTGGGGGGCCCAGGCGGGAAGGTGACAAATGACGGGAGAGTTTGCTCGTGGTTATCGGGTGATGAATGAAGATGAGAAGAAACTCAATTTTCTTCCAAGAAGCTGAGCAGACTTCTTGAAAAGAGCCATTTTGCTATGGGAACAGACCTCAACACCAATGAAATCCCAAGGAAGTGTGACATTCACAGGTCCTTCATGTCCTGCCAGGGTTCACCCTGTGGCGGTGAAGGGCAGGGAAGGATGCTAAGTGTCACCGACCGGCCGGCAGCCCCACACTCGGCCTGAGAACAGATGGGAGCGCCGTGGTCTTGCCGCCGAGAAGGGGACGGTGGTCCCAGCGCCCGTGCTCCTGACACTGTGCTGGAGCCCTTGCGAGGGAGCCCGCAGGCCCTTCGCGGAGCTCCAGGTCATGCAAAGAGCGGGACTGAGGGGCCAGAGCTGGTCGGGGAACCTCCATCATGAGGGGCCTCGATGCCCAGCCCCAAGTGGACACATTCCCCAGCGGCGGCTGGAAGGCCTTTCCGCCCGCCCTCTCCGGACTGCACTGTCCACATGGGTGGAGCTGGGCACTCGCCTGGTGTCCTCCGGCCACCACCACCCGAGATGGAGCTAAATGGCATAATGCCCCTCAATTTGTGCAATGCACACGTCACGTTCTGCAAGGTAATGTGTTAACCAACCACTGCCCCCAGCGCTGCTCGGGTTTTCCAGATTCCAAATCTCTTTTGCATCCACTCCTCCATTTATTACACCCCAACCTGTCCTCGCAGGCACGATGGCCCCGCTGTGCAGTCCGGTTCCAGGCAGATGCAAGGACTGGTGAGGACGACTGGTTGCTCTCCAAGCAGGAGCTTGAAAGCCTGCCCAGCCTCTCGCTCTCTGTCACTGATTGGCATTTACTGGCACCACCTTGTGATCGCCTAATATTTATCTCACATCTAATTTATAATCCTGATTACTATGAAACATACTGATACAGGCAGGACACAGCGTGCACGCGGGGAGAGGGCTACCGTCTGCGTTTGTCCCTCGCGGGGCTGCCCTGTGGGAGACGCGCATTTCGGGCCCCGCCACGTCTGCTCATTCTGCAGATAGGCCTGCGGTGGCCCAGCCCCGACAGTAAAGGAGGCGTCTGCTCACCCATGCAGCAGTTGATTAACACAAATAATAACCAACATAGCTTAAAAAAAGTGGCTCATTGTACAACTTCTGAAGTTCTTTAGACATTTCCTTAGATGCTGGGGGCAAAAAGATCAATAAGACCCGAATCAGCCCCCAGGAGTTGCTGGCCTGAGAGGGTCAGTAGGCCTGAGTGAGCCGGAGTGACGGCAGAGCCTCCAGCCCTGGGGGGGGCAGTGGGGAGGCTCCACGCCTGGATTTCAAGCGAAGCAGCTTGGAGAGACTCACCTCTGGCCAAGGGAGAGGCCCACAAACCTACTAGAGCAACAGGCAAGCAGGCCTCTGCTGCAGCCGGAATCAAGGGCCGCCGGCAATCGGGGAGTCGGGGGAAGTGAGGCGAGCAGTGCGGCCAGGAGCTCCGAGTGATGTCCTGAGAGCTCTGGAGGGATCACATGCTCATTGGTCTGGGAAATGGACACAGGAAATCAGCCCCCAGCACAAGAATGGCTCCCGGCGGGGCCGGAGTGGAGGTAAGGAGCCAGTCTGAGCATTGTAGCAGGAATCCAGGTAAAAGGCGATGAGCCAGCAGTCAGGCGGCAGCAGGAACGTGGACAGGAAGGGCTACATGTGTTATATGCATCATATCATTCTGTGTGACTATGTACAAATAGACTCTTGCATGTTATATACAACGTATGGAATACATAATAGTGTAATACATGTAATCTCATTCGCTGCCCTGAGGTTCCTGGGGGCAGGTGGGGGCCTGAGGAGGGCAGGTGCGGCCCTGCTGCGCCAGGTGCCCAGCTTCCCCGGGCTCTGCTCCCACAGGCGGCGGCACCTGCCTTCAGCCCCGGGAGGGGAGGGCGCGTGACTCTGCCAGGGCAGGCCTGAGGGCCGCAGGCGTCGTCTCTTCCTCGTCTTCCACCTGGTCTACATCGGCTGCAAACCCGTTTGTGACCTTCCAACACTGTGCTTGGAAATGTCCTTGCTTGGCTTCTCCCACCCATTTCCCATGGCTTTCCTCAGGTCTCGAGTTCAGAGGGGGCTTCTCTAAGTACCCGGAGAGAAGGCAGGTCCCAGGAGGAGTCTCTGCCCTCTGAATTCCTAGAGTCCCTATTGTCTGCACCCCACGCAGGTGTTCAGTAGGTATGCTCCGTCTCAGAGTTGTTCCCATGTGAGTAGATCCTGGGATACAGGTCCTAGTTTTCCTTAACTTTGGGTTAGAGAAACGTAACTCTTGCAACACTGTAACCCCTGGGAGAGGCTGGTCAGAGGGCACACCTGGGTCTCCCTAGGCCAGGGTCCTCGACCTTAGCACTATGAGCATGTGGGTGGTGACTGTCATCAGGGGCTGAGGAAAATAACCTCGGTGGCATGCCTTCATAGACCCCAATCCTATCCAGGATTTTCCACCATTGCTTTCTTAAAAACATAGTCTCTTCTGGATTTCTTCTGTGGAGCCACCTTAGAATAAACTGTGGAGCTCCCATCGTATCTTACATCCCGACAGAAGCTACCAAATCCACCTGGAGAGCTAAGGATTGCTCGACAGCAGCCAACAGAAACTTCTAAGGTACAAATGCAGATAAAGACTAAGAACTCTGAACTTGAGTGTAGTTGACAGTGACATTTAGGTAACGATCTTTAGAAAACTTGAGTAAAAGTTCCCTGTGATTGTCGTGGGGCTGTGGTGACCGGCTGCCAGGCCAGTAGTGTAAGGAGGGTGACATACTCATTTGGAGAGAAGCCGAGCTATTGTCCTGGCTTGGCAGCCGTGTGAGATGTGGAGACGTCTATCAGTTAGAGAGAGAGAAATCATGACTTCTCCCCTCGTCGGGCTGAGGTTAGGCCAGGACGTGTGGAATTCAAAACTGGAGCCCCATGGAGAAAGAGAATAAAATGTGAGGGTGATGGCTACAGCACAACTTACTGAGAAGCCGATGGCGGCAGGACGCGATCAGCGCAGACGTGGGACAATGTGTGGGCAGACAGTACAGTGTTCTGACCCCAGGAGGGAGCAACAGTCAAGAGAATGCGAAGTGCCCTCACGCTCTTCTATACTGAAGGTGTTTCAGGTCACCCCATAGCTTCTTAACCCACTCTGTGGCTCTTTCTCTATCCCACTTGCTCTTTCAAAGCACAACATTCTGAATGATGGGGAAAAAGCATCTTTGTTTTCTTTCCTTTAAATACTACTATGAATTTGAAAGGACTTAACAGGAATTCAAACTACCGACCCCAGAATTTCTTCACTCATTTTTACTGCCTGTTCCTTTGATTATTTGTTCACAGGGTGGGGACCTAGAAGGCAGAGGGTTAGGAGTTGCATTAGAGATCAGTAGGCACCAGTGGGGATTCAGAACTTATGCTATATTCCAGTGACTTAGGAAAAGCAGGGTCTACAACTCCCAGCTCAGATGTCTATGTCCTTAATGAAGAGAGGATGGAAAAAGGTTGTAATTTTAAAGTTTCTGCAATTTCCTGCCTCTTAAGAGATAAGAGGTTGAGTTTATCTTTGAGGCCAAAAGTCTTCTGGGAAGCCACCCCGGTGGGAACCGACCCTCTCTGGGAAGGAGATATTTGAGACCATTGGGCTCCGGCTGCAGGGAGTTAAACTCTTTTGCATAATAATGTAAAGGCTGTAATTTTTGTGGTCAGAGTCACATCTCTGCATATTGTGATTCTTTAATTTTCTTTCCCAAATATGGTTTTAGGCTACAATGTGCCAATATTTTATTTCTTACAAATTTTTGTGGAGTTGGTGCATATTTCCTTACAGGTGGTGTCGAGAAACGGTCTATAAACTACAGGAAATCCGTGCAGGCCTGGCCTTCACTTCTCTGCATGGAAGGGGAGGCCACTGATAAAGACAAAAAAGTCAGGAAGCAAGGTAGGGCCAGATTCAAAAGGGGTGGGATGCCTGGGCTTGGGGTGGCCTAGCTGAGAGGCCCAGAGACATGTACTGGACTCAGTAAACGGGTCTCAGCAAATTTAAAATGAATGACCACAGTGGAATTAAACTAGAAAGTGATAACAGAAAGCAATCTAGAAAAGCCACAAATATTTGGAAATGAAATAAAAAGCTTCTAAAGAGGAGCTTGAAAGTATTTTAAACTGAATAAAGATGAAAATAAAGTGTGTCAAAATTGCAAGAACATTTATACTAAATGCCTGTATTAAGAAAAGGGGAGATCTAATGTCAGGCATCTAAGCTTTCACCATATCAGCTAATCACAAGGCCCTGTCAGTTCTACTTCCTAAATATGTCTTAAATTGGTTTACTTTTCTCTGTTGTTGTACCGCAGCCTCCTAACCAACCCCCCGTCTCCAGTCCTGTTTTCCTCCAACTCCACATCTCAGTCCTTCTGTCCACCTGCACCTGCTGCTCCACCGTCCTCCATGCATTCCTGACTTTGGTCAACACTGGTCACTTCCCAGCATCCAATCGCTCTTTCAGCTTAACAACAGCCCTGAATTCCATCTGGGGACCCGTGTGGCTCCTGGGGAGCACATACTTACGCTGGCTCCCATAGTTACTTAAATACCCACACTGAGAAAGCTCATCTGCTCTCGTGGCTTCAGCTGCTTGAGACCGCGGTTCCTCCATCGCGAGGGTTATTGGGATTCCCTGCGAGGCTCCAGGGCCTCCCGTTTCGTCATCGTCCCATCACGGAAGGTGCTGGGGCAGCTCTCTGGCAGTGAATCTGCCAGGCTTTTCTGGTGGGACTCTTGCAAAGGATCTGGGTGCTTGCCCAGTGCCCGACGAGCAAAAGCAGTAACTTGGCACAAGTGTGAGTGAAACATGCCTAACATGGCGAGGACATGAAACAGATGCGCATGAAAAAAGGAAAACAAAGTGGAATTTATCTAAATCTAAGCAGCACCAGTCCTGCGATAGTTCTGCTTGAATCAAGGAAAAGAAACTGGCTGTCTGACCAAAAGAGGAAATGCTGTGTCTTGCTTCATCTATTTTAAAAAATTGCATGAATTCTTTTTCCCAATAATACAAATAATTCATGTTCATTATGGACAATTTGGACATTTAAAAACTATATAAAGCAAAGGGATCACCCAAAACAATACGCAAAGTAGCCATCGGTCATGTTCGGATGCATTTCCTTTCAGATATTTTTGTACACGTAACACAGAGGCATGTTTTCCTGTTCAAAATTCAAAGGTACGTTTTTTGTATATTATTTTTGTTCACATACATGACTTTTTAAATAACTTTCCATGTTGTGGATATGCTGTAACTTTTAAGAAACTATTTTTCTGCTGTTGGGACATGTAGGTTTCCAAGTCCTGACTGACCGGGGGAGCCCCTGCATGAGCGCGTCTCTGCGCGCCTCTCCTGCCTCCCAGGCACCGCTCCGCGTCGGGACCCTGCCCTCCTTCCTGGAGGAGGCCCCTGGGCGCAGCCCGCCTCCCTGGGGCACACACAGAGGAACTCCCCCTCTCCCCTCCATCCTGAACAAACAAGAGCCCCTCTCACACTCCCCGTGCCGGCCCCTCCCTTTCTCCACTTCCCTGCATTGATCTTTTCCCCTTCATTTGACCTTGGCGACAGCCCCCCCCTTCCTTCTCTACCGCTCGCAGGGCTCCGTTGGGCATCGTCCCCACTCCCCAGGCAAAAGAGCCCTCTCCAAGGTTGCCCTCCGCCTCTGCCCGCCCGCCCCCTTCTCCGTCCTCATCCCCTCCGACCTGGCAGCGCTCAGCGGGGCGCACCTTCCTTCCAGAAAGTCCCCTCTCCCAGCTTCCAGGATGCGGCCCTTCGCGGTTCTCCTCCTCCTCCCACATCCTTTCTGGCCCCTCGTCCTCGGCCTGTCCCCAGGTCTCGGGCCTCCGCCCGTCGGCACCTTCTCTGCTCCTCCTGTTCTCTCCCAGGACCGGCACTACCAGGGGTGCGCTGGTGACTCAAACTTACTCCCTCTTCAGGCCAGGCCTTTGTCCAGGCTCACAGATCTGCCTGCCCACCTGGTATTCCCTGGACGTCTTCGGGCATCTCACACCTAGCGCCGCTCCAACAAAAGCCCTTACTTGCCCTCCCGAGCGCCCCTGTCCTCTGCCCTTCCGGCAGCCTTCTGCGAGTAACCACCACGGCGAGCCCCCTGGTTCTGCAGGGCAGACGTGTAGGACTCGGGCTGCATTCCTCTTTTTCTTGCCTTCGTATCCAACCCGCCACGAGGTCCATTTCTCTGTCTACAAAACATTTCTGGGTTCGGTCGTGTCTCTACGCCTCCAGGACCCTTTTCTTTCCTAAGCCTCCCCCACGTCTTGGCCGCACGACCTCAGCAGCCTAACCCACTGCCCTCCAGGCTTTGCGCCGCGTCCCTGTACAGCCCATCCTCCACACGTCACCCGGAGTGCCCGCCTCACCGGCGCCCTGGACTTGCACGTGTGTAAAGGCCCGCCTTGCACTGCCTTTTCCATCCCGCCGCCGGCGGCTCTCCCAGGGGCTCCTAGCGCTCGGCCCCCCGGGCCTCTTGCTCTCCCCCGAGCACGCCAAGAGTTCCCGCCCAAGAGCCTCCGCGCTCGCCGTCCCTTCTCCTCGGAACATTCTTCTCCCCTTCAGCACATGACAGCCTCCTTACCGTCCAGGACTCAGCTCACAGGCCACTTCTCCAGTTAAAAGTTGGCTCTCCCTTCATGTATCAACTCCAGAGTCTGAGAAACTCGCACATATATGTAATCACCCAAAAACAAATACAAATAAACAAAAATGCCAACTGAAAACATCCAAAGCCCACCGACAGTGGTATTAATTGCACAGTGAAGTAGGACAGCGGAGGGAGGGGGTAACGACCGCTACACCGAGAGCGTCAGCGTGGTCAGACTTCCAGAAATAACACTGACTGAGAGTCACAGAACACGTAGGATAGTGAGTTAATTTATGCATAAACATACTGTATAAGAACATCCATGCACATAAGTGATAAAACTCTAAAGACAAGATTAACCAAGTATTCAAGAGCGTGGGCAGGATGGGAATGGGATCAGGAGGCGCTAACGGAAGTGGAGGTCCTGGTGGCGGGGTGCCTCTCAACTGGGATGGCAAAGACTTTGCTACATTTTTATGCTTAAATTGCATATATATACTTTATAAACTCTTTTGAATCCATATTTTTCACGATAAAAAGTTTTTTAACAGGATGGGACTACACAGCAGCATAACTGTTTTTCCTCATAATCATAAAAAGAATGTGATCTACCTTGACTCCGAGTATCTCGGGTCCCTTGCCGTGAATGAAGGCACTGGATTTGCTGGCTGAGATCTTTTTGTTCTATGTTCTGTCACCCAGCAAAGAGCAGGCAGGTCTGCAGGAACCTTGAGAGCACATCTGGTCTATCTCCATGCTTTCCAGAAGAATTGCCAGTTAATTAAAACCAGCCCCGGCAAAAAGGAACCAATTTGATCTGGGAATCCCACTCTCCCTTTCCCCGGAAGAAATTACACAGCCTTGTTATAGACTCAACCCTGTATGTCTGAAAAATTCTTTCTTCTGACTTTCACAGATGCTCTATACTTTGGGGCCTCTTCTCTGACAATGAGACAATGCACTCAAAGTTGAAAAGTTCTGGGAGCTCCTGCCAGAAATGTCACGGTCCCAGCACCCCGATGGAACCCCATCCCCCCACAGCACAGCAGGGCAGAGCAGCAGCAGGGAGCCGAAGGGGCGTCTGGAGGGGGAGCTTCCAGGAAGGGGGCTCCCGCTCTCCTTGGCCCTTCTTGCCAAGGTGAAAGTACAAATACAATTTTCAGTGGTCTCTCAAAGGAGAACCTGCCTGTTGTGAGTTAATGTTTTTAGATGGCAGGGAAACTCAAAACCATATGCTTCCATATACGTATTTTCTGCTAATGTAGAACAAGCATTCAATTTCTCCTAACCCCCCAAGTTGATCTGCACTTGAAATCAGGTTGACTAGAGCTAAATTTAATCATTGTTGAATGACCTGACTGCATACATGCCATCTGGGGTATTGAGTATCCTACTTTATGATGTTTTTATTCTCAACCTCATGCCATTATTTCCTTAGGGACCACAGAGCAATAGTAAGCAGCACAGTAATGCAATGCAGTAAATCTGGTTAAAGAGACATAGGACTAAAATATACTTCGTTTGTTTCATCTCAGTAGCTCCATATACAGTGTGGCTTACTTTAATTTTATGAAGTCTAAAAATGAGTTCTTAGGAAGAAAAAGGCAGGCTGAATTTTGTGCTCTTGGAAACAGAGCTTGCTCTGTTTTATTACACATAAAAGGTCTTTGTTTATAGATATACCATGAAAGTCTAGGTCATAATCACTGACTTTATAGTTACCCTGGGCCCGAACAAGCCTGCTGAGCTCCCGAGGAGGCAGATCGCACGGCTACAGGGAGCACTGGTGCCTCTGGCTGCCCCATGACTTTGCTGTCTACACAGCAACTGCCTGGTCTGCGGAGGATCAGCAGGGATGTGTGCTGGCACAGATAGACTCTGGAAGCCTTGCTCGTGGCCTGGCTGTGGGAAGAGGCCATACAGGCATGGACAGGAGGTGGGCATCCCTGGGAGCTCCCGGCAACATGCCTAAAACACGGGCTGAGTTCCGTTCCCCAATCATTCTCCTCTTCCCATGCGCAATACCAACATGACTGCGAGTTCTGTTCCCATCTTTCTCAAACAGTTCAGCTTTTTGGTAACTATTTCCTGTTTCTCTGGATTATTTGGGGTGCACGAGGGGATTTCACTCCTCTCTCTTTCAAGTGTATATGATATGCTGGGAGCCAGCCATTTCTTAATAACCTTCCTATTGCACACTTAAGTACTCGTATTTGCTTTTCACATTAATAAAGGAATACTTTCTGATGCACTATTGTTCTTTAAGCACTTAACCCTGAAGCAGGTGGTTGAAGTTATAAAATAATACCTTAGATTGATATTGGTCACAAGTAGCTTGTCAGGGGACTCCAAAGGCCTATCTCTTAACATTCTTATTATGTGGTAAGTATTGAATTAAACTAAGTTTGAAGCAGAAAGTATAAACTATTGCTTTTCTCAGAACTCACATGGTTTCTTGTTTTTGGTCTTTGGTTCATTTTCCACAGTACACTGGAACCGCTCTAACAGATAGGTTCATTTACAGTACATTCAAATTTGGTAAGAAAACCATTAAGGAATTTAAAAAGCAATTGGATTGCTGTCAATACATTGTTTTTCCTTTTTTCCCAAAGGAGGCATATATAGGCTGCAGAAACCTCAATCTTGTGTATAGAAATGTTTATGCAGTTTTAAAGAATCATGTGGTTTCTCCAGTGAACTGACACTTATGTTATCAAAGATTTCTTTGTCTACAGTGTTGGAAGCTTTAAACAGTACCAATAGGAAAAATAAAATATTTAATGCAAAAAAAAATTCTTAAATAATATGGTTGAATTTTTCCTGGTTTTGAGCTTCCCATGAATGGAAACTCATGCATGTTTTGCATCTTATTATTTGTAAGGTTCATAAGGGCCATTTAGTATGTCTGAGCCATTGTGAACAGTAACAGCCTGAAATCTTAGATGTGTGCATCTATTTCTGGACTCTATTCTGTCCCAGTGCTTTGTCAGTCTGGACGCCAATACCATGTATTTTATGATAGTTATGTATTAATTTTGCTTTCTGAAGAGCAAGTCCTCCTCTCTTATTTTTAAAAGTCTGTTTATTCTTGACTTCTGCATTCCTATATCAATTTTAGAATAGGCTTATCAAGTTCTAAAAATAAACAAGTTGAAATTGGGATCAAAATCGCATTGAATCTTCCCATTATTGAGTGAACATGGTATAGCTCTCCATGTACTTTGATATTTCTCCCTAAAGCTTTTGACAACGCTTCTGATACTTTTATTATTTTTGGTATTATAAACTAAATTCTTGGATTGGGTTTCTTGGATCACCTTGGCTAATCTGGGCAGAGATGCATGGGGGACCCTTTTCAGGGATTTTGCCCCTACTCTTATCACACTCAAGCAGGACACCCCACAGTCCCTTGGGGGAGGGATGGGGCAGTTACTGATGGCTTACCTTTACCATAGGGCACAGCCCTAGGGTCCCACTGAATCATGTGAGAGGTGCAGGGTGAGGTGGGCATCCCGGGTAGGATCCTGCCCTCATCAGGCCCTGGGCTTCTCCATTTCTGCTTCGCTGACTCAACATCATCAAAATGAGGCTTTGTTTCAAGTCTGGGTTATCAAACAGCTTGAGAGCAAAAGTGATTTTAAATTATGTTTACATTTCTGGTTTTTTTTCAGGGTTTATACTGGTAATTCCTTATGTCATTTTGGTTCTTGGATGTTTCTATGAACTTTGTCCATAGAAACATAGAAATATTTGTCCAAACATTCTTGTTTTCTGTAAGGAGGTTGAATAACCTAGTCTGCCATTATTAAAAACAGGAGCTCCAACACAGTAGCTAGATTTTAAAGTCCAATTCAGACCCAAACAAGCATTCACCAAGTTCAGAACTGAAGGGAAAAGGAGGTGAGGGAGACTCTGTTTGTCTCAAGAAAGTCCCATATTCATTTTAGCTAAATGATTATATTGACATATGTTCCCCATAAGTACAGACCCAGAATTTTATTTCAAGGCAGCTTAACTCATGTTCTTCAGAGATTTAAATATTTTATCCCTAAATTATTTTAGTGGTAAGATAAGTAGATATATAATAAACCACAGAACCAATTATGATTTGCCAAATATCTCCTTGAATAAGTCTGCAGATTTTTACTTTTTATACAGGGACACAGGATACCAGTTAGAAATCCTATCACTCTGGAAAAAACTAGTGGAACAAAAATATATTATACACATACTACATGTAATTTATTTTATCTCTGAATGTCAATAGCAAAACATTCTTTGAATACTTAAGCTCAGAAATTTAATAATGAGTATACAGTAGTAGCCAGGGTGATCTTTGTGGAATATAATAAACATTAATGCATTTTATTTTTTTATGGAGACTGGGAAAATTTTCCCTGACAGGAAAGAGAGTGAAAGATATATGTAGTATTTTAAAAATCAATCACAAGCTTTCATCTTAAAAAAAAAAGCTGATAAGCTAAGATGACCAACTGTTTTTCTGTTAATGTTTAGTGATAGCAGTTTCTAGAAATTAAAAAACTCACAGAGCAAGAGCTTAGGGTTGAAATATCCTATTCCCATTAGATATACTCTCCCCAGGTATTTATTTCCTGGTTGTATTGAATGGTGGTGTCCTTCTGCCCAGATCACCGATGTCCCTGCGACCTCACTGTCCCTTCCAACGTCCCCGCTCCCACCACACGCGGATGTTTGAGGAGGGCTCTGGGCTTGCGTGCTGCACTCCTGCCGTCTCTGCTGCATCTGCCTCGAATTGCAGCCGCCACCACAGACCTCTGAGACCAAAGCCTGCTTCCCCCAGGCCTCCTTCTCCTGGATGTTTTACTGACACTAACCTTGCCATCCTGTCCTGGGCTCGGACTCAGAAATCTCTGCTTTCTGACCTTACCTGACTGCACCTCCAGCCTCCACACCTTCTCCTTCTCACCAGTCTCTCCGTGTGCATCTCATGCACTCAGGACTGTCATTTGTGTTCCTCTCTTCGACCCCTGTGCCCTCACACGCACCTTCAACTAACATTCCTGCGTGCACGGCTGCCCAGACTGTACCGCCCTATCTCTGGGCTGTCTTCACCTGGACCTTCCAAGCAAGCCAACCCGGCCCAGGATGAATGGAATCAGCCGTCTTCTTGCTATGTTGTCCCCACCACTCTTCCACCTTCTGCATTTTTAAAAAGCAACATTCTTCTTGCAACAGTTCAAGACTGAACATCCACTTCACCCAGGACCTCGGCGCCCGGTAAGGCGCCACCTACAGCCGTGGTCCCGACAGGTCGTTCCTCGGCTGGCATTCTCTCCGTCCTGTTTCTGGGACGGTCTCCAGGGGGTTTCACCGCCTGCACAGAACTCCCTCACCGCTGCGGACGGCCGGGCCTGCAGTCCCTCGGGCCCCCCACGAAGCACATGCCCAAACGCCCCAGAATCGGTTCTCTCTCTGCTCTCAACACAGGGCCCTCTGCCCGTTCCGTTTCTTCTTTCTGGAATGCCCTCTTCCCATTCCTTGGGCGTCCCACCCTTCAGGGTCCTGGGGCACTCAATGCCCGTCTGCAGGCAACAGGAAAATCGTGTCCCTAGGGAGACGACTAAGGGGCCAGGGCAGAATCCTCTTTCCAGGAAGGGGATCATCAAAGAACAGTACTGTTAACAGGTAAATGAAAGTAGGGATCAGGAGAGCCGCCCCGCCCATCGCTTCCGATCCCGCCCCTCGAATCCACTAGCCGCGCGGCTCCATCACGGCGCGGACACTGCTGCTCAGGGTCCTCAACGCCCGCGGCGGGAGATCCAGGCGTGGACTCCCAGCCTCCTGGGCGGCCACAGCCGGCTCCCTCCACCCGGTGGGCAGTAACTCCCTCCTCCCGCGTGACCCAGCCCAGCGCCTTGGAATCGCCCTCAGTACCCCTCTTTCCTCAAATATCACAATATGCCCAGAACTGCCACCTCCCATCTCCTCTGCCGCCACCGCGGCGGCACCGGCCACTCCATCTTTGCCGCGGCCTCCTCGCTGCTTCCGTCCCCTCTCTCACTGTCCCCTGCCCCGTCCATTCTCAGCGCAGCGGTCACAATGACCCTGCCGAGTCCTAGGCCAGCTCTGGCTCCAGTCCCTCTTCGCTCAGTGTAAAGGTCACTGCCCGCGCTGCGCCCACAGGCCCGGCACGAGGTCTCCTCTTAGTCTCTCTGCTCTGGCTCACTGCACCCCAGCCCCTCCGGGCGCCCCGACGTTCTCTTGGGCGAGAGCCTGGCCCTCAGGCCGGGAGAGGCCACCCTTCAGCTGTCCACGCAGCTGACTCCTTCACGTCCCCGCGGAGGAAGCCGACCTTCATTCTGTCTCGGGTGGCTCTGGGTTTCCTTTTTCCTAAACTTGTCACTCGCTAATACACTCTAGAATGTGAGGGCAGCGCTGACAAACCCCAAGTATCTACCCTAGCGCCAGGCACGAAGCTTCTGTCAGGTGGAAGAGCGAAGGCCTTCTGAGAACAAACTGTGGAGTGGTGAGCCCTTCGCTGGTTTACACGGGCCCGGCAGCAAAAGCAGCTCAAGACATGGAGCCACAGACGTAAAATAACTGGTAGTTTATCTAAGGCCTTCCAGACCTATACAGTCATTCTGACATGTGAAAGATACACATATTTGAAATACCTTTTTTACATTTAAAATAATATACGACATAGGATACAACATTGACATTTTAAGCGTCAGTAAACAATGACCATGATATTTTTAAACATTTATAAATATTGAGCATTCTTAAGTATCAACATACCCAATATACTGTCAGTTCCACCAGAATACTAGATGATGGACAATTTTAAAAAAGAGCAAAAAAATGATTAGTGAACTGATTAGTCAAATAAAATCTAAATTTTTTGATTTTTGTCAAAAATCATTGACAAACCCATATTTTTAACCTATTTGCTACAGTGAGCAACAAATACAAATAATTATAGTAGTACATAATAGACAAATACAGTGAGCAACAGAAGCATGTTTACATCTCTATGAAAATGATTTTTAGCATTAATTCTGACATATTGCCATAGGTTTTCAAATGCAATAGCTGATCTTTTAGGATTCTGGATATAGAATCCTAAAATAAAATCATTTTTTTATTTTACTTAAATGGTTTTAAAATTATAATGGTTTTAAAACTAACACACGACTGGAATGTGAACAATGATTTGGGGGCAAGGTAGGGGCATGGTCCACAATGTGTATAAATCACCAAATGCTTAAGGAAATAGAGCTTTCCCTAATAAAACTGGAGTCATCCTGGAATCCAAAATTACAAGCTTCAAAATGAACCAAAATCTTCATTGATTTCTCCAGTGAATTTGAACCCAGCAATTTGGTCTGGAACCTCTTCTCTGAACATAGAATAGTAAATAAACAACCTATGTTATCTCTGTAGTAAGTCATATATATATATATATATACACACACACACACACACATTTATATGTATATATATTTTGGGGGGTGAACTTCCACTAGGATGAATGTTTTAAGATGAAAAATAAACCTACTTTAGACCAGAAAGTAGACTGCACCTAACATAAGCAGGAGTCACCATGTAGGTTATTTAGAATGAATATGCAATCCTACAACCGGTAAGGTCTAGACAGTAACAGTGGAGGAGGAGCTAGCCAGATCATTTATATGAAGAATTGGAAGATAATGTACATCACTTAAGCAGTGGATTTATCTTTTTAAGTATTTTGCTTAGTCTAATAATAAGTCTTCGTTCCCTATGGCCTGATTACGGGACAGTAGCAGAAGGCCTAGGAATACACGGAGAAGAGGGGTGGACTGGCTTCAAGGATGAGGACATGCTGCTGACAACTGGGCGACCAGGTATATATGCCTTTATTAACAGCACTTTCATAAACAAGTATTTTTATCAGAGGCTTACAAAATGCAGTCCACTAATTGTCTACCATATTAGCTTTAGAATGAGAAAGGTACACTCAAAATGGGCTTTAAGCCAGATGTATTTCCATTTAAAAATGGTAAAAAAATTATTGAGATAATTCTGAACAACAGAAGGGCTTACAAGGAAGATCTATAGTAAGTTAATTACTAGGCACAATTTCAAGAGCAAGAATTGTATTTACAGTTTTGAAGTAGAGCTGTGCTCATTTTTGCCTTTAACTGCAATGGTTTAGTGAAGTTTCACAAACATCAAATTACATTAAAAAATCAAAGTTCAGCTTATATTGGGTTCTCTGCTGGGTCTTTATTTCACTGGAATATTAATGTAGATTTTTATTTATTTTGTTACACAATTACATATTTTGTAAATTAAACATCTAAAACGTTTGAAAGTCAGAATGATACTAGTTAGGTGAGCAGCTCACTTCGGTTTCTTTTTATATATGTTAATTTATTCATAATGTGGACCAAAGGTCCATGTTGACATATCCTTCAGTGTTGATTCCCACATCTCTGCCAGGACCAAGGTGACATGGCCAACGGCAGTCTGGTTGTTTCAGAAGCCCAGTGCTGAGCCCACTGATGGCAGGAGGCGGATGCTTGATGAATGTGGCTGAACACATAAATCTCCACTCCAGTATTTTGGTAAATAACTGAAAGCTCTAGTTCTGTGAAATAGGTTCTACATTTACTGAGGGCTTCCTGTTGGCATGTTAAAACTAAAGTGAAATTTAGGTCAATAAAGATATGGTAATGTATGTAATGTAATATAAACAAATGAAATGTATATATACACATTATTTTTCTTTAAAAATATGCTATCCCTTTATCTGGTGGAATATATACTAAAGTGTTCATGGGTGAAATTATATGATGTATTTGCTTTAAAATGGTTAAAAAAAGTATATCTGTGGGAAATATACAAAACAGTGGTAAAATACTAATAATTGTTGAAGCTGGGTGATAGCTACTTAGATGTTCTTTATACTATTTTCTGTACTTTGTATAGTTTCAAAAGTTTACTAAAAATAATTCGAATGAATTTTAATAAAAAGTTAAGGCAAAATAAGGATGTTATCTAACTATATAGTTGGATATTTTGCAAAGATCTGTACAAGACTATATACAATATTGTTACCATAGTGAAAACCTGGGAAAACTGAAGTGTCAATCCACAGGAACAGTGCACCCAGGAACCCACATGCTGTGGAATACTATGCAGCCATGACAAATAAAACTGTCAAATGAAAATGTGTGGAGCCTGGTTCCATGTTCACAGCCATGGGTGTGAGTGTGTGTCCACTGGTCAGAGTGGTTATCTCTGCAAAGAGCAATTGCAGATATTTTTTTTTCTTTTTTCTTATTGTTTGTTGTCTTGTAGTGTGCTTTTTACATTTTTTATTTTAATTTTTTATTAAGGTATTATTGATATACACTCTTGTCAGTTGTTTTTTCTTGTTACTTTTCTCTTGAAAATGTTTTGTACCACTTTTTTATAGGGGCATATGTTAATTTCATGTTTGGAGGGGTGTTATTTTCCATAGTAACATCTTATAGTTTTTCTCTTTATGTATTCTTTCTAGGTGATGGAATAGCTTTTTAATTTAGTAACTGTTTTAGGTCTTAATTTAAAGTGGGAAAGTGCTATACTTCTAAAAGATTATGAAATCTGAAATAGATTTTTAAAAATGAAAACTTTTAAGGCATCCTAACACAATATTTTTTCTCAACCACCTGACTACATTAAATTATGTCAAAAATGACATGAAACAGAACATTACAAAATAAATAGGAGTAGCAAGTACCTTTCTGTTAATTCAAATCAGGCTGAAAATTCTATTAATTATAGAAAGAAAAGCATTTGAAGGAGAAAACAAAATGTTTTCTAGTTTGTTCATAAGGAATTTTAATTGAAAATATTCCAATAATTCTGTGCAAAAAAGTATTTTTGGATGTTTTAGTAATATGATTTTTCTTAGTATAAAACAGATGGGATACTGTCAAACAGAATGGAATAAAATGTAATTTCCAGATGCATGGTTTTGTGAATCCAGTGCTGTGGACTTAGCATTATCAGCTAAATCTCAAGTTTAACTTTAGCCAGTACTCCAACAGTGTTTGGAGTAAATTTTAACTTATTAACCTTTGAAACATATTGTAAGGTTAATTATCTTGGGTATGTGTTCTAGTGGCCGTGGAATCTGACATCTTTCGGTAGGTAGTCTGTGCTGGGCCCTCTCCTTGGTCTGCACACACCCTGGAGCAGAGTGGGAGGAAGTGCAGTGGGACCTCTCTCCACCTCCTCCTCTCTGGGGGCCCTTACTATACATGATGGTTGCTGTGTACAGTCCTTATTCAAGGGCTGTGTTACTCCCAACATCTCCTAATTCCTTGCTGATTTTAAGCTTCAAGGAATTTAAAAGTAGCTCCTGCTTACCAAGACATTGCGGACCCCTAAACCTAGCAATTCCAATTTGGATAATTAACAAAAAATAAAAAGGTATCAACTGAGTTACCTGGTGAACATTTCTTCTTTCACATCCACATCCTAAACTTTAGGGATGATAAGAGAGTCTTGGGTTTTGATTTGTCATCATGTATCTGTAATCATATTAAGGAATCACATTTTGCTATAAATTAACCATATATACTTGCAGTTGGTTAGGGTATTCTGTTTCTTAATGTGTTTCTAGATGAACTTGAGCAAATAATTTAAATCTTTATTTAGTGGTTTTAAAGGTCTATCATGTGATACACATCTCCAGATAACAATTTTTACCTGGCTTCTAGAACTGGATTATTCAAAACGGACAGTATTGGAATGAGGCCTCTGAAGTGTCTGAAAATTCCTGACGTAGTTACCTTTTAGGCCTGTGGGCTGTTCCGCTTATTTCCAGCCTGAAGTCACTCACACCAGTTTCTTTGGTTTCTTTTGCTGACTGTTTCTGTACTAGTTGGGCGTCTTCTGTTTCTGTGTCTGATTCAAATATGTGTGGTTGTCTCTTCTCTGTGAGGGGACTGTGGCCTCTCCCTAAAATCTGTGCTATATATTTGCCTGCTAAATTTTCTTTTCCGCCTACTTGGAAATCAACAGCATTCTTCATTACGCCTAAATTGCTGGCTGACATCTGAGATACCGAATGACTAGATAGTCGTGTACTTTCATTTAAACTCATGGTCAATGGTTTTCCATTAGAAGGGGGACATTTTGTCATACTTTCACAGGGCTCAGTGTTTTTTTCTTGCAGAGGTCTAGATGTCTTCTGATTCAAATTTCTGGCATTCATCTGAATTTTATGATTAGGTCTTTTTTTCACACCTCGATCTGAGTTCCGTTTGTCACCCTGGATCACACTAGTTTTAAGTGAAGACAACTTAGATTCTGCAACAACATGCTGTTTTCTTTTCAGGTTGCCAGGTTCTAAGATATTTTTGTTCACTTGTAATGACCAGTTTTTGAAAACTGGTATGACTTTAGGGGCAGTATTATTTTGAGAGCTAAAGGCTGTGTCCTG
This sequence comes from Manis pentadactyla, assembly GCF_030020395.1. Lineage (NCBI taxonomy): Eukaryota > Metazoa > Chordata > Mammalia > Pholidota > Manidae > Manis > Manis pentadactyla. Next base: position 154,233,795 of record NC_080024.1, on the reverse strand, counting down.
AACTTGAGGGTTTCCTCTGCTGGGCTTTGGTGCCCCCAGAGCTACTGGTGGTGCCCTGTCAGACCCGGGTTTCCTTCTGCTCCGAATGGACTGTGGCTGGAGCTGCAGGGCTGAGGACACACAGGGCTTTGGGCGGCTGACTGAAAGCTCCACCGTGTGGCTAATGGCTGCTGAACACGGCGTGAGAAGCTGAGCCAGGGCAGGTCTTGTGGAAGCGGCTTCAGTCAGAGAGGACCTGAACATTTGTTTAGTGGTCAGATTGGGTGGCTTGACTTTGTTTACCTGAAAGGAGAGAGATTAAGATATTTTAAAAATGTAATAATGCCCTTGATAGAAAAGAAGGAAAACATAAAATATCATAAAAATAAGAATATAAAGTAACACTACAATATCTGACAAGTAAAGAAAAACAAAAATCAAATGAGTGTTCTTGAGGAAACATGTACATTTCTTAAGGTTTGTACCCTTCTTTAGAAACAATCCCTTCAAGATAGTATTTTAAGATAAAGATGTTATAATAAGTCAGGCAGAGAAAGACAAGTATCAAATGATTTCACTCATCTGTGGAGCATAAGAACAAAGCAAAAACTGAAGGAACAAAACAGCAGCAGACTCACAGAACCCAAGAATGGACTGACACTTACTGAAGGGAAAGGGACTGGGGAGGGTGGGTGGGAAGGGAGGGAGAAGGGGAATAATGGGCATTACAATTAGCGCACATAATGTAGGGGGGGCATGGGGAGGGCAGTATAGCACAGAGAAGACAAGTAGTGATTCTATAGCATCTTACTACGCTGATGGGCAGTGACTGTAATGGGGTATGTGGGGGGACTTGATAATGGGGGGAGTCTAGTAACCATAATGTTGCTCATGTGACTGTACATTAATGATACCAAGAAAAAAAAAGATATGTGCTAAGCTGTGCCTAAATCACCTGTAAAGGCTGAGGTCAGCTACCGAGTGCCCGCCAGCCGTGCCGTGCCGCTCTCCTGCTCAGGACATCTTCCCCTCTTGCCATAGCTTTTCCCCTCAGCTTCGCAAGGACCTGCTATCAGTATTTGTTTATCACCAAAAAATAGTAAAAAGTAGCCCTCTTCTACTTTAGCTTGCATGTTGCATTGCCCTACGTGGATTCTAGATTCTTTGAGAATAGGAACCATGACCCATTCTTCTATCTTTCACATCCTTAAATGTCACCCATTTACTACAAAATACCTGTTTAAAGAAAGTAAATTAATGGAGGCGGCGGCTGCATCGACACTGGGCCTTCAAGCCTAAACGGGGTTTTGCCTGTACAGCAGAGGCTGGCTATGCCTTCATCTTTTGCGTTCTCACTGCCTACCAGAGCACTGGCCTGCGAGCAGTTCGGCGAGTGGGACTCACACTGACTTGTCAGACACGTTGCAGAAAGTGTTTGTAGACTTTTAGAAGAATTAAGGTAATATGTATAAAACACAAGATTTATCAATTTTACACCATTTTTAAGTACACAATTCAGTGGCATTAAGTACTTCTGTTGTGTAACCATCACCCCCATTTCCAAAACCTCTTCTTCATCCCAAAGAAACTTTGTGGCCGAAGTAGTGACCCCACTTCCCTCTCCCTGCAGCCCCTTAGTGATCTAACCCACCTCCTGTCTCTCAAGTGGCCCACTCTAGGTATCCCATATCAGGGGGATCATACTGTATGTCTTCTGTGACCAACTGACTTCACTTAGCATAGAGTTTTCAAGGTTCATCCACACTGTAATGTGCGTCAGAATTTCCTTTCCTTGTAAGACTGAATGATATTCTACTGCATGGATATACATTTGCTTATCCACCCACCTGGTGATGGGAGGTGTTTATAGTCTTTTAAAGTACAGACCCATTGAGTTTTAGAGTCTGTGACTAACATGACAATAATCTGAAACACGGCACACAAAGTTCTTTTCCCTCAAAGTTCCCTTCCCACATCAAAAACAGATTCACAACTTGCAGTAAAATTTTTAAAATTGCTAGGAATAATATGCAAACCAGGACAACTGGTTTTTCTTTCCAGTATTAGAGATTCATTTGTTGAGTGGAACTGAACAGAGAGTAGGACAGGTGTTGGGAGATAAGAGCTGTAAATAGGCAGAAGAAAAGTAAGAGAGTGATCCAGTTGGCTATTAGGCAAAATAAACCACACTAAAACTTAGTGGCTTAAAACAACAGTAGTCATGTTTTCTCTCTCCTGACCCGGGCGCTGACATGACTCAGCTCAGAGTCTCTGGGGCAGCTGAGGTGGAGGGCTCTGGGCTGGCAACACTGTGACGACTGGTGCTGGCTGCAAACTGGAATGCTGGGAGCCTCCTCGTGGGGCCAGGCAACCCTCCCACGTACCATGTGGGCTCTAGGGCCAAGCCTCCCAAGAGAGAGGGAGAAGCTGTTTTCACCCCAGTAACCTGGCCTTGGAAGCCACACAGCACCACTTCCATCGCAGGCCCTCCTGGACCCAAGAGGAGGAACAGACTGCATATGGCAAAAGGAGTGCTGCCACTGGTCAGAAGGGCCTGTGGATCCCGAGTACAGTCCGTCTCCAGCCAGAACCCATGCCAGTCACCTCCCAGCCCCTAATGTCATCGTCTAGGTGCCGAGGGAAGGGCTGGAGTTCCCTGTAATGGAGCCACACACAAACCTCAACAGGGCTCAGAGAGGCTGTGGGAGGTGGAGGAGTCACAGCCCAGCTCCTACTTCACACAAGCGGGCTGCTAACGTGCGTGCCCAGAGTCTGAGGGCCCCACTGGCCTCACACAGGCTTTCCAAGTGTGAACATGGCCCTGCTTCGCTGTGCCTCCCCATCACGTGCTCCTGCTATGCCAGGACCGTACGGAGAAAGGAGTTCAGGGAAGCGTATTTCAGCATACTCAAGCTGACATCATACAAAGTCACCACAGAGAATACTCCTCCCCCCCTTGACTATTCTTGGGAGAAATAGGGAGACCCCCAAAAATTCTTGGGTGAGGTCTGGGGTGATGCTGAAAAGAGGCGACTGAGGGTCACTTCTTGTCTGTAGGTTTCTGGAGCTGGAGGCTTATCCACATCAGTAGGGCAAAATGACCTTTCTCTTTCCTTCCCCCCCAATTTTCAGAGGGCACAGAAGAGGCCCCCGCTGGGTTTCATGAGCTTGAGCGAAGGGATGCAAAGGTTCCCTGAGGAATGAGCTGGCTGGTTGCCCCCGGAGATGGCCAGCCTGAAGGACAAGGCACCCAGTGCAAGGAGCAGAGTCAGGGCCATGAGGAAGGGACCTGGTGAGGCCTGGCCCCTCGGCTGTTGGCAGCCATCCTCACATGGTATTCCCCCTGCATGTGTGTCTCCGATCTCCCTTCATAGGAATACTGGTCATGTTGGATTAGGGGCTCCAGGATGACCTCATCTTAATTATAGATGCTATGACTCTATTTCAAATGAGGTCACATCCTGAGATACTGAGGCTTAGGATTTCAACGTGAGTCTGGAAAGGGGGACACAGTTCAACCCATAATAGGGTTTGACATGTACCTCTGGAGAGACTGAGGAAGGGATGCAGCTGTGCTTCTGAAAACCCTCTCCACAAGGGAGCTAAGAGAAAACCTCGTACACCGTCTTCACCAAACACCTTATGAGCAGACACAGCCAACATCAGACCGACCCAGGTCAAGAAGTGACCACCCCCGTTACCCAGCTGTGACCGGGCAATGGGAGGCGTGGTCTGGGGGTTGACACTCACTTCAGCCCCCTCCTAGTGCTCCTTCCTGAGCTAGTGCTGGAAACCGAAAATGGTCATCTTCTCCTTTGCAGCTGGGGTTCAGGACACTTTTAGGGTCAACAAACCAGATACACTCACACAGTATTTGGCAGGAAGAAGTGTGGTAGTCATATTTCTGCAAAGTCGGCTGAAAAGCTGAATCACGAATGCGTTTGGTGTTTCAGTTACAAAGTTAGCAGCTGCCCAGGAAGGCACTGCTCTGAGGGTGTCCAGAAACAAAGCTCAGGGGTCACTCTGCTGACGTGGTCCACACCGCCTGATGCCCGCCACCCACTATGCTACCCCAGCTTTCCCCTGCTCACAGATGCTGTCACACCGAGAACGCTTCTTAAATCTGAATGAAATTCTACCTCAAAGGGATAATTTGTCACAAGTGACTGGGTCATCTTGAAGTTCTACACTGAATGTTTTTCCATTTGAAAAAAAAGGGTACAAGAACTAAATTCAAACCAAAGAACAGCCATTTTGAGGGATCCTTGGCTCTCATGTACTAATAGTAACTTGTCAACAACATACACACTTGTTGTAGGCAGTTCCTATTGGAATAGATTATGTGTATGCTGACATAAAATTCATTTGGAATATGTGCCTGAAATGTTTACATTCACATCATTTCATCTTCATCTCTCAGAAATACACATCCCATGAATATAATTTCCAAGAGCTTGTTTTGCCCCCTAGCCTGTCAATGTATTATTTACTAATTCTTCTGGTTTCTAAAATATAGTAAATAACCCAAAGGGGAAAACCTCTTGGTTTATATTCAAATTTATAAAGACTATAAAAAGGGTCTAGGTAAACAGCAGATGAGATCATAAATAATTCACAAATCTTAAAATACTTAATGGTTAACAAACTAAAGCTTTATGAATTCATAACCCAACAAAAAACACATGCTTTGCTACATTATTACCATTATTCTGCCAGGTGTCACTGTCAAATGTTGGTTTACCTTTAGTTCCTAGAACTTTATATACAAAATTACATAAGTTGCATGTAAACATAAAATTATAAAGGACAAACAAAAGCTTTAATCTATATTCAGATATGAATGGATATCTAGTGGAGGCCTAGAAGATGAAATTTGAGGACTAAGATTACTGATCAAATTTGTCTTATCTATTAAAAGCTGGTTCTGTGCATTGTGTTTCTGGTTTAAAGTTGACAGTTCATTTAAGCTTAGATCTAACCACATTTACAGGAAATATGGAGTTCAGAAGGATATTGACTTTAAATGGCATGACACAAGGAAGGACCCAGTCAAATCCAAAATATGGGACATTCTCCACAGCAAATGGTCCAATTTTTTCAGCAAGTAACTGGCATAAACAAAAGGGAAGAGTTTGGAATGTTACAGATTAAGAGACCTAAGAGAGATAACAACCAAAATTATGTGGGCCTTGCTTGGATTCTAATTTAAATAAAACTTCTAAAATAAATCTTTGAGATAAATAAGGAATGGGAGTATGAACTACTATTAGATACTAAGAAATTACTGTGAAATAGTTGTTCAACAAGCTCTTATCAGATAGTGACGCACATTAAAGCCTTTATGGATGAAATAACCTCTCTTGGATTTGTTTAAAAATATTCCAGTGTATCCCCCAACTCAGAAAAACGTCTCGAGTTCAATGATAGTATAATGAACTTTCATATGCCTAATTTCTTTTTATCTTTAAGAATTTCCACAAGCTTAAAGGGGAAACTAGATTGGCCAAGTACTCCTGCTAATTTTTTAAAGTCAGCTGAATTTTATCACATAGCCTCATCAATATATTTTTCACTTTTTAAAAGTATGCATTTTAGCACTGCATGGATGTTATAGCTAACTTATAGAATAGGACCTACCATTTATTGAAAGTTCACTCAGTACAAAGAACTGTTCTAAGTATTACCTAATCCTAAAACCAAACACAAAACTTCTGTGAAGTAGTGTGAAGGACACAGCAATTGTGAAAGAAATTCTTTATTCCAAGAGCCTGATGATTAAATGAGATAATGCACATAAAAGCAGCTGGCACAAAGAGGGCATGCAATAAAACTGAGCAGGATAAATTCTTATTGCCAGGCTCTCAAATGTCAGGAGCAATATAAAGACCAGAATTTTTAATTAAGCATTACTTTACATTTAAGAAACAAACTTTCACAAGCATACTGTCCAGATGCATGATTTCTAAAACAGACATGGGCTGGAAATATTCAATATTCAATAAATATACCCAATAAAAATGCATGATGCAATGATGTATCTTCTTTTAAATTCCTCAGATTTGGAGTTGGCCAGCAACTAAACTTTAAAAAATTTTATGTCTGGGCAAAGCTGTAAGATTTATTATCATAAAGCTGTCAACCAGTGTTTGTCCACCCACACTCCCTTCTAAGCAAATGGCTTGCCTATGCCCTGACATCTAGGCTACCATGTATATCATGTATACAAGGTGTTGGTCCCTGACCCATGGAGAGTGAACCCACAAGCTGGTGATTGACAGATGATGTGACCTGGGGTCAGACAGATACAGGTTCTGGTGGATTTTAGTTGAGGATTAAAAGAAAGTGAGACTATTAGCATGGTGGATAAAGCTGAAAAAATACCATGAAGCACAGCATTTGAACCACAGCAAATCAACCCCACGTGAAAATGGTCATCAGTGGAGAAGTGGAAACCGCGATAAGCAGAGGGCACTCGTAAATCAAGGAAGGAGATGGAGCTGACACAGAAATAGATAATTCACAGTGTATTTTAAACTTTTCAAATTGTTCAAATTTTTGTCTTTCCTTTTTATATAATGCATAATTGTCATTTAAAAGAAAGATCATTGAAAAATTTTATTAAATTTTCTTAGGTTTTTCAGAAACTTTCCTTTAAATTTTGTGTGGGGTTTTGTTTTGTTTTGTTTTACAAAGAAATCTTGTTCTAGTGAGTGTAGAGGATGGGCCAACATATTTTCTTCATCAGTTTTGCTTACTTGCTACTTTTGTTCATAAATAAGATTCCACTTAGTGATTCATCTTAGTATATACATTCCACTTAGTATATACAGCAAAAACGTCATTAATTCAATTTCTATAAAGGGAATTATTCAAAGGCTTTTTGATCAATCAGACTCAAATGAAGTAGCAGAATTTCAAAGTGAACTTGGATTTCTATGAGGCAAATGTTTCCAAACTGTGAGATCATTTATTCATTAAAAAAATTAATCAACACCAATTATATAGCAGACACTTGACATAAGATGCATATGATCTCTGCCCTCTGAGAGCTCATGCCAAGTTAGAAAAAACAGACCCATAAACAACCATAATGTCAAGTTAAATACATTAATAGTAACAAATGGCAGTGACAAATGTTAGGTACAATAACAACACATAGTATTAGGGAAACACTGAGCTGAGAGACAAGAGTTACAGCAAATGGGTTAGGCAGTCCGTCACAGAAGGCAAGAGATGCAAGAAGACGGGTGTAGAGCATCTCGGAGAACTCCACAGGACATGCAGTCTCTTACCTGCACGTGAGGCTTAATTAGGTCGTGTGTGTAGTAGCATGGTTTAGTTGTCATCTTTATGGGAAATCCACAAATGTGCGGCAGCTTAGATTTTAAGTCTGAAAGAAAACTTCTCAACACACCTTCCAAGTCTACCCTTGGGAAGAACTGTATGGGCTGACTTCTGATGCAGCTGAGAGGGTATCTGAACGATGTTAAAGAACAATGGAACATTTTTGTACATATAAGATAGCAAGTTCTATGGAACTAAACTATTAAAATAGTAACTGTCAAAAAGGCACCCATAACTAAATCCTAAGTGTTTTAGATATTGCTTATTTCATATTATCCAAAGCTAAAAATCATGTTTTCTCACAGGGATCCAAGACAATGCACTGTGTCCTTACAGGGATTTCTATACAGACTGGCAAACCAAGATCTTCCAAAAATGATTTATAAGACAGACATTATGACCTTTATAAATTATAAAAATAAGTGTTTATAGTAATCACCAGGTTTCATCTCCAAAAGCAGTAAAATCTCAGTACAAACAATACATATCAATTCTATCCATCTGCTAAAGGCAGTTGTTTGAGAAAATATTCTGAAGACTTGGAATAATATCTTGGCACCTAATCAAAAGGAATGGCTGATGCCTGTCAATCTCAATTCCACACTAAGATTTGGGTTAGGAAACATGGAATATGAAGAAAGAACATTATGGCTGTTCCTTCTTCCATTCTGAAACAGCTGTTGAGAATACAGAGATGCAAATGGTGAAATCAGTACTAGTTAAGACTGGAGTTTCACCTTAGCACTAGGGTGCTTTTCTTGTGTGGATTTTAAAAAATGTTAATGGAGTATATAAGTGCAAGTCAAATCCTCTAAGCTTTGCCTGTAAAATTAAATAATCTTCCAAAAAGAAACATCTTTGTTAAATGACTAATTCTTTAAAAATTCCACCCTTTCATTAACATCCAAAATGCCACTGGAGGGAGCCCTCAGCTAAGGAGAACCCTGATTCTTTCTACCAGGAATCATGTGGACATTTTTTTTTCTGTCTAAAAGTTCCTTTTGCTGTCTAATATTGCAGTAATATTCGAGGAAAAATTACCATCATGAGGCTCACCCTCAAATAAACATAGGAAAATTCTAAGGAAAACAAACGCTCAAGCTGATAAAAAGGAGTAGAGGGGAAAGGAGTAGAGGGGAAAGTAGTTTCATTTAGACAAACAGAAGATTGAAAATGATGATGAAATCAAGGGCAAAGTACAGCTAGATCATAAGGTGGGCAGAGAGCATGTTACAAGTGTGCATAAAGGATACGTGAAGGTCCTTCCTTCTAGCATTTTGAAGTAGATGGTGCAGTATGTTTTAATATTTCCATCATCTTCTGGAAGTTTATAGCCATACTAAAAATTAAGAACAAAGTTGAAATTCTTGAGAGGAAGCTAAGCTAAATTCTAAGAAGCAAAATCAAATAACTAACTTATACCATAATGTATATTTCTACCCCTTACCAGGTCATCCCAGTGCATCTGCAAATCTTCATATGAGTGAAAAGGACAGTCAGGGGGTATGGTGTGAAGAATACTTATTATTTGCCCCATTTTCATACTATAAAAAATAAGAGTTGGTAAAACTTTATAGCCAATGCTTGTATATAGTTTTAGTTAACTGTGTGATTTAGGAAGTGTTCCAAAAGAGTCAGCAACTATCAGCACATAAGTAATAACTAGGCAGCTGCTCCTAGTTTCAAATACACATTGTATTCAATCTTAGCTAGAATTATTAGGAAAAACTAGACAGAACTGATGCAAACAATGTGCCAACTATAAACACAAAATAATGGCTAATAAAACATTGCCACACCGAGATGCCTGGTAAATGTCAGGCTGAATGAATCAGTTAAATCTATGTTCCCTATCTACTTCCTTCTCTGCTTCAGTGATTAAATTATTGGCTGCTTAAGTTCTTGTTCCTAAGATTTCATCCCAATAGTCTTATTACTAAAGCCATTTCTTCTAAATATAGTACAAACTTAAAACTTAGCTCATATCATCATCAAAAGATGAGTCATTAATTATATGTATAAGTTTATACGGTTTTAATATTACAATACTTATAATTTCATAAGATACCTAGAAATTTTTAAAAATTAGATCTAACAAAAATGTAAATGTATAATAAAGTAATTTGATAAAGGAAATTAATGGCTTCTGTATGACAATATTTCAATACTTTTTCTAAGTTACCAGTTTCAAAAATTCATAAAAATGGACTATACTTATGCACATATCAATGTCGAAGCCAAATACGAACTACTATATCTTGAACCCACCTTAGATACTAAAATTTGAAATCTTACCTTGGCAAAACATGGCACCAGCTGCTTAAAATCGAATGTCCCTTAATGACAGCATCCTTGGTAATATCAAAATCCTTTATAATACTCTGAGAAATATCAAATTCTCTTAGCTTTTAATGGAAATAAGATTGCAATGCATAAATCCTCAAAAGAATTTGCAAAGAAAAATATTAGTTTATTACATACACACATAGTTTTAAAAACTTAAGTCCCACTGCGTCATGCACAGCCACCTGGCGTGACATAATCAGAATGTCAGCCCACCGCGTTTCTCCTCTGTGTGGTATGGCCGGCATTTCGGGCTTTTCTTATCTTCCAAACCTAAACTCCTGTGTTATACATACTTCACCTGGTTTTCAGTTTGATTGCATTAATTCCTAGGAAATTGAATCCCTTCCAAAGGAAGTATTCTCATTTTATAAGAATAGCATGTTAACTAAATTTTGTGATTTTTTAACAGGAGGATGAGTTCAAAAGTCACACCACAATCTGGCCTTTTGGAGAAGAGCCAGTATCCCCAGCTTTCCTTCTGCATCTCTTCCACCCCCTGGGAAGCTTTTTCCTCTGGTCCTCAGGTGCCCTAGACGTCCAGGGTATCAAAGCTTGTAGATAACCGACAGCAATTTGCCACTTACAGTTTTCTCATCCCCTGGGGCATGTTTTTGTGAGTCAAAGATACAGAGAGACCTCAAGTGAAGTGAAGAATAAAGTCTTTCTTAATGGCTGAGAGAACACTGTGCTAGGATTAGAAAGGTTAAAAGGGGGGATGAAAGTTTATGAACCAATCATCATACAGTTTTTGGGGAAGAATGTTCTAACTTCATTGCTTATTGCTTTTCAATGAACTGCTAAACTGGCCAATTTTTAAATTTCCTGGGCAAGTAATAAGCATTTTAACAACACATTTGCTTAAAGCACTGCCTCCATTCTGATTTATCCGTGTTCTACCCTAGATAGGGATCCATCTCCTTTATGTTCAGCAACTAATCCTTCTCTGAATTCCTATAACACTAAGGGTAATGGAAATGGGGGAGTAGGGTAGGGTAGAAAAGATTGTAGGAAGATGAAGTGTTGGTTATGTTGTGAAGTCAGAGAGCAAGGATGCTAAGAATGAGCAAGGCTAGGTGTTGTCCTGTTCAATGGAGGTAAATATTGTGCTGTGATGTACTGTGCTTAAGAGATAAGTGGCCTAAGCTATGTGATAAGAAAGGATGGTCACTGCAGGATAGCAATGAACATCAGAAAAAACTGCCTGCAGGTGGATAAGTAGATTATTTGAATGAACACAGAACCTAAAATTGAAGTCAAAGAAGGTAGGTCTCAGATTCAAAGGCTCACACAGTTTATGGGTTCTCACATACACCTACTTATACTGTTGGAGTCTGTATCCTTCTGGGTATTTCCCACAGTATTAAAAGACTCAAGCCAATGGCTGCAGGATCTCCATGGTACCAGCACTTAAATATATTGGTCTTTCTCAACAGTTTTCTAGAGACTGGCAAACTACCCAACTATTCACCATATGCCCCAAGAGACTGTTAACGACTTGAATTTATTTACTTAATATTCATAATGTGTCCTTACTTGAACAAACCTGTAGTGATAAGGTGCCTGATATCATTTCCTCCTTATAATTATAGCCAATCTAAAAAATTCAGACTTTATTTTCTCTAAGCAATGTTGAGATACTAGATGTTTAGTTGGGGGCTGCTGTTTTAGAAAGAGGTTCTGTTGTCACTGTGAGGAAGAAATAGAGAATAAATAAAGAGGAAGGTTTTAAACAAGAAGGCTAATATGGAGACCATTTTAATAGTTCAAGCAAAAGAAGGGAGTCTAATTAGAACAGCAGAAATGGGGACACAGAGGAGATTTCAGAGACAAGGCAGGCTATTGGAGACTGAGTGGGGATAGGGGGGAAAAGCCACGGATGACCCTGAAGTCTCTGGCTGGGCAACTTTGGCTGTTGCTGCTAGTAACCAAAAACACAAAAGCAAAAGAGCAGAGTTGGGGCTGGGGAGGGTGACAAATAAGTTTCAGACATAACTGAGTCTGAGTATCATAAGTACATACATGTGAAAGCATGCTAGAGAGGACAGAGAAGCTGCAACCATACAAGAATATTTGGGACGTGTCAGCATGTACGCTCACCACTGGAACGGGAGAGCTGCCAAGGGAAGGAACAGTGGGCTGAAAATGGAACCACAGGGAACAGCAACATTAGAAGAATAGTAAGAGAAAGAAGAACAGTGAATACCATGACTGAAGGAAAGGAGATTCTGAGAAAAGCAGTTTCAGAGAAATCCAAAAAAATGATTTCAAGGAAAGGGTAGAAAGCAGTGTCAAAATTCCAAAGGTTTCAAATGTGAATTACCTCAGACATCTTTTTCTCTGAACATCTAAAGTAATATAGTTCCTATAACACTTATTTTGAACACTATATTGCCAAACCCCATTGATTGCTCTGTTTTTCCCAGACATATTAGGTATCTACTTCTGTAAGATGCTATGAGACATACAAATCTGAGCCAAAGAACCTAAGGCTAGGTGAAGGAGGAATAAGTAATGTAGCAGAATGATCAGGGTTGATGGCCAAACTTTAAATTCTGAATCTCTCACTACCTCTGTGACCTAGAGGAAATTACTTAAACTCTGTCTCAGTTTACTTACAAAATAGCAGCTATCCTGTTTGAACACCTAGTGTACTCTATCCCATTAACCCCCCCAACATTATGAGATAGGTACCATTATCCAAAGTTTACAATACCAACTGAGATCCAGGAAGATTAAATATCATGCCCAAAGAGGCACTGCTAATAAGTGCAGAACTGGGGATTTTAATGTGATTCTAAGCCTACACTGAATTTTTTGGGTATGTATTTAACCAGTGCTCAGTAAATGTTTCTTTCTCCTGGTAAGTTTTGTGTACATGCCTTCTTTTCTGACAAAAATAAAACTTCTGTAAGTTTTCTACCAGCAACTTCTACATATATGTAATGACAACTCAGTGCATAGCTATTTATGCAATAAAAACAAGTTTGTTTCAAGGTGCCCATTTCCCAGATATGCCATGTAATTAAATCTTCAAGGCATATAGTTTTAAGATTATATAACATTTTTGGTACAATATATCCCTCTTGTAACTGTGGATTCAGTTATAATCTTAATGTACCAATGAACAAAATGGGTTTATGCATATAAATTCCTTTCTAAACAACTGGATTTCTAAGAAAGTATTAAAGTTTAACACAGTCTACAATTTGATAAGTAAATTTTCTTTCAAATACTTCATTTTGATGCCCACTTAAATTCCAAAGGACTAAAATCACATTTCTCATCATGAATTATGATGAATATCTTAAAACTTGCTTAGATAGAATCAAAGATCAGAACTTAAAAAACTACTCCAATTTGTACTCCACAAGGATTAAACAGAATTTAGAAACAAATTTACCTACTTCAATATGTAAATTAGTTTTCCACTTCACTCAACCTTCTGATCATTCAAAATACTGACAGGCACTATTGTAGGCTCTGATAGATTAATAAGACACAGTCCTTTCCTTCTAAGACTTCTACGTTTAATGAGACATTTATGTAGACAAGAATATGTGATATGCACAGCCAGGGAGCTCAGAGCGCGCTAAGCTTTGGGAATTGTGGAAGCCTTCACAGGGCGGTGGTATCTGAAATAAGCCTTCGCAGACGAGTGGGCAGATGAGCCAGAGAAAGGGCGTTACAGACTCGGCAGGATGAGCACACACGCTGGAGTGTGGGAGACCACATTATCTTTGAGAAGCAATTGGTAGTTTGGCTACTTGGAGAAAAGAGGAAATGAGGTTATACGTAAGGGAGGCTTGGGTTCACTTGCTGAAGACCTTGTATATCATGCTAAAGAGCTGAGATTTCATCTTATAGATTATGGAAACCATGGCAGACTTTTTTAAATAAGGGGAATGAAAGTATAAGGGGTAAGTTGGAAAGGAGAGAGATGGTAAATATCCTCCTCCTCAGTTTATTCCTCCTACCTGACCTATAAGCAATACTAAGTTTTGATAAAAGTCAAATTCAATCCAATTAACTTTAGTCTACATGGGAACAAAGATAAATAAGGCAGGACTTGGACTTTCAGAGATTACAACTTACTAGGAACACAGACAAGTACAAAACTAATTTTTGTAGCAGTTGGGATGTGAGAAATGCCATATCGAACATGTAAGTGAAGTGAGATTTAGAGAAGCTGATAGTCAATTATAATGTAGGGATTCAATTTAAACGAACTGAGCAAGTATGCGTTGAGCAGAAAAGAGGAGTGCGTCTCCCCACTTCTGGCGTTTGCTTCCTGCCGTGTTAGCTCAAACACATACTCCTGCTGTCATTCTACCCTTCATTCATTCCTGCCTAGGTCAGGTGCTTATCTAGTTGGTAAAATAGGGACAACTCCTTCCTTTTGCTCTTGGTAACTGGCCTGCGGACAAAGACTGGTGTTCTGCACTCTCTGTCATACTGGGAATGGTCCCTGATCTCTCAAGGGAGCCTGTGGGTTTCCACTACTGCCCTAAATAGGTAGGTCACTCTACTTAATACTAAGGTTTAGACAGGCCACATTCTCCAACAGTTTGTTTCAGTAATACACATGCGATCTTATATCTGTTCAAATAAAATGGAAACCAAACTTGAAAATTCCTTAAGCAGACAAAACCATTAAGCCAAATAAGTGAAATCTAATCTACTTTATTCTGCAACACAAGCAAAATTTAACTTAGATTTCTTATAAATGCTTCCAAAAATTACAAATTAAGTTTAAATTGTTTTTAAAAATAGCATAAGATAAACACTTTTAACCCTGTCATTTGGAAAACCCCAGGGCTATAACCAATCATTATAAAGGTTACAGAGCTTCTGCATTTTCACTATATATGTTGCCCAGTGACAATGCTCTGAGCTTCATGCCACTGTTGGTCTGAAGACTCCTGGCTTATGAACTGTTCTTCTGTGCACGATAAACTCAATACAATTTTAGCTGACATGATTTGATTTGAATGTATCACAGTTGATGCATTTTGGGCCACTATCCCATTAGGTGAGTGTCCTTTTCACTCTCAAGTGTCCATTTTGGACAATTATATTCTCATCCTAGTATAAGTGATATTGTGATCTCTATATGTCAATCTTCTTTACCTCCATAATTGGTTCAAAAGTCAGGTATATAACACATACCACCGGAAGAAAATTCAAAAGGCAGTAAGATACAACATTAGTCTCTAAGAAGATTATAAAGTAAATTGGGCACATAAAATGAGTGTAACTAAAAATACAAACAAGAATGTAAGTATGGTGTAAAACAGTCCAAAGCTTTAAAAGAGGATGGGAAAAAGTTCTTCATCACTATAAGGTATTCATGCCCTACTACCCATTCCAATTATTTATATGCATGTCAGCTCCCTACTGGCTTACTTAATTCTTAAAGGCCAGAAAGTAGATCCTATTTATCTTTGTCTGTTGCCTCAATGTAACAGGTAATCAGAAAATTAAAGAGAACTATGAGTGGAGCATCTGAGCTGGCCCTTAAAGGAAGAACAAGATGGGTAGACCAATCAGAGGCACTCTAAGCAAAGGAAGAATCACCTTTCCTATGTCTGATGTTTCTCAACCAGGACACTATGGACACTTGAGGTTGGACAAGTCTTTGTTGGGATGGCAGTGGGGTTGTTGTCCTGGGTCCTAGAGGGTATTTAGCAACATCCCTGGCTTCCATCCACTAAGTGCCAGTAGCAATTCACCCCCTTTCACTTTGCAATAACCAAAATTTTCTCCAGACATTAAAAAATGTCTTGTGGGGAACAAAATCACTCATTTTCCCTTCCATTCACTCTACTGTGAACCACTGACATAGAAGAAAAATAACATTTATTGGGTTACCATTAATCCGTAAGTCTATTCTGGGTGCTATGAAAATTAGCAAAATAAAAGATAACCTTTTGGCCTTCTTAGATATTATGTAAAAAATTGATGTAAAAACAATGCTACCAGAATGCTAAAGGGGCAATATTACATTTAGTGTGAGCTGACATAGTGCTTTCAATATTGGTAGAAAAAGAGGCAAAAAGGGGGTGCTGAGGCAGAGGAGGGTTTTGGAGCCTTGAGTGTCACATTAAAGGATTTTTGAGCAAGGAATAACATGATTAGATCTGTGTTAAACTGATAGGATATTTAGATTAGTTAAACAGATTTAGAATATTAATGTATCAAACATTTAATAATATGGATCTTAAAAAACCTTATCCTTCTTGTTAAATATTAAAACTTACTAGCATATTGGCAATAATAATAAATGTAGTAAGTATATAGTAAATGTAGTAAAGTTAATTATAGAAATCAAAATATGAGGTACCTCAGGTGGTGGCAGTCTGACTGTGTAAGCTTCTATGCTTAGACAAACTTGAGTTTCTGTTACATTGATGTCTAATACTGGAAATGAAATATTTAACTGTCAACAGTCTGGAATTATTACTCCATCTTAACAAAATGAGTATTTTAGTAACAAAAGATATTAATTTATTCAAGTGAGAAACTCAGTTAAGAACACTTTTTTCACACATGGTAGGTAAAATTCAAATAACACTATATAATATTTGACAGCCTGAAGAGGAGACATGGGTAAAAGATGGCGAGGATAGAAACCACATGGATATATACACATGGGTATGAATGTGGTCAGGGGTTCATAGGATAGGATTGCAATAAGAAATGAGACATTTTTCTAATGAGGAAAACTCAACTAACACCTTGTACAAGTCTGACATCTATTACACGTGAAAAATTGAGGCTGTCTTCTTCCTAAATCAGAAGTAGTCATGACATGCTTCTGACATCAGCAGTCTTTCACTAACAAACGTCCTCAAACATACTGATTTGTTCCAGGTCTCACAGAGCTTCAAGGCTTGCACCTTGCTTTCTCATAATTAAAATTACTTAACACAAGGCAGCTAGTGGTTATCTTGGGAAGGGGAGGTACCTGGAAGAAAGGATAAGGGGGCTTCGGAGGTACTGGCAATGTTGTTTTTGATCTCAGAATTGGTTATAAGGATATGTTTAGTTTGTGAAAATCCAATGAACTATATATTTGAAGTATATATCCAGTTTTGCTGTGGAATATTTGGTAAAACTAAAAAAATTCTAACAGGAATGGGGAAATTTGTTCTCCTCAAACTGTTATCTTTAATCTCCAACAGTTGTAGTCTGACGGTGCTTGGGATGAAACTGAATTTCAGTAATGAATCCATTCATCCAGAGTTAGAGCACAGTGACTGCCACTAACCAATTTAAACATAAAACTAGTGCAAGCAGGGCAAATAGGCTTCAGCTTGAAAATAAACTCAGACGGAACAGCTGTGGGTGCAGATGCTAGCCCAGGATTTAAGGCTATGCGCAAATAGTGCTGAAAGCTGCCATGATCGATTAATAAAGTCTAGTTGGGCTCATGATTTCCACCTGTCTGCTCTCTCGGCACTAATGTTTAGGAATATGAATACCTACAATATTGCCATGCACATCAATGAAATGCTTACATTATGTCAAACTATGTTAGATCTTTGTCTCTTTAGACATCTTTATAAGTCTTATAAATCTTTTAATAAAAAAGATTTGATGATATGATTCTGGAAGCTATACATTATAAATGCCTGCAGAATTAAAATCTTTCACACTCATAATTTTCCTTAAGTAGAGAAATGAAAAATACAGCTTTTATTCCAATGAAGGTAAGTGGATGTTTTCTCATAGGGCTAGTGTGTTCTGAACCAGAGGTGATTTCCTGGGTGAAATTGTAATTATTGTAGTATCTGATTAAATTCTTCTAGAACCTCATCATCAAAATTATAACACCCCAACAGTTGCTAGCACTGTTTTTTAAACTTAATATTTTATCTATTGACTTATGCATTTTTACTTACCAATAGCACTTTGCTTTCCCATCTGAGAAAGAAACTCTCTTCCTTAAAAAAGTCATAAGATATGCCATATTATTATAACTCAAAAAATGCTTGATAATTACAATTTTTATATCAAATTATCAAAGCTAAGGAAAATGCTTTAAAATGCAGTTTTATATATAGGAATGTCTGATGACAGCTCAGAGAAAAAATATAATCATTCAAAAAGTACTTCTTCAATTAAAGGGACAGAAATACCCAATTCTTAATTTGAATACTTTCTTCCTAGCATAAAGTATTTACAAAAGGGTCAGACCTCAACACAAAATTCAGAATAGCCTTTGGTTACAACAATATTGATAATCTATGTTCATTGTATTATAATGCGCAATAATTTATATTTATTCCCTTCTAAGCATCAAATATTATATAAAAATTTTTTTTC
Organism: Manis pentadactyla; assembly: GCF_030020395.1. Lineage (NCBI taxonomy): Eukaryota > Metazoa > Chordata > Mammalia > Pholidota > Manidae > Manis > Manis pentadactyla. Next base: position 154,215,801 of record NC_080024.1, on the reverse strand, counting down.
TTTAAAGAAACATCAGCAAGCCTCTGGACATAATCCTAAAGTAGGGAGATGCTATTGATGTTGCTGTGGGCTTACTGGAGAGTGCTTGGTTCAGGCTGTACTGTAAAAACAGATGCGCCTAATAGAAGTAATCTAGTTGAGAAAGCCCCAATGACTGAAAGAGGTCAAGTCACCTTTCACTAAGACATGGCCAGTTTTATTCCAGGCTGGAGCAAGTCTAGCTGTGAGTGAATATGAAAGGCAGTTTTGAAGAATTACAGGAATTACTCTTTGTGGAGGCTCCACCTAAAAATATTAAAGGACAAAACATGGGCAAATATATAGCAGTTGGCATGTCCCTGTAAACTCACAGAAAATGTGTGTTTAGATCACCACCCAACAAACTGGGTTATTCTGGATATGTTCTACTCATCCCTATAGCTATTTCTATTTCGTTCTAATGTTAAAGAAGTGTTGAAATATTTACTTTGAAATAATGACTATTGTCATGCTATATTGGCCAGATTCTACTTGCTTATCCTGACCCAATAAGCCTAAACTTTTGGAGCTTCTGTATAGAATCTTAAATTTATTTTGTATTCTGCTCTACAGAGGAAATCTGACCAGACTGTATTATAATATTGTTCATTAGTTTTACTCTAGTTCAACATCAGAGAAAAATTAAATACTTACATGGCACACATGCAACCAGCAGAGTATTTCTACTTGCATAGAATTTTTAAAAACCAGGGCATTTACCTCTGACCAGTAAGAAATAATAGGATCCATTTTTATCCTCTCACTTGAAATAACCAAAAAACTCAGCAAGTTTTATGCAACAGTAGTTCACAAGACGTGGGACATCAAGCAACAAAGAGCAATCCCTAAGTGATTAGAAATGTATGATTACCCCAGCCTACTGATTAGAGAGGAGGAATCCTGGAAGAGACAGTGGGTTCCCTGGGGTGGGAAGACAGAGCTAAAAGTCCAGGGAGGCCAAGGAAGTTACAGTTTTGGAGGTAAAGTGCTAGAGAGGAGACAGTACACAGAAAGCAAACTATGATGTCAGAAGAGTCCCTCTCAGGTGCTTAGCTAAGTAAGGATTAGCACACACGTCAAGAAACTGCCCAGAGCTGGGGAAAAAAACTGCTACATAAACATCCTTACAAATACAGTAAAGAAAACTTTGTCATTGCTTCTGCTAGCAAGATACATAGAAGTGAGAGCACCAAGGGGAATTCTCTTGCAACATTATCCACCCATCGATTTTGGACCATTTTGGCTTCTGGTAAATTTTCCCAAGATACAAGTAATTAGTCTGTTGGCAGGGCACAAGACCAGATTCATTCAATTTGTCTCATGGAAAATTTAATTAAGGCTACTGTCAATAGAACTTCAAGCAACAGAATGAGGTCAACCTGCAATGTTTACCTCAACCATCCCTTCAGGGTCTCGGCCCCATCCAACTGAACAAGTCCCACAAACTATCAGAATCTACCTTAGAAACCAACTGGCTTTCTCCTTGATTCTCTATTGCCTTTCTCACTGGCCCAGGGGATTAACTCAGATACAGCAGGACATATCAGCACGCACTCAGCCTTGCCACGCAGACTGGAAGTCTGCCCCAATCTCACCATCCATAACTATCCTGACTGGTGACCTGGATTCCTTCCAGGGCAAAGATGGCATCATTAGTCACTTCAGCTAAACTCAGGGACAAGTCTGGTACAAATTATTTCTCAATTGATAAAATAGGTTGACAGAACCTAAGAATATAGTAGTTTAACAAAGCTATTGAATATGTGACCCAATGAACATCGATAGACTACTTGATACAACAATAGAATACACGTTCTTCTCAAGTGGACATGAAACATTTAGTAAGACCATATTCTGGGTCATAAAACAAGTCTCAAATTTAAAAAGATGAACTTGTTTAAACATCTTCTCTAGCCACAATTAAATTAGAAAGCAGTAACAGAAAGATCCCTGGAAAATCCCCAAATATGTGGAAGCTACGTAACACAATTTCAACCCATAGATCTAAGGAGAAATCAAAGGGGAATTAGAAAATATTTTGAACTGAGGAAAACATAACAAAACATATACTTAAGAGGAAATTTATAGCACTGTCTATACTAGAAAAGAAATTCTCAAATCAACAAACTCAGCTCCCACCTTAAGAAACTAGAAAAAAAAAGCAAAGTAACCCAAAAAAGCATAAGGTCCAAATGAAAATCAGTAAGACACAAAACAGTAAAGTAAGAGAAAAATCAACAAAACCCAAAACCTGTTCTTTGAAATCAGTAAGACTGCTAAATATCTAGCAAGACTAGGGAGAGGGGAAAAAAAGACATGCATTACCAATATCAGGAATGAGAGAGGTGACATCACTACACAGTCTACAAGGGGAAATAGGGAATATTATAATTTTGACAATAAATATGACAACTTAGATGAAATGGATATATTCCTTGAAAAAGACAACTTGAATGACTACTATCCATTAAAGAAATTTAAATTGTAGTTTAAAAACTTCTCATACATAAAACTCCAGGCCCAGATAATTTGAATTTTATGGAAGAACTAATAAAAATTCTACACAAACTCCAAAAACTTAAAAAGGAGGGATTTTTTTCCTAATATATGATTCCTGAGGCAGGGAGTTTATTTGGTTCAGAGGTTTCTCTCCAGAAACAAGCAGAGTGCTCTATATATTGCAGATGTTCTATAAATACCTGCTGTGATTACTATTACATACAAAGTATCAAGACAAAGAAAAATTGAGCATGATCATGAAGGTTCAACTGGGGTAGGAAAGCAAATTAGGCTGGAAGAAAGCTCATGACCAACAAAGAACTCAGGATTTGGAAGTCTGGTGAAGGGGACAAAATCTGTTTATTTAGTAGGAATGAGGAACTGGGAGAAGTGGGAAAAGGATATGATTGTAAACAAAAGGTCTACTAATATTTTGGATATGAGATACCTTGTGATACAAAATGTGAAAATGAAAAATCTAGAAGTAATTACATCACAAAGTGTTTTTTATTAATGTATAAGGACTATGGGTGATATCTTTCTTAATTTTTCATTATTTCTTATAATCTTAAGATATATATATATATATATAAAACATGGTACTTGGTATAAATATCTATTGTTATGTTCAGAAAATAACTGAATCTTTAGAATTCATCTCTAAAATTATACTGTATTTTTTTCAAAAAATAATTTTGACCTTTAAGTCAATATATTAATAAGATTAAATTCTCCAAAGAAGTTCAAAAGACAGCAAAAGGGTCTCTGCTAAACCATAAGATACTTTCCATAATAGAGGACAAAATTTTGTAGGGATGTCTAGAAGACCTAGATTCTAGTTCTCAATAAATAATATACTATAAATTTGATTCTCCTAGTTCACACATGGCCTTCTTAGGACACCTAGATTCCTTAGGGGGCGACAGACTACTCCCAGCAAAAGGATTTAACTAAAATACTTCTTTGCTCCTAAAGAATACTGCTTTCCCACAGATTACGAATGATGGTTGAAACTAGCTTTCAAACCAGGTTATTCAAAGATTTCTTAGGGAACTGCAAAACACCCCTAGGCATTGCTGAGCCTCATCCTCCTCCTAGAACCGAAAGAAAGCATCTCATCTTGGAGATGACCAGAAACCTCATTATCCTGAACCCCACTAGATCTTGGAATGGAAGTCAACAGTGATGCCTGCACAGGCTGCTAGAAAACCAAGGATACAGTGACTCAGGTACATGCAGAGACACAAAGGGAGCTCCAGCAATGCCTCCATGACGTGAGTAAGAGAGAGGTACTTAACCCCACTTATTCATTTTCCTCACCAAGATCAGACATTCAGCATCATGGAGAATGCAGTCTATACTGTTTTGCTCCTCCACTTGTTACCTACATGATGGTGGACAATATTAATATCTCTCTAGGTTTCGTTTTCTTCATCTGTAAAAATGGGGATATTCACTTCTTGGAAGATACACATGGTAAAGGAGATTATGCCACATAAAATGCCTGCAATTAAGTACTCAACAAAAATTAAGTCTCTTACTCTCTTTATCTACTAAATGTGAACAAAATAATTATTTGGGAAAAAATTGTTGGGTTCTTTCACATGCATAGCAATACCTTATAAGAAAGACACTCCAATTTTGTTAGCTGACAAAACAAAATCAATATAAGCAGCATCTGGAATTATTTTTTTTTAAACTTACCTTAGCTCCATATTTTTCAATATAGGAATTAAGTTTTCCAGCTGTATAAAATGGTATCTATAACAAAAATCCATTTATTAAAATGACAAATATGTTATTAAATACTGCAGTACATAAAGAATTTAAACATTCTATAGTAAAGGGCACAGCAATCAGGCCATCACCCTAACAGCTTCTATGCCTTAGAGAAGCAAATGACTGATCATTCCTGCCCCAAAATATCATCTGTGGGTACATTCTCAAGGTGAGGAAAGCCTTTCTGGGACTAATGTGAACACAGAAACCATAAAAAGGAAAAGGCCAATAAATGTCATATATAAATAGTTAACACCTTTCTTAGTATACAAGGTTCTAGACATGAATAAGGAAAATGGACAAAAATGGGAGATTAAGAAAGTTCAAAAGGCCAAGGTGCTCCACTTCACCAATGAGAAACAAATTAAAATATAGTATTTTTACCTAACAGATTGGTAGATATGTGAAGTTTGCTAACATCCAGTTTTACGAGGATGTGGAAATACAGGTTTTCTCATACACCATTTATTGCAATGTAACCTAGTACAAGCTTTTCAGAGAGCAATTTAAGCAATAATTACTTTAAAGTTTAAAATGAACTGTAATCCCATTTCTAGGAACTGAACCCATAGAAACTACCAAATAAAAATAATTTCAGCACTGCTTTCTGAAGCACTGTTGTAACAGCACTAGAAACTCAGATGTGCATTAGAAAGTGTTAATTAAACACCCATACAATGAAATATTTCACAGCCCTAAAAATAAATATACTGATGAAGAACAATATCCATGAGAGGCCATTCAAGGAAAAATGAAAGGCAAGTTTCAAAATAGTATGTATAATAATTCCATTTTCTATTTAAGTATTTTTGTAAATTTTTGTACAGCATGTAGAATCTTTGTAAGAAAGCAAAACATATTTTTAGACCGCTACTTTCCTCTTATTATACCTATAGTAAGATTAGGATACTTGAATTTATGAGAACTCTAAAACAATGTCCTACTTGTTCCATAAAGATTCTCTGGTAGAAAAGAAGAGGTATTAGGATCTACTTGTTAAGGAGTCTTTCTTAAAAACAGTATTAAGAACGAGAAGATAAAAGATGGGCATATAACCATAGAACCTAGAAGAAAAATAAAAACTGACAGTTTGGGGTGGATAATTAGCACTGTTAATAAATGTTCATTCCACTGGATCCTGAGGAATTAATATCTCAGAATCAGAGGATTTTCAGAAAATTTTTTGACAAAACGAACTCAGGATAATGTAATTTTTATAAAGCTTTTTGGTACTTTATTACCATTCCCAGATACATAAAGCACTGGGAAATATGTTTCTCATTCTAATTTTATTGAGTGTAGAAAATGTTTTAAAATAAAATTTCCAAATAAAAAAATGTTGATCTAAGTTCTTTAAAAACTGGAGAAATGGTAAGTTCTTTATATCAAGTGTAATTCCAAAGAATAAACATAAGAATTAAGCCCATACTTTCTTAAAAATTTATGCTACATTTTATTAATAGTCTTTATCTTGGCATTTATGACAGAGAAAACAAGTATTAAATTGGAACCACAAAGATTTTAAACATGGTCTATCAAAGTTAACATCTGAAAATGGTTAAGTCAAACTATAAGTCTAATTTGTCTTCATAGACCATCTTTATTTGTGCTATAATACCTGAATAATTATCTATCTTGTTCCCAATAACCAGTAATAATACTTCATAAAACGTTTAAATACTAACCGTCATCACTACCCAAATTTGGCTTAATATTCCTGGTACAGGTGATGCAAGAATATCTTGGTGCAAAAACAGCAACTGTCTGTAGAGATGAAATACATTCATTTTAAAGTGAACTTTTCCATTGTCTGATTTTACTCTATCATAAAATTAAAAAAGTTTAAGGTCCTTCTAGGAAAGTATTATACTAGATTTCTTCTATATCTCTCCCCACACTTACTATGGTACTTTCAACACTGTAGGCACAGAGCCAAAATTTCAATTAAGATAATTACAAAAGTTTTACATATTGATATTAATATGAAAACTTGCTCCTGCGTCTGAACTTTCCAACCTGTTTGATCTGCGAATCCCTCTTAAAATTCCATCTCTGTCCTACGTATATACCTGAAGTCAAAACACTGTAAAAAATTCAGCTTTTTTAACTCCCGTTTCTTCCATTATCCTTTTTTTAAGTGGTGGTCAGGCGTTCCTGCAGGCTAGAGTCTTAAGAATTCATCTATCAGTGAAGTTATCAATTGTTTCGACTTAGAAATTTTGACTATATTCTTTTCCTTCAAAATGGAAATTCCCTTTCCAAGTGAGAATGAAATGGGTAGTGGTTTTAGTTTAATTAAGCAAAGTGTGATGATTTTGCCAAATCACAATTCAAATCACTACCAATAATTTTGTTTCAAAGGTCAAGGAAAAGGTGGGAGAAGCACAAAAGAGAACAGAACCAGAAATATGAAAATTTTCAAAAGTAATAAGCATCAAGGAAACAAAAAAACCCCATGAGTGATTGTGTGTGTGTGGTGGTGGTGGTGTGGGGTGTGACCTCAAAACGATGGGCCAGCCTGTTCCTGGTGGCCTCATGTTTGTCAGAACCCTGGTGCAGCAGGTCCTTGGTTTTGCAAGGCCTTTTTTCTGACATAGCCAGGTGTCCGCTCAATCTATTCCAGCCTCTGCCAGCTACTAGTGCAGTGAGCCAACACACCCAAGGCTCTGTGGGCATGGCCGCCTTCAATCTGGGGCAAACAGCAGAAAATCTCACTTAAGGTTTTCTACCTATTTGTTTCCAAAAGGAGTCATAGCAAAAACGCTCAACAGATACCAAATTACACCTTTGCAGGAGGGGTACAAACTCCCGGATGCACTTGGGTAGGAAGATATACAATGGGGAAGAAAAAAATTTGGTAAGTAAGGGCAAAATGGAGGCCAGCCCAAGAGTGCCTTCCTTATTTCTAGCCCTACTAATATTTTAAGTCTTTCTCTCCAAGAGATTCAGTTATGGATATAATCTTGCCATGTATGAGTCCTTTGTTGAATACCTCAAACAATTTAAGGGACTAATAGTGGATCCTCCATAACAATGAGTTATGTGTTAGTCTTTGAAAAACAATGTAATCAAAGCCTATCTTTGAAACAGTCAGACATTTCAAGATAGCTTTTAGAGAAACACTCTTGTATTGACATGAAAATTAAACTATATTAATCTAAAATGTATACAATATCTCAAAGTGCCCCATAAACAATTGGTACTCAAATACTTATTAACTCTAAGATTTTGAGACCCTGATTTAATTCATCAATATCTAAAAATTTTATGTTAAAAAGTTCACACAAGAAATCACAAATGTAAAAATTCAACAGTGATATATTCTATCTCAAGTATTTTAAGTTCCTCCCTAAATATACTTGGGCAGAACAAAACTGAACTCCTTTAATTTAAAATCATATAAAGATTGAGTGAATACTCATCTTTTACTTTAAAGGAAGTTTCACCTTAAAGTACTTTAAGGGAGATACTTCTAAAACAGCTCTTATAAGTCTCAAAAATGTTGGTTACAAAATGTATTTTTTACCTGCACATCTTCATTTGTGTACTCCGAATCTCAGTGTCTGCCATTCCATTACTCAATATTATCCTGACAGCACAGAGTTTGTGTAAATCTGGAAGTGTGATGAAGAACAGTGACTGCTGCCTAGAATCATTCATATTTTCCTGTCGACTGAATATCTCAGCAATTAGGCCTTTAAAAACAAACAGTGATATAATGGTAGCAAATTATCTTATTAACAGGGTTTTAATACCAACCCACCACAGAATATATTTGATATTATGTTGGAATAAGATAAAAAAAAACGAATTAGTAGTCTTCAGTAGTTAAATATCATTAACGTTTTACCTTTAAGGTTTTCTAATTACAATCTAGAATATTTTGGTATAAGTTCTATTAAGATGTAATTCCAATAACATACAATTCACCTATTTAAATTGTGTAATTCAATGGGTTTTACTATATTCAGTTATGCAACCATAACACATTTTAGACAGTTTCATCAGCCTAAAAAGATAATCTAGAATTTTAAGCCTACAGTCTGTATCATAAATAGAATAATTTGAGTACAAATACAGAAAATCAGCTACTTGATCAAATGCCTTCTCTGCTCTAGAAACTAGATATATTTCTGCCATATTGCATTTAATAAATTCTAAGTTCCTGGCTATTGTTAAGATTCATTTTGTTTTCAGAAAAGCAAAATCTTTCCTTTGACAATAATAATTTCTTAAAAATAAAAAAGTATAGCAAAGTCTTTTGTTTCAAGTTATCTCTGTAAAGCCCTTTAAAGGTGAGGAATATATTTTTCATCATTTCACACGGAAGCAAAGGTTTTCGGAGATTTCTCAATTGTTATCTAGTTTCCATTTCCACTAATTATCTGGCTTTAAAACTTCTATTTGGGACACATTTACTGTTGATAACTCACAGGACATACCTTTGAAGTCTTATGTATCAGAAAAAATACTGGAATGTAAAAGTAAAGCAGCTGATTAAAGCTCAACTTCTTTAACGTGCACATAAGGCAGGGAAAGGCAACAGATTCTAGTACTTCAAACTTCTCAAGCTATTTTCTGTAAGAAGAAAAGTACTCACCTCTCAGCCCAGTAATCTATAGAGTGTGATGGTTCCTAAATCTGATCTCAGGAACCAAACGCCTGTGTCATTTGAGGAATGCTGGGGATGCCATGGCCTCTCATGAATCTGTTACTCAAGGACCACAGTGTTTGAAATGCTCATCTTTTAGAGAACCACTCGGTTCTCTAAATATTTTAAAGTGGAAATATTTTTAGAATGGTTAACACAAATTCACCCAGGGTGTTAGTGACCGAATCGAGATGATTTAGGATATTAAAAATAAAAACATTCCTTTCTTCTGCTTTTGTCCTTTGTTTCAGTGCGTACTGTTGTGAAAAATTAAAAAAGTACAAAGCTCCAGGGCAGACACGCCTTACTTCATGATTTTGCCTAAAATTCACTTCCTCTGAGGCACTCTAGTAAAGGGCATCAATAATGAAAATACAACTCAAAGAATTAATTACGGCTTGGGCTCAGAGGTACAAGTGTGCATATTTTAAAGAAAACAGGTCAAAGACATAAGCAAAGTTTGCCACGTGTTACTTTCATTTTTAAAACATTTACCACTGAAATTCCCTTCTGCCTCGTTTTCCCTTTAAATATCTTTCAGCAGAGTCAGGAACAGAGTCCCCTGGGCCCTTCTCCACTCCTTTCGCAAATCTTCAAAAACAGATTAGAACAGCGTACGTAAGCATCATTGGTCTATTCAGGAATAGGCAAGGATTTATTTTTATTATTTACAATACGTTTAAAATTTTAGTAGTAACAACCGGTAAGACTGCAGATGAAGAGTTTGTTGTCGGTTCCTACACCGCGCGCGAGCTGGGTCGCGGAGCGCCAAGCCTGGCGGCTGCCCGGACAACAGCGCCACCACGTGTCCGGGCGGCGACCGCACCCGGCGGGGCCGGGGGTCCTGGGGTCCTGGGGTCCCGGGCCGGCGCCTCCTCGGCTCCTCGCAGCGCGGGGCTCGGGGAGTCCCCAGAGGCCTTTAATCGGCGTGCGCACCTCGCGGGGATGGTGGCGCTGGGAGCTCCGGAGCCGCACGGCGGGCCTGGGCGCTTCCCGCCGGAGCGGGAGCGGCCCCCGCGGGCCAGACCGCCCTGGGCCCGCCCCTCCCGCGCTCACCCGCGTCCCGCCACGCGGGACCCCTGCCGGGCTTTTAAAACCTAAAAACAACGCCTTCAAACCTGTCACCTCCCGAGGCTGCGGCTGGCGCCCGCCCCTCGGGCTGAGGAGGCGGAGCGGTGGGCGGCCGGTCCCGCGGCGGTCCCGCTGGCCCCCCGCCTCTCAGGGACCCTCCGCCGGCCGCGCGGGGCCGAGCTTCTACGGCGCTGAGGCGGTCCCCGGATGCTGCCCCCAGCATGCCCCGCGCACCTTGCGGCCCGGCTCGCCCCCAGCCCGGGACGCCCTTGCACCCCCGAACGCCTTGAGTGCCCTGCTTTCCCGCTAACGCTGATATGGTTGGACAGCCCGGCGTCTCCTTAAGAGCTGGGCCTGGGACCAAGCCCGTGCCATCGTCCGGGGAGAGGAAAACTGCTTCTGTGCAGTGTGGCTGGTGGGGAGCCGCGGGCATCGAAGCTCCGCGTTGACCCCGCCGCGTGGCCTCAGCTGGGTATCACACAAGGCCGCCTACTGCGCCCCCTAAAGACCTGCGGTGGCCTGATCACCCAGGACTGGAACGTCCTGCAACGGGAGTGTGGAGTAAAGCCTGATGCAAGTGCACGCCAGGTATCTCTCGTGCATTTGACAACTGGTTAAGCATGTGCTGTGTGCTTGGTGCTTTTCTAGGACTTAGTGATGGAACACTAAGCAAACATTATCTGCCCTTATGGAGCTAACACTTTACTTGGGGGTTGCGGGACAGGGAGGCAAATGAGCAAAGTATTAGTGTGGTAGTTGGTGATAGGTGAGTTGGAAAAAATTAGGCCGACCAGGGAGACAGGGAGCATTGGGAGAGGCCGTTGGAGAGGTGAGAAGGCCTCACGGACAAGGTGACATGTTTGTGAGACATGAAGGAGATGGGAGGGGGTGACCATATGGATGTCAGGGGAAAACATTTAAAAAGTGAAGTAACTGCAAAGGCTGGAGGGCAACCACTTGGCTGCAGTGGAGCTGGAAAGAGAAGTAGCGACTTGAGGCCAGAGCGGTTAAAGTGGGAGGAATAGTACTGGGCCTGACAAGCCTGTATGCTGTTAACAGGTGCACCCAGGCTTCTCTGCTGAGAGGGGCCAGAAGGAGACAGGCACAGGAAGGAGAGCGGTCAGGAGGCATGGCAATGGCCCAGGAGAGAGGGTTTGGTTTGGGTCTGGGTGGTGATAGGAGAGGTGATGAAATGGAATTGGACAGTGAAGATACTTTGAATTAAATCTAATAGGCTTTGGATATGGATTGATGTGGGCTCTAAGAGAGGAGACAAGCATAATGCCTATTAAGGATTTGGGATTGCCATTAATGGGCAAGGAGAAGACTGTGGGAGGAGTAAGCTTGGGGATGAGGATCTGGAGTTTAGTTGTGGACATGTTGACATTGAGAAGGGAGGAGGGGAAGGATCTGTATTAATAGAGGATATTTAAAACCATAAGAGGGGGATCTGAGCTCCAAAAGCCTGAGAATAGAAAGAAGGCCTCACACTGAATTGTGGGAGACTCCAGTGTAAGTTCAGGGAGATGAGGATGAACCCCATGGGTGCAATGTCAGGACATTTTTATTAAAAGAAGATTTGCTACTTTTCAACCTCACATTTCATCAGGTTCCAGAAGTTATATTATTAGAGACTGAGATTTGACTAGTACTCTTACTAGTGGCAGATAAATTAATCTAAATTTTTTAGTGTGATAGAGGAAAATTATTTTTCCAAGCACTTAGACACCATTGTCTGTATCACATATATATCCTTATTTAATATTTATTGGTGCGTGCTGAGTGTCAGGCACTGTGCTAAGTGGTGGGGATACGGATGTGTCCCTGCTCTTGCAGAACACTGGGTCCAGTGAGAAAGTCAGACATGTGGACTGATGACTTTGTATGCCTTGATCTGGGAATGATGGAGTACCGAGGGCACTAGTGGGGGAGAGGGAGTGGTTAGCATATGCCTCCTCTAGAGCTGACTCCTAAGCTGAGTCCAAAAGGGCCCCTAGTACTTGGCCAGGATAAAGTGGGAAAAAGGCAGGTATGTGGTGGAGAGGGCTTGAGCAAGGGCATGGAAGTGAGAAAAGGTCATTGTGTTTCCCATCCAAAAATAGCTCACTGTTGATAAGCTACAGGGTTTGAGGCCAAAATGACAAAGGATGAAGGTAGAGGGGCAGATTTTAAATGATCTTGGATCTGGTAAGGGACTTGAACTTTAGTTACTGGGAAACATTGGAAAGTCTTAGGCAGGTAGTGATGTGATCAGATTTTAACTTTGGACTCTCCTGGGGAAGATGGGTCTGGTAAGTTCAAGACTAGAGGCAAGAACAACCTGTTAGGAAGTTACTGAAACCAGGTAGGCAGGTAATCATGAAAGGCAGATAGATCTGGGGCAATAGTACTGGGCATAAAGAGGAAAGCACTGATTAGAGACTTAGGAGGAAAAACTGGTTGAACTTACTTGGTGATAGACTCAATTTTGAGTATGTAGATATTCCCAAGCTTCTGACTTGGGTGACTTGATAACACCAGCAGCTGCATTTCTTAAAACTGCCTGGAACCTTGAAAGTTAATAAGGATAACAAAGTTAGAGAGGTATCTGGAATTTCCCTTATCCATACCACTTTACTATTGTTCTATTTACTTGAAACAGATTTTAAATTAATATTGCAACCATGTTCTACAATCATTTACTCTCATTTCCTTGCTCTTACTTAAAGATGGACATACAATGAAAATATGCCTAAGTCTATATTTACAATAAAATGTTCTACATCTAATTTGTTGTCAATTAGACAACAAATTGCCCTACCTTAGCAATGAACTTAAGATGTTTGCATTAGCTTTGTGATCACATAATATCCATTGCAGTCTGCTTATTTCTGCCTCTGCAATCCGATTGATATTCTAGTGTTATAAATATACACAGGTAAAAAATCTGCCTAGATTTACTTCACCTTGGAGCACCTGCCAGATACTGTTTCCTCATACTTGTGTTTTAGAACAAGAAGTCTTGTTGAATAATAATAGCGTTAGCTAAAATTTTATTGCTTTTTGTGTGCCAGAACCTGTGCTAAGCATTTTATAAGCAGTGGCTTAGGACAGCTGAGTAGCTTATGGTGATGCATCTGATGTCACTAAAACAGGGATAGATTCCAGTCACTGGCGCCTAAGTTTTGTTTTTAACCACCTCTGGAGTTAGTTGGAACTGGGAATGAAACCTGAAACAATCTTGACATTGTACTACAGAAGCAGCCATGCATTCAAGAGACTCATTGCTCTTCCCTGGGAAAGTCAGCACTCGTGGAAACTATTAGGGAAACAGTATGATCTGGTTTACTATTTTTAAAACGTAGAAGAAAGTTATGACATTATATATATACATTTGAAGAGAGGAAAAGCCTCGAATCAATAATCTAAACCCCTACCTCGAGAAATAAGGGGAAAAAAAGGAAAAGTAAACAGAAAGCAAGCAGAAGGAACTAACAAAAACCAAACCAATGACATTTAAAAGCAGAGAAAATTAAGAGACAATACTGGCTCTTTGAAAAGATAAAACTGACAAATTTCTAGCAAGACGGACAACAAAAAAATGAGAGGTCATAAAACTATTAAACAGGTCTCAGGAATTAAAGAGGATATCACTGCAGAACTTACAGGCATCAAAAGGATAATGAAGGACTGCTGTGAAGATCTCTTCATAGATTTCTTTTTGACAATTTACATGAAACGGACCAATTCCTCAAAAAGCACAAACTATCACAACTTACCCAGTATGAAACAGGTAACTTGAATAATTCTGTAACTGTTACAGAAATTAAATTCATAGCTACAAACTACTGAAAAAGAAATCTGTCCTGCCATATGGTTTCACTGGAGAATTCTACCAAACTTTTAAAGAATAACACCAATTCTACACAATCTCTTTCAGGAAAATTGAAGAAAAGTGAGTACTTCCAACTCATTTTATGAAGCCAGTATTACTCTAGTACCTCAACCAGACATATACAATGCATAAAAAGAAAACTACACACCAGTATCTCATACGATACATTTTTAACAAAATACAATTTGGCAATACATAAAAAGAATTATACACTATGAACAAGCGGGGTTTATTCCAAAGATACAAGGTTGGTTCAGTATTTGAAAAATCAACATATTCCATCATACATAAAGGCTAAACAATATTTGGAATGCTTGGAAAAATGTTTTCTTCTCAATGGCATGCACTCCTACAGGGCTGTGAGCAGGGGGAGGGAATTAACATCCATGAGGCTCCTAATGTCTAAGAACTGTGCTGAGTCCCTCAAACGATGCCCTACATGTGCCAAATGCTGTGTAGTTTGCGGAATTTATCATTGCTGAAAAGGGCCTAGACAAATACCAGATGGCTTTTTAATATGCTGGAGTTTTACCGTTTTGTTTCTGTTTGTTTTTCCCTTAAACATTTGTAAATCTTCCTCTGAGCGCCCAGCTGGGGAGGTACTGTTGAGACGCGTGCCATCAATCATTTAGGATTCACCTTAAACAATATACTGTTGGGACAAAACCAGGATGATACTAATACAAGGACTCGTCTAGTCAGTGGTCAGTGGGGAAGTAACTTCAGAGTTACAGGCAGAATTAGGGCGTTTTTGCTTTTTATACAAAAATCTCCCTGAGTTTCTTTCCTAGGAGAGCTGGGCGATGGGGGGTGAGGGAGACTTGTTAAGCAAATTACGAGAGGCCGTCCTGGGCACACAGCTGTCTGTCCTGAGTGATGGGACCGCCTGTTCTGATGCCCACGAGGCTAGGTTGTCTCCTGCCACGTAAACAGTTTATCCCTGAAACCCGCAGCGGAATGACTCTGTTACAAATTCACGGCCAGGTTTAACTGATCTGACCTGACTGGAAAATCACGGCGATACTGGTGGGAGAGCTTCAGCGGATGCTCCCCCTCTGCCCCCCGCCCGGCTCCACGCGCCCCCGTGCCCCCGCCCGGCTCCACGCCCTCCGTGCCCCCCGCCCCCGCCCAGTTTCATAGCCCCCGTGCCCCGAGGGCCCGGCCGGCTCCACGGCCCCCGTGCCCCGAGGCCCCACCCGGCTCCAGGCTCCTCCGTGCCCCGAGCCCCCGTCCGGCTCCACGCTCCCCGTGCCCCGAGCTCCCCGCCCGACTCCACGCCCTACGCGCCCCACGCCCTACCATCTTCTACGCAGATACAGGAAAGCCCCGCCCCGCGGCCCCTCCCTCCGCGCGCTCCGATAATGATGATCAGGAAAGACACCTTCTTCAGCCAATCAAAAGACACGCGCTAGGCGGGGACCCGCGGGGGCTGGCGGGGGCTGTCGACTGAGGGCCGGCCCCTTGACTGGCACAAATTCTGTCCAATCATCAGAAGCCGTGCAGCGCGGACGCCCCCTCAGCGGAGCCGGGCGCCCTGTCTCGCGCCGGGTCCGGACGCCGGGAATGTTCCGGCTGGGTCGCAGAGGCAAAGCGTGATTCCGTCCAGCTCGCCTGGTGTCTGAGGCTCACGGTGTTCCGAAATGGCCCAGCAGTCGGATAAGGATGTCAAGTACTACACCCTGGAAGAGATTCGGAAGCACAACCACAGCAAGAGCACCTGGGTGATTCTGCACCACAAGGTGTACGATTTGACCTCATTTTTGGAGGAGGTGAGTCGGTGAGGCGCGGCGCTGCCGGGATTCTCTGTTTGCAGAGCGGCAGTCTGCGCACCTGAGTGTGCTCACGCGGCTCCGCACGCCTCAGTGTGCACGCTTGTCTCTGCACACTTGGGAATAGTCCCGCCTCTACAAACACTTGTGCGTCCACACCTGGGGGCGCTTCCCTCGTGTGCGCCCTCGGAGTCTGTGTACCTGTGCGTGCACACGAGGGAGCGCTCCTGGGCGCGTGGCCAGCGGCGGGTGGGCGAGCCTTTTTAGCAGCTTGCAGGGCCGGAGCTGCTTGGCTATCGGGCGTGTTAGAAGAGCATCGCCCCCAGCTTAGGGGGAAGCAAAAGTGAGTTCGGAGCTGCCTTTGTAGGAGATGGCGCAGCTATGAAAGGGTTTTGGAAGATCACTTTTATCCTTGAGTGTGTATAGGCTAGCCCGCTTCTGTTATTTCTGGAGTGGATTCCGGAGAGCTGTGGGATCCCATGAGAAGGGACCCTGAGCTATAAGGTCCGGGTGGTCCGCACCGAGAGGCCCGTCTAGACAGAGCACGGTGGTTGCTAAGCGTATCCAGCACGGACTTTGCAGTAAGGTACAGCGCTGGCCTTTTGGGGCTGAGAAGTTAACCCCGCGGTGTGTGAGGCTTCCATGAGGTGGGAAGGAAGGAGACGGACAGACTAGTACTCTGCCAGTTGTGCTTGATCCTTAAGCCTTCCTTTGGAGTTGGTAAAATTGCGTAACTTAAAGGAAAACATTTGATAAAATTCTTTGCATTAGATTATAATTTTTGCAGTAAACTCTAAGGGGCTTTCTTTGCTATCTTTAGATGTGTTTTATCACTGGGGGAGTTTGAATCTCAAAGCAACATTTACCCTTCAGTCCCCAGACAATAAATGAGCGTGTTTTGTGGCAGGAATTGTTTACATAGTTGGAGGAGAAAAGGAAAATCTGGGCCGGTTTTAGCTGGAGCACATTTACATCAAGGGACTTTTGCAGAGCATTAAAAAAAAAAGTACTGGCATTATTAGTAAGATATTTTCCTCTTGTCATTTGGTGGTGTGCCAGAAGATAAAACAGCATCCTGATTTAGTTAGGAGTGGTTTGTGGTAGAGTCAGGCCTGACCCCCTTCTGCTGAGCTTTGATGTTATTTGCCACGAGAGCTCCTTGAACTAGCAATACTGTCTCATAATAATTCCATCTAACTATCCGAATGTCTACTTACTTTTCCTTCCCCTTGCGGTGATAAGTGATGGGAGTTTCAGTTGTGCATTGTCTATTAAAGAAAAGCAGTTATAAAAGAATAGGGTATTTTATGAAGCATTTGCCTCCACTTTTTATTTTTTGTGGGTTCTGTCCTGTACACTGTTGTACAGAGTGCCCTGTCCCCCACCTCCCCCAAACCAGGTGTCGGCACCCCTTTGCCCAGCTGTAACAACCGGAACTCTACAGATACTGCCAGTGTCCCCATGGGGACAAAAAATCACCCCTAGTCAGGAATCACTGCCCTAAAATATATTTTGCATAACTTTCAAGGGTAAACTTAAGGAAGATTATTAAAACTTTACGCAGTTTTACGGGTCATTCTTACCAAGCAGGAGAAGGCATTTCACAATGTTTTTGAATAAAACTGAAAGAGAAGCAAACAGGCTTTTCAGAGGGTAGATAAGCTGACAGTAAATGCCTTTCCCTTCTCACTGGGCTTTCAGTCGTCTCAAAGTAGCTTGAGGAAGTGCCTCAAGTGAATGCTATGAGTTTATCACTAATGTTTGATAACTAACACCGAGCTAAAACAAGTTTACAGGTTCCTATCCACTTTTCTCAATCAGTACTTGGTAAAATGCTCCCCTTAAAGCCGGTTTGGGGCGCCAGCGTTCTCTCTGGCGTTCACGCTCGCCCTTTGATCACCCGTCCAGTATGAGTGAGCTCTTGTTGGTCAACTCCCTCAAGAGACTGGGCTCCGAGAGGAGACATTTTTGTTCTCAGAGCAGGAATAACACAAACAATGCCGTGGACACGATCATGGCACAGTAAGCTGGGCTGCAGAGCGCGAGGGCAGAGTGAGGTGGCTGGTCCTGGCTCTAGCACTGGGGACTGAATGGCGGGGCAGGAGTGGAGAGAACAGATTGGCTCGCGGAGCGGGGTATGGGTTAAGGTAGACGAGGAAGGTGGCTGGTGCTTTGAAATTGAGTGGACTAGAGGGATGACCGGGCCTCCCTGGGATATGCCCCGCCCTAGGATGCCTGTCAGTGGCTTCTGGCATCTTAAACACATCTTCTCATTCAGAGAGCTGCTGTTGGAGACTCAGCTAGATGTTTTACTTTTCCTAGACCCTTTGTTTCCCTTACTTTTATAGGCCATGCTGTTTATCTCGTATCTTTGGGAATAGGAGCCTGGAATTTTTTTTCTTCCCCCTTTGCCCTGTCCCCTTCTGCCATTTGAAAGCTCCAGAAATTCACGAAGCCTTTACATGTTAAAGAATACGGTTTTCCCTAATTTACCAAAGTATGGAAAGGTTGGTTTGTGAGGGCCTTCTTACCTTTAAAATGAGTTTTCAATCATTATGGGCTAGATCTTTCTATACTAAGAATTCACCCATCCTTATGGACAGCAAGTCTTTTCATGGTTGAGTATTTTTGTCTTTTTTCCAGAACATTTATATGCATGTCTGCATTCATATTGAGAAAAATAGTGTGATGGGTGGAAGGGGGTTCCTGGTCTGTTACCTATACTCTATGCCTTAGATGCCTTATTTTAAGGCTAAATGGGAAGATGACATAGTGCCTTCTTCATGAGGTGGTAAAGAACTGTACAAAGTGGTGCTGGTTAAACATAGCACTGTAGCAGGCATGTGGTCCACGTGCAGTGAATGTAAACTGTCCGTGGGTCAGGGTGGGGAGGTGGCTTTCTGTAGCCTCATATACAGCTGAGTGCTAACAGACTTTAGATAAGGGTGAAAATCTAGCAGGTGATGTGGAAAGAAGAGTTTTGTAAGTTGTGCAATGAGCTCTGTCTTCTGAAGTAAAGGCCTTATAAAGCTGTTTTGTTCAGGAAAAGGGTAGACACCTGAGAGGGAGACTAGCTCATTAATGGCTAGCTAAATAGCTGCAGGTGTTTAGTTACCACCTAATACCTGTAAGATTATGAGCTTTGTTGCCTACGTATTTTGAGCCCTTTCCCCCTATTCTGAGTTATAGTTTTTGAATTTTTATTCCTCAGTTGGGTCTTGTCATACTTGATTTTATTATTAGTAGGGTTAAAGATGATAGAGCTTTGAGAAACAGTTATTTGAAATGAAAATGTCGGCATTTGAGGCCAGGAAAAGAAATGATTTGCTTTTCCCCTTCTGTGATTTGAGCAGCAGCATTTATTCAGTTTTAGAAAGTATCGTGTAATTGATGACCGTTACGTTAAGTTGCTTTCAGTTCATGTTAGTAGATGTTTAATTTGTGAAAGAGACCTCTTCCTGAAAAATGTGAAGCAGCATGCCTCTGTGCCAAGTTGCCCCCTCTACCTGGTCCAAATGGGCACCTGTTTGTGTAGGACATTTTCTGGCGAGCCTGGGATTCCGGTGCTCCCTGTGTGCATCGCGGGTGTCCCTAACGGCATTCTGCCTGCAAAGTTGGTGGCTGCCGACTCACTTTTCCTTTTGGAGGCTTAGGCAGTGTTCTTTACTGCAGGTTTTGCCGTAGGGACTGACCTTTTGTTATTTTCCTTGTACACAGCCGCCTGCTTAGTGGAGATGGGTGGTTCTGAGCCTGGGGACCTCAGTGCCCCGGGATCTGACAAGAGTGCGCATGCTTTCACTTACACAGCCCTGTGTTTTTCACAGTTAAGGACACTATCTTTATGCTTGATAGGGCCACCATATTTAGGGCTAAAACCCTAAATCCCTTTGCTTTTTTCAGAGAAGTTCGTAATCTCATGTTTGCAACCACAGCTTTTTAGTAGTATGTCTTTGTGAAATGGGTATGTTACTAACACATAATTTGGTAAATAAGTATGAAATCCATAGGAGGAAACTCTGGGATTTTTGGTGGTAAAGGTGTGGGCATTTTGGGTAAATGTGGCTGAGCCACATCCCACTTTTTTTTTTTTTTTGGCAGTTTTTTTCCCTTGCTTTTGAGAAGAGGTTCCAAGTTGTTTTTTTTTTTTTACTAGTTCAAAACAAACCTTGGGATTGTTAACTTTGGCTTTTTGTTTATCTTTAAGATAAGTGGACATTCTAAATAAGAGAGAACAGATTATGCAGGCCAGCTTGAGTAAACCAAGGAATAAGTCCCACTCACATCTGTGTAGTGTGGATGTCTATCCTACAAGTCTCCAAAATATAGAAGACCACCGATAAGTACCTTTTAACATAATGGGGTCTGAACAGCCCTGGTCCCACTAGACACTCCTGGGAAAGTCCTGAGAAAGCCAGAGCCAGTGGGAGACCTGCTGTTGAGGTGCCCCCCCTCAACGCCAGCAAGTCTGTTTTCCTCAGGTCTTAGTTCTCTTTAGTTAACTGAGAGACTTGGTTGATGATCCACCTCCTCCCCTGAATTCCTTGGGTGTGTATTTCTCTCAGAAGGGAAAAATGTATGGAGACATTTTTTAGCCCCTTTAGTGTTTAAATTCTTTTAAAAGTGCAGCTGCAATAAATATTACCTGGTTTCCCCTAAAATTGCCATTTATCAGCACTAGTTTTTAAAGCGCTCAGAGGGGCTAGAGGTGGCAGCAGACTGAGTGAGGTTTTAAATAACGGGCTCAAAGCCATTCTCTGCGTCTTAATAAACTATGCTGTTCTTCTCCATTATCTTAGAACTTGGTTCTCCCGGGTACGCCCACTTGCATTTACTGACTGGCTTCTTGTGTCTTATCCCATGGGGGACCAGGAGAGTGAGTAGAAGATGTGGAGCTCCGTTCCTGATGGGTGACTAGAATTTGGTCTGCACAGCCCGTAGGTCAGTGACGTCTGGTTGCTAGTGAGACCTTATGTTTCATGGATGATGATGGCATGGGGTCACCTGCTTACATCCATAGAATTGAGTCCCACTCAGGCCCATGAGTTCATCATGTCTAGAACGACGGCTTGAGCTAGCTCTGGGGAGGACCTGGAGCTGGGAGGAGGGGAAGGGCCCTCTCCTGAGGGGCAGACCTTTGGCGTGTCAGCTTCTACCTGTTTTCTTGGAGTGCCTGCTGTTGCTTATCACTGGCAGGCTTTGCACTGTGTCAAAATTTGGCCAGGATGCAAAATATATCCAGCCTGCTGTCCCCTTTCCATCTTACCCCCAGTAGAAGGCCCCAGTGGGCTACTCGTAAAGGGGGTAGTGGACACTTACTGAACAGCAACATTCAGTATGTGCCAGACAGCAAGCTAAATGCTTTTCATGCACAAAACCCTTTGGTTTGTACTTTTAATTATCAGCTCTCTGGGTGGTGGTGGTCTTTTTAAAGGTAAGAGAAATGTGGCTTAGGAGGTCCAGACTTGAGTCACTACAGCCAGTGAGGAACAATGCCAGGGTTGAGTCTAGGACTCAGGACCCCCATCCTGTCACTCTGTGACTGGGGCATGAGACCTGAGATATCCAGGAACACTTGAAAAGCTGTCCAGTTGGTACAGTGGATATTATTTGCTCTGAAACTGCCCCTCCACCCCCCAACCACCACCCCCCTTCCCTGATCTCTATGGGAACCTGGGAGAAAGCAGAGGGAAGTTGTGAATGAACAGATCTGAACACAAGGGAGCCCTTGGAAAGTTAAATGGTGAGAATGTGTCTTTCCTTCCACCTGTTTTCATTGTACTGTTGCCTTCCAGAAGGTGAAGGAAGTTCCAGAGTCTCATAGGCAAGTGTTTTAAGAGTCCTGATGGGGTTTTCAAGGACTGTTCCTAACACAGGTGACATCTGGATGGTCATAAGAATCAGTGTCTTTAACCAAGAGATGTTGTGTGAAGAGGTCAGATGTTTTGGAAAGGTCTCTTAAATAACTGCTGGGAGGATTGTTCTGTATGGACCTCTGATGAGGTCACTGCTCTGGTAGTCCGGCCACGGGGTCTGCTAGCCCCCTGCCAGCCCCTTCCCACCCCTCGCTGATTCGCTCCTCATCCTCTGAGCTGTGGGCCACACACCCTGCCTGCCCTCGTCTGCCCGGGTCACCGTCCTACTTAAAAGTCGCCCCAGGGGTGCCCCTGTGGAGCCTCCCTCCTTCACGCTCACACCCCGTTTTCACGCTGCTGTCTCATCTCAGCACCTGCTGTACACCTGTCACAACCACAGTGGTTCTGTCCTGGGCTCGTCAGAGCGCATGTCCTGTGTGATTCCACTGGTCCCATCAAAGGGTGACTGCTGCATGAGTTTCCAGTTTAACTAATGTATGCTGTTATTACATTAAAGGATGTAATTTCTAGGAGAAAACAAAGCTTCATTTTGTGGAAACAGATTGTCATTTCTCTGCTTGATTCCTTTCAGCGGCTTCCCCTTTTGCATTTAGAATAAAAGCACATCTCTGTCCTGCTCGGTGAGTTCTGTGTGGCTGGCCCCTGCCTCCCTCTCCCATCTCAGCCTTCTGGGCCTGCCACTGGGCCCTGTTTCTCAAGTCAGGCCTGTTTCTGCCTTAAAACCTTTGTACTAGTTTCTCCTCTGCCTAGTAGAGCCTTGGTCACCTGGTCACATCACAGCTGAGGACCTCCCTGCCTTGTCCTGCCTTACGCCTCTAATCCTTGTGTGGATCTCTGCTGTGTTCCCGACGTCTTTGCTGCCTTTCTCCACCACGCAGCGGGCCCTCACGCAGCTGGCTGGCTGCTCCATGCCCTGGCACATCGTCCATGCACCGTGTTCCTTAAGTGGGTGGACGAGGAGCGAGGCCATGGGAGGAACGCAGACACAAACCCGTCCTCTATTTTTCTTTTTTCCGTGCAAATGGCATATAGTAGCTGAAGCATGTGATCTCTTCTTGGTCTATAGAAATTTGCCTAGAATTCTGTTCCAGAGAATTCACCACTCAGAAACTAGCAGAATTTATTATGACCATTTGGATTATAACAGCCTCAGAGCACAGCACCCAGGAATGGCAGAGAGCAAGGTTCGTTGATGTAAGTATGAGAGGCAGGGAGGACTCCTGATTGCACCTTGCTGTGTAGTCCTGCTGGAAGCCAGGGCCCCTGCTTGTATGTGGGGTCCTGTCCTTGTTCTCACTTAGGGGCCTGTCTTCAGCCTCCTACTGTTCTTCTACATAAACAAGGCCCCCACCGGATGGTACTCAATGTTCGTTTGCTGTTTTCTCCCTCCTTAACCCGCACGCTCACACAGCTTCCGGACTTGCCCTCTGGGCCACCTGGTTTCTGCTCCTGTGTGTGGGAAAGCCGACAGAAGTGGCTGTTGAACTTGCTGTCTTCATGCATCTTCTCTATTCTGTTTTAAATTCTGCCAGTTTAATTTTTTGAAGTATTGTTGATTTACAGTCTTATATTGGTTTCAAGTAGATGATACAGTGGTTCAACAGTTACCCATATTGTTAAATCCTCACCCCCACTAGTGCAGTTACTGTCGAAATAGATGTCACAGAATCATTGGCTATATTCTCCATGCTGCACTTCCATCCCTGTGACCAACTTATGGTTGAGAATTTTTGTGCCCCTTCATCCTCCTCACACTCCCTGCCCACCCCAACCCCTCCAGCATGGTAACCATCAGTCTGGGTTCATTTTGCTCTTTTGTTCATTTTGTTTTGTTCTTAGATTGCACAAATAAGTAAAATAATAGGGTATTTGTCTTTTTCTGCCTGGCTTATTTCACTTAGCATACCATCTGGGTCCATCCATGTTGTCACAAATGACAGGGTTTCTTTTTTATGGCTGAATAATATTCCATTGTGTATATGTACCATATCTTCATCCATTCATGTACTGATGGACACTTTGGTTGCTTCCATATCTTGGCTATTGTAAATAGTGCAGTAATAAACATAGGGGTGCATATATCTTTCCAAATCAGGGATTTTGTTTTCTCTGGGTAAATTCCTAGAAGTGCGATTACTGGGTTGTATGGTAGTTCTATTTTCAGGCTGCACCAGTTGACATTCCCACTGACAGTGTGGGAGGGTTCCCTTTTCTCCACGTCCTTGCCAACACTTATTTCTTGTTTTTTGGATAGTGATTGGTGTGACATGATATCTCATTGTGGTTTTGATATGCATTTCCCTGCTGATTAGCTGTGTGGAGCATCTTTTCATGTGCCTGTTGGCCATCTGTATGTCATCTTTGGAAGAATGTTCGGGTCCTCAGCTCCTTTTTAATAAGATTATTTTTGGTGTTGAGGCATATGAGTTCTTTATATATTTTTAGATGTTAACCCCTTATTGGATAAATCATTTATGAATATATTCTCCCATACTGTAAGATGCTTTTTGTTTACTTGATGGTGTCCTTGGCTGTATAGAAGCTTTTTGGTTTGATGTAGTCCCACTTGTTCATTTTTTATTTTGTTTCCTTTGCCTAAGGAGATGTGTCCAGAAAAATATTGCTCATGCTTATGTTCAAGAGATTTTTGCCTATGTTTTCTTCTAGGAGTTTTATGGTTTCATGTCTTGCATTTAGATCTTTAATCCATTTCAAGTTTACTTTTTAGTATGGAGTTAGTAATCCAGTTTCATTCTCTTGCATGTAGCTGTCCAGTTTTCCCAGTACCAGTTATTCAAGAGACTCTCCTTTCCCCATTGTATGTTCATGGCTCCTTTCTTGTATATTTTGACCATGTGTGTGTGGGTTTCTATCTGGGCTCTCTGGTCCATTGACCTACAGGTCTGCTTTTGTGTTGGTACCATACTGTTTTGATTACTGTGGCTCTGTAGTAGAGCTTGAAGTCAGGGAGCATAACCCTCCTAGCTTTGGTCTTTCTCAGAATTGCTCTGGCTCTTCGAGGCCCTCTGTGGTTCTGTGTGCAGGAAGTGTGCTGGTTCACCAGGCGGCTCTTGAGCAGGTCTCCAGTGCTCTGCTTCTAGGTTCCCAACCCGTGCCCCCGTACCGGGCACCAGGCAAAATGCTTTTTTTTACTTGGCTTCCAGCTGCCGTTCTCCTGGTTTCCTTCCTGCCTCCCTGCTCATGTGTTCTGTGTCCTCTGGCGTCAGTGTTGGAGTGCCCTCCGAGTGCCCCCTTTCATTTGGCATTCTCACCTAGCATCAGGATTTGTGTGCTGACAGGTCCTGAGCTTTAATCTCCAGGGCAAATGGATCTCTCCTAAACTTGGCATCCTTGAATCCTCAGTCTGTTTCACTTCTCCCTTAGGAGTCTAACGGGCTTCTCAGACCCAGCGTGTTAACTGAACTGACTTCCCTTGCAGAACTTGCTCCACTGTCCTCCTTCCCCATCTCAGTTGATGACAGTTCCCCCTGTTCGCTCAGGTTGGAAGCCCTGGGGTCATACTTGGCCTCTTTCCCTCAGAAGCTGCTCTGAATCCACCAGGACCTCCTGTGAGCTCAGCTTGTAACATAGTCAGTGCCTGCCTGGTTCTGCCCACCTTTACTGCTATCTTCCTGGCCTGGGTGTTGTCACCTCTCACCAGTGTCCTTAGCCCTGATGGAACTGTCACCATGGTAGAGCACATTTTAAGACATAAGAGAGCCTCACTTTCCTCCCCAGGCCCTCCAGTGGCTAATTACACCATCTGATTTAAGACTTGGGCTGTAGCTACAGTAATCACATACTTAGCTTAGTGGACCAGACAGCCCAGAAATAGACCCAGGCAGGTCCTTCCAACTGATACCTGACGAGATGAAAAAGTGCTGTAATGGAGGGAGGGCAGCCTTTTCAACAGGTGGTTCTGCAACAAGTAGGCGTCAGTAGTCAAATCTTGACCTGAACCTCCTACTTCAAACAAAAATTAACCCATAGTAGGTCATAAATCTAAATATAAAATCTTAACTTCTTTGAAGAGTCTTAGTATTAGCCAAGGAGTTCACACGGATCCCTGCTTTTGCTGTCACGTCTCAGAGAAAAAATGGCTAAATTTGACTTTGTGAGAAGGAAAACTCTTTAAAATCTTGTTAAGAGGAGGATAAATGCCACTGGGAGCAAAATTCTTTTAAAGGACTATCTTGACCAAGGATTTATATCCAGAATATATAAAGAATTCTCTAAATGAGGAAACAATCCAAATTGAAATGGACAAAGACTTGAGCAGATTTTGCTTCCAAAAAGACATTTGTGTGGCAAGTAAACACATGAAGTATGTCCAACATTAGCTACCAGGGGACTGCAAATTAAAACCACAGTGAGGGCACCGGTTAGAATGGCTCTGCTGGGAAAAGGTAACTCAGATGCCGGTGAGGATGTGGACACGTCAAGTCTGTGACATGTTGCTGGTGTGGAGGTAGAATGTTTCATCTGGGAATCAACCTATCCATTTTCAAAAGTTAAACATTTACCATGTGACCCAGCAATTGCACTCCTGGCCGTCTGTCCGAGAAATGAAAACCTAGGTCCACATAAAAGCTTGTACACAAATCCCAGCAAGTGGAACAATGCTGGCACATAGGATTATATTTATCGAATGAGTAATTAAAAGTTTAAAAGTGTAAAATGTTAGAAAGTTGATATAGAATGGCTGTTGGGCTAGCAGTTTTGTTTTTATAATAGCCCCAAACTGGAAATGGCTCATATCAGTGAGTTAGGGCTTGAGTGGTGCATGTATAGCATGAACTACAGCTCTGACCTGAGGACCATTATGCTAAGTGAGAAAGGCAATCTTAGATCGCAGACGGTGTGGCTCCACGGATCGGCAAGGCTGCAGAGGTGAGGGA
This sequence comes from Manis pentadactyla, assembly GCF_030020395.1. Classification (NCBI taxonomy): domain Eukaryota; kingdom Metazoa; phylum Chordata; class Mammalia; order Pholidota; family Manidae; genus Manis; species Manis pentadactyla. The sequence continues at coordinate 154,189,369 of NC_080024.1, read as the reverse complement.
CAGATGAGGGAGGCTGGTGGGTGGGAGGAGGAGCCCTTTGTTGGGTTGAATTGGTTCTGCATGATGTGAATCTACATGTAGTACAGGGCCTTGGCCAGGACACAGATGCACAAAGCGAGCACACGCAACAGCTGCCTAAACCAGGCTGCAGAACTGAATCATGCCAGTGGTTTTGATTACACGCTGTGGTTACAAAAGATGTCATACAACTACTTGTGAGTGTAACTATGTTGAAGGGTTAAAACACCTCCAGTGGCTGCCCATCTCTTTGATGGTTAAAGCCAAAGCCTATGTAGTGGCTGCAGGGTCTTCCGTCTGCTGCTGGATCCCCACTGCCTTTCTCTGGCGTGTCCGCTTCAGTTGCACTGATGGCCCTGCTCTTCTGCTATTGTGCCAGGAATGCACCCACCTTAGTCCTGTGCCTGGGAAGGCTCTTCCTCCCAGATACCTGCATGGCCCACTCCTCAGTGAGGCCTGTCCTGACCACCCCTGACCCCACTACCCTGCTCTATTTTTCTTTTCCTGTACACGTCACCACTTAATATACTGTATAATTGCCTTGTTCTGTCTGTGTCTGCCGGACTGTGTGCTCTGTGTGCAGGCATCTTTTTCTACTTTATTCCTCGATACATCCAGTAAGTGAAACAGTCTTTAACACATGGAAAGGACTCAGTGAACCCTTATCAAATGGGTAATTTATGCCTATAAAATATTAGAAATTGATGCAGAATGACTTTTGGACTATCTTGAATGATTTCCTGACAGCTTCTCCTATTTCTCAGGTGCATGTTTTATCCAAATTTGTTATTCTTCACACGAGATGTAAAAGGGAAAATAGGCCCAGTGACTTGGCAGAGGGAGAAGGCAGAACTGCCTCCACCAATCCTCATTGTGTGCCCTTGTCCTGCACATTGGCTGTCCTGCCGTCCCACTGTCTGGCCTTCTGACTCCAGATGGGTTGTAGATGGAAGAACCCCTCTTACAACATAACCCCTTGGCCACCAGGCCCTTGATTTGGGTGGCTCGGCTCCTTCTCATGAGGAATGTGAGGTTGAGCCGGGTCTTGGGGCAGGTGGTGTGCTTTCTAACTCCTTTCGACTCTGTGTTCCCTGCTCTTTTCTCCCAGAAGCGGGCCTGTCCCTGTCTCTTCCCTCTACCCAAGGTCGTGACCTCAGGATCAGGGACTTAATGTTCTCATCAGAGAGCAGAGGAATAGTTATGTCCTAGTTACCTCACTTCTTTTACCTAAAGAGATCTCTTCAGTAATGGTAAGACTTAAAAACACTGGTCAGGGTGTAAAATTAAATGCAGAATCACTCTTTGATTCATGGTACCTTTCACGCCAAACATTTATCTCAACTCTTAAAATCATGTTCCTTCTTTTGCAATGACAGAAAACTAACGGCATTCTGCAGGGAGAACACAGGCGCACAGCTGTACCACCGTTCTGTCGTCAGCCCAGCGACCTTTCAGAACGTCTCACTTAAGAAATGTTCGTGGGCTGCACTCTGTTTCTGTGAACTCTTCATTTATTCTGTGGTTTAGTAGAATCAGGGTAGTTGATCCACAGAAATCTCTTGAAGATGAAATGTGGGGCTGAAAGAAGGGGGTCCCTTGGGGTTTGGTGCTGGACTTGGCCGTAAGTTTACAGGGGCCAGAACTGGCCTTGGCGTTTTACCAAGGTCCTTGTGGCAAGATCAGATCGGAGCAGTGAAGAAAGGGAACTAAGTTGATGTTACTCAATTGCCTTTCATGTGCCAGGCATTTTACTAATTATGTCAGCTAGTCTTCTCTGTAGTTTAAGACGGGGGATGGGGAGGTGTTTGGTGATGGGGAAAGGAAAGCTCGAAGATCCAGTACCTTCTTGGGTCTCTGCACTAAGATGGGCAGAGCTGGATCTTGAATTCAGGTTTCTTCCAAACTGTGCTTCTTCATAGCACCATTCTGCCTGGACACAGAAGCCCTGACAGCAGAGAGCAAGACGTGGCTTCTGGAATGCTACGTCCTGAGGAGTGTAGGGCAGATGTTGGAGCCTGCTGAGGTCAGGGAGGTGCCTCACATGGAGGGCGGGCTTGCAGTGAACCCGTGGCTCCTGGGGGCTCTAGTGGAAGGTCTGATGAGACAGACGGGAACAGGTTATTGATCAAGTAGTTGGGAGGTGATATGTGCTTAGTTCTAATTGCCTCCCCCATCCCAGTAACAAAAGCAAGTGGAAAGGCAATCAGGCAGTGCATCTGTATACCCACGAAGCCATCATTGACATGCTGCTGTTCCAGGGCGCCACCGTGTTTCTGCCTCTGGGCCTTTGGGTGTCCGTTTCCTCCACATAGAACGGTCAGTCCCCTCACTTGGTGAGTGACTCTTGAACCTCTCACTCAGGTCCAAGCGTCCTGTCCTTAGTGACCCCTCCCTGGCCCCTGCTTCACCTCCAGCTCCTGGGGAGCAGACCCCTCCCTCTGCTGGGCCATGGCTCCTATACCTCTGCTTACTGTGCTCGGCTATTGTCTCCAGGTCTGTTCGCTGTCTAGGTAGTCACTTCCTGATGCCGGGGGGGCATCACCTACCTACCCGTCTTGGAAACAGCAGAGTGTAGCATGGCCTTTAGCAGATGTGTGAACTCAGCCCAGCTGGGTGAATGCGTGGATGGGCCTTGTTTTAAGTTTCATCCCACAATCCTCAGAGTGGAACGGAGAAGTAATTCTGATGCCCGTGGCCCTCTGGTCCCTTGGCTTTGAAGGTCCAGCGTGAGTGCGGGTGTAGGCCTGGGTGTGCAGACACCAGCTCCCTCGTGGGGCCCCGGCAGAGCGGGCTTGAAGTCAGGGACACGGTCCGTTTTGAGGCCATCACCCTTCACCTTCTCAGAAATCTAGAAATGATAGAAAACATTTAGTTGGGCTATGTTGTTATTTTTTCTAAACCTTGTATAAATTGGTCTCTTTGAAATCTCTTTTTGTTTAACTATTGCAGGTAATCTTTTTTTTTTTTTTTTTTGCCTAGTCATTGTTTGTGAAAACTTTTTGTGGACAGTCTGTTTACCTCCACCTTTTTTGGCAGTGTTAAGTGTTTGGATTGGGAGATCTTAAGTAAAACTCCAGAACTGGTAGACTTCAGGTTCACAGAAGGTTACATTTAAGCGGCTTGGGGGTTTTCATTGTTGTTTTGCCTGGTTAAGCCGTTGGGGGACGTGACTTTGACTTATGCTGCTTTAGTATAGGTCTGCATGTCCGTCTGGGGTTTTTATAGGGGCAGCCTTGTAGCCGTATGGAGCCCTGAGGTAGTATGTGCGTGTGGCCTTTGAACCTTGTTTAGTAAAGTCCAGGAATGCAGGACAAATGACAAAATTTCTTGGGGTCTAGAAGGATATCCCCTCAGACTCCAGAAAGGGAAATTTCCAAAGAAACCTTATTTTGAAGGTATCATATCTGAAGTTGCTTTGCTCAGAAACATAAAAATGGTCATTTAATTTGTGTGTTCTCAGGAGGCAGGAAGGAGGGCTGACCTAGAAGTCCCAGACCAGCTCTGGTCCTGCCTTCTCTGACGACGGTCAGTGAGATGTTGGGCCTCAGTTTCTCCATCTGTGAATTAAGAATGTCAGGCTCTGAAGTTCTTTTAAACTCTGACCTTCTGGGCTATTCAGTCTGCCCTTTTGAAGTGAGATTTCCAGCTCAGTTTTATGCTTTTGATGCCAGGCTCACAGATTAGGTGTGGGGGAGGCTGGACTTTCAGGAAGCTGAGGGCAGTTCATTACTGAGAATGGAGCATGGGATGGGCGGAGGGCTTCGGGAGGCCTCCATGGCTGTGGCGTCCCTGTAGGCCAGCCCCCTCCCTGCATGCCCGTGGCTGCTCTGCGCCCCTCTGTGCTGACCCTGACAGGTTCGGGCAACATTCTGTCATCCTTTGGTTCTGCAGGAACGCCATGACCCTCCCACTGATTCAAGCCCTACATGACTGGGTCCATTCTGACCATCGGCCTGTATCAGGGTTCTCCAGAGAAACGGAACCATCAGGAGACCTAATACACTGGATACACCTGTGTATATAGATAGAGATTTATGGTGAGGAAACCTGAGGAGTGCCAACATCTGCTGTCTCCAGGCCAGAGGCACTGGAGAGCGGGTGGTGTGACTCAGTCCTAGCTGGTGGGCCTGAGAGCAGGGGCTGTGAATCCCAGTCTGAGGGCAGGAGGAGATGACACACCCAAACCCAATGACGACGCAGGGGGAAGGTGCAGATCCCTCCCTGCTCTGCCTCTTGTCCTGTTCAAGCCCTCGGTGGGCTGAACGATGCCCAGCCACACTGCGGAAGGCACTCTTGAGTCCACCTGTTGGAATGCTAACCTCATGCAGAAACACCCTCCCAGGACATGCCCGGGAATAGGGTTTAACCCGGGCTCCCTGGGCCTGGTCAGGCGGGGCACCTGGGGCCCCTCACACGGCTCACATAGTTTGCTTTACTCAGACCTGCGCCCTCCCTTGGCCGGCTTGCCACACGCACTTCGGCCTGGAGCCCCCCTCCGTGCTCATGCTCTCTGGGGCTGCTGCATCTACTCTGTTCACTCAAATTCTCACCCTACTAGAGGGGCCTAAACTGCTTTTTAAAAGCTTCTACCTTTTTAGACTTCTCTGTTCAGGTCAACAGTCAGGCTGGTCCCTTAAAATGTCTCTGTTTAATGTCTGTGCCAACCATTGTCCTAATTTGGTTCAAGTTTTTTGACACCCAGAACTGTGGTCACATCCCTTTTGTGCGTCAGGATTTGGGTAGTGCCTGGAGGGTGGTATTTCTTGGGAAAACGATCTCTGTAGTAGTCAGAATTAAGCTCAGAAGAACTCCAAATAACTGCTCCAACAGCGTGGAGGTGTACTCAGCTGTCAGGAAGAAATGAGCTTCACGGCCCAGGTCTAGTGTGCAGGCTGTTCATTAAGCTCTTGGGGGCTGTTCTCAGTCTCCCCCAGTGTGGTCCTCACCCTCAGGTTCAAAGGCACCATCCCCACTGCAGACGGCAGGATGAGGAGGGCAAAGTGAGCACACCACTCCACAGTGAAGGCTTCTGGAAGCTTCTCCAGACACCTATGTTCCGTTAGTTGGGATTTAATCGTGTGAGGTTTCAGCTGCAAGAGAGGCTGGGAATATCTCTTCTAAGTAACTGTTTCCCAGATGAAAGTAAGTGGGGAAAGGATCAGTGAGCAGTCTTTTCCCCAGCGGCTGTGTCCTGCTACTGAGGGCCCTTTCTGTGCTGTGCAGAGGTTGAAACTTTGTTGAGATATTCAGGAGGCATTTGATTTGCCTGCAGAAATTTCACCGTAGATTTTGAGTAGGGCACATGCAATGGTCAAAATGGTACTTGAGGATGAATATTCTAGTAAAGATGGATTAGCATGGGTGAGGAGGGGCTGGACAGGGGAAGACCAGCCAGGTGGCTGAAACCATGAACTCAAGAAGCGCTTCGGTTTTATTCACAAGAGCGTGAGGCTTTTCTGTCACGTGAACAAGACTTTCTTAACCTCTGACTGCAATTTTATAACTTGTTCCAAAGCCACTAAAATGTAGAAATTTTATTAAAGTACAGAATGTTAAGGTCAAAGACTACGCAAAACTATTGGGTCACGCCTAAGACTATTTCATTTGTTATTTGTATTAACTAGCAAAGATAAGTAGAAATTACATTTTTGGAATTACCTTTTTCTGGTTAGAGAATATAAGGAACTATAAAATGACCATGGAAACAAAAAGTAGGAGTGAAGAATAGGGCTGAAGAGTGTTTTTACTTGATAATCCGTTTCTGAATTACTAGTAGTTGTACATTGTGCATCTGAATCTGGAGTGACTTTGATTTTACTTAAAATATTTTTCTCATTAAGATTATTGCCTTCCTATTTACTGAACATCTGTATCGAGTCGTATCTGAGTTTTATCTTGCCAGTTTTTATAGATCCATTTTTAATGTGTAGTGATACACTTTAAATTATTTGTGAAATAGAATTTTCCTGAAACTAAAAAAAAAAATCCCTGGATACCATGGCCTCTCTAGTAATGTATTTATTCCTTTAGTCAGCATTTCTCTGTGGCCTCATTCTAAATGAAAAGGATTTGCGGCATCACTTTCAGTATGATTTCTCGTTCTTGGCCTCTGAACATACAAAGGTAACCCAAGGCCTTTCCTTCGTTGACTGCCGTCACCCGAACCTGGCTCTGCATTTGCCGTTTGCCCTGGTATAAAAGCCCCTCTGCTATTGTACCTTTTTTTTTTTTTTTTTTTTCCCCCCCTGTGTATGGGAACTAGTGGAGTTCGAGTAGAGTTGTGCTGTAGGGGGCACTGTGTGTGGTAGGTGGTTTCTCTCTGCTTGTTACTCCTGGAGCAGAGACCCTCTGGGGGCCAGGGCTGCTGGAAGCCCTCTGAGGACTGGCTGCCACTGCTTGAATGTTGCTGCAGTTCTGTGACAGCAATGACCTTGGGAGTCTTGCCCATCAGATTTGGGACATGTTCTTTGCAGTGACAGAGGTCAAACCCTCAAGCTTCTGTAGTGTCACACAGGCCACATCTTATCAGTGAGGTTCTTGGAACTTATGAGTGTGTGTGGTCTCCGAGGGGTGGCTGAGTTGGGGGTGACCCTGACAAGCCTTGACAAGGTGGTTGGTCTTTCTGCTGAAGGAAGCAATCCCAAGAGCCCTTGAACTCCACCTGCCCTGAGTACTCTTCAGATTAAAGTGAAATCTTACATTTGGAAATTTCTGAAGGATGTAGCATTATGTAGCCATTTAAAAAAGTCATATCAAGGAAAGATACTTAATGACATTGGAAAATATTTAATGAAAATTCTGGACAAAACTTACTGATCATATGTTATATGCTGGACATATACTAATGCATCAAAAACTATGAGGCAAATACCACTTTCCAAAGTTCCTGCAGTAGTGACCACTAGGCGATGTCTCTGTACCGTGTGTTGTCAATCTAGTTTGTATCTAATGGCATGCGTAAGGTAATGAACACAATTTTCTTTCAAAAATCATTCACACATAAAATACACATATATGTATATCCAGCTCTCCCTAGATGGCAGATCATGGGTGATTTAGGTGATTTTTTAATTTGTGCTTTCCAGTTTTTCTATAATGTAGATGGGTAACTTACAAACAGTAGAGAAAGTAGATGACTTTAGCACTAGGTATGTTTAAACATAGGAGGAGGAGAAATAGGTTTCAACACGGAATACTTGTGTACCTTTCTGAAATGCCGCATGGCTGTGCCTTCCATTATTGGGAAAAATTAATCAACTGCAGTCTGTTATGCAAGGGAGAATTCTGTTCAGTTATTGGACACTTAAAGGTGATTTGTTCAAGGGCAGTGTGAATTTGATCTAAGATTAACTGAAGTCTTTTCCCCTACGAAGTGTTTGGGGGATATAACCAAACACTTTCTTTTTACCTGACCGAGAACTGCTACCCTTGCCTGAGAATACCAGGAAGTCTTCCTGTCTGTCCCTAGCTGGGCCTGCTGTCAGCCTCACTCCCTGCTTTGTGATCATCCTTTGTTTTACTAATTAAAGCAGCTGAGAGCTGTAAAGTGCTTTTATTCCACAGAAGGCTCCCTCCCCTTCCCCAGTGTGGAACTGAACTCTTCCTTCTTTGCCTCCATTGTTTCCTGTCAATAAGATATGCCCATGGCAGCATCTTGAGCAAGTCCCCTTCTTCCTGCTTTTCTTTTTCTTCCTGCTAGAAAATAAGTCCCGCAAGAGGCTTGCTTGCCTAACAGGCTGTTAGTCTTTTCAAAGGTGAATAATCATCCTAACATTATTATCATCTAATAATGGCCGACTCCACACTTAGACTGAAAGTCAAAGGTCCAGGTCCAGGACTCAAAAATGGTAACGATTTAGAACTGGGAGAGCTGAATTCATGGAAAAGCCAAGAGAACATTCCCAAAGGATGAATAATATGTGCCTAATGCTTTTAGTGCCATATAAATGACATCTTTTTTTTTTGAGAAGGATTCTACTGCACCTTGAAGAAGGAAACTGAATACAAAGGAGTATGTTGTTTTCATCCACAATGTGAATGAGCTATATGCACACATTATCATCATGACTTCTGAAGCAGCCTGTTTGGTTAAACTGGCCACTTCCTTTTAACTCAATTGCATAGAAAAATATTTATTTCTTGTATTCATCTTTTGAACAGCATCCTGGTGGGGAAGAGGTCCTCCGAGAACAAGCAGGAGGGGATGCTACTGAAAACTTTGAGGATATCGGGCACTCTACCGATGCTCGAGAATTGTCCAAAACGTACATCATTGGGGAGCTTCACCCAGTAAGTGCCGTTCTGCGGGCCTTTGCTTATTTCTCTTTGAGGCTGTGGTAGACCTTACTCAGATCTGTAGACCTGCATATAATAAAAGTTAACAAAGGAGTAAAATAATTTCTCCTGATTGTAGGGCACCATTTTTGTTGTGAACAAATTGACCTGAGACGACTTTGCATTTCCCTGTCTGCATTTTTACTTGCACTTAGAACCCTCTAACTGGGGGTCATGTCCAGGGCACAGTGCCTCTCAGACCCTGGAATGTCACAGAGCAACACAATTTAGCAGGTAGGGATGGGGTATTGGCCCAGCATACTTTTTTTTATATTTTCACTAAAGTCTTTTTCTTAAACTCCCTCCTATTTTCGTTGACTTGGGGATATTTTCATTTTAAGTGATGACTTAAAATTTTTAAAAAATTTCTGTTATATGAATTCATGGAGAAGCAAAGAGAACATTCCCAAAGGATGTAAAACCTTTTTGTAAAACCCACACAATTTCCTCATTCTTGGCACTTTCTCCCAGACCTTTGGGACTGTCGCCTTTGGTACCAATCCATGGGCTGACTGTGGGGAAACACCAGCCCAGTTCAGCTTTTCTGTAAGCCCAGGGCTGTACTGACAATGTGGGCCCTACAGAGGCCATTTTAAATGACCCTGTGACTTTGCAGTCTGCCACCCGGTGCGCAGCTGAATGGGGAGGGCAATGGGGGCTGGTGAGCCAGGCAGGTGCTGGGCAGGGGGCTGCCCCCTGCCTCCAGGGTGCATCGGGCCTTTTGCAGTGCCCTGCCTCCGCTGCTCACAGTTCCAGGGGGTTGGGGCGCTGCCAGAGGGGCGAGCTCCAACCAGAAGACCAGGCGCCCGGCCTCCACCTGCGTGCTGAGAAACACCGAGGGTGGCTGTGCACAGGGTGGGGTGCGGTGTCAGCGGCTGCTCCTAATGGCCGTACTGATGAGGCAGAGCAGGAAGGCCTAAAATAGGAAATCTGCTTAGAGAAATTCCTGTGAGTGGGGAGGTGTGTGTTTGGTGCTAGGAGATGGTGCTTTGTAAAGTTTACTTGCCCACCTGTATTCCTGTATTCACCTTCACCACGGTAAAGTCGTGTTGGAATCACAGAGGCCAGCCCTTAGAATCAGCCCTCCTGCCCTGAGTCCTCCCAGCCTCAGCTGCTGGGTGCCAGGCTGTGGGTTTCAGGTGTGCCTGCAGCATTCCTGCCTTACCTGCCTTACCTGCCTCCTGGGCTCAGCTCTCAGATGTACTCTATTTTGGACTGTGGTTTGGACTGTGGTTTTTAAAAAAGTAGTTCAGTGAAAGTGAGCCCTTTGGACTTGACCCTTTCGCAGCAGGTGTGTTTGCATTCTGTAACCCGCCTTATTTTTTTATTGCAGGATGATAGAGCAAAGCTAACTAAGCCTTCGGTAAGTGTGACCATCTTGTGTATCGGGCTGTGGTTATCACTGTGTTTTGTACCTCGCAGGCTGGAGGGCAAAGGTCTTGCTTGACTGTGGCCAGCACAAGTCTTTCTGGGTTGGATGAGTATGTAACCTTCATGCAGCAAGATCTGTACAGACCAGTCACGATGTTTCATTAGGATGGCTTGCTTGTTCTCTTTGCAAGACACACATACCTAAGATAACTTTTCCATCACAATTGTCAATAGATGCCTTTTGAAAAGCCCCTTTTTGTAAGTAGCACTGTGCTGATCTGAAAGATTTGAGACAAGCCTTATTTTCAGAGATTTAAAATCTGAGCAGCAGTTTTCATACTGAAACCTTTGAGGATACTTTGTGTTGTCTCCCTTTACACTTCTCTGGGACATGGTGTTACACAAATGTTTGTTGGATGAATTTAATGTTTATAAGTGTTTGATGCACTTTTCCTTAGGAAAGGAAAATCTAGTACTACTAATTTTACACCCTGGTTCACTAGCCCTCCTCTCTGAGCTAATCTCACTTACATATGAGGATAAATCCATAATAGAAATTGATGAAAAGTACAAGCAAACAATAGGTATTGGCCTGTAATTAAATAACTAAGGGAAAAAGTTGTACTTAAAACGAATGAGAGAAAGAAAATTTCTGTTTGGGGTTATGCTCTTGGTTTTCTTAGAGCACACAGAAGACTCCACAGCCTTGTGTTAAGAACTGGGAACTCATTTACTAGCTGTTGCTGACAAGGCATTGTCTTCACACATAATCAAAGCAGTCAATCCAATAGAGCATAAAGGCCACATTTCCTCTGTGCCCCAGATGGTAGAATTAAAGTCCTGTATCATGCTTTAGTATGGAGCAATTTCATTTATACTCCTTTCCCTATTCAAAGGCTTAAGTTCAATGTTGGTGATCTGAGGACTTTGGGGAGATAAAGAATGGACTTTAGTAGTTGTATTGCCTTTTTAACTGTTGTTTAGAATCCATGCTGTTCATACAATTTCACCTTTCTTGAGGCTATTCTCTGGATAGTGTAGTTCTGTGATGCACGTGGTTTCTGCTTTTTCTCCAAAGTCTGTCAGGAAAAGTATATTTTTTCCTGTTACATGTTCAGTGTGTTAATAATCTTGGTGCAAATCATTCAACTATAGTAAAACAAGAATCCGATCAGGGTCAGCATGTGAAACTTAGGTCTAAGGTAAGGCCAGTCATGGCCTGGATTCCAGTGCCTATGAGGAGAGAGCATTAGTTAGGGCTCAGATGGCAGTTCTGATTGTCTCCTGAAATACTGCTTTCCTTCTGGAAGACAGACTTTTCCTCTGTGAGGACATCCGTGACTTTGCTTTCATTAGGAATGAGCTGGAGGAACGTGGAACAAGAACTTGGTGTTTTTCTTAGAGGCCAGAGCAAATGCATTGAAAGAAAATGCATGGCAACTTTTGTAGATTTATCTTTCTTGTGCCTCTCGTTTACCAGAGGAGAGTGTCCTTAGATACTTGTTTTGTTGTATTTGCTTGTCGATCTGTATATCTGTCCATCTTTCTCCACACTGATAAATGTGTGCCCTGGTGTGAATTTCCTAAATGTTCTCTGCCTAGAATACCTAGTTGAATTATGAAATGAGATGCATCAAAGATTATTAGCTCGAACCTGCCCAAGGAAAGCATGGTAAGTTGCTGAATTAAGGTTTTTGTGGGCATAGAAATGATACATTTTTAATTAAACAAATCTGTATCTATCAGATTAGCTTATATGGAGGATATTTATGGAGACACCTTTCCTTGTTGGTGTTTTTGAAGCATTGCCATGTAAATGACCTTATTTGACCCTCACGATGTCCTGAAGGGATCCTGAAGGTGAAAACAATGAAGCTGAGACCTTGTTCCATATTTGACCTTGTTCAAGGTCACACACCCACGCTAGCACCCATTTCAGGCCTGGCAGTGGCAGTCCCCAGCTTCCTATGAAGGCTCTGCATGTCACAGGAAAGGCATCGCTGTCAGTGTGATAGGAAAGCCTTCCCATTAAGAAATGGGCTTAGTTGCACGAACTTAGAAATGAGATGACCTTGATTAGGAAAAGCTTGTTGGCTTTGCATGTCGCTGTAAGTAGCTTATCATGTACCAATCTAATTGTTAGCCCTTGCCTACTTGAAACTGAACCTGTCAAGGCCATGTGTGAGCCGGTGTCTGAGTCTGTAATAAAAGCCATAGCCTTTTCTCCGTTTGTTGACATGTTCATTATGCACCCAAACCCAGCTTAGGTCCCTCAGCACTGATGGGGAAGAGGTACCTTTTCCCCACAGCGCTGGGTGGTGATGCAAACTTGATTTAACTCTCAGGCATCCCTGGTTGAATGCGTAACAGAAACTAAGCTGTCAAACTGTATACGCCTCTGAAAGTTCAGCTCTGGAAGGTGCTCGGCTCCCTGGCTGGTGGTGGTGTGCTGTCCGAGCAGCGTCTGCACTCAGGGCGGTGGGGTGGGGGTGGCGGGGCAGGCCAGCTGTCTGCACAGAGCCCTCCACAAGTGTGGTGAGATGCTCCCGCAAGGTGTAACAAAGTAACAGATCTTTTTGCCTTTTTGTTTACCAGTTCAGGCTTAACTTTCTAGTGTAACGATAATGCTTTGAATGAACTGTTGTGCTTCAGTTTCAGAACTGTTTCTTCTAACAGCTAAATACTATTTTTGCATATCCCAGTCATTACTAGCAATCCTTGTTAATTTTATTCACATACGCAAGCTTATTTGCTTGCAGGAGCTATGAATACTTTATGTTGTGTCTAATATTTAACATTGCTTAAAAAGGTAATAAATGTGAGATTTTCTTTTTAAATGATTTGTTTTTCCCCCTACTGTGTCAGGAATCTTGAAGGCCACGTTTCCAGGTTGGTGGGTCTCCTAACCGCTTTGCTTGCTCTTCCCTAAACGTTTCTGCCTTTTCGTGGGGCTTTCCTAACATGCCCAGCTGGGTGTAGCTTTGCCTCCCTGCAGACTGCTGAGTGTATTGCCATGGGTCTTACCTGTGCTTTGGGAAACTGCAGAGGTTGAACGCATAGAGCTGCCTTATTTATGGCTTTCTTCCTCTGAGGCACTAATACTTTGGCTGGTGTGGAATTTCAAAAAAATGGTTCTTAACACGTTATCAAGCACAAAAGTTCATATATCCTGAGACCTCAGTTATTTTGCTGTTTGAGGAAGTACACATTTTCCAGAGGTGGTGTCAGTCCCCTTTCATGGCACTGGTGGGAAAGCCTGTCAACAGGTGCTGGAAGATCAGGTGGGCCTAGACTGAAAGGGCCTGGCACTGAGGGCATCCTTACATGGAGGTTCTTGGCGGGTGGCACTGTCAGGTCCTTGTCACAGGTCATGTCCTTTTAATGTGGATCCGTTTTTACTACCTATAAGATTTGAATGCAATAGCCGATGTTTTCATGGAATGTTTCATTCATGCCTTTGAAGAATTAAACTGCTCCTCCTAAAGGTAAGGATGAGGTCGTGTGTACAGATAATGAGACCTGATTTCAGTTTCTACATGAAGTATTTAGATGTGTATTGTATGGATGATATTTTATGTAGCCCATTAATTTTTAGCATTTTCTTTCAAATTATCTAAGTTATGTTTGTAAGTAATTTAGATATAGATCATTAAAATCTGAAAAAGGTGAAATTAGGCATTTTAGTGGAAAGCTTGATGTAAGTTTCCCTTTCAATGCGTTTTGAAGAAGGCATTCAATAAAATACTGTGATCTTATTTTAAAACGGGTTTTTAGACAATTAAGGTCAGATATTCCCTTCAACTTTCTTTTTCCTCTTGTGTTTCAGGAGACTCTTATTACTACTGTTGAGTCTGATTACAGGTATGTGTTAGTTTTATTCTAAAACAGTATTGTCATCAGAAGGCTCATGGGGTCAGAGTTGGACTAGGGGCCTCTCCCCGCTGGGGCGCCTCTCTGATGCTCAGGCTTCCACCGTGCCCCCTCCCATGGGACAGCCGGGGGTCATCTCCCCTTTGCTCTAGGCTGCTCTGGGCATTCCCTGCTCACTCAGTGTGGCCTGAGCTCAGTGGGCGCTCTTCAGAGTGACCCCAGATCTCGCCCTCCAGCTGCACCTGCCCCAGGGAACCTACAAAGTACATCGAGCCCTCCTGCCTCACGGTAGCCCCGTGGCCTGTGCAATCTTACTCTCCAGGCAAACTTTTCCTTCCTCATTGATACGTTTGAAACATGGTTGGTTTCTTACCCTGCAGTGATTCCATCTCCCTAAGCATTGCTCAGTGTTCCTTTGTCCCTTTCCATAAGCTGGCCCTAGAACTGGACCCAGTGATCCAAGTGCAGCAGGACTCGCTCATTCTCGGGACCACATTCCTTTGGTACAGTCCCAGGCTCCCACGAACACTTCTGGCAGCTCTGCCATATTGACTTGCATAATTACTATCCCATGTATTTTTCCTTTGGGCTCGAGCTCAAACCCACACATGCATGTCTCTTTCATTGCCTCCTGCCCCGGTCTGTTGGTGTTCTGGCACATTCTTGCCTTTGGGCTGTACTCGCCTTACTTCTCACTGACAGGCCAGTCTCCTGATTGGAAACTGAGAACCCCGCCAAGATGAAAGGGGCACGTGTGATCCTTTTGTAATTGAAATCCTTCTATTGAGTTGATCCTTGAATGGGTTGATGTGTGAAGATCTAAAGGATAGAAAGTTTGACAGAAAATATATATATACAGAGGTGTTATCTGGCTTTATTCAGAGTGTACAACCTATACATTAATTTCTCTTTGCTAAGAAATTATAGGTTCAAATCTAAATTGAAGATCTTCCTAGCTCTGTCCCTGATTTGATCTGTAATCTGTCACTTATTCCTATGCATCAGAACTGAATAATGTATAAATTAGGGCTGTTCCCTGAATTTATGCCAATGGGCCATGGATTAAGTAGTTTGGATGTACTGTTTCTTAACACAGTAAACCTACTATACACATGTAAAGAGATTTTCAGAACAGAATCACAGAATGTACAACTGTGGTTCTAGCAGCAACCTTAGTAACCATGTGCTTCGAACCCTTACTCTGCAGCTCAGGGGATGTGGTTGGTCCTTGGCTGTAGAGCTGGCTGATGGCTCTCCCAAAATGAGAGTTGCTATTTTCTTCCAATAGGTATAAAACATGCCATAGTGATTTTTATGATTAAAAAGACTGAAAGTTTTAAGTCCCCTGCCTCTACTACCATGTAAGCATTGTTTTTTTTTTCCAGCTGGTGGACCAACTGGATGATCCCAGCCATCTCCGCACTGGCCGTCGCCCTGATGTATCGCCTCTACATGGCAGAAGACTAAATACATCCTCGGGAGCCAGAGAAAGAAAAGGCTGCTTTGGACCAGGGAGAAGGAAGCCAGTGTCAGCTGTTCCAACGGACAGAAACCTTCATCTGAAAAATAATTTTCATACACCTGTTTCCCTTTCCTCCCACATTAGAAACAAAAAGAACTGTCCTGTTCTTTTTACTCCTGAACTTTTGCCATCTTATTCATCAGCTTTGTTCTGATGTTCCGTCACTACATGATTTACTTACTGTAGGCATGATCTTTTAAAAATATACCTGGCTTTTAAAATGTACCATGTTTGCCAATTTGGTATATCATTGTCATTAACATTTAGAACCTGATTATCTCACAGTCACTTAATGTGCTAATTATTCAGACCCACATCGCCCATGTGCCGTGGGAGGGGAGAAGCGTTGGCTCTCCGCTGTGCTGCTTCAGACCGAATAGAATCCCTCAGTACTGCACGTTTCCAATGTTTCTATTTCAAGGAAATGGAGGTCCAGAAATTAAAGACTTCTAACAATTGTTCTACTTGGAATAGATGATAGAAAGTGGCCTGGAGGACCAATGAGACTCCATCTCATCTTTGATTAAAAAAAAATACCGGCACCATAAAAACCCATGAACCATGAGAGGATATCATGACCCTTCTCTCAGCTTAAAAATCTTCCCAATTGATCTCATGTATGTAGGTTCTAAAGTTTAAAAAATTCCTCATCCAGGGGCAAAATCTGTTTATGTACTATAAGGGAAAGTTGATTCCTTAATTTGTCAACACAAATTGAGGATCTTGCAGTTAGCCCGTGACAGCAAGTCTCCATTGGCATGCTGCCTAAGGGGCAGTGGAGTTCTTTAGGAGTAACTAAAGAGGACTGGAAAGGTGTTTTTATTACTGCAGACTGTAACTAAAAAAGGCAACGGGCTCAAAATGGAGTCACTTGTGCTAAGCCTCATTCACCAAACCCAGACTTAATGCCTGATCTAATTGCAATTTCAGTCTCTCCTGGGAGTGGAATCTGGACACGAGTCAGTCTGGAATCACCTGGTTAGTGCTAGAGGGATGGTAATCCACCTGCTGGACTCCTTGGTCCCCCAGAAGAACATAACCTTGCCTGAAACAGCTCTTTGCTAGAATAACTTCCTTGTCCACTTCCTTTTGCTTATAAAAGCCTTTCGTTTTGTACCCCTCTCTGAAGCCCCTTTCTATTTGCAAATGGGATGATGCCTAATTCACAAATTACTGAATAAAGCCAATAAGATCTTCAAAATTTTTTTCGATGAATTGGTTTTTTTTCACAGATTTGATGAAGTGATGGGATCCAAAGGAAACTTCTGATGGCTTCGGGGACAACGGGAAACACAGGCTTGCTACCCACAAACCCCCTGAGTTCTCTGCCTCTCTCGCCATCTCTGAGGGCTGTTGGTGAGTTCCTCTGGGTTCTGAGCCATGTGCTCTCTGCCTTGAGCCTCCCAGTCTGACTGACTTCCCATAGTTCCCCTGTTGGAATCCCTAGTTCCTTGCTGGGAACTACTGGTGGTTGAGTCCCTGCTTCCCTGTTTGTTTGGCCCCTGTGGTCTCCAGTCCCAGGTGGTTACTTGCCAGGGTGGGGTGGGTCCAGTGTGTTTTGTAGGAAAGTCTCTTGCTCAGGGGAATCTTGGGCACCCAAAGCCCCAGAATGGGTGAGCAAGGGGCAAATACTTAAAAGCTGGTAAGCCCTTGCCACCTAATGCCAGGGCTCCCATGTGAGGATAAGTTGGTCATGGAGCATGTCAGATTGACAGTAGGTCATGTGCCAGCCTCAGAATTTCTGTGCAGTGGGGTACACTGTAAAGCACCATGCTATCCCCACCCAGCCCAGTGGCACGTTCCCTTCGGTGTTTGACTCTGAAAGACTTAAAAGCTTGGCTAAAAAAAAAAAAGTCCTTAAAATCTAAAGAGTTGAGTCACCACCTTTCATCACACCTGTTTATTTTGTGTCTAAGAACTGTGGTCCTGGAAGCTGTAGATGTGTACAGAAATGGCAGAATCTTACTACATACAGCCTAGAATCACGATAGCCATTATGAGGAGAGTTCCAATTAGACAAAATCCGCAAGTGCACTTGAAAGGAAGGGCTCCCAGATGGAGCAAAGATGGGTCCCCCAGGCTGCGGGTGATTCTCCTTGGGCAGGAACTGAACCAAGGGCCATACTTGAAGAATATCCAAACCCAGGGAGGAGCCCCAAAAGTTTTCTGAAGAATTCAGAATCACAATCAGGGCCTTTGACCCTGGATGCTAGATCTGTTAGCTTGTGCACATTCTATGCCTGCCAGGAGAGCCCCCGGCAGAGCGGAGAAGCAGAATGCGCGGTCCCAAGAGGGAATTTGAAATCCTTGATCTCCGACGTGGTTTTTCCATGGAACAGGAAAAGATCACAAAATAATGGTCAATCTTTTCAAGGCACTCCTAGAGTTTTCCCTGCCTGTGCTGACTGGTCTTTTTTTTAACATGCAAACAGAATGTGGGTGAATCTGGCCCATCTGGAAGCTCTCCTCCCGTAGCACCCCAGGTTCGTTACACACAGTAGATGAGATTTCCCAACCTGCTCTAGCTTCCCTATTTGTAAATAAGCTCTGAGATTAGTGGATTGAACAAAAGACAAAAAAAAAAAAGGATGGAAGGCCCCTGGTCTGACTGAACTCATAACCATAGTTGAGCACTATTAAAAGGACATGGAAATAGGACAGTGAACTGAGCTGCCAAGTTAGTGGCCTTAAAGATGCCCCCATATGCACCCCCAAAGGGGGGCTCCTGTGTAGGCCCTTCCTGGGGTTGATGGGACTCTGAGGAATTTGCTGCCGAACTTCTATGTCATTCTCTTAAACAGCCAAGAAACTAAAATTAAAATAAAGGAAAACCTTGCCAGATTCTGGTATATACTGGAGCTATGCTCTGTACTTTAAACTAGAAATGCAGCCCTAGAAACACCTCAAAGTCCACCATTTCCTTTGACCAATCCCCAAACCTCCCAGTTTGTCTCAGAAGGCTTATAAGTGTCAAAATCCTCACCCTTGGAAACAAAGACCCTTCCTGCCTGCCTTCCCTGTGCCTTTGAGATGCCAGTGTTCTACCTGGGCGTCTGCAGGAACTCTTGTCCAGGCCATCTGTTTAAAATGCCAACTTTAGGGAGTAATTCCTCAAAGAAAAGAAAGATTTGGGGAACTAGATGAATGAAGAATATAAAGTGACTCCTCCACAAATACTAGTATAAAGTTGTAGCTATTTGAGCAGATAAAGCCTTAGCTTACTTCATCTGCCAGAAACATGATTTGGATCCCACCGTTCTTTCATAAATTAGTGAGCTTTTGTATATTCTACTTGTCTCAGGGCTAAAATTGTGAAATGAAAGCGATAAGGTCTCTGTGCTGGTCTGTATGTTTATGTGTCTGTATATGTATTGTACATGTGTGGTATTTTCTACCTCCAGATGGTTATTTCCAAAATTAATTTGTGAAAGCTTTTTAGTTGGTCTAAAGGCAATTAAGCACTTATATTCAAATATAATAGAAACACATGCTTTTCGGGTTCTTGTTATGTGGGAAAATATTTGGTGTTAAAGCTGTTGGTTTAATTAAAATAGACATGTCTTTAGAATTAACATTAAATATAATGCAGACACAACTTTTATTCTACCTGGGTTTATTGGTCAAATAAATTGATGTTGTATCTGTTACAGAATTTGTTGGCAAGGAAAATAACTTAGTATGATGAACATAATTGTTGAGAACAAGTGAATGAAATATGTGTAAGTGGGATAAAAGGTGAATTTTAAGAACAGTTTCCCCCAATCTTTTTGGTAACCTGAAACCTTAAGATTTTGCTAGTTAATAGTCATTGAATACCTAGGTCACTTCCTAATAAGATAACTGAAGTCACTCTTGACCCCAGAGCCTTGGTGGTAACGCCAAGTCTAATGCAGCCTGAAGGGGCCCCACAAACTCCTTAGCCTTAAAGGATAGTGAGTTGTAAGAACTGCAGCTGGAAGGCAGTCTGAGCTGTGTATACTGCAGCACAGGTGCGTTTAGAGTCCGGCAGCTTCTCTGCATGGTACGAGGCAGAGAAAAGCGTTGGCTGGCAAAGCTGCCATTCCTGGCTCGACAGATCCTGTTGGCTGGTGAGACCCTATGGGAGGCTGTGTTAGTGCCTAGACCTTGGAACCTGTCCAAAAAATTTAGGGCAGTGGGAGGGTTGAGGGTTATCAGTGGCAAACATGAGGAAGGGCAAGGCTTGCTACATCTCAGGTCAGAAAAGTTCTGTGCTCTTGGACCTGAGTCTGATTACCATACGCCAAGTTACTCGTTATCTCTGCTGAGCTGCACTATCTCATAACTTCAGCAACCTGCCCCAGACCTGGGGCTGTAGGCTCTCCAAGCTGGCAAAGTTTACTTGGCAGTAAGCCCAGTACCTCAAGGCCTGCCTTTTAACTAAAACCTGTTGATTTGGGGGGCCTCAGTGACACACTCCTCTTGGTGATTATTTCAGCATTCAAGACTTGCCACGAAGGCCTAGCAATAACTAGAATGCATTTCTCTCTTTCCTGTTGGTGTGAGATTGGTTACTCATTTGTCCCTAGACTGAATAGTTCGCAGGAGAATTCAGAGATAAGAATTTGGAGCAACTCCATTATTTTGGGCCAAAGTGTTCATATATTAGCAAAAACAAAATCTGTTTAGGGAGTCATGGAGTAGACCTTTGCCCTCCCCTCCAGTGCTCTTCACCGCTTACCTTCCAGAATTGGCTCCGCTCAGCATTACCCCCCTTCTTGGCTGCTCCCTGTATTTTTCAGATTTAAGTTGGACTTCATAGCCTTTTGCTTCTCCTCTGAAGCTGTCCTCACCAGACCAAGTGCGTGGCCCGTGGCACACCCTCTTCTCCTGTGCTGTCCTCACCAGACCAAGTGTGTGGCCCATGGCACACCCTCTTCTCCTGTGCTGTCCTCTCCAGACCAAGTGCGTGGCCCATGGCACACGCTCCTCTCCTGTGCTCACTGTCCTCTCCAGACCAAGTGTGTGGCCCGTGGCACACCCTCTTCTCCTGTGCTGTCCTCTCCAGACCAAGTGCGTGGCCCGTGGCACACCCTCCTCTCCTGTGCTCACTGTCCTCTCCAGACCAAGTGCGTGGCCCGTGGCACACCCTCCTCTCCTGTGCTCACTGTCCTCTCCAGACCAAGTGTGTGGCCCGTGGCACACCCTCTTCTCCTGTGCTCACTGTCCTCTCCAGACCAAGTGTGTGGCCCGTGGCACACCCTCCCCTCCTGTGCTCACTGTCCTCTCCAGACCAAGTGCGTGGCCCGTGGCACACCCTCTTCTCCTGTGCTCCTCGTGGTTTAAAGCTCCTCAAGGATTGCAGGCCTATTCTTCATCCGTTTGCTAAGTTATGCCAGGAGAAAAAGCTGATCTGATACATTACATCTTTATAAAATTAATTTCATAATGCTACAGGATTTCCATTCTTTCATGATTTCAGGTTGGCTGTCTCCTCTGTGTTTGAGGATATAGTAGAAGCCCCCTTACTGTGTGGGTGGATAGCTGATTAGTCAGGTAAAGTGGAAAATCATCATTGCTTTACTAAGTTCATTCAGGTGTTCATTTGTCAAGAGCTTTTGAGTGTGGGTCTATTAACAGCATCAGTAATGCATCACATACAATGAGGACCTCGGAAGCTGCAGCTGTGGCGTTCCTAGAGATTCAGAATTTTCATCTGGCCTTTTGTAGCTGTCTTGTCTACCCCTGAGTAGCCCTTCTGACAGCTCCTTTATGCAAACCTCCAAAAAGCATTCAGCTTAGTCTGTGTGGTCTTTATAGAAACATCCTCCTTTTGCACCATATTTTTTTTTTTAAGTCACGTAACAACTCAGCTCACGTAATTGCTGTTTCAGATATAGCCAATATAAGCAGATAAGAAGCCTAGAGTCAGCTGGTCAGAACTGGGGGGTGTGGGCACTCGGAAGGCAGCCTCTACTGTGTCAGCTTGCTGGTCGGCTGTGCATGTCAGGGGACACGGAGAGAAGCGGCTAAGCCAGTGACTAGATGAAGCAGAGATGGGTGGATAGAGCTCCTGCTATGTGTACTGCTGATTCTGCACTGTTGATTTCTCACCCATCTCAAGATGAGTATAAGTTTCCGTTTATAATTTGTGTTGATGTTATGTGCATTCTCACAAATGCCCTTCTGTGACAGCAGTAGTGATCAGTGGGAGGAGCCCGAAGATCTTTCTGGTGCAGTCTGAATAGCAATTAGGCTTAAATGAGTGGCTCCTGAAGGTTGGGGCTGCCAGTTTTCACTTCAAAAAGCAGCTCCAGGGGTCCTTAGACCCCCAGAAATTGAGACATTTTGTTCATAGGCATATTTTTCTGAGAATGGTATTAGTATTAGTAGCTTTTCTTAAATTCTTAAGGGGCATGTTATTCCCCACGCATCAAGAACTGCTAGTTGTAAGGATGAAGGAAAAATTGAATTTTGGTTCATTACTGTTTCTAAAACTCATCCCCCAATGTACCTTGAATGTCTGCTCTGACCCAGGAGCCATCTCTGCTTGGGGATACACCCTGAACAGGATGCCCCAGTGCCTACCTGGGGGAACTGCACATAGTGGGACACGTATTAGGGCACCAGTCACTGAGTAGCACTGTGGGGAGATTAAAGTGAGGTGCAGGGTGTAAAGGAATGAGATTTTAACCAGGGTGGTTAGGAAATCTGATTTGGAGACATCTGGTGGAATCCTGTATGAAGTGAGGCAATAAGCCCTGTGAATAGCTGATAAAAAGCATTCCCTGAGGGTGGGGACAGCAGGTGCAAAGGCCCTGAGGCAGTGCTGTGCCTGGCATATTCAAAGAACCAAGCAGGCCAGCCTGGCTTCAGTAGCCATGGTATGATTTACATTTAGAGGGGGATCCCTTTGGAGGTTATAGACTAGGGGTGGCCAAAAACAAGTGCCTAAGTTTTGGAATAAAGTCATATATTTATAAATATGTTTTTATGTATTTAGACTTTTCAAAATGGGCATTTTTCAATTATATTAACAAAAAATGAAGGCAAATACATAAAAATTTTCTGAAACTATTTCTAAAATGACTATGATCAACATTTCAGTATATACTTCCAGAATTCTCTTCCTTTAGAAAAGTGGAATCACATCGAAAAGACTGTTTTTCACTCAATAAATAGCTGTTTTAACATGGACATATTTTTGCTAAGTCTACATTATTGAATATAATCTATTACTAGTATTTTTTACTATGGTAAAACATACATGAGCCCATTTTTAAAGGAAATTAGGCCGACACCCTGGCTGCTCAGCGTGTGATCTGCAGACCAGTGGTGGCAGCGAGTTTGCTGAAGGAAGATTCTTGTGCCCCAGAGATGGAGAAGCGGGCTGGCCAGGAGGCCTGCAGAGGACGAGGCTGTCTTGTGCCCTCTGCTCTTTTCATACTACTTGGAGGAAATCAGCTATTATTAGGACTTAAAAGTAGCATCTCATGACCCTACTCTCATTCTGAAGCTCTTAAGCAGGGACCATCCACTCAGCACACCAAGAAGTTTTCATGTCAGCTTTTGTAGAGAGCGCTGGGGATAGAGTGTCAAGACGTCTAGGCAAGTGGAACAGCGTAGACCCCTAATCCAGTCACTTCTGTCCAACATACACCAAGTGGGCATATTGCGATGCCAGGGATATTCCTGGAAAAGAGATTCTAAAGAGCAGGGTCCGCAGGTGGAGTTTCCACTGGACAAGGCATTTGTCTCTTCTAAGAACTGTCAAAAATTGATGAGAAATGACCCAGAATCTGGATTTTATATATTAAATACCTATTTGTTAGATGGCCAATTTACATTCAAAAATCAATGGAAGTGTATTCGTTTGCTAGGGCTGCTGTTCTGAAATACCGTGGACTGGGTGGCTTCACTAACAACTTCATTGACCCCCAGTTCTGGAGCTGTGCCCGGCCTCTGGAGGCTGGCTGCTGGCAGTCTGGCTCCTTGGCCTGTGGACACTTCCCCCGGATCTGTGCCTTAAATGTGGCATCTCCTGTGTCTGTCTTCATGTGGCCATTTTTTAAGGACACCAGTCATATTGAATTAGGACCCACCTAACTCTAAGGGGACTCTATCTTAACTCACTACATCTGAAATGACCCTATTTCTAAATAAGATTGCATTCTGAGGTATTGGGGGTTGGGACTTCCACACAGGAATTTGTGGGAAAGCAGTTCAACCCCTAACAATAAGTAAACCTAATATTGGGTCAAAATTCTGGGGGGAATGTGGCCCAGGGTGCATTTTAAGAAATTTAATTTTTAAAGCAGAAAAGTACTGTGCCAGAAATCAGCTATTCCACTCATTGGGGGAAAGAAAAACAAAACGAAATAACCAGTAGATCCAGACGGATGTTTCTCTATTCCAGGAGCCTGGCACTGTGACAGCATCCTGGAGCCCGCCGGCCTGTGTGCTGTGGAGGGGTGTGTGGTGTGTGGAGCTGCTTAGGGCAGGTGCCTCTGCGGGCCACCAGCTCCTTGGGCCCCATCTGGGCCTAGGTGTCCTCACAAAGCCCAGGTGAGCCCAGAACAAGGAGGCACAGAGGCAGAGCAAGGGGAATGGACACGGTCACAGGGCGGGAGCCCGGATCAGGTGTGTTTTGCAAATTGGGAAGCTCCTGAACCTGGCCTAATAGAACCCGGAGCAGAAGCCCACACATCTCTGTTGTGGGTCCCGTCGTCCGTCATGGGCTACAGGCAGTTTCACTGCGCTCTGTTTCCAAAATTGCAAGCCTCTTACCTGCTTGGCAGTTTGCATGCAGATGACTCAGCACCTACCTGGGAGCTTTGCCAAAGGTGCTTTGAGGCTAAAGGGCAGAATGCAGCCAGGCCTCCCAGGCACCTCTCCCCTGCAGGTGTGTGTACAGGTGCGTGTCAGGCAGCTCCACCCCTAAGCTCACTAGTCTAACCACAGGTTTTCATCTGTACCTGGGAGGAAGGGGCATTTGCAGTGGATGCAGTGTTGTATCCCCCCCCCCCACCTCTGTATTGAGTTTGTGACAGAATTAACAGTCTAACACACTGCTTTCATGAGATGCTACTTCCCTAGCAAGTTTGCTCCCCCCCACCCCCCTTCTCTTTGCCTCCGGCTGGCTGGTATGCCGTGCCTTCTCTAGTGAGCTGGGCCTGCTGCATCCCAGGGAAGAGCCCGCCTGGGTGGGGATCTCTGGGGCCCAGTCAGTGGCCCAGGTCCCAGTGCAGACTTGGTGCTTGTCGGTGGGGTGTTCTGGAAGCGAACTGAGACCTTTTTGCCTCCTGGCATAACTGTACTCAAACATCTAGGTATTGAAATAAACATTATAAATTATGTTCATTTTAGTTTTCCTTTACATTAGACTTAGGTCATTATGATTATTTTTAAAAGTATGTACAGTTTAACTCAGCTAAGAATCTTATTGCAGATTAAGATGGTATTACAAAGCATGAGTTATCAAAAGGTAGGTGTGGGGTCTGATAGGGCTGAGAGTCTATAACTGCCCTGTCTTGTACATATGAATACAAGTTACTTTCTTCCAAAGAATGATTACATCTTTTCTCATGTTTCAGATATTGGTCCCTAACTTCTTAAAAACCTACAGAATCTTGGGGCAGGTGGCAATCCCTACTGTGTCCTGTGCATTGCATTTTAAGCATGCACTTTACCCCTGCAGTGACCCTACAGATGAGTGATCGTCTGTCTGATTGGCAGATTCACAAGTTAAATTCAGCAAAGTTCAGTAATCTGTGGAAGGCCGCTCAGCACATGGTCGGTGCGGTGACCCAAGCGGGTCTGATCCTTCCACCAGCGCTCTGGCCTCTCACAGGTGCAGCTTCAGGGGCCCGGCCCTCTTTCTGCATTTGTGTTTCCCTCTGGTGCCAGCGTCTTCACGCTCCTCCCTGACTGCCCCTCCTCCAGCCCTACAGGAGCTCATATGATGATTTTGTCCAGGTAAATGAATGTTTATGCGCTACTCCCCAGGGTCGTGGCACTGTGCAAGCCCCCGAGATACTGGTGGCCTGTGGAATTTCCTGTCTCAGTCTGGATGAGGCAGATAGATTATTTTTGGAGAGGTTGATAGTCTGTACTTTGGGGCTGCATGTGTGCTGAAGTTACATTGAACTCATGAGAGGAATGTTATGGGTTGAATTACATGTCCCCAAAAGATGTGTTGAAGTCCAGACCCCTAGTACTTGAGAACTGGGCTTTATTCAGATACAGGGTTGCTGCTGATGTGTTCAGTCAAGTGAGGCAGGGTGTACCCCTAGTCCAGTGTGACTGGTGTCCTTAGAAGAAGGCAACCACGTAAAGTCAGACACCAGGGAGAAGGCCTGGGATGAAGGAGAGACAGGAGTGGCACAGCTCTAAGCCAGGGAATGAGCGAGGATGGAGGGGCGGGTTCCAGAGAGAGCACAGCCCAGCCGGCACCTCGGATTTGGACTCAGGACCCCCGGGCTGCAGAATACCTTTCTGTTTTCAGCCATCTGCTTGTGGTCTCTCGTTAGGGCAGTTTCCTCAGACATAAAGAAGTAATTTGACAATCAGCCACATCCAGGATGTAGGAAATTCTGTAAGAATCTGGTTTCTTCAGCAAGTAAATGCCAGTAAAAAAGAACTATTATGGGTTAAAATACTCTTAGGAGATAATAGCCACCAAGTATAACATGTGGGCGTTGTTTGTTCAGGTCTTAATATAAAAGTGTGCAAAGACATTTTTGGGGCATTTGGAGAGGACTAAGCAGGGACTGGGTGCTGCTCGGTGGTCTGGTCATTAGATCGTTAAGATGTTGTTCTTCACTGCTAGAGATGCATATTGAAGTGTGTTTGCAGTTTGCTTTAAAATTTTCTTTCCAAAAAGCCTGGGGAGCAAGGTGTGGGGGTGAGTGAGAAGTGGGTGAGGCCGCATGCGGCTCTGTCATTTCTGCTGTGTGTCTGAAAATGTTCGCAGTGTGGCGTCTCAAGAAGAAAGCCACGTGCTGTTTGCTGTTGCTGCTGCCCAGACTCGTGTGTCGCTGAGTTCATGTAATGGACACGGCAGCAGATGGAGAGTTGAGTGCCCCCTGCTCTCCGTGGTGTTCCCGAGCATAACCTGGTGCTATGTTTTCCAGTTAAAACAACCCAGTGGTTTGCTGCTCAAAACTATGAGTCAGCATGCAAACCCATGTGACTGGTGCTGGGGGTCAAATTTGTCCAGAGTGGGGACTCTGATTTGGTGACTTCTTGCGTGGAGGGCCGCCCCCGGCAGGGCCCTTTTGCCCAGCCAGCCACAAGGCTTCACCACAACATCAGTATTGATTTTCCTCTCCCAACCCACCTCGAGTACTTTGGTCCTGAGGGAGAAACCAAGACTCTTGTTTTATAATGCTGGTTGAGGTGACCTCTGACCCCTGGAAAGGACACCTCCAGGATAAAAGGCACTCATTTGTTTAGTCATTCAAGAAATTGTGGAGCCCTGTGTCACCACACAGCAGAGGGTACACTTGTGCCTAGACCTTGGTGTCCCCACAGAAAGGAGCCAGGGCTCCTCAGAAAATGTCTGATTTGGGGGCCAGGGCAGTATAGGTATATGAGCATGCAGTACCTTTTCCCACAGAATAAGGAGTGATTTTTAAAAAGATAGGGCACGTCAGGATGCAGAGCCAGCTTGGCAGCATTCCCATGGCCAAGTCTGGCCTGATTCGAGCAGCTATACAGTTAAGTACAGTAATGACTTGTAAACCATTGGAAAAAATAGGAGTCCTTGATTCTACAGTGATAATTAAAGGATAAATCAATAGGAAGGGAGGGATCTGCTCATAGGAGTGCTGCATGTTGACTGGTAATGTGGGGGGAGCAGCAGAGATGGAAAACCATTTGCAGCCATTGCAGTAAAGACAGGTTCCGGCCAGAGCCGTGGGTGGATGCTGAGGGCCAGCATGTGTGTGTGGCCCTCGTGCATCTCCCTGAAGACAGCTTCCTCGTTGCAAGCGAAGGAGTAGAAACTGTGCGGCAGAGAAACTGGGTAAGGCTTTGATGGGCTGCTCGAGATCTGCCCCCAGGGAGGGGCCATGGGCACCACATGTCTCAGGCAGGGTGCCCTGAGAGGGTAACAGCGTCGCTTGTGTGGTTTAGTGGCGGGGACTGCATCACCCCCCTAAAAGAGGGCAATGCTGTTAAAAAGAGGAGGGGGCTGTTCTTCAGCAATGCAGTGTCATAAGTGATAAAGGCCGTAAGAGTGTTCTAGAGTAAAGGTGACAGCCGGGACAAATGGGCGCAGTGTAGGATCCGTGGCGGTGACACCACACGGGAGAACGTGGCAACGAGTACCTGGGTCAGTGCGCACAGTTGGAGCAGGACAGGGCCCTCACTGGGTGTGGCGATGGGAAGGGACGGGCGTTTCTCACGATGACCGTGGTGTGTCCGCTGCACATGCCTGTCCAGGAGCCTCCTGGGGGGACCTGCGCGGGTGTGCCCACGAGGCCTCCCCTCTCCCCCCGTCCCCACCGGAGCCAGCCAGGCTTCCCTGGAGGGCCGCAGGGGCGGGCTGCCAAGTGGTGAGCTAAAGGACAGTTTCTGGTACATTTGACTTTATTTTACCGAGTAGTTGACGAATAGCTTCCCTTGTGTTTTTTTTTTTTTTTTTTAAGTATGATGCTCTACTTTTGTTGTCTGTATTCTCAAAACATTTCTGTTTCTGAAATGGCATTTCCAATAGAGAAATTTGTCTAATTAGAATGTGTTTGTGTTTTCATTAATGAAAATATAGTATATCGAAAGCACTATCATTCCTGGACCACAGCTCACTGGGTGGGCAGAGCATTCAGGGAAGCGCAGGCCTTGAAGTTCGGGGGCATGACCCGGAGCTGCAGCTGATGCTCGCCTGCTGGGAGGGCGGATGACCCCTCAGTTAGTCTAGTGCTCAGGGCCCTTGGGTCTCGCTCCAGCAGAGTGGGTACTGCCAGTGTCCCCGTGCCCTCCCGGCCCACCCGGGGAGTCACGTCAGGCCAGCTGTCATGGGGGCTGCTGCCTCCTGTATGTCTGCCTCTCGGCCTCTGTCAGGTCTGTAGGATAGCCAGTGCTCTCAGAGTTTCCTTTAGAAATACTTTTCTAAATGAATCACTCAATAAAATTGGAATACATTTAAGAACAAGATAGCAGGGGATGTTAAATACTTCAGAAAAGTCCGAGTTGGAAGCAAGGACTTCTGCATGTGCACGGCCTATAACATCACTGTATGATAACGAGCCTCCTGTAACTATTCTTCTTCCAACAGATACTTTAGGGATTATATGTGTCACCTCTTAGGGGGTTAGAAATCTATGTTGTGGGCTTCTGATCTGATTTGTTACAGCTTCACATATATTGCCTGGTTGATGGACAATACCAGCAAAATATGTACACATGAACCTGTACAGGGTGGCGTTGCCAGCGTCCAGAAGGAGCAGCAATTGGCCATTACCTCCCATCCATTCACACATCAATTTATTGGGCAAATGTTCATCAAGTGTTACTGTGTGTGTGGGGCCTGTTTGGTACTGGAGGTCCTGAGCGGCCATCCCCTCGCGCAGGAGGCGGGTGTGTGCTGTGACCGATGTTCGCCCCAGGCCCTAGGAGGGCCCAGAGTGAGAGGCAGCCGAGATGAAGTATATGGGCTTGAAATGTAGAATTTGAAACATGATATGCTTTCTTTCCAAATGAGAGCTAGTGTTGTCCAAAGTCTGGCCTTTAACAAATTTTTTATTTGAAGTACAGTTTGTTGCGATTTTAGTTGATATTTCCAGCTCTCTTGCAGCAGAGCTTAGCTGGGTGCAGTTGTCAGCAGGTCTGGCTGAACTCACGGACATTCTAGAAGGTAACCTCTGTTGCTTCATTTTATCTTCTGGGCTACAAGTGCGAACACAGCTTTTGTTCTTCACAACCGTGGTGGTTGAAACAGGAGCAGCAGTCGACTAGGAGTTGGGAGAACTAGGTTTTAAATCTGGGTTTAAAGTTAATGGATTTTGACCTTGGGGAACTAAGTCACTGAAATTCTTTGGGTCCAAATTACTTCAGTTGTAAAATAATAGACTGGTAATGAGCAACATTTTGCTGCACTAGAGCCAGTTTAAGGAAAACCTGGCTGACAGGTCGTCTCCTTTTGCAAAGGAGAAGCAGTGGTAACTCTCAGTCAGGAATTGCAGTCCTGGGCCTGCCTTTGAATGCAGGACCAGGGATTTCTCCTGAAGTTAGGGTGCTATGTGCAGGTGGCTTGTGATCTGACGGGTTCCTCTCTAAGGCCTCTTGCTGCGCTGCAAGTCTGGCTGCCCCTCTTCTAGCCTCAGCTCATAGCTGGGGTTTAATCTGTCATCTTTGAGGTACTTGATATGTCTTGAAAATGATATGTACAGGGTTGCAAAGGAGGTTTTTAAGTCTGACCTGCGTTTAGCCTTGTGTGGCTCTGAATCTACCTGTGGACTTGCAGGTGTGTCAGGTGGGTGCACGGGTGAGGGGCCAGTTCCCAGCTGCACAGAGCGAGTCTGTGCGCGTTTCTGTCATACACGCACGGGATCCAGACCGCTGCAGCCAGAACACCACACTGGGAATAATGAACTCCTTAACCGGCATAAATATTTGCTTGTTTGATTTTTCCTACATCAGATTTTCTTTCTTCTTGTTTATTCACATTCAGTAGTTCTATTTACAGGTCACAAGAGTTCATTCAAAAGCATTGCCCTGAGTCCTGAGGCCCCGTATGCACCAGAGGTCGTCTTTTTGAGCAGAGCCTGCTTTACATACCTGGGTTTAGGGACCCCAAGGCTGCCATGCAGGGAGTTTTTACAATCAGATGTGTTCCTCTCATGTTCCCTTCTGTGTCACTCAGAGGTGACCCTTGTGGGCTCCATTTCTCACTCAGGAAGGCTGATTCAGCCAGTGGCAACAGTGGTGGGAGGCCGGGCAGCAGGAGGAAGGGGAAAGCCACTGGGGTCCCTTCCCTGTCTCAGGCGCTTTCTCTGCCACCCGGGCTTGGGTGTGGTTCCCACGTCCTCCCTCCAGCCTGGCACGGCGGTGCCTTCCTGGTGGCCCCCCTGTGCCTCTGTCCTTGATTTGGTCTCCTGCCCTTTCGTCGCCTGTGTATGCGATTCCCTTTCCCCAGATTCCCTGTGATGTAAATCTGGGTGAGCTCTGTTTTTCCCGTTGGCCCTGACCGACGAATTCTTGGTCCCTGAAGGGGTGCAGGAATCAGATCTTCAGGACAGGATCCTGGGCTGCGTACCTGTCTGAGTGCAGAGGGTGCCCTTCCTGCGGAGGGAGGAGGGGAATCGCTCACCTGTGACATGGAGTTGTGTCACAATTGCCTAAGCCATTACCTTTGAGTTGGAGAGCTGGTTGGGTTCAAGGCTCTGGGACAGTGAACGAAGGCTGCGTCCTGCTGAGCGTCAGTAGTGGTCACAGGACGGTGCCAGTGAGTTTTCAAAAGGACCGTGGAGGTCAGACCCAAGGTGGAAATCTTGGATCAAGCACAGATACCTCCAGAGGTCAGCCTTGGAGCTGTTCATTTCTCATAGCCAGGAGGCAGGTGTGGCTGAGGGTCAGGCCCAGCATGTAACTGTGTGGGAGGCAGAAGGGACAGCACTCCGGTCCCTGATTGTAGTTCCCAGCGTTAGTGGGGAGGAGGTGGGACCCAGGGGCTTGGGCAGGAGATGCTCGAGTGGACCGGCCCAGGGCCTTGGTGACCCTGCCCCCAGGCCTGAGCCTGCCTGGGTAGATGTCTCCGTCTGAGGGAAGCGGGTCCTGTGCCCTTGGGGCTGTCATGACCATCTGCCTTTGCCTCCAGACCTAACCAGAGCGGCGTCTGGCATTTTCCACAGGGTTAAGGCAGGGTGTGAGGGAGTTCAGGTTTGCTTCCTGAGCAGACAACTTCTACAGCAGAGTTTACTGATTTCTAACCCAGGGAGATTCCTGTGGGGATAGATTCTGAGGGTATTACTCACTGGACATGCTTTGACTAAAATATGTTGTCTACCTGAAATTCAAATTAAGCTGAGCATCCTGTATGTTATCCCTAATTTAAACAAATCATTCCAACTTAACGTTTTTTGAAATTACTCCTTCACTGAACAGACCATTCAGCAATGGCTCTAACAAAAACTATGATGCTCCTTAGAAGTCTATCTTTTTATTTCTTTTTGCTCTCTGTTTGGTTAAGATACGAGAAATCAATTTAAGGGCCAAAAATAGTTAAGTATTTACAATTGCATCACTGTTTATAAAAGAGGAAAGAGAGTTACTAAATCAAAGCGTCCGAGCAAGAGATCAGAAGTAAACCTAGAAGAAAAGGGGTTTCCTTTTTGTTGATGTGTGTTTTAAATCAAATCTGTAGAAGTAGCAAAAAGAGCACTTTGTTAAATTCCGCTGGCCAGACAGCTGATTTTTGTGGTCTGTCTGTGATATGTAGTCTTCCGGATTGCCAATGGGATAATTCCTGTGCGGACGGCTGAGATCACAGCCACATTGGACGAATCCCCAAACTCAGGCTTTGGGAGTTCATTTTGCTGCCCTCTTGAACCTTTTATTGCATAAGCAGTTACGTCAAACTTTCTAATCTACCTTTTTGGCAACCAAGAAGCTTTGAAGGTAGGGTAACACCACGTTTTGACCACTTCGGGGAAGGGTTAAAATTAGGTAAACTTAATAAATCTCAGCATGAAAATATTTGAATGTTGAAAGAGAAAGCAATAGTTCAGGTGCCATAGGACATTGGGGCAGAAGGGGGAGGAAGCCGTTGCATTGATTCATGTTCTTTGTTACGATTCTGAGGGAGGCTTGGGGCTGGTTAGGGATCTCTCAGGGTCCTAGCAGGTCACCTCTCTAGGCAAAGTTTCCATCCAGGACAGCCACACAGCAGGACGTGGGAGCCGGCCCCATCTTTGGGGAGAACTGTGATGCCGAGGATGTGTGGAGTGACTTGGTGACTCCACTTGCTGGGACTGGGGACAGACTGGGAAAGGCCCGGGCAGCCCTGGAGGGGGGCGGTGCAGCCGGAGCCCTCTGGCCCCGCCTGCCTGTGCTTGGGCCTACCTGGCCCCAGCCCCGCCTTGCTCCACATGGCTCCTGAGTCCCTGGTCTGAAATCACTCTGCGAGGGGCCCTGACCTGTGTCGGCCCTGGAAGTCCGTGGAGTGCCCTTCGCCATAGATGTCAGTGATGGGAGTGTGGGAAGGTGTCCCCGTGGCCCTGTGGGACAGCCACGATATTTTACAGCTATGTTATTCCAGGGTCTTTTAACCTGACTTCCAGTTCTGCGCCTTTCCATGGCATCTTTATGTGGCACGTGGCCAGAGGTCCACCAGCGGGCCTCCATAAGCTCAGGCATGTGGTGCCCAGTTCCGGGGCTGCGCTGCTGAGTGCTGCATTTGGAGACCACTGCCAGAATCGTACTGTGTTTGGACTGATGAGACCTAAATAGTGAGTCATAGTTAACACTCCTGGAAGGTATGCGTGCGCTACCTGGGACTGTACATGGCCTATTTTTTTAAGAGCTTTATTGAGGTATATAATTCACATACCAATACATGCTCTATTTTGAGAATGGAAAATATTCTAAATTTGGAATACTGTCCAAAATTGAAATGTAAGACAATTATTGGACATGCAGATCTAAAAATAGGGTTTCTTTTATGTCATTTCCCACAGTTAAAATTATGTCTGGTTATTTTGATATACAATTGCATTTTCATATATAATATGAGGTGCACAACAGGCAGTAGCTCAGAGTAAACATTTTGTAATTCTGTTATTTTGGCTTATGTCTCTCCCATGAAGATCTTTAATTTTGAGTGCATGCAGCATAATAAAATTATATTACTTTACTGATGAACATTCACAAGAGACCAAGTAAAATTATTGGTAAACACTCGGCACTTTTATTATCAAATGTGGGCATTCATTTTCTTAAGCTGCTTGTGCACCGGGTTGGTTGGAGCGGCATGAGCGGGAGCAATTCCAGTGCCTGCTGTTCACCGAACCAAACACTGACGGGCCTTGTCTCCTCCAGGCTTCTTGCTTTCTGCTGTTAGAGCGCCGTGGTGTCCTCTCTTGACTGTGTCCTGGACTTGGGAACCACATTCGCATGTCACACAAATAATACAATTGGTTTTTTTGGTAGAAGAACTTCTCATTCTTCTCTACTGATTCATGTTTGGTTGACAGTCCTCAAGATCTTACAACATTTGCCCTTTGGAAGAGGAACTAAATGTCTTACAACTTGACTCCTGCTGGCATTACCCTGGTATAAATGTCTGCGTGACACACTGCTGTCCGCTGCCTGCTACTCTCGTCCCCAACCCCTGTCCACCACTGCTGCTCCCCATACAGTAGAATATTCTAGCAGGAATTCCCTGGTGCTCAGTCAGAGCCAGTGAAAGACAAAATTCCTCCTAATCTCATGGCTCTAAGGGAAAGTGAGTTGCTTACTCCCAGGCCATTTAAGCGCGGCAGCTTTTAATCTCCAAGACATTAAGAAAATATTCTAAAGACCTTATGACCATGACAAATTAAGTTTTCACACAAATATATCGATAAGGTCCAAGTCTACCTCATTGCACCTTAGAGTTTCTTATTCTTGAGTGACATTATTCATATTAAAAAACTTGAAAATATTTTACTATTTTAAAACTCTTTAACTTCATTTCCCAAGACTTAATTTTTCTTGTCTGCTATTACTATAAGCTCTAATTTTTTCAAGATAATCGACACATATTTTTGAGGAACAATTAATTAGAAATCATCCCAAACTATCAGCCACATTACCAACATTATTTGAATTTATAACAATTATAAATCTAGCATGGTGGAAAATTGAAGGTAAAAATATTTGCCATAATTGGATTCCCAAAATGAAAATAAATCATATGTTTAATATCAAGTGAGTAGAGCATAACCTATCTTGGATGCCTTAGAGGGTGGTGGAGCTCTGTCTCCTCATCACACTGCGGGGATGGTGGGTGGCAATTTACTGATGATGAAACTGAGGTTCTAAGAGGCCGTGTGCCTGGCTTGATGACAGTTTGAGAAGGACCAGGTTGACCTCGACCCTTAGCCCTTATGCTAACACCTGAGAGATGCTTGGTGTGCCTTCAGTCAGTGCTGGAGCGAAGATGTGTCTGAATAGCCCATCTCAGCATAGACTAGTCTTCATTAAAAAGGTGTAGAAGACTGTGTTATGGCTGTTCAGACCCCAAGAACATCCCAGATCAGCTTACTGACTCGTCACTTGGTCACTGAATAAAAGCAGAGCTTCTCATGTTTTTGCTGCTGAAGTGAAACGGGTAGGACATGATCCTATTTTGGGTATAATGTGTCCGGCAAGACTCAAAGCTGTTTTAGACAGACTTGTGACAAAATTCCCTGCCTGTTTTACCCTTATCAGGGTCTAGATTTTTAGCACCTAAGGCACTTCACTAGTTGGCTTCTTGGGAGCTGACAAGGCCTTGGGGAAGTGGCACCTGCCCCCTGCACCTTCCGAGAGGGATGTCTGTGTGCTGCTGGGTGAGAACCATCCCCTCTCCTCTCTGGCCCCCACCAACAACTTGTCTCTTTGGGGCATGGCTCCTCTTCCCTTGCGCTGCTGATTGCAGCCGCATGGCTCTGGGGGAACTGGGGGACCTGCCGGGCTCCCACCAAGAGCACAGTGGGTGGTCAGGAGTGGTATCTGCAAGTGAGAGGATTTGCAGAAGGCTGTGGGCCATGAGGCCAGAGCCTTGGAGCTGTTTCTGGGCAGCGAAGGAAGCCAGCTGTGCTGGGCGTGATGAAGCCTAAGAACGGAGACGGCAGTGGCTCCAGATGTCCCCAAGGCCCAAGTGCCTCTGTGACCTTCGTAACGTTTGGCTGTTTGGGATTCTAGGAGCTGTTAAGTTTCTTTTATGCCTAACTTGCTCGAGCTGGTTTCTGACACTTGAAGCTAAGAAGGCCTGACTTCCAAGAGATTAGTTGTTAGGCACAATGTCAGCTTATTCCTGCACAGCATCCAGACATACCTATCTGTTGTGTTTGACCAGAGACACTGAATCAGCGGTTAGAAGGGGAGCAGATGTCCAGGAGAAGAGTTCTCGGTGCTGCACGGGTGCTGAAGCCGTGCCTACCCTCAAGTGCACCTTCTGACCCTGGGGTCACTCGTGCCTGCAGAGCACAAGCTGACAAATTTTTTCCAATTTGGTTCTCTGGAGTCTGCAGCTCACTGCCCTCCTGTACACATTTCTTAGTGTAACATCCTCCTTTATTGAATTTTAGGGGCAGGGGGACACAGTTGAACCTGCAACTGGTGCCAGGCACCCCAGCCCAACTCCACGGTGGCCTGTTGCCTTTGGACTGATTTTGCTGCCCCTGCTCTTCCCTCTCAGGGGTCCTTCCTCAGGGGGCATCTCCTTTCC
The DNA here is from genome assembly GCF_030020395.1 of Manis pentadactyla. Taxonomy (NCBI): domain Eukaryota; kingdom Metazoa; phylum Chordata; class Mammalia; order Pholidota; family Manidae; genus Manis; species Manis pentadactyla. Next base: position 154,153,886 of record NC_080024.1, on the reverse strand, counting down.
TCCCATGGCCAGACCCCATGTCAGTCCAGGGTCGTGCTCAGGCTGGGTCGGCCTGGCAACTGGCCAGTCTCTTGCTCGGCTTCCAGGCTGCAGGAGGGAAGCGGGGGCTTTATCAAGGCTGTGTCCCTCTATCGGATTCAAACGTTTGACTTTTTTCTGGTGGACCAGAGCCTCAAGGCTAGTGAATCTTCCACAGTGAATGGATTTCAGCAAATGAAAAGCTCTCACAAGTGAGAGGATTTGCTGTAAGTGGGTGTCAAACACACACAGGGTTTTGAGATCTTGCGGTTGGAATAGCACAGCTTGAAGGTGCCACCATTTTGGGGGTTGGTCTCTAGGGACCTGGCCCCTCGGGTCTTGAAATTTGGGCAGCCAGAGCTTGAAGGGACTTAGAGATCACCCGGCCTGTGCCAGTCACTGCAGACCTGGGAGGGGGCAGGCCGAGGTCCCTCTGCCGCCACAGATGTGGGCAGTCAGCATGGCAGCTGCTTTCTGCTCATCAGCAAACATCCGGGGCCAAGCTGGCCGAGACGTGGCCAGCTGAAGCATCCAGTCACCAGCTCAGAATCGTTCCCGGAAGGCAAGATGCAGGGGCCGCCAGGCCGCGGCTGTGTGTAAACCGGCTGTGAATTTTACGTCAGATTCATCAAGCCCAGTGCAGCTCAACTTTGAGTTCTCAGGTGACAGGAGGGCTTGCAAAACCTTCCTGAATTCCTTCTACTCCCAATCCCCCTGGAAGAGGAAAGAGGATGATTATCTAACACTTCACGAGCATTTACTTACATAAGCTCTAATCCTCACAAACAGCTGTGAGCCAGGTCTCCTTACCCTACGGGTTTCTCCGGGTGGGCGTATTAAGGTGTCCCAGGCTGGGTGGCTTAAAACAAGAGATCTGTCCTCTCACTGTTCTGGAGGCTGCATGTCCCAAACCGAGGTGTCAGCGGGCCATGCCTCCGTTGAGGGCTCAGGGTTCCCTCCTGCCTCTTCTGGCAACGGGTGTCACCAGCCGTCCTCGGCGCCTGTTGGCTGGTGGAGGAGGCGTCGTCGCCTCGCCGTCCTTCCTGAGGCTCCTGTGTCCTCGTACGGACACAGGGTCTTACCTAACCCTGTATGTCTACTGTAACTTAGATAGTAGTTATCTCTGCAAAGACACTTTCCAAATAAGGCCACGTTCACAAGTCTTTTGGGAACACAACTGACCTCCAACAGCTAATTTTACAGGTGATGAAGCCCAGGTTCAGGGCAGCTAAGTCCATTTACACGTTTTAAGGCAGAGCCAGGATTCAAAGCCAATTCTGTCCTAGGTGCGCACCCATCCCCCTGCACCCCTGTGGGGCGTGCATCAGTGGTTCTCCAAGTGGTTAGGGTCATATGCACAGTGTTTTGCTTTTAATGGAAAGTACGTAAGCGGGCTCTGGGGGAACGCAAAACCCAAGTGCGAATGCAGTGAGCGGCGGTGGGTGGGAGCAGCCCTGGCCGCATGCTGGGGACCCTGGCCAAGGGCTTGTGGGCGGGGGACTTGGGACCCACCTTCGGGAGCAGAGAATAAACGGGACCCTGGTCTGCACCAGCATCGTCCGGTCCCCTCACCCAGCCTTTCAGGACCATTTTAGTTTCTTGAAACACAAACTGTGAGAAGGAATAAAAGGGAAACGAGGAGAGGAACACGAAGAAGGGTAATTGATTTGACTTACTTAACGAATAACCTCAGCAAACAGATGCCCTGAGTTTTTCTGGCTGGGCCCCCCGGAAAGGTGGCCAGTGGAGCAGGTCCTCACTCTCAAAAAGAAGCGGAGCTTTTCAGCTGCAGCTCCCCCTGCCTTGCCCGGTCCTCCTGTTGGTAATCTGAGTCATTTACAGACTCTGCATTTCAAGTTTAAAAATTTTTTTTAATTATTTTCCTGTGGTTTTTGGCTAAATTGAGCACTTTTTATGCCAGGTGTTTAGGAAGAAAAATAAAGAGGTCTATGCATTTGAATTTTGTGAACATGGGTAGAAACGGGCCCCTGTGCCAGGGGCCACGTGCCCGGTGGAAGGCGGCTGATGGCCCGCGGCTCCCGCTGGACCAGGCAGGCTCCTCCCCACTGCTGACTCTCCGCCTTTTTACGGGGCTGCCGCCGCCGCCGCCTCCTCCGTCCACAGAGCAGGATCTGATGCTCACATCTCTCCCAGGGCAGGGGCTCATCTCAACCTCAGGACTATTGGCACAAAATGTGATTGTCATAAAGTAAGATTATTATCCCAACGCTACTTTTCTTGTCTAAATATGCTGGCTGTTGTAAAGTCATTCATTGCACACAACATGTGGCTGGTATGACTCTCTTTTCTTTCCAATGTGAAGAAAATGACTTACCATTGTTGGTAACAGTTGCTGTGTGCCAGGCACCGTTCGAGTGCTGTGGATCAGCTCATTTTTATCCTCCCACTCAGATTTTGAGGACAGGGCCAGAAATATGCCTGGTTTATAGACAAGGAAACAGCTACCAAGAGATTGAGGAACTCATTCCAAGCCTCCAGTAACTCCAGGCTCCATGCTTCTAACAGCCACAAGGCTGCTTAGGTAGGAAATTTCCCAGCATGCAAGGTGACAACTTGTCTCTTTTTCCTATCATCCAAGGTAAAATAACCACAAGTGAAGTTTTAGGACATTTCCGTAACTTCCCAGAATGGTGTACCAGACGAGTCTGCCGTCTCCAGGACACCCCAGGCTTTGAAAATGTGTTTCCTTCTGTCCTCTGATCCTTGCCCCAGACAAAATCTTCAGCATGGACAGCTGAAGGAACAATCCAGAGGGAGGGGCTATTTAGGAAGGGCCATGGCCAGTGGATCAGTGGTGCTCAGCAGGAGACTGGAAAGCCTTCTGAAAGGTGCCCCACACTTGACACAAGGCCGGTCCAGTTGTACTCTGAAATATTTGGATGTTATGAACCTTTTCTTGGGACTCAATTGCACCAAAATGGAGAAGAAATAGATGAAATCCAAAATTTAAAAATACCACAAGAACAAAGATCCTATGTTTAGAGGAATAAGGAAACCTTAAACTTGGAAAGTAAAATCCAAACATCCCTTTCAGCCTCCAGTTCCACGACCGTTTTATTCTCTGGTGGCCTTCACATTTCCATGAGACAGTAAAGTCAGCGTTTGGGAGCCCAGTCAGATGTAGGCGAGCTAAACTGAACTTTCCTCTGGACCCTTCTGCGCATAACAGAGCAGGTTAATGGTATCAACACACTTCCGAAGGTGTCTGAACACTGATGTGACCAATGCAAGTTTCTAAGTGCCCTGAAGTGTGTCAGGAGCATGATTCATCACTGGCATGCCACTGGCTGATCAGTCTTACATAGTCATCAGCTCGAGCCCCCTGGGACTTTACTGGGAAGCATAGACCAATTTTACTTACATGTCATTGACAGTGGTCACATTTGATATGTACTTGCCATAGATTATTTTCTACCTAAACTCTTCATATCAGCTCATTTCCTACCCCTTGTATTCAATATCTTCCAAATTGAACTCTTCATTGACAGCTTGTCCCTTGTTATCCAAATTCAAAACCTTGCTGACATTTTCAAATCTACTTTCACTTCAACCCTCGTGGTCATTCAGAAACCAAATCTTGTTGACTTTACTCCCTGAGCGCGTCTTTGCTTGGTGGCAGACCTCCCACCGTCTGCTGTCCCAGCCATCTCCCTGGCCCATGGCTGCCAGGCCCACGGGCCTCCTGCCAGGACCTGCCTGCAGAAGAGCACGTGGCCGGCTAGCTGTGAAAGCACCGAAGGGGCACAAAGGCAGCGCTGGGAGCCCGCCTCAAGGAGCCTTCAGTTTCTGTCCCTAGGATTCAGTCGCCCAGGCGTCCTGGCCCCCTTCCTGCCCCTGCCCCTGCCCCCTCTAATGTGTCCCCGCCCCCACCAGAGCCTGGAGTCAGGCTGCAGGCTCTGGTGGTCAAGGCCAAGGCCATCTCTCAGCCGGTGGTACTTCATGGGGGGCCCACTGCTGACCTCCTCTCCAGTCCATGTCCTCCTGACTGTCTGTTGGTGGAATGTCACCTGCATCTCCAGCCCCTGTCTGCAGGGAGCCACTTCCTGCCAGGTTGTCTCCCCACTGGGAGGGGCTAAGCTCTCACTGCCCCCAGGCCCCCTGGGCTGCGGCTGGTGCTCCCTGCAGGGCTGCTGGGCTGGCTCAGTGGAGGCGGGCAGGTGTCCTTTCTGTCTGCCTGACCTGCTGTCTCACACTGCCAGCTTGTCTGAGAAAACACCCCCCCAGGCCCTCTCCCTTGGACCCCAGGGTTTAGGCCTAAGTGCTGGGCCTGGAGGTCTCCCCAGCTGGCCTCCCTCCGGGGCCGCCTCCATCGTCCTCGAGCGCAGAACCGTGACACATGCCTCCTATTCTGACTATGCCCCATTCCGGTTTGTGTTCTCTGGTGCACCCAGTGGTGGACGTGATCTCTTGGGAGAGCGTGGGGTGATTTCGGACTTCCTAAGTCTGATAAAGCCATGAAGAACATAGAGGTTGTGGCGGTTACATCCTGGTCCCCTCCTTTTGTGCCTGTGTGTAGCTGAGCCTCGCTCCCCAGGAGCTGAGCCCCGTCTCACTGGCACTGCCTTCCTGTGCAGAGGGATGCTGATGTTGCGTCCAGTAGTGAATGATTTATTGTTGCCTCTCATGCGTCTGTTCTTGATCACACGGTTGAATCTCAATTTTGTGGCCTCAGTGTCCAGCAGACTCTTACAGCATAGAAAGTGGGCTGCAACATGTAAATATCTGGACTACATGGAGGCTATGTGAATAATGTCTCGCCTTAAATATAACTGCATTTACTAGGGGATCTTGAAATTTAAATGAATACTATAGCAAATAAATACCTTAGAAATGCATATCTTTGAAAGACTATCCTAAAGAAAGGGTTCTCCTAAAACGGTGACTTCATAGGGTAAATGATTGCCAATTTGCTAAACTTTATGAATCTGAAATTCATGGCAGTGGATGTCAGGGGCCCTCTGGTGGCCCCAGGGGGTTAAAGCATTAGTTCTAGGCTCGGCAAATCCCGACCTCAGGGTGGCTGCAGCATTCAGAGACGGGCAGAAGGCAGATGACGTGTTTCAGACAGCAACGGTGTGATCAACTCAAATGGTTACCTGGCCTTTTATAGAGAGTCTTTAATGCTGGTCTTCTGTTTACAAAACGAAGAGGAAACCCTACAGCCTTAGTCTGGGGAAGTGAACACTAGACCCGTCCTGTGACTACGGTGTGCAGACGGTGTCCAGGGCCGCCTCCCGCGCATTGGGCGCAGGCCGTGAGGAGCAGAACGAGTCCTGTCTTTGCCTCCACTGCTCGTCTCGCCTTAGGATCAGCGGAGAATATAAAGCTAAGAACAGCGTGCACAGGTTGGGATCCCGTTTTCCATCCTGCGGAATCGCTGTGTTTTAAGCAGCTGCAGATCTGCATCCAGGGAAGTTGTCTGTGCACCTGGATTCCACAAAGGGCCGGTCAGCCCTGTGCTCTCGTCCCTCAGGGCCCCGGGGTAAGGCCAGCGGGCCCTCCACTGCAGGAACACACCTGAGGGTCTGCCAAAACACCGCCCTCCAGGTAAGTGACAGCTTGATGAAATGTCATTAAAAATCAAAATGAATGCAAAATAGCCATGATACACAAAACACTGTCATTTGAAGTAAAGACAGGATCAGTAGAACTGAGTTTTCTTTTTGCCCCAGGTCTTCTGTGGCCCAACACGGTGCTGTGGTCTCCTGACCCGAAGTGAGTCTTGCTGGGAAAGCAGGATCTTGGAGCCGTGAAGGCCCAGCCTTGCAGCCGAAATGCCTGTTGCAAACCTGGTGCTGCCACTAGGCCCTGACCCCAGGCAGAGTTCATCATGTGAGCCCTTAAAAGTAGGGACTCGTTCCCAGCTGGGCCAGGTGAGAGAGGGAAGGAGGAGGAGGGCTTGGCTCACCGTTGCTGGCTTTGAAGATGGAGAAAGGGGCGTGGTGCCCAGAGGGCAAGAACGCATTGAACTTTGGTCCCTCACCCGCCAGGGACCCAAACGAGCAGGAAACACCCTCCTCCAGGGCCCACAGAGGGAGCACAGCCCTGCTGACCCCTTGATTTTAATCTGGTGAGACCCGTGTCAGGCTAAAGGCCTACAGAGCTGTAAGATAACAAATTTATGTTGTTTTAAGCTATTAAGGTCATGGTAGCCATAAAAAAATGCTACAGTTTCCAAATGGTGGAACCTGGTGGTCTTGGAACCTGTCATATCTCCAAGCCTTGCATGGTTCTTAAACTTTTTGATCGCGGCCCACAAAGTCAAGATAAAAGACTGTAGACCCCACATCTGTCCCCAGGACTCAGTGGAAAAACGACTGGATGGGAAAATTGGCAAATCGTAGTTGCCTCCCTAAGATCCATGACCCAGTAGCCATGCTGTTCATGCTCTTTGGGTCCATAGAGACCCAAACCCACCTGGGTCGTGGGCACTGATGACACAGTGATTGGCTCAGGAAGCAGCCCCAATGTCTCCCTAAACCATTCAGGGCCGTGCTTGCTCCAGCCACAGTGATTCAGGAGATTGCATGACCTAAGTGGACGCAGTGGGAATGAAGCTATGGTTGAGGAAAGAGATGGAAACGAGGTGGCAGGCACCTCTGGTGCTGTGGGAAGCGTCTTTCAGTGTAGGAAGACCAGACCTGACATCAAGCTGACACCTTGTGGAGCTGAGTGGAGAGACAGGAAAAACACTGGGTCTCTGTTGAGGTTGGACTCTCGGATCCACTCGAGCTGAAGCCTGACCCACTCCTGGGCTGACAAGGACTCTGATGGGAACCTCCGTGTGCACACACTGAACTATTCGGACAGAGGACTCGTATGTGGCTGGTGAGCAGAACAAAAGGGCCCATGGGTACTCAGGTGGACAGCCCCCTATGACAATCAAGAGAAACATAATAAAAAGGGCAAACCCGTGGGTGAAGGACAAGATGGAATACATGCATGCTCGCATTTCATAAAACACCATAAGGATGAAGAGAAGTGGGGTGGGGCCGGTAAGGGGGCCGCGCGGTAAGCGAGGACTTCCTGCACACTGCACACTCCTGTGGCCTTTGCACCCGAGGGACATTTGCTCTGCTCTGTTCCCACCCCATCCCCTCACCCGATTTGGGGGTCCTTGCTCTAGATCCTCATATGTCCTTTAAATGTCTACCAAGGCAGCAGGAGATTCTAAGTCGCTGAAAACTTCAAAGTTTTTAAAACAATACTCTCTGCTTTTCACATTTTTATTACATATAAATTTGGCATAGAACACCATGCCTGATGTGGGTATGTAATATTCATGTAATGAACAGCTGTTGCTCTTTATTTTGCTATCCCCAGGTGCTAAGATTTCTTTTTGTGAAAAGCTGAAGAAAATAGAGCCTTCAGTTTATCTTACGTGCCCATTAGAAGCCAAACTAACAGTAGTATGCACCTGATGTATGCATCTGTGATGAGAGCCCGAGAGCCACCACAGCTTGCCCCCTGCCATCGCTCCTGGCCACCCCCTAGCCAGCCCACAAAGCACATGAGAATTAGAAGAGACCCTTTTTCAATTAAAAAGCTTAAATTGGGAGACTGTTTTTTCTAAACAATAACAATTTAAAAATGTGAAGTTGTTCTATGCAAATGATAGAAATCAAGTTGTAGAACCCAGTTATGAATAACAAATGAGTCAAAATAATTAGGAACTCAGTCAGCAGAGTATGCTATTAGCTTAATGTATGTATCCTTATCTATTTTCCCTTTTCTAACATTTTGTGAAATTTGTTGATTATAGTGACCAAGTAGATGATACTAAGTTCAACCTCGTGCTTTGTTGTGATAACTATATGACATGAGCTTTTTCTGACTTTTCATGTATTATCTCCAAATATTCAGTAGTACCATATTTTCATTTTCTTCTCTAATGGTGTTTGGTTTTCTGTTTTTCTGATCCTAAGTTTTATTTCCTGATCCTGAGAAGTATTTTTATCCCAGAAGTGGTCACATTATAACAATATGTCACATGCTTCTAAATTTTAACAGCATTTAATTATATTGATAAAAATTCACAACAATAAATAACTGCCATAATTAGTGCATATCATATAATATATCTAACTTATTTATATGTAATCCTTGCCTTGTGGGCTGTCATAGCAAGTGGGTGTGTTACTGCTTAAGAACATGTCACAAGGAAAGTATTAGAAGTCTTAAGTTGGCAACTCAGCAATACCATTTGGGCAGAGTAGATACTTGTCAGTGTGATGTGAAACATTATAGCTACCCACCAATATCATACCAATAGGGGGTTCTTTTTAAACTTTAAAGTATTTACTAATCAGTTGATCAGCTAGAACAACAGTCTAATTTCATTGATCAAATGTAGTCCTCTTTTGTAAATTGAAGTAAAATTCATTACCTATATGTATATCTTGTTAGAGTAATATACTTCATTTCTATCCTTAAAAGTTGTCATAGTGCATTCATTTTTGTTAAAATAAGACATTTTACTGCCATCTGCCAGAAAATGATTATAAATATTAAAAATCACATTGTTAAGGGCTTTGGTACATATAACCAGATTTTCCTTCTTGAAGATTGTCAGTTGTGGTTCTGACCTATAGATAATTGATTAAATTTAGAATAAATTTCGATTAGTTTAATCTAAAATTATGACCTTGAAATATTTCCTTCAGTTTCATCATAAAAGTGGCCCATAAGGGTCTTAGGAGCACCACTTCTGCCCACCCACTTCCACGCGTGCACCCACGGCCCAGAGTACAGCCTCTGATATGTCCCCACACAAGCCAGGGCTCCTTCAAAGGTGATGCAGTCCATCTGTGGGGTCTCAGTGACATCAGGACAAGGGCACTTTCTACTAATCTAGTTCTAACAATGTGGGCATCCGAGAGAAAATAATACCGTAAATTCAAACAAAATAGGTTTTTGAAGGTCTGTGAATTTGTAATGATGCTCAGGAAAGAAAAGTTAGTATCAAATGCAGCAAAAAGTATTGGGGATGTCACTGGGCACATTTGACTTGTACTCGTCTTGGGTGCCCAGAGGCAGAGACCGACTTGCTGCCTGCAGCCCCACTCTAAGTGGACGGGATTCTAGTGACTGACCTGCCACCGTGGAAATAAAGTTGGGTATAAACCCTTTCACCCGAAGAATGTTCCACTGTCATTTCTTTGGTCTCATTGAATCCATAGTGAACTTGTCTGGGGCTGACAATTGGTGATAGTCAGTTTCCTCTCACAATATTGAGAAAGGCTGTCAGGGAGAGAGACGCCCTCCTGCCAGAAACACGAGAAGAGGCAGCATGAGAAGATGAACAGCGAGGTTTTGTTGAGGAGGTAAAAATGTTGGTGACTGAAATGGTGTCACTACGAGGTGCTGTGGAAATGGTAAAGGGTGTCATGGTAGCCCGAGAGGAAGCAGCCTGAGAAGGAGCAGCCCGAGAGCACAGGGCACCAGGTGCCGTGGGGCAGGTGGAGGGTGCAGTGGAGCCGTCAGTACCAGAAGTGGAGGAGCAGAGGTTTGACGAAGAACAGGTGGGGGTGGAGGCCCTGCAGGTGCCGCAGGCATAAGCCCTCCTCGGTTGAAACCGCGCCTGGTTGAAAGCTGGTGGAGAGCCGGAAGGACTCGGCCACCGCGGCTCCTCCAGGAGGGGTGCGCCTCCTCCCCAGGTCATGGAGCACCCTGTGCTCTGCTCCTGTCCTCAGGCTCAAGCAATCAGAGTACAAAAGGAAATAGGTCTGCTTCTCGAAGGAGGAATTTAAAGGGCCCCGTGAAGGTTACGAGGACCCAGGTGTAGGCTGATCTGATCAAGGCAGGAGTGACAGAGCAGGTGGATGGAAAATCAAACAGAATTTCACTGGAGCTGCGGCAGCAACTGAGACTGGAGCCGCAGTTCCAGCTGCTGAGGACGACGCAGAGGCAGAGACAAAGCAACAAGATGGGCCTGTGCGTCTGCAGGACTTTCTGCTGGAGAGGCTGGAGAAGGTGGGTACTGTGATGCCCACCCGTGGTCCTTTTGGTTAACTCATGTGAGCAGAACTGGTTTGAATACAGCCGGGATGACCACTTGGTGGCAATGGATCTCCTCAGGCTTGAGGGTTATTTTAATTTGTCGTAATTTGTTATTTGTATATTGTACTATGTTATTATGGAATTTGGTTATGATGTCCCAGCTTCCTCACACAGGGACCAGGGCAGAGGACTGAGGGCTCACAGATTGGGAGGCGAGAATCCTGGAGGGGTGGGGTGTGGATAAAGGGAAGGCTCCTGCGGCCGGGATTCCCACCTGGCCCTGGCTGGCTAGCTCACTGCACACCTGTGGGCAATACGTTGTTTGACTATATAAAGAGCTCTGCCCAGTGCTCTGGATGATGCAATGGCATGGCCACAGGGCTGCTGCACGGCTGCATGGCTGCAGGAGAGCAGAGGCTGGAGTGGGGGCAGCGCCCAGGACAGAGACAGAGACGGCTGTGGGGGTGGAGAAGCCCAGAGGCAGAGACCGGCTTGCTGCACTCAGACTGGCTCTGAGTGGACAGGATTCTAGTGATTGACCTGCCACCATGGGAATAAAATTGGGTATAAACCCTTTCACCCCAAGAATGTTCCATTGTCATTTCTCTGGTCTCATTGAATCCATAGTGAACTTGTCCGGGGCTGAAACCCTCTGGCAAGACATTGAAAAGGAGGGGACATCGTATGTGCATGTGTGCGGGTATTCCCTTTAGGTCCATATCTGTGCAGCACCGATGAATTCCTGTTGCACAGCGTAGCCCTGGGGAATGGATGTGAGGCTTAGTATGTCAGGCTGGAGTCTCTTGACAGCATATTTTGATCGAGATTACAATATTGTTACTGGGTCAGGTGGACCTAAAGGAAGTCACAGGGAGAAGGCTTTGGTGTGGGGACCGCTGGTTATTCCTAGAAGAGGGAAGGTGAGGGAAGGAGGTGGCAGTGACTTGGATGGACCACCGACGGGGGGATGCATGTGTGGTCTCTTCACTGAAGTCGGCCGTCCTGCAGAGGCGAGGGGATGATGCGGTGGAACAGTCCTGCCTGGCGGCCCCGGGAATGGTACTGCCGGTGTGAGGCCAGGCGTTTCTGCTGAGGCATAACACACCTTTAGAGGGCAGAGGGGAGATTTGATAAAGCTAAGAGGAGTAACGGGCAGAGTCTGATGGCCTAAAACCTCAGTGCCAGCTCAAGTCCTTTATCAGCACAGAGACATCCTCACCCCGCGGGGACAGCCTCTCTCTGCCGGGCGGCACATTCCAATTCCTGCTTTCTCATTTTTTCAGTCTTTTTATGACTCTGAACCATCTGTTCCTAAAAGCTGAAGAGCATTTGTATACAGATGAGAAATGTCCTCAAGTGAGGAAGAACAGAAGGTTGTAAATATTTTATACTTTCCAGGATCATTTTCTTTCCGAATATTAAGAGTTCATGCCAACATTGGATAATGGGTTATCTGAAGAACACTTCGGTTAGTCAAACATTTATCTTGGCAAGGGATAGGAGGGAAGCTTGAATACATTCCGAGCTGGGGTTTAGAGGTGTCATGGCGTCATTTAATTCATTCTGGTGGACTACATGCCTATTAACAAAACTTTCAATGTCCCTCCTGATCATTTTTCTTCAGCAGTTTCTTAAAAACAATCTTCACCTTACTGAGCAGTTGCAAGGAAGTATAGTAAAAGACCTCTTTTATTCTTACACCATCAGAGAATAAGCTGCTGACAGATGGCACATCACTTCTAGGTCCTTGAGTGTACATTTCCTAGAGATGAGGATATTCTTCTGCTTTTATGGACTGAATTGTGTCCCCTTAAAATTCATAGTTGAAGTCCTAACCCCCAGAACCTCAGAATGGGACCTTATTGGGAGAGAAGGTCCTTAAAGAGGTAATGAAGTTTAAGTGAGTTCATGTGAGTGGGGCCTAATCTGGTCTGTCTGGTGTCCCTATCAGAAGAGGGGATCCGGACGGACACACGGCAGGAAGTGCAGGTGAGGACAGGTGGAAGGTGGCCATCACAGCCCAGGAGGGGGCCTCAGAAGGAACCGATCCTGCTGACGCCTCGAAGGGGGCTGCTAGGCTCCAGGACTGAGACAATACCTTCTCTTTGCTGTGTCCCCAGCCACCGCACACCTGCCCCGCCACAGGGACAAGCATGGTGTGGCGCGAGAAGCAGGAAGCACCCTCTGACCCCCAGACCCCTTCCGTCCAGCCACCACCTGCCGTTGTCTGTGGACACGGAGCCGTGAGCTCGGGGTCGTGGGCTGCTTCTGGCTCGCCTCTTTAGTCTCTTTCAGTCTGAGTCAGTGTCTCAGGTTTAATTTTTTCCTTGGCTTTCGTGACCTCGATACCTTTGGCCATCACAAGGCAGTTGACTGGGAGAACGCCCCTCAGTCTGGGTGTGCGTAAGGCCTTGCTGCAGGGCTGTCACAGAGGACGGGTGTGGCCCTTTCCTGGCACTGTCCCTGCAGCCGTCCCGTGAGGAGGTGTCTGCCAGGCTCCTCCCCTGGAGAGTGGCTCTTTCCTACTTTGCAATGAATAAATCCTGTGTTCTGTGGGGGGGCATTTCAAGACGACAGAAGCACCCACTCATGGAGCTCTCCGTTCCTCTCTGCATTTCAGTGTGCATCAGTTTCCCCATTGTACTCGGGGGGCTGCACCCTACCGCTAGTGACTGTGATGTGCAAACTGTCCCAGGTCGGTGGGGTGGTGGGCGGCCCTCGGCCTGGCGTCTGGGCACCTCGTCTTCACGCGCTTCCCTGGTTGGGTGGATGTTCTAGGCTTACTTCGTTCCTTGCCTGGGTCTCCCATTTCTCCAGAGAACCCTGGTTCCTCTTAGTGGGACCGGGTAGCTAGAACCAGGTGTGGGCTGCCTATTGGATCACTGTCCCCAGCTGTGCCACACTCCCCTCGGTCCCCTCACGTGACCCTTCCTTGCCCACATGAGCTCCTGTTTCTCTCCCACAGGCCTGTTCGAGTGGCCCTCCTTCCTCACCCAACCAGGCTGCACAGCCCTGTACCCACCTCCCCCCGGGGCTCTCACATCCCTGCGCCCCCTCACTCCCGTGGCACCCTTCTCTCACTCAGGCTCTGACCCCGGCCAGGCTGCAGCCCCCCTGGAGGCCTCCTAGTCACCAGCTCTGGCCCCCGTTCTTCCCCTCTACACCCACTTGAGGAGATGCCTACCTTGTCAGGTCACAATGAATGGCTTTTCTTTCTCCACACTGATTTGATTTTGCAATAACGGGACCGTATTTCCTTGAATCAGAATCATGTGCTAGCTCATGGAATTTCACCTTGTCATGTCTTATTCAAAACGGGAGCATCTAGGGTCACATGACTGTGTTAGAAGACATCCTGAAACTTGCAGGAACAATGCTGCATTAAATGCCATCAACCACAGGTGGAAAAGGACCACTCACACTTGCTGGGAAGCGTACCCCGGTGTGAGAGTCAGCAGCTTATAAAGGACTCTTCAGGAACCTGGACTACATGTGCCCCTTCGGCGGCTGAGTTCTTGGTCCCATGAAGCACAGAATTTGTGTTACAGTGGTCAAGGGAAAGTCGATCTTTGCTTCAGTGAGATGTGGTCTCACCCCCAATTCCGTGATTGCGAAAACTCAGAGTCAACATGTGTCCTTTCCAGCTTTAAATACAGGCCTTCTCTACCCGAAGATGCCTTTCTTGACTCCCCCAACCAGTCCGTTCCGTCCGTCCCAGTTCCTCCTTTCTGTTGCCTTGCTTGCTGGGCGCGGAGTCTCGCCTCTCTTGATGTGAATGTCGCATCCACTGTTCCCTTGATAAACCCCTGTGCCCGTGGAAGCCTTCTGTGAAGGTCACCAGTGTCCTTGCTCTCAGTTTTCTCCCTCACAGCCCCGAGGCACCTGCCATGCTCCCTTCACGTCCTGGAGATTGCTCCTGCTTTGGGTCTGGGTCAGTTGCCTGCAGCCCCCGTAACCCGTTACTGCAAACTGGGTGGCTTGTACAACAGAGCAGTATGCTCTCATGGTCTGGACACCAGAAGTCACAACCAAGGTGATGGCAGGGTTGTACCCCAGCCCTTCCATGCCTCTTGCAGTCTCTGGGGGCTCCAGGTGATCCTTGGCCTTCCGTGGCTTGGGGCTGTGTCCCCTACCCTCTGCCTCTGGGTTAGTCTGTCTCTCCTAAGGATGCCCTCACTGGGTGTCAGGCCTACCCCAAACCCAGCACGATCTCATCTAGCCTGACCTTAGTTATGCCCACAAAACCCCTCTTTCCAAGTAAGGTCACATTCTGAGGTTCCACATGAGCATGAATTTTGGGGTTCCATGTGAACATAATGTTGGGGTTTCATAGAAAATCTGTTTTAACTCACTGCAGGATCAGTGTGGAGGCTTGCCTCTATTCCTGGCACCCAGAGTCACACCCTGAGTAAGACTGTGACGTCCCTTCCTGCTCTCTCAGCTCGTTGGGCGCCTGGAGCGTGCAAGCAAATGGCATACGGTGCAAGTCTCCAGACCCGAGTGGTGCCAAAGTCCAGGACATTCAGCGGCCTGCCCCGCATGCCAGCGTGCCTGACCCTTAAGTCCCGCATGTCTGGTAGGAACTCACTTGCATTCTGTCCCTCTGTCTGTCCACCACCATTCAGGCCCACTTCCCAGCAACTCCATTGTGTCAGAGGGTCTTCTTGTAAGTGTCCAGACTAAAATTCTCTACCATATTGTAATATGGTGATTTGAGAATTTATGGCAATGAAAGAGAAGCACCGGGTCCTGCTGTTGGCTGATTGAGGAAGGAAATTATGGGGTTGCTTCCCTTATATGGTATATTCCCTTTGGGTAAATTATGAAGTGAGCTTAGGGTTGCTAAATAGTGTCTTATTGTAAATTAGTATTTTGCTCACAGTTTCAATTAAAAATAATTAAAAGTTTTTTTTTTTTTTTAGTCTCCAAGTAGAAACCAGGACAAATGGCTTTCACTAACTAGTGGGAAGGTCATTTATAGAAGGCAAATGATAAGAAAACAAGATTTAAAAACATAGGCTGTCTGATAAAGTAGGAGGGAGATGAAGGGCCCACTTTTTCTTTAATAAGTTACATACTGTTGTAGTGTTGCTAAGATTTTTCCCAGTTTCTGATTTCCACATTATTATTCTGCATTTTGACACTACCTACTTGAGTTTCATGCATTAGACTGTCCCTGGAAAGTAAAATTGAATTCTTGTGGTCACGCATTTCCACAATATAGGAAAACATGGCATTTAATTCCAGAACTTCTAGTCTTACATGTGTTGTTACATGTGTTACAAATGTGTTGTGTTACAATGTTGTTGACAAAAATAATTATTTTTGAGCAAAAGCAAGTAGACAGAATTAGCAAGAAGACGAGCTTCTTGTGTTCCAGCCAGCACGCTCAGCTAGAAATATATGTTCCCTGTGGCCTTCCCACTTCCTGATCTCCATGTCACCTGGAGACAAAGGGAAGCTCAGAGAAGTTAAGTAGAATTACCCACGTCACCCAGCCAAGTCAAGAGCAGAACCAAGATATCATTCTTGGCTCTATCTAGCTCTACAGCTGCGCCCCTAACTACCTGACCATAATTAATCATGCTCAAATCATAGTGTAAGACCCCCTTCATGTGTACAGTGCCTCAGGATCCCAGACTTCCTTCTCGGAAGAGTGGAAATGCAGGCTGTGTGATAACTGACTTCCGTGCTGTCCCTGCAGCTATGCACAGACCAGGAGCTGCACAGAGCAGCAGCTTTCTGCTGCGAGCTGGACGCCTCGGCTCTCCCCACACATGCTTCCGCCCCAACTCCTGCTGCTGAGACCAGGCGCCTGCTGTCCTTTCACATGTGTAAACAGTCACAGGACAGGACGAAGCGGGACTCAAATCATGACCATGGACAAGGGCAGCGGGAGAAGATAACAGCAGTGATTTGTATGCAGAGCGCAGTGTATGAAAAAAGATTTCATAGCATAAAGAACCCTTTCTCCCTTCAGTGGTAAACCCAGACCATAAGTTTTGAAACATAGTTGAACTCTATGACAAGGTTTTAAAACAGACCTATAAAGTAGCTTTAATACTTCTCCAAATGGTTCTGCTCAATATAATTCCACACAAGGTATTTATTTAAATGGCATATTAAAAGTGCTTCAGAGCTAAGGATCTGTTTCCTTTTTGCTATGTAGATTATTTTGATCAAAAGATCAATCTAATTAAACTAAACCCTTAAAGCAATTAGATGTCAATCTTCTCATTCCACAAATATGCTCGAATCTGAAGGCTGGTCTCCTGAATTGTAATGTCCTGTTGGTTTCTTGACTACTACTCCGGAATGTCATTACTTCCATAAGGAGCCGCAGGGAGCGCCTAAATTCCTTTGCAGGTAAGCAGGAAAATCACACATGGGATTTCCCTCGGGCAAGTCTGTCAAGAAGACTTCAAGGTAACATCTGTCGGAGACATTAGGTGCACAAAGACCTGGATTATTCAGGGGGGCTCAAGACATGCGCTTCAGTTTTGACCTTGAGCAGATGGGTGACTGTGGTCGTAATCTTCTGTTGAATCCCTCTGGTTATGTCTAACCAAGCTCCTAATGTCTGATCAGCCATATCAGAGGGCACCGTAAATGTGGATAATCTGTAGCCCTGTGAACGCCAAGAGCTTCTGGGACACGTTGTTGTCACAGTTACTGCCTCGCTCTCCAACACGGCTCTGAGTGACTGCTCCCCCGCCCGGAGCGCAGGGCCGTCTCCTCTGGGGAAAGGTGGCTCTGGAAGCATCCTCACCTCCGCTGGCTCCTGCCCTTCGGGCACCTGGGAGCCACACTGCCTGCCGTCAGGGCAGCTGTCTGTGCTCACCAGGTAGTCGAATGATTTACCTCTGCAGCAGGTTGACTGTCCTTCCGAAACCAAGGCACCAACTGTGCTCTGGCTTTGATTAAGTCACCGCAGATGTCGTGTGAACAGGTGGCAGCAGACCCGAGTAGCATGGCTGCGGAGGGGAAGAGCACTGTCTCTTTTTGGAGAAAAAGCTTTTTAAGTTCAACCCTTGATAGCATTCTCAGAGACGTCACCATCGCACGATTTGTTTATTGGATCCCTGCTGTGGCCGTTGCTGCCAATAAAAAGCCAGCCTACAGAGAGACAAAACCACCCAGAAACTCGGAGAATGACGAGGTCGCCAAGGCAGTTAGAGCCAACGGTGGGTGTTTTCTTGGCAGTTATTCCCAATTCATCCACGTTACTTGGGGAATCCATTAAATATTAGATTCTTGGGCCTTGTAGTGAATTAAATGGTGGCCTTTCAAAAAAGACATGGCCATGTTCTAGTATCTGGATTGTGTGATTGTGACCTTGTTTGCCAAGCACCTTTGCAGTTATAATGGACCATCATGGATGATATAAGTGGGCTCTAAGTCCACTGACAAGGATCCTTAGAAGAGAAGGGGAGAGACACGCGGAGAGAGAGGCCGCTTAGGGGGCAGGCAGGGCCTGGTGCGATGTGGCCGCTGGCAGAGGAGGCCTAGAACACTGGCAGCTCCTAGAGCCCCTGAGGGCCGTGGCCCTGCCCTCGCCTTGAGCTTGGACTTCTGGTCTCCATTTCTGTGGCTGTGATTTGTTTGGGCAGCTGCGGGGGCTGATCCAGGCCCCACACAGGCTTCCTGGAGAGACTTCTGGGGTGAGACCCAGTTCCCAAAAGCTCTGGTTATTCCGACGAGCACACAGGTTGGAGAAGCAGCACCTGGGTCACTGGACAGGCTCAGAAGCCCTTGGCATCTATCGGACCGTGAACCACCGGGAGAGCTTACAAACACGGTGCCCAGGCCATGCCCCGATGTTGAGTCAGGTGGCCTGTGGGAGACCCGAGCCCCTGCGCATGCAGTGTGCAGGAAGGGGGGGGCTGCTGGCCACCTGAGCGGTCACGGGTGTGCAGATGTGGCCCGGGTGGGGATGTGCGCTCCTGCTGGGCCTCCGTGCGACTCCTCTCCAGCTGCTGGCACTGGAAGCAGCTCTGCCCTGGGTCCTGAAGCCTCTGGCCTCTTCTTCCGGCCAATTACAGGGAGCTGAGAATGTTCACTTGTGAAACACACATAACAAACTTACAGTTACTGTGCAGCAAACTCAGTCCCTTTGCAGGGACCAAGCCAGTGCAACTTTTGAATGTAAGGGGATGAAGGAGCGGGCCTCGGAGGGTGGGCCTGTCCAGGCTGCCTGGACCAAGGTCGGGGAAGGACGGATGGTCGGGGGAGGGGTGAAGACTGAGGCCTGATTTCAGGACAGCTGGGGGTCCCTGCAGTGTGCGGGTAGGGTCAGTGCACAATGGGATTCAAGTTTTAAAAAGCAACCTGTGTGCAGTGAGGGGGGAGAGATGGCGATGGAGATGACTAGCTTCCTAGCTGAAGGCCTCTGGGAGCACACAGCTGGGTGGGGGGCCTGGGAGTAGGAAATGGGTTACAAACTAGAGGAGGAGAAAACACGTAGCCAAAACTATAAAATTAGATGCAATTTAGGATACAGAAATGACATCAGTGAGAGAAACCAGCATAAGGATATTGTAGGGGAGAAGATGATAAAGTAGGGTTTTCGTATATCTACCTATGCATAGAGCTCGGGGACAGTTCAGGTCTCAGTACAACACACTAAATAACATCTAAGGCTGAGACTCCCTGGAGGACTCGTGCAGGCCTGGAGCTCAAGCCAGGCTGGGTTAGGGGTGTGATTTTTCCATTCTGAAATCTAAGAAGTCCTTGGTGTGCATAAAAGCTATCACTTATATGCAGGGGAGGACCCAAGTTCTGTGGGCCCTGAGGCTTGGCCAGGTTGTGGAATCTTCCCTAAGAAAGGGAATACAAAATTAAGGACTGGGCTTTGGGCTTTGGGGTCTATGAAAGTGAAGGGCCCTGGACTGAAGCTTCATTACCTTCTGAGTAAATCTGCCACGTGCAGTGGAAGGAATGAAGCATCTGGGCAGAATAAACAGCCATGGACCCCACCGTCCAGTTTAGAACTGATCTGTGACCAGCCTCACAAAGCTCACCTCCCACGCTCTTGCCCACCAGAAGTATCATTGTCCTGAACCTGGCTTATCTTTCCCTTGTATTTCTTTATAGAGTTTGCTACATATTATCTGTGTCCCCAAACAATAATTTACTTTTGCATGTTTCTGGACTTTATACATAAATGATGTTGAAAGCCACGTTACTTTGCATTTTGCCTTTTTTGCTCAAACTATTTGTGAGATAGGTCTGTACTGGTGCACGTAGCCGGCATTGGTCCCTTGTCCTTCTCATTGTGTAAATACAGGCGGCCTCCTCTTTGCAGGGACCACGAAACACATGCATCCCGGAACCGTTTCCTCAGCCTGCACGGTTCCCAGGCGACTCAGTCTGTTTGGGCTGCTCTGACCAGGCTGCTTATAAACAGCAGAAATTTATTGCTGAGAGTTTCTGGACGCTGGAAGTCTGAGATTAGGGTGCCAGCAGGGCAGGGCAGGGCCCTCTTCCAGGTGGCAGACTTCTCACCGTGTTCTCACAAGGAGGGTTCTGTGCTTGGGGGTTCTGTGCGGCCTCTTGTAAGAGCACTAATCCCATGCATGGAGTGCCACACTCCTGAGCTAGTCACCTCCTAAGGGCCCCACCTCCTAATACTGTCACCTCCGGGAGTTAGGTTTTCAACATATGAATGCTGGGGGACCCAAACAGGCCACAGCACCGGGTAATCGAGATTGTGTATCAGTGTTTTTCACCTGTCTTCTGTCCGAACCTGCCTGTCTTTGGCTCTTACACAGCTTGGACCTGGTCCCAGGTGTGAGGGGTTTCTGAGCACCCGTGGCAAGATGTCCGGGGTCATGGAGGACTTTCCTGGACAAGGTCACCCCACAGGTCCCCCTCTATGCCCACCTCCCCAGCAGGGATCAGAGTCCCTGCACTCCATTCGCGTCTGATTTAAACATCTTTACCGGTCTGGCGGATGCAAATGAGTAACCCAATCTACGTCTTCTTGATGCTAGTGAGGCTGAAGGAACTTCCACACCATTGGCTCTGTGTGTCCTCTTTACAGACTAACGAGTCTGGTCTTCTGTCCACTTTTGCACAAGGTTGCTGCGGCTTCCTCCCTGGTTAGCTGGAGTTCTTTGTTCTGAAAAGGGATCCTTTATGTGCTTTAATATTTCTCATTAGTGACTTACTTTTTTTGATTATTAAATTTAAAATCAATCTTTTTCTTTATGGTTTCCACGTGTGTGTTGTGCTTAAGAAATCCTCTCCAAAAATGTCACCAGGATGTTCTGCATTGTTTTCTAAGGGTTGTGAGTTGTAATGCAACTGGAGTTGATTCTGGTGTGGTGTGGGGTAGAGATCCGATTTCATTTTGTCCGCCGGGGTGAGTCGCTGCTCCAGCACTGTCCGCTGAGGGCGGACCCCTTCCGCGGAGCCACGTCACGTGGCCTCTGGTGGAGCGCCGGCGTCCACGTGTGCGGGGGTGTCTGGGCCTGATTTGGTGTTTGCTGCTCTACTTATTGCAGCTCCCAGTGAGCGCTGACAGCCGGTGGGCAGGTCCCTCTTCCGGCAGGTCCCCTTTCGTCAGAAGAAATGAGTTGGCTCGTCTAGCTGCCCGCCAGGCTGACCGCGGGTGGACCCGACTATCTGCCTCGGACATTCCCATCGCGGGGGACGCGGGCGGCGAGGA
This sequence comes from Manis pentadactyla, assembly GCF_030020395.1. NCBI lineage: Eukaryota > Metazoa > Chordata > Mammalia > Pholidota > Manidae > Manis > Manis pentadactyla. The sequence goes on along the minus strand of NC_080024.1, from coordinate 154,133,179 downwards.
TGCACGTCTGTGCACATTAGCTGTGTACGCATTTCCCCTCCGCACCCTGGACGGTTTCCTCTCTTCAGAGGTGACCTCAAACTCTCACTCCCTCTCCACGTCCCGACCGCACGCCGACTTCGCAGCCGACGGCGGGCTGAGGCCAACCAGCTGCTGCTGCTTCCAGGCTGGTCAGCCCGCCGGCAGACTTCTCTGCAGGTGCCGCCATCCGTCTCCCGCAGGGCTGCTCTCAGTCAGGTCCCCGCGGAACTTTGCTCCACTCCTGCCCCTGAATTTCCCTGGATTCCAACCTCTGAGAAGGTGAAAACCTTAACTGCTGTCACAGGACACGCCTCCACTGCCTCCTTTCCGATAGCACGTCCCCAAATGTCTTTTGACTTCAACAACACAGGAAAAATGTAAGACAAAATGAATTTAAAACCGCAAACAGAAACATAGAGACCCTTTCCTTAGCCTGATAACCATTACAGGGAATGAGGGGACTGCAAGGTGGTGCCGCCCTGAGGACCCGGTGCACGGCAGCCTTACCCCCGTGTGTCACCATCGTCCCCTTACATCTCCACCTGGATAGCCATTCATCCGGTTAGGACCAGCTGCTTCCTGTCTGCAGGGGACTCTTTCATCTCCAGACCGTCTCTGAGCACCAGACGTGAAGACCCCGTGGCTTTTAGACCCGCACCCGGCTGACTCAGCTGCTCCTCAAGGTGGGTGCGTGACTTGCTCTCCACTCAGCCTGTTGCCTTCCCAAAGTCCTAATATTGGCCCTGCCGTCAGCCCCAAAAGCTGTTCTAGGCTCCTGCCTTCCGTTACCTCCCACACCCACTTAGCGCAGTCGGTCCTTCCACCTCCCCATACTTCCCGCGTGGGCCCCTTCTTCCCTGGTTTCACTGCCCCTTGCCCGACCTCTTGCAACAACCTGCATCCTGGTCTCTTCTCGAGTTGCGTCCTTCGCACAGCTACCAGTTCCCACCCTGGAGTACAGACAAGGTGGCTTCAATCCTGCTCAAATTTCTTTACTGTTTTCCATTTTCTATAGGATGAAAACCTTAACTCTGCTGTCACATGACATAGTAGGCCACATCCACCCCGCACTTGGGCCACACTGTCCTGCTTTCAGCCTTAGTACCTTTCAGGCTGGTGCTTTGGGATATACAGCTTTCTGCCTGGAAAGCCGGTACACTGTCCTGTTGCATTCCAGTTCAAATGGCACTTCGTCTGAAAGGAACCCTTTCTCGGCCATCCTGGATGGCCACACTGGATGAGGACCCTCTAAGGTAACTTCCCTCATACATGTACGGGTCTTTAACCACATGGACAGGCCCGATGCCCGTCAGACCGTAAGCTCACTGTGGGGACCTTAGCACCACCCTGTGCTGGGCACTCATTTCCCTTTGTCTCCTACACTAAGTCTCTAGTGCCTGTGTAGATGCGTCCAGGCCTTTGCACACATTCTTCCTGTGGCTGAGAATGCCCTCTCTTCACTCAGGGACCCGGTGAACTCCTACCCACCCTTCACCCTCATCTCCACTGGTTCCCTGCTGGGGAGTCTCTGACTGCCCCTGGCCGACTCGCTGCTGGGGCCCCGTGCTCCCACCAGGCCAGACCACTACAGCAGCCACTTGTTGTATTTTACTTGCTTGAAATTCCTCAAGGACAGGCGTCATTATTTTTCCTCTCAGGGTTCTCCAGCACAGGACCTGACACACAACGTGTCCTCAATACATGTTTTTGAATGAATGAAATTGAACACATGGAATGAATTAGTTCTGTATTAAGAATATTCAAGTAGTATATTAAGTATAACCCTAAGAGAAAATCCATGAGATAAATAGGATGGTATGGATAAAATGAAAGTTCCTGTGGCCAGGATTCTCACCTGGCCCTGGTTGGCTAGCCCACCACACAAGTGTGGGCAATACGTTGCTACTGACTCTATATAGAGAGCCCTGCCCAGTACTCGAGGTGACAGGGTGGCATGGCTGCAAGGCTGCAGGACAGCAGAGCAGAGGCTGGAGTGGTGGCAGCACCGAGGACAGAGGCCCAGAGGCAGAGACGGGCTTGCCGCATGCAGACTCGCTCTGAGTGGAGATTTTAGTGATTGACCCACCACTGTGGAAATAAGTTGGATATAACTCTTTCACCCCAAGAACGTTCTGCTATCATTTCTTTGGTCACACTGAATCCATAGTGAACTGGCAGGGGACTGAAACCCACTGGCAAGACAGATGGGAACCATTATTTCTATGAGAATAAAGGAAATGGAAGTAATATCACTGTGATTTACTAAATTGAAGGAAATGGTTATCAGCATTGATCAAAAAAAGTTGTGGAGTCTGTGTAGATAGGCTGAGTATCTGACTTTGCTTGAAGTAGAGTATGACAAATTCTTGACAGATCTTGTCTAACAATTTCTTAAGGAGACAGAGCACATTAGGAGAGGAAATGCTGCTACAGACTTAATTTTGACAAAAAGGTTCAGTGATTGAGAACGAAGAAGTGACGAAAGTCTTGGAAGAAACAGCCGTTTCATTTTTGAATTCATAGAAAAGGTGGAAGGGGCAACTGGGCTAACAGATGTGGACCCCAGACAGACTGGAGAGAAGGTGGGAGTCCAGGGACAGAGAGACCACAGTCAGAATCACAGACGCCAAAACTGATTTAAAAAGCTCCTTACAAAAATAAATTTTAACATGAAGTATGAAATTACATCAAAGGGGGGAAAATGGCATCTAAAAAGCTGCATATAAGTTTTTCACGGTGTACGGAAGACTCTTTCATGAGAACAGCATTTTCCTTTTGAAAAAGATAAGTTTTATTACTGATTAGAAGACTCAGAAATGAAAAGCTCCTCAATAATAAGCTCCTGTTTTAAAGGGGCATGAGTATATCATAAAATGGGAGGTACATAAAGATGAGTATCGAAAAAACAGCCTTAAGTCATAAACCCAGGGCTGGGGGGAGGCTAAATCCCCGGAAGCTCAGAGCCCAGGTTTTCATCAAGTTGGATCTGAGCAGGCCGTACGGGAGAGCACGGCTCTGTTTTGAATGTAGATTAGCAAGCAGAACTTCTCAGCCTGTGAATGACATTTCAGTCAAAGACAACAATTTGGAAGTTAGACATTTTACTGGAAGGAGACGAAGAAATGGTTAGGAGACAAAGCCCAAGAGTTCACCCAGCTGCTTAAAATGTGGTTCATTGAGAGGATGAGGTGTGTCTGCTGTGGTATTTTCTGTAATTCCTAAATGTCTGAAATTTTTTATTAAAATTAAAAACATTTTAAGCAAGCAATTAAACCAAAGCATGAACTAAATTAGGCAGGGAGACTAAAAAGAGGGGACAGATTGCCTGGGGGTCCTTCTGTCCCAAGTATCCTCCCATTTCAAGTACACATCAGAAATGCCACTGCAGACAGTTGCGGGAGAAGGAGGACGCGTTTTTTTAAGGGACACGACATTGAAGCCACCACAGACAAGGGCATTCCAGACCTCTCCCAGGGCGGGCAGCACTTTATGCTAATTTGTGTCAACACTTGTGATCACACTTCTGTAGGCTGTCACTTTTCTCCACATCTGTAAATACTTCAAGTAACACAGAGCATCCATAGCCAGAAAAGGCATTCCAGTGTCTTGCCAATGGGTGTCAGCCCAGAGCAAGTTCACTATGGATTCAATGTGACCAAATAATTGACAGCAGAATGTTCTTGGGGTGAAAAGGTTATACCCAACTTTATTTCCAGGTGGCAGGTCAGTCACTAGAATCCTGTTCACTCAGAGCGAGTCTGCGTGCAGCAAGCTGGTCTCTGCCTCTGGGCCCCTCTGTCCACACAGTCATCCCGCACAGCCATCCTCTGGGCCTCTGTCCTCAGCACTGCCACCACGCCAGCCTCTGCTCTGCTCTCCTGCAGCCTTGCAGCACTGGGTGGAGCTCTTTATATAGAGTCAACAGCCATGTATTATTGCCCACAGGTGTGCAGTGAGCTAGTCAACCAGGGCCAGGTGAGAATCCTGGCCACAGGAACTCTCATTTTATCCACACACATAGACTGAGGTGACCCATTCACCCCTTGCTCACTGGCAGTGCAGCCACAGCAGGGCGGGGGCCACACTGCCTGTGCCTCCGCAGTCCGGGCCCTTGCGCCTATCACTTCATTCAGTCGCCCTGACAAGTTTACTGTGCATGAGGTCCCCAGTTCATGGCAGGTGAAATAGATTTTACCAGAGGTTTCCTACAGTTTTCAAATATTTTCAGATGCACTTCAAGTGAGATTCCAAAGTACATGGAAGGGAGCTGCTTCTGACATCTTTTTATTTTAATTTTATTTCAGATTTTATACAGTTAGACAACACAGAAAAGCATAAAACACTGACCCCTATCTTCTTATTTACGTGATGTAAAACTTTGATAACAACAATTTCTTATGAAAGATGATGTTAAGTAGATCAGAAATACTGTCCATGGTGGATCATTCAATGAGATATGCTCTATTCACGATTTTTCACTGTACCAGAAGCTAATCCAGTTTGTCTACATGCAGCAATTAAGCAGTACAGTCACCTTTATGAGCTAACTGCTCTTTCCTGTCTTACTCAAATGGACTTACTCAAATGAACAGACCAGGCTGTGAGTCAGCACCATTCACCATCCATCAGGAAACAGCAGGCCTGCTCACCTCTTTTAATTACTTTCAGATCGATTATCTTCGATGACAATAGTTCTTCTAGGGTAGGACTCAAGTTCCACAAAGATATACCGGAATTCGTATTTGCCACTTCCTGGGTTCTGAAAAACAAATGAAGGCATTTGCAGGTGCTCCTGTTCCAGAGCTTTCTGCCCCACTGCACGCAGACAGCCCCCCACTGCACCGCACACCTCTTTCACTTCCAGATGCACTGTTCCCAGCTTCCCAGGCTCCGAGCCCTCGATGTAGAATTTCACACGCATGTGTTTCAGCCCATCTTTTACATATTCAATAAAACTGTCAAGAAAATGAATGAGCACAGCCTAAATTCTTCTCATTTAAAAATCATCCCCGAGGTTTCCAACGTCAAGCAAACGAATACCTGACATGCTGCCTCCGGCCACGTCTTGTCATCTCACCATAGCCTTTAACAGGCTCCCCAAAGACACTTACAACCTGCAGAAGTAAGACAATGCTTTAGTCAGTGTTATTTTAAGCTTCCTAAGAAAGTATTTTTCTGGCAAACCAAGTGATTTATTTTAGAAAAAGAATTCAGTAAGCCTGGGACCCTTTCAAAATGACAACACCAATGAAAAGGAAAAAAAAATTATGCAAAAATCACCCCATAAGTAACTTAAATATTTCAGGCACAGAGATCAAAATAGTAACTTTTTGGTGTTCCGTGCAGTTTCAGAACACTGTAGGCTGCAGTGAAGCTGTTCCTACTCCCCTTACAAAAACAAACACAACAAAGCATTCAAATAAATGAACACTTTTGTGCCATTTGTCTAATGGGGTCTGGTTCTAAAGGCTGTAAGACCTAGAACAACTTTTTACATAACTAAACAGTGAATCAAAACAAGTATAATGACCTTTTTAAAATCAGAGCTAGAGATGTGAATCAGTTATTCCTAATGAGCAACCTTACAATGAAGTGGCAATGTAGTTTTTATTGAATTTAAAATGCAAACACTTTGGACCCTTTCTAAAAAAATAGAAATTTGCTATCAAACTACAAACATTGCCTCAACTGTATATAGCTTCTCTTATATTGCCCACTGGGCATCCTCAGGCAGGCTGCACTTCAGAGCAAAAGATCTGCAATCAAACAAACTTGGATTCAGGCTCCGGCTCCCCACTTCCAGATCAGTGATCTGTTGAGTTATTTAATTTCTTTGAAGTGTCAGTTTCCCCTTCTGCAAGTGGGATAATAGTGGTACCTAACACAAAGGTTTTTTTGTGAGATCTGAGATAATGCCCTGAAATACTGAGCATAGTGCTTGGCACATCATGTGTTTCAGTAGGTGTCAACGATTACTGTTATGATCACAGGGTCATGAATCAGTTTTTTTAAAAGACTAGAAAGTTACCACATGAATTCAATACTCTGGTATAATCTAAGTATTTAATATCTTGGACAACTAGTGAATGACTCCCTTAATTAGGGTAACACCCCTCCATGGATCTGTGGGTGCTTTTAATCAAAGAATTGTAAGTGCAGAACAAAGAGCTAACAATCACAATCCAACCACTATGATTGTATTACTACGTACAAGGAACTTCATTAGTGTCATAACCTGTACCTGAATTCTGAAGCCCCCACTCAACCATCATTCCCTCCCCGTTAGAGTCTCTGTAACTCAGTCTCAAGGACCAACCTCTGGATGCGATCGGCATTTTTCTAAGGCTTTGCCATATATCTTATTAGGACTGGTTGAAGAGAAAAGTTCTCTGAAAATCGTGTAAAACAAGCCACCTGAAAATCACAGAAAGAGAAGGTCAAGCAAGAACAAGAGCAGAAGTTAAGTTAAAACAATACTCAGGGGTATTATACTTGCTGTGATTTCAACCTGTAACGCTGATTCCAATAAGCACCACTATTAAGTAGGTAAAATCTCTTCCAGCTTCTTTCACTGTAAAGAGAAAACACCACGGGGTTACATGTGTGTCAGACGTCAGCAGGAACGCTTGCAGCTCCCATGTCTAGTAGGTGGGACAGGACCAAGGACCTAGTAAGTGGGTCTGTATGTGTTCTGGAGCAGCTGTTCTCCAATGTTCCTGCGAATTAGAACTACTTGAAAGTTTTTAAAAGGACTGCGGCAGAATTCTGGGCCTAGGAACCAGTATTCATTTAGTGTTACAATACTACTACCTCCTAAGATGAGGGAATCCCTTGAACAACTGACTCAGTCCCTCCGAGTGCAAACTCTGCTATAGATTAGGTAGGGGCATTGCGGCCCCTCTGTTAGGTATATGGTAGCCATAGAATGAAGATATCCACAGACTTACCTGGCAGTCATTTCTCTGATTTCCCTTGTGTACCTGGAATGAATACACTCAGTAACTGGCAGTAACAGCCCTACCTCAGCTCCTTTGGTGAGTGGGGTAAAAGCCACCATAATGGAGAAAGTCAAAGGGAAGCCTCTGAAGCTGCCCCCGACTGACCAAGACAGTAAATCCAAAACATTATCACATCTGAGGGGGAATGGCAAAGACAGTGCTATTCTTACAGGCCCAGAGATTCAGGGGTGCTGGTCTCCACCGTATTCTCATGTACTTCACCAGTCTGCCCTTTCCAAAAACCAGACACAACCTGGAGGACAAGTGGTCCACCACAAATTCAGCCAAGCAGCAGCCCCGGTACAGACATGATGCCTACCGGGAACTTTCAGGGAGCACATTCACACAGACTCGTGGTGTTGGTCTGGAGGATGCATTTTCCCACCTCTGCTGCGGAAAGGCAGCCGTTTGTAGTGACATGAACAGTAGCAGTGTATGTGTACGGTCCCACCCAGGGCCTGTGAAGTCTCCCTCGTCCTGTCTTAATAGCTGTAGGGGGCCTGGACCTTCTGGATCTGGGCTGTCCAATAATCCAGTGGCCATGCACCACACATGGCTACTTGAGTTACATGACTTTACACTAACTTAAATATAAACTCACTTCCTCAGGCACACTGGCCACATTTCCAGTGCTTGGCCACACGTGGCCAGGGGCTATCATATTAGGACCACACACATACAGGACATTTCCATCACTGCAGGAAATTTTATTTGGACAACGCTGTTCTGCACATTCTGCGATACATCGCATTTGTCCACTCTATTTATGCCATCATGTTAGAACTCAAACGGGTGGCACGTGTGACAGGCTCGGTAAGGCATGTGTACTCCAGGTGTGGGGAAGGAGCCCAACAGAGCCAGGGCTTGCCAACCACATGGGCAACCCGCTCAGGAGTACACTGTATGAGGCATGCTGGGACACCCTATCCCAAAAAAGGACACACTATGGCATCCTGTAAGTTCTACCACAATGTGTGACAGGCCTCTTTGGACTCTGGAGGCAGCATCTTCCGTATGTGGGAATAATGCTCCCACCTGTTCAATGAGTCGTCTCTGAACAGGGTCCAGACCAGGATGGAGCTCTGCAGCAGGCCCCGCCTACGGTACAGCAGTGCTGCTGGGCCGGAGGGCCTGACATGCCGTCTGACACTTATGTGCCTTTGACCTCTGCATACAGGCTGTTTGTGTTAAACTTTTAGTCATCCCTTATGAACTGTTCAGGCTATTATGCATGAATGATTATATTTTTGACATTATGATTGGTAGGATAGTTAAATTTTTTAACATTGAAAACTATGTGCATTGAAATGACAAACAAAAATATTAACAGTAGTCATCTTTGCATGGTATAATAGCAGGTTGACTAAACTGCGTTCTCTGCTACCTTTTAACTTATGTTTTCTACAAATTCCGTGTGAAATGAAGAAATAAAATTAATGATCTCTTCTGAAAACTGATTCACCTTTCTATTTTATATGTTCTGTTACTGCCTGTATCATCTGAAGGTAAGTGATTTTTTGAACATTTTAAATTCTGTAGTATATATAGTCTAACTCAGCACCTGGGCACAACAGTATTTACTTGAGATGTGTCTGAATTTATCTACATGATTTAATCCCCACAGGTTATGACTGGATAATCTCTTCCACTTATTCTATCCAATTACTCTTCATCATATGCTGTCTTCTACTCTTTCTTTGTAATACAATGAATCTTTTCTCACTGTTTCACATTCTGTATCTATTTTCTTCCCAAATAAGAGGTAAGCTATTTGTGTATAGAAGTTCTTTGACACCCATCAGCGTCCATTCAAGTACTAAGCAGAGAGAAAATGGAAGCTCAAGAAATACTTGTGAATGGCTGTCCTAAAGAGCATTGACCTGGATATTAAATAACCCAGACTAGGAAATTCGAGATTAATTTTCACTTGTGTGAGATTGGGGAAGTGTGCCTCACGTGTAAAAGGAAGAATACTAATGTCTGAGAGAGTGAATGTGAGACTCAAATGAGATGAAACAATACCTGGGCAATCTGTCTATTAATATGAAACAATGGTTTTAAGTTTTATACAGCTCTCTCCACACCAAAAGTAACCATAAGTTGAGAAAGATTTTCTAGGCATATTAAACAAAGTTATGTCAAAATCAACTTGCAAATTTGAGTTCAAATCTGAAGAAACTGTAGCCTACGTTCTCTGATTCTGAACTGTGTTAAACGGTTTTACCTTTTAATTTTTACGAACTGTTGTTCTACAGCACGAACTCGTGCAAAAGGGCGTGGCAGCGCCCGTCGCTGGTGACCGATCCCTACTGGAGAATCCTCTTTACCTTTCTGTGACGTTGGGATGGCGGGCTCCCCTCTCTGACTGCGCACAGACACTTGCTTGCTGCTGTCTTCCTCTGCTCCCCGGGGGCTCTGTCCCTGCGTCCAGAGGGTCTTCTGGGGGACTCCAAGCACACGTCCAGGGCGCACTGTTTTCTCCTGGCCCGGCAGCCCCCATCTCAAACTGGGCTTTGTCTTCAAGCAAGCTTTACTGAGCACAAGGTGTGGCAAAAACAACCGTTTCCCCGAGGACCTGTGCAGCTTCTCTGTATATTGTATAGCTCTCAGAAAAGTACAAAGCATGTTCCCAGAAAACCGCTCCCCTCAGGGGAGATGCCAACCACGACTGAGAAGTTTCGCCACCCGCTACACACCCTGAGTTCTACACGTTCACAACGGCAATACTGCACGGCGTGTCCGGCAAAATACGTTAGCTCCAGCAGCGTAAATTAAGACGAAAAGTCTCCCAAAAGACGTCGATACCACCTCCCTTTCTTTACAGTCCCGTTTTCACTCCGATTAAAGAGCTTTGCTCACCTTCCAGGCTGACATTCGCACTCTGCCCGCCATGGTGTGCACAGCAACCTGAAAACCCCTAGGGCTCCTGGGTATCGTAGTTTGAGGCGCTCACGCCTCACGGCATAGACGCAGAGGGGAAGGATGAGGACTACACTTCCCACAGTGTAAGGCGGCCAGGACGCCCGCTGGTCCTTTCGCCACCTCCTAGATGCCCCTGCGCGGGCTGGCGCATGCGCTACACGTAGTCGACACAGCGGAGGGTGGGTCCATTTCGTAGGGGAATTTGCGCTGAAGGCGTTGTGTGGTTAAAGCATAATTTGTAGAAGTCAAATTAACACTCACAAACTGTTATGTTCTCGACATCCTGTAGAGAGGACTGTAAACTGGGAAAATCTCGGTATTTCCCTTTCTATTGCAAATGTAATCTTTGCGTTTCAGTTGCTTCCCAGGGAAACCAGAGAGGAGGGAAGTGAGAGGACTAAGTCGGCACAGCGCCACGCGGGGTCACAAGTTCCGAGCTGCCCATTTACTGCGGGACTTCCCGTGCGCCAGGAAAACGGCCCGGGAAGAAGCCGGCCCCTGGAAGTTCAGAGAAGCGCTGTTGAGCCGGCACAGTGCGGAATCGTCTCGGCCCCGCCCCTGCGCACGCGCACCGGGAGCGCGCTGGCGTCAGTGCGCGTGGTGCGAACGGCGACTCCTCCGAGGCCGTGGCGCCGCCGGGGCGTTCCAGCCGGGTTTCCATGGCGACTGGACGCGGCCGGCTCGTTCAGCATCACTGCCGCGGCCTCCGGGAGCTGCGTTGGCCGCTCGGCGGCGGCGGCGCAGCCCCGGGGAGGGCCGGGTTCAGGTGACTCTCGGGCCGAGGCGGCTGGGCGGTGGTGCGCGCCCGGGGGTGCCTCCGCGAGCAGAACCCCGCACTCCCCGCTGCCCTTTCCTCTTCATCTTCGCTCGTGGGATTCTGGCGTGTCGCTCGCGGGCGTGTTTAGTGCGGAAGGGTCTGCAAGACCGGAGGGGTTCTCTCTCCGCCTGGGAAGCGTGGGCTTCCCCTTCTCGGACACGAGTAGAGCAGTTCCCCCGGGAAGTGACCTTTCTCCTCCGTCCCTTCGGTATGAGCACCTGGGGAGCTGGGGCACGCCGAGTCCGCTCCGTGCGCTGACGCTCCACCTGCGGAACCGGGTGCGAAAGCGGCGGCACCTGCGCATCTCGGGGAGGGCGTCCCCCCAGAACACGCTGCGAAGTCGTTTTCCTACTCTGGGAGCGTCTTTTTTAGGACTTCATAACTTAGAGAAGTAGAATCTTCTCTTTTTCTGCCCCCTCAGAATTCGTGGATGGAAGACATACCCATAATCAGATAATTATGTCAGGCAGGTTGGTCTGGGAGCTATCCTCCTGGGGCAGTACTTTCTCAGATTTTAAACACAAAATGTATGAATAAATATAAACAGTAAGAAATGTAGCTAAAAGCATATCAAGTTGGCTTAATTTCTACTAAGTCTAATTTCTTTGATTTATCAGATACTTAAAGTCAGGTCCAGGAAGATTTTTAAAAATATTGGACTGATTCAAAGCTATCAGGCAAAATCTGTCACTTGAAAAAAAAGTGTTTAAACCAAATGTCGTCTTACTACTTATTATGTGCAGTTAACTTTGTAGGCATACAGACCTACATGAGGACATGCATGGAACTTACTGTTGTGTGTTTGTGGCCCTTAAAAATGTGCTGCTGATTTTACAGAGAAATGAAGATGTGCTTTCAGTAGTACCATAAGCCATACTGGTAAGATATATAACAATACGACAGAAAGAGCTGTGGAAGGGCAGTGAGGAGATGAGGGTCTCTGGGGCTCTTGGCCTCCAGCTTGGCACCTTAAACAAGAGACTATAATTACGTCGTTAGAGCCTTGGTCTTCCAGTCTGTGAAACAAGGGAGCAAGGGAGTTAGTTACAAGTTCTATTGTAATTACGGGAAAACAAAGTAGCAATGAATAGGCTGTACTTCTCAAATGGGTAGGTGCCAGGGGCTGCACGGGGTATCTTCCCTGCATGTAAACTCAATGCAGTAGCTTTGGGGAAAATATTAAATAAGTTCACTGGCAAGTAATAGAATCTATTTTTATAATAAGCACAGCTAAGTTACCAGTAGAATGCAACATTTGCATTAATTTTTAAGATCAAATAAGAGACTTCAAAGAAATTTTGAGCTTCCTGTAGGCTGTGCCCCAGGTTCTGGGGGGGACCTAGTACCCCAGGATGCTGTGAATGCCTTTGAGAACCAGCAGAACTGCCATAAGGTAAGGAGCATCAACAATTGCTGGAGACCACTGGAAGGGGCAAGGAAGGACCCTCCCCTAGGGCCTTTGGAGGGAGCCTGGTCCTCCCAACACTGGTCTTTCGGTCTTTCGGACTGTGAGACGACAAATTTCTGTTGTGTTAAGCCATCTAGTTTGAGGTACTTTGTGAAGGCAGCCCTAGAAAGGATTACAGTCAGGTGAAAGGATTGTTTCACCTCTGGTTGTGGTAGAGGCAGGTCAGTGGAGCTTTTCTGAAGCTTCTCTGCTGTAGAAATCTTTGCTTAAACAGAAATTTCAACAGAAGTACAAACACACGTACTGCACAGGTGGAATGAATTCTCAGATTAAAGGGGGAGAGGGCATTGCAGTTTCTCAAATTAGCATCTCTTCCTGCCTCTTCCCCTCTTTGTTTTGCAGAGAACAGGTTGAAAACCACTGGTTCTGCCTGCTTTGCATTTCCCAAGTATGCATTGCCTAGAAAGTCAGATAAGACAGAAAGCACACGGAGTGCCTTTTGCTGAAGTGGGAATGGAGAGGCACGGGTAGCCAGCATTTTTTTTTAAGCCCTTGTGAATTTGTTACCGTCCAGGCTATGGAAAGGTTTATTATACTCATCCTCTCCTAGCCTGAGATGCCAGCGTGCAGGTGATAGCTCATGTGTATTGAGGGTTTACCATGTGCCAGCCATTATGCTTGTTTTTAAAAGGAAAGCTGTCTGGGGAAGAGAAACTCCTCCAGCTTCCCAGAAGCACATGGGGAATTGTTAGACAGTTTGAGGGCCTGCTGATATGGACCTCTTGGCATACCCATCTCCACAGTCATCATCAGGCTACCCCAGGTCTGTGGGCGACACCCACCCTGTGCCTCCAAGGGACGGCTTGCACCAGGTTGAGGCAGTCTTCTGTTCAGATCTGTCTGTGTGGCACTCATTCCTCTGCTTGCAGAGAGATTATTGCCCTTCCTTCCACCTTCTTGGAGCCCTCATTTTGTCCCTGATTATTGCACACGTCATTTTTGAGTGTTAGTCCAAATATAATCAGGGAGTCAACTTGGTAGGAAAAACAGGTGAACAAAATATATACTCAGAGCAACAGCATTTGTGAACTGAGCCTGAGGATAATGTATATATACTCTAGGTTTTAGTCACTGAAATAACGTGTGCGGTGGGAGGTGGGCCAACAATTGATGTGTGTGGTGAAGAGCAGCTTCCAAACCTGTTCAAGAGAAACAACATACCCACCAGGGGCTCTTGCTGTGGGCTGCTGTGCAGAAGCAGAGGCTGTGGACCCACTGCCTTTCTGGGTGTTTCAGACCCCTACCCCGCTGCTTTTGAGTACTGCTCATTTTGAGGACTGGGTAATACAAACTTACTTTAGGAACTTCTGGAAAGGATTAATTGCATAAAGTATTATACCCTCTTCCCTCAAATCTTAAAAGCCTTGGTTATAAGATTCACTATTATTTTTTGTACCCCTAAAATAAAAAAAAGATAGCCAATTAAAATATATTCATTGAATGTGAGTTGTTCAAATGTGAAAAAATCTGTGGCTGAGTATCGGTACTCCATGGCAAGGCCTGCCACAGCGGAGTCGCAGCCAGTCACCACCCTCGCAGCCAAGCAGTAGGTTATGCTGGTGGCTTTGGTTCACAGATTGACAGGTGTGTTTTTAACTCTGTTGATGTTATCTTTATTAGGTTCCTGTTGTATTATTGAAACTGGCCAATCTATTGATTTTATCTTTATCCTTTTTATTTCTATTAAATACATTTTATAGCACCTCTTTTATATGCTGACAGTCTGTAATAGCATGTACTGGATCTTAGGTTTAAAACACACCAAAGTTCAATTTGAAGGTTTACTTAACTCAGGACACTGAATGTTTCACAATCCTTCCCCACCTGCCTTCCTATCTTTCTTTGCAGAGATGAAGTTTTACAGTGAGTAATCTTGGGAGTTTATGAATCCTTTACAATTTTGTAGAGGGGAATGGACAGTTCACCTTTCATTGTAACCTGATTTTTCCATGTTTACTTTCAGAAAGGATCCAAGTCTCAAAGGTGCTGCAGGCAGAAATGCTCTGCAGCAATATGCCAGGTGGGAAAAGGACTGTGAGAAACCCCCCACTAACTGTTCTGTGTCTCTGGATAGGTGAGTGCAGCCGTCTGCCACTCTGGGGTGGGGGTGGGGGGCTCTGGGGATGGAGTCCTTACAGAAAGTTATAATGCTGTATATACCAAGTTTCTATTTTTGCTATCCAAGAATAGAATTGTGTAGGAAGAATGTACAACATGGAAAGTTTGATATGAGTCATCAGCCTGTCACCACTATCATTATTAGACTAGTTTTATGAAGTTAAACTTCTAAAAGTGACAAGTACATTTAATTTTCCTTTTTAAAAAATGTTCTTCAAAATTATTCACTTACTGGTTGACAGAGACCCTTGAAATAGGAGAAAGATTAAAATGTGCTCTTCTAAAAGGTCAAGATGTCTCTGAATTTCTTAGCTCTCAGTGTTTTGGGAACCGTTTTGCTGTGGCAAGATTCTGCACTGGGACCTCAGCAACAAGATCTGTAGAATCTTTTTTTAAAAAAAATTATATGAGATTGGTGCTGAAATGCCTGTGGGTTTTTGCTGTACTAGGATTTATGGAGCACCAACTACATGCTAAGCACTGTGTGGAACCCGGAGAGCTCAGCGTCACAGTGGAGGAAGTAAGGCTCACAGAGTCCATGTATTGCAGAATTCAGATTCAAACCTAAGTTGCCTGATTTCAAGTTTTGGGCTTTTACTATTCAAACTGTTTAATAACTGTTTAGTGAGCTAAAGTGTACATGTTTTTTGTGTGTTTTAAAATGAAATGAAAAGCCAAAAAGGAAAGATCGATTTAAGGACTTCAGTTTAAGCTTTAAGCTGTATCCTCAGGGAATAGAATTTGCCACGAAGTAATCTCCTCTAAGAAGTAGAACAAATGTCTATTCAGTTAAACTACCCATCAAATACTTTTCTGTACCAGATACTGTGCTTGGAGCTGGGGCACGAGTGGGAGCTGTTTCTGTGTGTGCTCACGAGGCTTTCAGTCTAGAGGCGGAGAGAGATTTAAAAAAAGTAACAATTTATAAGTTGGGGGATTTGCTGTCAAGAGAACAAATGGATTCCCTAATCCAGAGTAGTGGGGCAGGAAGGTAAGGAAAGACTTCTCTGAGGTGGTGACATTCAAGTTGAGAATGAAAAGTGCCCTTAAAGAGCTTGGAGAAGAGGGACCAAGAGGGGCGCCACGTGGGCAGGGGTGCAGGGGGGTGGTGAGTGAGCAGGAGGGGAGGCCACCTCTGCAGGGCCTGAGGGAGGAGACTGTGCCCTGCACAGTGTGGTGAGTTTTGGGCTGAGAGCTGTGATACCTCCTTATCTGCTTACCTGTGTCCTTCTTGAGGAGGAGGGAGCGAATCTGAGCTTTGCTTGGGGTCCGACTCATGCACAGTCAGGTGTGTGAGCAGAAGGCAGCCAAGAGGTGGGACCCTGGCTGCTGGCTGGGATGGGGAGGCGCCAGGGCAGGCGGGAGTCACTGCTGCAGACACGGGGGGTACTCGAGGAGTTCGGGGGGTGTGGGAAGAGTCCACAGCCATGGAGAGGGTGACGCATCTTGGGGAGAAACTGGAGGTGAAAGTGAGGGGCTCTGGGAACAAGTCAGAGAACTGGGCCATTTAGAGCCAGCTGAGGAGTCAGGAGAGACCAGGGAGGCCCAGGCAACCGGGACGGGGCGTGTGGAGCAGAAGAGGAGCTGCTGCTGAGCGCGGGCGGCACCTGCGGGGCCTGGCGAGCAGCCCCGAGCTGTCCCGGGTGAGGGTGTGGGGGAGAGGATGGGCAGGGCCTTTGTGTAGGGATATGCTTCTGTGTGTTATGTTTCACATCGACATGTGCAAAAAGCAAGTGGAGGCAAGGCAGCAGGTGCAGACAGGGCCTTGTTTTCTCCTGCTCTTTCCCAAAGCTTGGCAGTGGGAGGAGCAGGGGGTTCTGCGGTGGCGGGAGGGAGGTGGGGGTCAGGGAGAGCAGCAATTTAGAGGTGGTACTGGGGGGAGAGTTCTCAGAGGCTGGTGTGGGTGATGAAGAAGGGCAAGGCCTCTGACCCTGAGCCGGGCCCCTGGACCTCAGTGTGGGACGGGCTTGGCAAGGAGTCTTGAGCTTTCTTCATGGGAACAGGTAGCAAGAAAGTTGGAAATGCAGGAATATTGCAGGGGATTCACAGTATGGAATGGGGACAGGGGCATTTCAGACTTGAACTCTTATGCTGCTAAAAATTAACATGCACAAATTAACTTAGCTTTTCTTGGGGAAGCTTGTCAGCCTAAAGCAGGTTTTCTGTGCCCCGGTACCGTGTGCTCTTTTGGTCCTCCTGCATCTCACCTGCATCTCACCTGCCTCTTCCCTTTCCCATCCTCCCCTACTCAGAGCGTGTGAGGTAATCAGAACCCAGCAGAACCCAGTGTGACACAAGTAGAACCCAGGATGGGTGCAGACATGGTACCAGCTTCAAGGAAACCTCATGAGTCATAATTAAGAATGTCTTTGAGCTCAAGTATTGGAAGTACAAGCAGAGGTTTTCTCCTTCTGCTAGAAGCACCCCCTTTATTATGTTAGTTGGGGTAGGAGGGTAAACCTGTCTAATGTCCATCTTGAATAAGGTTTTATTTCATTTAAGAGATTGTACAATTGCTGGACACCTTCCTAAAATGTTTTCTTTAAGCCTGACTCTACCTTTTTATTTTAATTACACTGGTTTAAAAAATACCTGTGAATTTTTGTGAAATAGTTCAGTCAAAATACAGAAACTATATGCAATGGATGATCCAACCGGTCACAGAAATGTCTTTTCTTGCAACTTTGTCATCTCTAGCGTGAGAGACTTTTTCTCTCCAGAAGTGGCTGCTTTATTGACTCTGAATGTAAGACATTTCATTTGGGGGGAGGGATCTATCTATTTCCCAAGCAAAACTGCCTGTTTAAACTCTCAGAGAGTCTCTGGTTACATATCTCAGAAGCTTTTGATGGAGTAACACTTACATAGAGACACCCATCAAATATGTCTTGCATTTATCAGCTTTTCTCTGAGGATCCACTTCATTCTTTCTCAGTATAATCAGAATTTTAAGAATGATTATTTCCCTATGAAACATTTGATAACGTGATTTTCATCATAATTAAAAAAATTTAAAATAGTTAAAATCACAAGTGGAGTGTGGCAAACCATTTTAAATTGGCCAAAAGGTTTGATCTCAACTCTTCACCCCTAGACACCCTCTGCCCAGTGTCTTTAGCTTCCTTCTCATATTGTCATTTCCCCGAGAGTCGTGAGTGCCTGTTCCTGACTTCCTAACACTGCTGATGCTTTCTAGGCACTTCAGATTCTTGCAGTGTTTTGTAAAATCCTAAGCTCGTAATAATACATGGGACACTGAGAATGCATCGCAGTTTAGTTAGGCAATGAATGCAAAGGAAAAATGCACTTGAGAAAATCTTCCAGAGCTTGGGGTCTCCCCAAACAGTCCCAGCGTGAGGATGTGTGGGTGGCAGGGCCAGGGGAGCAGTGGTGGTTAGGGGGGAAGTGACTTCTTTCCTGTCCCACTATGGGTTTTTTTTTGTGTGTGTGTGTGGGGGGAGTGTTCTGTGTTCTTTAAATCAATAGCTACGAACGCGTTGTTTCTGAGTTCCTCTGACCTCAACAAGAATAATACATGTGTTCATGAGGGGGCAGTGGAGGCCTGCTCGTTCACCCCGTGTGGGGGTGCAATGAGAGTGCTGAGGAAGTCAGCATCTGTGCCCTGGGGTCCCTGTCAGTTCGTGTCCTAGGAACTGAAAACTAGACATTTCAGGGGAGAAAATACTGAGGAGAAGTGGGCAGTTTGCCTTCTGTATAAGAGGGTCTGTTTGTCGCCTCTGTTTGGGGATGATCGGGCAGGTGATCTCCGGGTAACTTGTGCCTTCAACGCTCTCCTGTTCCTCTGGTCTCCTCTCATCTCAGGATGCCTCCGGAAATCCTGCTGAAGATCTTTGCCTACTTGGATGCTGCGACTCTGCTTTGTACTGGATGTGTGAACAGGCGCTTTTATCATCTGGCCAATGACAAGTAAGGAGACAACCAAACCCCTGTTAGGTTTCGACGGGATTTTGATGTGGAAGTCGTGAGAACTAGTAAGACCTTTTTAAATGTTTTTTAAAATTGAAAAGAATTTCGAGAGTGTTTTTAGACATAGACACAATAAGTCTAAGGAAAGATCAAACTTGTTAGTGGAAGAAGTGGCTCGGTCTGTTGGCCGGCAGGACTTGCCGTCTTCCCCGAGAAGCAGACAGACCTACCCCCGCCATCTCCCGCAGCCCCGGGCACCTGCCCCGGCTGGCCTTGCCCTTGGTTGGCAGAGCAGGGAGTGTGCTCTTTGCAGGCAGCCATGCAGATCCTCAGGTGGGGAGAGGAGGGGCTCTGTCAGGTATGCTCAGGGAGAACCCGAAGGGGCAGCATGGTTGAGGCATAGGAGAGGCTGCAAGTGCCCTCCGACTGAGGCTTTACCCAGGCATCGGGAAGCTGGAGAGGATGAGGCCCACCTGGCCTGGCAGGGCACCTGTGAAAGAAGAGATGGGACTCTTTCTTCTGTTCTGTCACTGTGGTCATTGTCTGCAACTCAGAATTTCCTCTTTGGGGGTGAGACAGTGGAATCCCAACTTCTGGTGGGAGTGGTATGGCCCACAGCTTGGCTTTTAGGGCCCCCCTTCAACATGAGAAGGTCAGACAGATCTTGATCTCACACAGAACCGCCTGCCCACCAAGGAGAAAGTGAGGGAATGCAGAATCACTGGTAGTTTGCTGAACAGATGACATGGAGAACGGCTGAGGGAGAGCTGTGATGGGTTCCGTCTCGGAACACTGAGGGTGAGAAACAGCTGGTGCAGTGGCTCTCAGAATGCCATCTGTGGGATGACTGCATGAGAACTGACTGGGGAAGTTTAAAAACATCTGGACCCTGGCCTGCATTTCTGGAGATTTTAATTGTGTGTTCTGGTATCTGCATTTAAAAAATTCTCCAGGTCACACTAGTGAATGTCAAGTTTTCATAATCAGAAGGGGGCCTAATACCATTCTCTTGTTGCAAAGGGTGGTTTTTCTTTTAATTTAAAAAGATGTTTCCTTTGTGGGAGACTGTGTTGGTCCGTCTGTGTCAATAGACACACACACACATTGAGTGAAATAATGAATCACATTCTTAACAATAGTCCTAGAATGAATGTAGAGCAATTTTTATCCCTTCCTTAATGACCCTTAATGAGAGGTGGAGGTGCTCACTGAAGCAAAATGCAGGGAGGTGTTTTGCAAGAAACGGGTCAATTACATGTCCCCAATAGTAGCTTTTTAGAGGGTTCTTACTTTAAGGATAGAACTCAGATTACTTAGATAAGCTGAGAAATTATAAGTTTCTTAGCTCCTGCCTTAACTTCAGAGGCCTATGTGGTGCAGGCACTGGGCCTCCCCGTGGATTTGGGGCCATAGCTCTCATAATATCTGGTGTACTTGAATTATTAATGATGCCCCATCTCAGTTTCTTGACAGTTGTCCTTAAAAACTGAGTTTATGATGAAATTACTATCATGTTTGTTTACTTTTTGAAGTTGTGTATGTTCTTTTTAATTGTATAAGTTGAATCGTAGTTTTAAGAGTAGTAGTCTGACTTCATTAAACGATGTGTGTACAATCAAATGTGTGAACCAATGTTTTTGAAAAGTTAATAGTATTTTCCCAGCATTGTTTCTGAAGAGGAGACCAGGAGGCACATCACACCCGTTACCCTGGTGGCCCACGGGCGGCCTACTGGGGGGCGGGGTAGCTGGTGCTCCGTCCATCAGTGGGGCCACCTCTCCCTTTCCAGAGATGCTGGCCGGGGCCCAGATGTTCTGACCTTCCCCAGTGAGTTCTCCATGTGCGCATGGCCCTCAGCATCGGCGTCAGTGTCCACATGGACGCGTGGATCCGGGAGGCGTGGACCAGGCTGGGTCCGATCAGCATGTGGGGTTTTTATTTTTCAGCACTCTGAGAAGCACTTTATCAGAACATTGAATTGGCCCCATTTTCAGAACAACTTGTTTGATTAAAGCCTTTCTGGGCCTGACTGATAGAACAGATAAATACGCTCTTGTCTTCATGTCTACTTTAGCTTTTTAACAGGATGGAGCATGTGGTGATGAAGAAATGAATGTGCTTGGGTTTTGGAGATTGTTAAAAGCCTCTTAAACTTGACATTTGTGTTTTACAGATTAGGGGAACAGTCTGCACAGTACTTTAATTCTATATCGTAAAATGTTTTTGTTCTTTTTAGTCTCCACTTAGGGTAAATCTGGTAGGATGATGTGTGCAAAAGTGGCTCGTCTCACAATGTCAGGTGCGGTTGTTGTCACTGAGCTGTGTGGGGGGCGGCTCTGCTTCTCTGCCCCATGGCAGCGCCTGTGTAGTCTGTGCGCGGGCTGATATCAGCATAGAGGCAGCCTCAGTTTGATGTAAGAAATTTGAAGTCTTGCTAAAGCAAAAGAAGGCTCAAGTAGAGTGGAATGATGAGTAAATAATTGTGAAGAAAACACAAACAAGCTTCTACATAAATGGAATTTTTTTCAAAGTGTTCAAGGGCTTTTGGAGAAACTGTTTTGGATTTGCCTAGATGTACTATGTAAATCAGCCATTTGCATTTATTAGCTCACATATGACAGCCCAGAAATTTCTGAACTGAAAATATAAATATGTTAAGGCAGAAAGTGTGGTGTGAAATGCTTTTGTGGGCTGAGAAGTGACTTGGAAACCTACACTAGAAAGATGCCAGTAGGGGTCCAAGAATGTGTGGGCCCGCTCGCAAGTCCATGTGAGGCCTGGGTCCAGGAGGCCTGTTCCCAGGTCCTGTGCTGGAGAAGCGCTCCTTTTGTGCTGTGCTTAGTCCTGACTGAAGGCTCTCACTTCGAGGGTCTAGCATCTCCCAGGACCTCCTGCGGCCAGGAGGACGTCCCCTCCTGGCAGGAAAGTGCCTTGTGCCAGGAGTCGTTCCCTTGAACATTGGTCGTTTCATCCCTTACCACGCTAACAAGAAATGTGGAAACATAAATCAGCAAGTAATTAAGTTTATTTATGTAAAATTCACCTTTCACATTAGGAAACCGATTTTAATCCCTGCCTCAGTTTCTCTCAAGAGGCATTTACTTCATTTTCCCGAAGGGGAGCTTGGCTGGAGAGAGGGGCCCTGGCCTCAGCTTTGGCTCCTGCTTGTGTGACTTCCTCCCAGCCTCCATGGCAAGTGGGGGGATCACAGGGCTGAATTCGAGTCCAGCACTGTAGCTGATTGGCTCTGAATGTGAGTGAATTGCTCTGTTGCTTTGAGTCCGTTTCTTTGTTACCGAAGGCGGTGATGTGCAGGGGACTCAGTCCTGGTTCTACCAATTAATTCCTGGTCTACACAGACTGGCCTGGGCCTCTGTTAGGTCACCTGTTCAGTGGGCACAGTAAGAGTAGCTACTTTGGGGGTTGCTGTGAGGATTAAATGAGTTGATGTATATGAAGTGCTGAAACATGATGCTCAAAAATTAACTGTCATTGTTATTTTTTCTTTTTCATTTTTTTGTTATTGTGCAATGAATTTCTCATTTTTTATCTTTGTGCAAGCAGTACGTGTTCATTGTTGAAAACTGAAACAGAAATCAAAAAAGAACATACAATTCTGTTATTCGCTGTTGATACTTTGTGTATACATATATATGTATATGCTCTTTTAAAAGAAACATGAGTATACTTAAAATAAGGTAGGAATCACACTACTTCTTACAATTTTTCTATAATCTCCTGTTCAGTCACTGGCTCAGATGATCCCAAATAACAGGAGATCCCTCATTTTAACTTGACCCTAGGGGCTAAGCTTTTCCTTTTGTATTTCTGAGGTTGCTCAGGCTGAAACACTTACCTCAAGCTGCAGTTCAGTTTAACATGAACAACTAGAAATGTGCAGCTTGATTTATCTGTGGAATTGGACTATTTAAAAAT
Organism: Manis pentadactyla; assembly: GCF_030020395.1. Lineage (NCBI taxonomy): Eukaryota > Metazoa > Chordata > Mammalia > Pholidota > Manidae > Manis > Manis pentadactyla. The sequence continues at coordinate 154,110,972 of NC_080024.1, read as the reverse complement.
CACGGTGCACCTCTAACTTAGTGTATTACTGCTATAGGTACATGACAGTGTCTCTTAGCTAACATGTTTCCTCTTTTCCTTTAGTTTTATTTGGATCAGAATCTACTCCACTGCCTTTTCGCCTAAAAGATTTAATTGGGAAGCTCATTCAGTAGAGAAGACAGCTGTGTCTGTGAGCGTACTGTCAGTTGAGGATAAAGAAGCTGGATACTGGAAGAAAGAATATATTACAAAACAAACAGTATCTGTAAAAGCAGCGCTAGCTGAGGTTCTCAGACCTGTCAACCCTTACACGGGCCTCCCAGCTAAAACCAAGGAGGCACTCAGGTACGCAGTGTCATCTGCACAGTGGGCAGTGGGCACTTGAGAGTGCTGTTAAACATTGTGGTGTGTGTCACTTTCTAAAAGGATGGTGTCTGCTCCAAGCGCTGTGCACAGAGGACGTACGTGCGGTTTATATTGTGAGGTACTGTCTGATATTTGTGTGGGTTTCCGTGCATCTGTAGGATAGATAGTGTTTTCCCATTCCATATAAATGGCCCAAAGTTTTACGAAAAGCAGAAATAACCTAGCAGTCTGCTCTAGTAGGGCAGGAACGGTCAAGGCATCCCACCTTCCGGGCGGAACCTCTGTCTTCTGTACCTGTGTACAGCCCGTACTGAGGACGTAGGAGGTGCTCAGCAAGTGGCAGGAAGGTGCCGAGAAGCGTGAGCAGAGAGCTGTTGGTGACACGAAGTGATGTCGGGCATGTTCTGGCCCTCGGCTTTGGCTTGTCGGGCGTAGATACTTTAGACTTGACGTGTGAAGTAGACTTCAGCGTGTTTTTTCTTCCATGAGCCTGTTTTTAGCTTGCTTTTCTGTCTCCAGAATATCAGGTTTAGGTTGGGTAATTATACTGAAGGAGAAGAGTGGAAAAGAGCACATCCTGAAGCACGTTGATCTTTCCATCAACAACGCGTCAGCTGCAGCCGTGTGGTATGGCAAACACTGGCCACGACTGGCCGCTCTGTCAGGTCTAGATCTGTGCGGGGCGATGCCAGTTTTTATGCACTGGCCTAAAACCCCCTCCAAAAATGGGTAAGTACTAATTCAGCAGAACTTTCAGGTGAGAACATATTATATGTGAATACTAGTTGGCATTACTGTTGTCATTTAAAAATACAGCCAGTGTATTATAATTTGATTGCATCTTGAAGACTTGTCTCTCATTTTGGGTCAGTATAGAAGAGGAGAAGAAGGAGTTGATCACATTTCTGATCAGATGTAAGTTTAGGTTCTTCCTACCATGGTTATCTGTGATGGGGAATGACCTCTAGTTAACAAAGTTCCCTGATGGCTGGCTGGCTAACCTTTTGAGGTTTTTAGTTTTAACCATTTTATCATTAAGATATACAAAACTATTATATATTCCTGCTTTAGTGAACAGTGCAGTCAGTAATCACAGCTCAAATATTAGGTCATAAAGTCATAATTTTTAGTTATTTTTATGTGCCTTTCTGTTGACCCTACTTGTGCAAGTAACTTACTCTTGCTGGGCCTCCGCTTTCTCATCTGTAAGCTGGGGTGGTGGTGGTGGTGGTGCCGTAGCGTGTAGCACGCATGGCTGCTATGAGTGCATTGACCAGACACGTGGGTATTACACTGCTGGTGCGTATTGGGTACTTACTCTGTCGTGAGTTCACACTCACTATAAGGCTTGTATCTTGCTTTTTCCAACAAACTGCTCATTTTCTCCTAAAAGCTGAACTGTGGCATGTGTAGCATCCTGATCTGAGCAAGTGACTGTGTTTGTGTAACATTTACAGCCACTGCAGAGGTCATGGCTGCCTTCTCCAGGGCTGGCTTCCAGCCCTTGACCTCCAGTGGGCGGGCTGACACCATGTCTCATGCCTCCACGTGGCACCGGCATTTACTGCGCCCTGGCCTCCCCAGCCTTGCTGCCACGGTCCCACCTGTGGGTTCCTCTCACACACGTCCTTGCTGTGAAGGTGTGCAGAGAACTCATGTGTCCTGCTGTCTAGGAGGGGCAGTGTTCTTCCTTGGGTTTCCTGGATCCGGGCCGTGTTTGCAGCATTTAACTGGGCACCTTGATTGTGGCTCCTCCCTCTGGGGGCGGCTCCGTGGGCTGCTCAGTGGTCACTCTCAGCTGTCAAGCTGTCAGTCTGAGGACCATGCTTCTTAGTGCTGGGAAAGCCAGGCTTTGCCGCATTCTGCAAATGCCCTTACTGCTGTGAACAAGAATACACAAATTCTTTTTCCTGATTATATTACAGAAGATATTTTGAAACACACTTTTTAGAATGATACTTCTGTTTGGATAGATCTCTGAAATTTCATATGGTATCATGATGGACAGCAGATTTGTCTAATGTAGTGTGTGGTTTTAAGCACTGTGAGATGCTGTTTGGGGCATGAGTCCACAACGTGTGTACCAGTCAAACAATATGTTCCTTGGCATGTCATGAAATATTTTATTGGTAATAGATCAAAATTAACATGATTGTGAAACTCATTTAAATGGATAGTGTTGAACTGTGAAGCTCAATTAAAGGTAATGTGCTCCTGAAAACTGCCGTCCAGGTCAGGAGTACAGATACTGCAAGTGACGGAAATGCTACAGTTCATTGGGAAAATTCATGTGCTAGAGTTTCTTTCCATTAAAATTCAATGAACTTCAGCCAGCATTGGATAAACTGTGGTGAACAAACACGGAAGGTGTATTTCAGGAATCTGTTTAGACCTGCATTTTAATTGCAGGTTTGTAAGCAAATACTTTCATCATGCAGAAACAGGGATCCTTACATGCATCTGTGTGACAGCAAAGGAGAGATGTGGCAGTTTATCTGGGTCTTTTTTGTTTCCTTCATGAGATTTTTTTTTTCAACAACAGTGAAAGCCTTAGGTAATTTGCAATTTGAACTTTCATTAAATTTTCTCCTTTGCTAGTGTTCTCCATTCTGCAGTTTGTGGGGTATCTCCCCAAATTTGTGAGACAGGTTGGGTTAACATCCACCTTGGTTTCTGTGTCGGTAGGCCGGGAAGTCAGGGTGCATGGGGTGAGCACGTTCTCTGCGGGGTCTGTACCTGCTGCTCAGCCATGTTGACCAGCATTGTCCAGTTAGGGGCGCACTGAGGAGTGGCCGAGGGGGGATTTCACAGCCCACTGGCCGCATCTGTCCCCACCATAATGGCAGTCCCCCACCTGTGAATGAAGATCAGCCTGGACCGTTTTGGAGCTGAGGCTTCAGCTCCGGCCCCTGACCCCACCCCTGGGTCCCCGGCCTGTGTTTGACATCCTCCTGGTGTGCTCTGCCAGTGCTGAGTTTATGTTTAGGGATGCATCATACGCAACTCACCCACCTGCCTCTCCCTGCCCCACGTGGTTCTCAGCCCAAAGAGGAGCTCCGAGATGGAATGCGGGACGGGGCTGTGCGGTGCCGCAGAGCGGTTTGGATGCTTAAAGCTCTCCTCTGCTGTGAAACAGTGCCAGGGCCGAACTCCCTGATTTTCTAATTCTTTAACTTAATGAACATTTGAACCCCTATCGCCTGCTGGCTTGGCTCTAAGTGCCCCAGTGACTCTTGGATGTGATGTGGCCCTGGCTCCGTGGGGGCTTCCCTCTAATGCAGAGCTGTGTCATTGACTTTGGAGATCACATCCCTCTTGTAGTTGCCTGAACCATCTTTACGTTCCTGGGAATGACAAACATCTGTCTGCCATTATAGTGCTTATAAAATGTTTCACTCTGTTGATTTTAAGTCTTATGATGAATAGAGAGTTGAGTTGTGTTTCCTGACTGACTTACTCTTAGACACTAATTCTTACAGTTCACAGTGTATCTTCTTCATGGAAACACACATGGTTTTGTTTTAAATTTATTTTCTGATGTTAAAATTTTCATTTTCTCTGAGTTATTCTTGATAGTAACTTTAAAAAGTATATCTGCTTTCAGCTAGCCTACTGAGACCATGTGCTTTCTTGTCATTTAATGTATTTTGCCTTTATGCATTATCTGACTCAATTAGGAATGCAAATGAGGATCTGCTTTGACCTCAGCATTGTGCCGGGTTCGGAGGGAATGGAAAGCGCTTCCTCCTCTTTGTTTCATGACCCTTCCGCCCACCTGTGCCCAGGCCCCTGAGTGAGCGGGCGGGCGGGAGGGACACTGCGTGGGAAACGGGCCTGCTGGCCTTTCACTTGCACAAGCTGCTCATGTCCTTGCCCGTCAGTAGGTCACTTGTTAACAGCGTGCACACACTTCAGAAATATTTTCAGGTAACACAACACTAAAGAGAACTGGTAACACTTCAGAGGTGAAAGCTCATTTCTCTTTCCTCTCTTCGGCATGGATGTTCACAGACCTCGATGGCATTCATTAATTGCAAAGTACAATCTGAGTGATCTAACTGGATCCACCATGATTGGCTGTGATGGGCTCATTCGGATCTTCTGCCTCAACCCAGGCCTGCTGGTGGGGCTTTGGAAGGTGAGAGTCGAATCCCTGCCCGCGCCCACCCGCTGGAGCATCCTCTCAGCCCTGTCACCCAGTGCCCTCCAGGAGACCCTCTGTCCTGCCGGGGCCACGGCTGGCGGGCCACCTCCTCCTGCCAGGTGCCTGTTCCTCCTGCAGTGTCGTGGCGCTGCCCGAGTCTCTCTGAACATGCGTTCTGAGCCTGTGGGGGTGGCATTGGGTGTACTCTGCCCTCAGGGTGAAGTGTCTGAAGAGTTATCCTTTCCCACCAGATGAGGTCTCTTTTTCACTAGGTGACACTCGTGGCTGGCTCCCTTGTCGGGGGTCATTTTCTGGGCAGGCACTTCAGTGAAAAGCATCATAGTGTGGTGTTCCTCTGTGCACCACAGGTTGGTTGAAATCTGTGGCTTTGACCTGTGGCTGTTTTAAGATAGCAGTTTACACACTGTATTCTGAGAATAACAGCGTGCATCTTTACATGGTGACTGGACAGAACCAGGTCTGCAGCAGCTGCATCCTCAGACCCTTTCCTCAAGCAGCCGTGGCAGTTGGTCCCTGTCCCACCAGCTTCCTGTGGGGGTGTGACTTGTGGGCCAGGCACAGGCATTGCTGTGCTTGCTCTGTGTTTCTTGACTGGTACACGTCAGTCTTTGTTGGCCCAACTAGTCACGAGGACTCTGATCTGATTGTCCTCCCTCGGGCTGTGAGGGAACAGGTCCTTCACATTTACATTCTGGGTTCCCCCGAGTCAGCTGTGAGTTTGGGGAGGAATGGAGACCAGTTCCTGTACAGTCACATTTTCTGCTACTCAACCTGATGGATTAGTGGAGTTTGAATATAATCATTCACTGGCTTTGCCAAGTCAAGCAGGTACTCGAGAGAGGAATGTTATGCCACTAAGGTTAAGTATTTGTGGAATTAATCATGTATCTGTGAAGGTCTTACCAGTATTGTCTTGATTTTGGTAAAGAGTTGGAACAACCTGGAATAAATAATATGTGTTATTGAAACCATCATACATAATACAATGTTTTGATGTCTCACAAGGACTAGGATGTTAACCCTTCAGATACTGCATACTCTGCATGTTTGGGTTGTCACTAGGACACTAAGCCTCATTAGGCAGTAATAATGTTTTAGCAGTAATAATGCATGTGCACTGTGGAAACCTTTGTTGTAAGAAACTGCATCCATCTGCAGGATGAATGCCATGATGCTCACAATGCCATTGTGAAAAATTAAAATATTTCAGTTGAAAAATGTATTCTTTTTAATTAACTTTCAGAGGGAGGAAGAACTGGCTTTTGTTACGGCAAATCTTCATTTCCATCACCTTGTGGAGAGGAGCACATTAGGCTCGGCCACTGTGTATGTATTGTGTGTGGGTGTATCACTTTTTGTGTAGTCAACGTAAATATTAGAAGTTGATACCATCTAAATATCCTGAGAATAATTACAAATATACTCTGTTTTTAGTCAGCAGCCAGGCATAATTGTTTAGCTCTTCCTAAAACAATTGGATTATTCATGAGCACACATTTACTTTCTTTGTTCTGGGTTAAGGATTATGTCCCTAGTGGAATATTATTTATAAGGGCAGGATAGCTTCATTACTCCAAGATGCCAGGGCACTAATCCTCTGTATGCATCCTTGGTACACATGCAGACCCATGGCCTCTTGGCTGGGCAGGGCTGGCAGATGTGCTTTTACTGGGTCTGTACAGCTTGTGTCTCCAAATGGGTTTGAAGGTCTTCAGGAGGTGAATATACATTCAGTTTCACTACAGCTCTTATGCTCGTTTTAAAAAATCCCCTGCAAAGCTCCTGAATGCTTTTGAGTTTGTTACCTTATATATAAAGTTTTTCTTACTGAATAAAACTTTGTTTAGCTTTGGGTCTTCTGCTCAGGGTCCTGACCTGTAGGTCTGCTACGTGGTGCATTTTCCTGCTGAGCAGGTCTGTGCCTTTGCCGACCTCTGCTGCCCTGGGACAGGTCTCAGAAACACGTTGGCCTGTGGTGGTCCTGTGGACACCTGTGGAACTCATATCTCTGCCTGTTTTTATAGAAGTTGGTGAAGTACAGAAGTAATCAAGTATAGAAGAAACAGGAGTTGTTTGAGTTCATGGTATGGAATATGATTGGGAATCCTACACAGAATTGATAGCTGGTGCTTTGAATGGATGTTAATATTTTAAAAGGGTTTTTTCAATTCGAGCATTTTATCTCTGGTGTTGACAAATTTGTGTATATGCTTTGTTTTGCTTTTTAGCCCTTATGAGCCACCTCCTCATAGCCCTCTTTTGGATGACACCCCAGAATATGGACTGCATGACTACCAACTCCATGTTGATATGCACAGCAGTGGAATTTCCTACCTGAGTGGCACATTTCGCAGTCTCTGTACCAAGAAAGGTGAAACTAATTGACTTTTTCTTTCAGTTTGAAATTAGGTGATTGGAGCAAACAGAGGACCAGTTTTATATCTGAGTGAAGCTCTGTACTCCTGAAGAGTCATTGCATCTCTGTCGGCTCGCTGTCCTCCCAGGCCCTCTGGCATTCTAGGTCTTGTGAAATACTTGGCCAACTCTCATCTCTGTAGCTTCTGGCTCTGGCTTCTTCATCACCATCTCTCTGCTCTACCTTCTAGAATATTCTCTGTTGATACTTTCCTTGTAGTTTTGACTGCTCCCACTTTCCCCCACTTCTTCCCTTTATATCAAAGGAATCTGGTAAATTTGCTAACAGGGCCAGTGTAGCATCTGTCCAAGATAAGAATAAAGGGACACCAGCTCTTCTGTACAGACTGCTTCAGTGTCTGTCATGTTTACCAAAGCTGAGACAGAGGCTGCAGTAGAAAGAGAAAGGGTGGGACTTCAGCCCCCCTGGAGAAGAGAAGGCATGTAGAGTGCCCTCAGTTCTGGTTTGTCTGCCTGTTTCCTCTTGGTGTCATTCCTCCATATCCTTTAAACTTGAAGTTTGATGTATAAACTTGCACAGATATTCTAGTTTAACAGTTTTGGTAATATTTCATAGGGGAAACTAGGTACGTTATTTCCAAATATCCTGTTCTCCCAAATTCTTCTACTTAATGGATTTGACATCCATTATTAATCCCTAAGTCAATTTTTTTTTTGAGTTTAGAAAATGGTGTTTTTCTTAGCACATCATCATTTCTACATTCATTAGCTGAGCTTTTTGTAAAGAACTTTCATCAACTGGGTGATTTCTTATAATGGAGGGTAAATGCTTTAATCCTTCTGCTTTTAACCACCAACTTTCTGACTAAGAAATTGGTGTGAAGTCGCCTCCTGTGGTGAGGTGGCTCTGCGTGGGCTCTCTGCTCTCCCTGTCTTGTTGAGTGTCTTTGGGCTCTTGTGTTTTGTTTATTCAGTAACTTTTAATTGATTACAGACATCACTCCTTTTGAAGCTGCAGTTGTCCCCAGCTTGGTCTGTGGGATCTGCCCCGAGCAGGCTTTTGTGCCCTTTTAGTGCACTCCCATTAGGCTCTGAGTTCTCTTTGCTTTTTGATTTGGAAGACTGCTAGGTTTTCTGTACTTGCTGGCATTTTTATTAGAATTATATCAAATGTATATATTAACCTGGGTAAACTGACTCTTTGTTGTTGAATGTCCTATCCAAGAATGTGGAATGTCTTTCATTTTTTTAAAAAATACTTTTTTTTATGTCTTTTGGGAGTGTTTTAGAATTTTCTTTATATTAGTTTTGCACATTTCTTGTTAAGATCTTTAGTAAGCATTTCATCTGTGTTCCTTCTCTTCCATTTTGTTTTCTAAACGTTTTGTAATTCTTTGTGTGTTTTTGGTCTCAGGCCATGCTAATCTCGTAGGATGAGTTGGGAAGTACTTACAATTCTTGAATTTTTTGGAGGATTTTGCATAGAATCGGTAGTATTTCTTCCTTAAATGGTTGTTAGAATTCATCTGTGAAGCCATCAAGGCTTGGAGCTTTCTTTGTGGGAAGGTTTTTAACTACAGTTTCAATTTCTTTTGTAGATATAGGGCTATTTTTAGGTCATTTCTTCTTGAGTGAGCTTTGGTATTTTGTTTTTCAAGAAATTGTCTACATATTAATTATGTTAAGATCAGTAGGTTCAGGGATTTTTCAGTCTGCTCCTTCTATTCTAAATTTTTCCACAAATGCCTGCCAAATGATGTGTACCATATGTATTATTTTATCAGAGGTTACAAAATGATGACTTCCTAGTTCTATCATGCCTTCTATGTCTATTATGCAGTATTCTTCTGTAAAGAAGAGTTTTCTCTTATCAACTATTTAGTTACTATGAAATATAATTAGTACAGGAAACGCAGGGTATATACTTGACTCTTTCTCTTTAAGTTATGGAATAGTGGTTAATGCTCTGTCTTCAAAGATGACTTGTAAGTTTTTTTAGGAGGAGTATTATTACGAACTCATGAATTAAAAAAGTACAGTTTATATATTTTAGTCTATTTGCAGTCATACTCTTTTTAGTGTTACTGTGATGCTCAAGTCATCCTGTCACCGGTTGCCTTTGCTCATTTCTTCTGATTAGTTATCCTTGGTAGTTTGCTTATGTTCTAATATGACACATTGAGTGAACCTCCAGCTCGGCTTGTCAATTTCCTCCTCAGGCCTGGAATCAGCCATTTTCCCTAGGAGTTCTGGTTCTTTTTAGTTCCCACTACACCGTGATATTTAGAGACCGTAATCTGGATCCTCAGGATGCACATTCCTCTTGAATTTTCATTCCTTTTAGGCTTATGAGGAAGCAGAGCTAAGAAGTTTATAGATTTCATAATGTGAATAAATATTCATGCATTAATTTAAAGATCTTAGGGTTTTTAATTAACTTATTTGATTATATACCTATATCTCTTATGCTGAAAGTCTTTGTTCCAGACAACATCAAAATACATAATTTCAAAAAAACAATACTGATATTATAATAGTGAGCCTCTTGAATGCTCTTTAACTCAAGATTCTTCTTGTGGTTCTTGATGTGGTTGAGATGCACTGTGGTGGAGACATGCAGTCATGTTGCCTGACACAGCGCTCCGTGTGGTTGGGCTGCCACTTTGATGTACAATTAGAGTGATTCTTTCATTTGTTCTTTTCATTTTTCAGGGTTGCTTTGTTTCTGTTTTTGCATTTAAAAAAGATTACATAGATTTACATGTTTCCAAAGTTGAGACTGTGAACCGGGTAGTTCAGGGGGTTTACTGGCCTCCTTGCGCCCTCACCCTGTTCTTTCCCTCCCCAGGTAACCCTTCCATTAGCCGTGACTGCTGCTTTAAATGTTTTTAAAAAATATGTACCATGCTGTACATCAGTATTTTCCTGTTTCTCCCAGCTTTTTACAACGAGGCACATGAGCCTCCTTTTAAGTTCCTTCCTTTTTCCCGATTAACAGTATATTCTGGAGATCACTCTCTAGAACGAGATAGAGGTCTTTCCCATTTTCTCTTTTTAAAACAGGTATAGGTAGGTGGTTTGTTAATAGTTTCTTTCTATGGTTTCCTGTCTTTACTGTTGAAGATAGTGGTATAGTGAATAGCCTCGTTCGTACACTTTGTATTTTCCCGTCTTGCCTTTGGAATGAATACTTTCTTACAAATAGGATTGTGGGTCAAGGGTAAATGCACGTATGACTTTGAAAGACGCTGCAAATAACCCTCTAGGAGGGGGTATTAAGATAATAAAATGTTTTGTTACTGAGTATTTTTGTTCTAGGTTTTTGTTAAGTGTTTTTACAAGTTAAGAAAGTTTCTATAGATCAGTTTTATAGATTAGTTTCCATAGAAAATTTCTGTAGATTAAAATCAGGAATTGTTAAATGCTATTGAATGCATCTTTGGTAACTATTGATGATCTTTCTCCTTTACACTATTAATACAGCAAGTTTCATTAATATGTCTTCTAATGGTAAACATCCTAGAATCGTAAGATATGCTTTTCTTGTATGTTGCTTTTTAAGTTATCAGTTTTGGTTATTTGGCATTTAGTTTTTTTCCATTTACATTCACAGACTGGAGCATCTATAGTTTTCATTAAAAAAAAACTGTTTCTGATCAAGTTATCAGGTTTTCTACTTTTTATGAATTGGTTTTAGTATTCATATGATTACCTAGAGAATCATCCTCCTTTAGGTTTATTTTGATCTTTCTCTAGTTTCTTGAGTTGACTGCTTAGAATATTTAATTTTCAGGGTTTCTTGTTTCTCTTCAGTGCTCTTTGTGCTATGCCCAGAATCTTGGACTCAGATTTAGAAAGGAATTGACAGGTGATCAAGAAAATTCAAGCCCCTCTCAGCTTGAATGAGCTCTGCAGCCTTGGATAGTGGTCCTGCCCTTTGAGAGTCCCACTTAGTTTTTCAAAGGCATGTACATTCTTTCTTCTCTGGGCTTTACCCCATTTACCTTTCTTCTGTTACTTACAGTAGAGAATAAAACCTTGTCTCTCCTCCCAGTGTGTACTGCTGAGGGTCCTCCTCCTCCTAGTGTCCCAGTCAATGCTCACGTACACGTGTGTGGCTGCTGGGACACAAAAGGCTGAGAACTTAGTCTCTCGCTCTCCGTGGTGCCAACACTCTGTCCTGTGGTGTCCCTCACTTCCAGCACTGCCTGTCTGCTGCGCTCTGCAGTCTCCTCCCCAGCCTGATCGCCACGCCCTCCAGGGGTGAGGTCTGTTAGGTCTAGGTCTTTCGGTGGGTACCTAAGAGCTACTACTCTCTCCAGTTCTAAGCAAATACAGCATAATGATTAAGCTTTGTGTGCATTCTTCAAACCATAGCTGTGCCCTTACTAATGAAGATGATAGTGACAGAGAACATTTATGGGCACTTGTTACATGTTCTTGCTGAATGTTTTGTATTTATGGTAATTATTTAACTTAATCTTCATTGCAAGACCTGTGGGTTGGGTGCCTTTATCTCTCCTGTGTTACTGACGAAGTGGCTGGAGCTGGTCATGTAGGTCAGATCCCTAGTGACGTGCAGCTCGCGCACAGCTGAGCTCCATCTGCGTTCAGGCAGGCCTGACTCCAGAGCTGAGAGTCTTAAGCACTTGGCTATGCTGTCTCCTATATATTTGAACTTCTCAGTGATGTGCTTCCAGAGTGTATCTTCTTGTGTGTGGCTCTGTTTGTCTTTACAAAGTGCTGGCGTGGTAAGGGTGGTCAGGTAGGGCCCAGCTCTGCTGGCTTGCTGGAGCAGACTTTAAACCCGTTTTCTGTTAATGTTGCTGACTCACTGAGAAGGTTGCATGGTTATTATAACATGCAAGAGGCTAAGTAAAATAAAGGAGATTGGGAAACTGACGAGGAACTCATTCACTTTTCATTTGTTGTTTTCACAATAAGAAGACAAATTTTCAGCATAGAAGACTCCCATTTCCTCTGCGTGTGGCTCTGTGATTAGGTATCAGCAGAGGGCACTGTTGCCATCAGAGTCTTTCTCTCATTTAAAAAAACTGACCACAATGTCCTCTACAGTTTTGAGAAACCCTCTTGTGGGACCGTGTGGTATATTTAGTACGTTCTGGCTGTGGTATTGCACTTGGGGCTGACAGCCCTTTGCCCCTGTTGTTGAAGAATATTTTCTTCCTACCAAGGATAAAATGTTTTACCATCATGTCCCTTGAATTGAGGTGTTGGTCATTTTGTAGGGCCATTTCTAGCATTCCATCTTTAATTATGAATTCTGAAGATGTATCAGTTGAGTCCACAAATTCATTGCAGCTCAATTTAAAAATCCCAATGTCAGTTTATGATAAAACTTGCAAAGGTAGTCTAAAATCCATTTAGAAATAGACATATGCATGTGAATGGCTGACAACATTTTTGCTTTAAAATGTTAAGTATGAGACACTAAAATCTTTACTGTATGTGATATGTGTCTTGGCTACACAACAACAGCAAAACCCCATGCAGCTACCACGCGGTGTAAGAAACACCCAGTACCGGGGCTCTGGAGCCCCCTGCGTGTCCCTTCTGCTTTAACTACCTCCTTCCTGCCAGTTCTGTATATTGTGCTAGCACTGTTCTGTATGTTGTAGTGATTATCCCCTTGCCTTTCCTTTTTTGTAATTAAACTTCTTTGTATTGGGAAATGATACATAGAGGAATGCATAAAATTAATTATTGTAAAGCAAACACCTGTGTGATCACCATCCGGATCTAAAGTTTTGAAAATGAATAGTAAGGGGACTGGCCTTACCAAATGTGAAGCTCACTACAGAACCACAGTAATCCAGAAAGTATGGTTTCATTGAATGACAGATGCCCAGGTGAGTGGTGCCGAATACCTGTACAGCTTCTCCTGTCAAGTTATTCTGATAAATACTAGACTTACAGTAAAGCAGTTAGTAGCTATTTTAATTAATTGTACCATGATATACCTATATAGCTAAGTATATGTATGTATTTCTTCAGAGTGTAGTTTAGAATGTCTTGTATAGATGCTTTGCCTCAGATTGGCTTAAGCTACCACTAGAATTGCCTTTGCAGGGAAAACAGGTAACTGAAGGACTTGGGCCATGTTCATGTTCAGACAGAGTCATCCCAAGGAAGCATTCAGACTGAGTACTGGCCATTTGGGGCTCACTACCTCTTGGTCACAGTATTTTCTTAGAACAAAAAATCCCTTTGTTCTATTTTCTTAACTTTGTCTCATGTACTTTGCTAACAAGGGCCTTTGGATTTTTTTTTACAACTCATGTTACTGAAAACAGACCAGAAGACCCCTAATTGGTTCTTGGTGCCTGGAGTGAGACTCCTGAGACAAGGAGGAGCGGATCAGGTCTGATCAGACGCAGAGGCAGCTGCCCAGGGGTGAGCGTCCCCTCTGTGGCCCCCCCAGCAAGGCCCCTGCTCTCACCTAGTGCTGTCCTCCTGCACCTGAGGCCATAGAGAATGCCTCTTGGGTTTGCGTGCCGACGCTGGTCTGCCGGGCTCCGTTCCCAGGCTGGTGACCACCAAGCCCTCCTCTATTTTTCACCCTTCATCACCGCCCTTTCAATCAGAGCAGGTTCTGTTCTGGCGCCATCAGGAGTGGCCTCAGTCCTCATTTCCTAACAGACTGCCCCTGACCCTCCCTCAGCGAGGCACTCTGTCAAGGGGTGGGGTTTCCTACCTCTCAACACTATCTTATGGCGAATAAAAAGGGTCTATGTCCCTTCTTCTTTCCCTGAAGGTTTATTTGACTGCTTCTCCTTGGACTTTGTCACATTTTTCCCCCGAGGAACTGAGCAGGTTTCTCTCTTTGTACTTTTATGTGTTCTGCCGCTTTGACAAGTCATGGCTGCATTAAGAGTTTTCTTAAAAGATTCATATTATCTTTCAGAGAGGAATTTATGTCCCTGAATGTGTACATATTTGCTAACCTCTGCTTTGTGCACTGCCTCTAAAATCAAGCTAAAAGAAGTTTAGATGATGAAATATTCTGTCACCTGAACTGGATTTATGAGAGACGAAGGTGGGGGGCGTAAGCAGAGGAGGAGGTACCGAGAGGGTGCCTGTACGTGGGGACTGGCAAGCTGGTGAGGGTGCCCTGTGGGGTTTTTCTGTGGACCTTGTCTTCTCTTCTTTTGGCAACGTTGGGGGGCTTTTGGGTTGGGTCCCCAAGACCTGCCCCAGGTTCGGGATGACTCACAGGACTCAGGATATAGTTCTGTAACTGGTAAGATTCATTACAGTGGCAGGGTGCCGAGCAAAATCAGCCAAAGGCAGAGGCACCCAGGTGAAGGCTAGGGGCTCAGGTGCGGATTTCTGGAGCTTCTCCCTGCGGGATCACCTGCGGTGTCTGTATTTTCTCCCAGAATGGGTTGAGAACATCTGTGAGAGGTTTCCCGGGGTAGCTCAGTAGAGCCTCAGCCCCATGGGGCCCTCCCTGGGGGCTGGGTCTCTGTAGGCCTCCTGCCTGGCATTGCCCAAACCCCAGGCCCCGGGGAGAGGAGGTGTGCAGCGTGAGCGCACTCCTGGTGCAGACTCTTCAGGCGCAGTGACCGCTTCTGTCGGCCAGAAATGCTGAGGACTCTCTGGAAATGCGAGGCCCAGACACCAGCCAAGGGCCAGCTGCAAGCAGGCCTTGCTAAGGAGAGGTCGTCTCAGGCCAGCCGTGCAAACTTGCCCTGCAGTGCTTTGCATGAACGCTGGTGGGGGAGCATGGGCCAGCCTCATGGGAGAGTGGACAGAAGGTGGGCCAGTGGTCTTTGAAGTGTGAACAGAACTTGAAAAAGGGCATGGTCAGCATTGCAAAGCATAAAGAAATGTGAATTTTTAAATCTTTGTATCAAGCTAATTACTACCAATTTTCAGAAACTGAAGAAAAAAGCATCTTGTCTTTTTATCAGTATTGAGAGGGAGAGTGATAGGAAAGAAGCAAAAGGAAGGGACTTTTAAATAACACAGTGCTGCTTCTTTCACTTGACTTTCTATTTGAGCTGTTATAAAAATTCATTGAAGACTAAATGTCTTTTTCTTATTATGGGATTTGAAAATTCTGAATATATACATGTTTTTAAAGAAGCAAATAAAAAAATCAGCCAAAGACACCTACTTTTCATCTGTTGATCCATTTTCAAATACATAGCTATGTTTATACCTGTGGGCCATGTTATGTGAACAGTGGCCTGTTCTCCTCTTTCCCATTCCTATTACATTGTGAGAACTTTCCCATGTCAGCCTTTGGCTTAAGGTTTTGAAAAGTTCTGTGACATTCCATTGTTCGGTTTTTTCATGACTTCCTGACCCATTCTATTAATGTTGGGCATGTAAGTCTCCATTTTTCATGTTTATAGCACTATTTTGAAACAAATTTGGTTATTTGAGAAGTGAAAGTGACATCTGATGGTTTTAAATTTGCACATCTTTGAATGTTAGTCGCTTATTTTAATTTTTTTGAGAGAGAATATGCAGATCCTGCACCTTTCTCACTCGGCAATGTTCACTTCCTCTGGCCATGTCAAGCACTCCTTCTGCGTTATGTTCCATTATCTGTCAGATTACTTCTGTGTCCTGTAGGGTCTCTGGAATATGCTCTTCATTAAGGTACTGATTAAATAATACATATTCATTGATTACTGTATTAGGCATCATAGGAAGTGTTAAAGGGACGAAAATAAGTTATTATGGGCCTCAGAAGCCTTTTGTTTCCTTCCAAAAAAGTAGGGTTGTTCAGCTCTTCAACAGCAGAACCAGCCCAGGTAACCTCTCTTTAAGGAATTTTACTTTTAAAGTTTTACTTGTTTTAGATACTTTTCATATATAGTGTTACCTCATTTTTGTTGTGATTCCAAAAACAGATTACTTTTCTGTTCCCTTTGTTCCTTGATACTAATTGCTTTCTATGTTTCTAGGCCAGATTATTCTCTCTAAGCATTTGTCGTAACAGGAAAGTGTTAGAAATAGTTCAGTCTGGTCTAGGTGGTGATCGCTAGGGGAACAGATAATGCTTTATAGCATCTTCATTGGTGGCGGTTAGTACATTTTTCCTGTTTTGTCCATCTGGCAACCTGTTAGGAAGAGTCAGCGTCACAAATGACTGTCCCAGAGTAGGAGAACTCAGATCTCCATACGTGTTATGTCAGTTCATCAGGAGCAGGTGGTACTTTACCTGTAAGCAAGACAGGCTACGGGATTTGAGGGACGTGGTGCGAAATGCAGCTGTGGGGCTACTTGTTTCAAGAGCGGATTTCAAGAGCGCGGCCGGCCACAGAGCCTTAGGCCACGACCGGCCTTCCCACTGTGCAGGTGGCACCCCTGTGCGGGCCTGCTGGGGCCCAGGGCGTGGGGACGGAGCCCCCCGGGGGCCGAGCGCGTCTCAGCCGCTCTCGCATTTCCAGACTCTGACTGCCATTGGAGCTCTGTCCTCAGGTTCTGATTTGTTCTTTCTCTCTGGTGATTTAAACTCTTTTCATCATTTAAAGAGTATTCTTTAAATGTTGAGTTCTTTATTTTGTTCATATTTTCATTTTCAAGGATATTGTTTAAGGTACTGTACCCTTTTCATAGATATCAAGACACGTGTGGAAATAGAATCTCTTAAAACAAGTAGTTTGAGCAAGATTAGTTTATTCAGAAACATAAGGAATGAGTTTTATCCTTTTTCCTCTGGTGTGACTTTAGTTGGTGGCAGGACTTGAGATGTCCTGGATGGCGAGCTGAGAGCCACCTCTCGGCTCACAGAACCATCACTGTCCATGGTCCCTGTGCCTGATTCACTTGGGCTCAACTGCTGGGGGCTCTTCTCAGCCTTTCGGTCCTCTGTTCCTCACTGGCTCCATTTTCCTGGGTACACAGCCTGGATTGCACTGTGTCACCTTGTGCCCCAAGCACCACAGAGTCCCTTGTTGCCTGGTGGCTTCTGTCCAGTGATAATTGCACCCCTCAGCTTGATGTTGCTTTTCGAACTCTGAATGTTAGCAGTTCCTTGGGGAAAATCACAAAAGCATGTCCCTGGTCACTATCAGATTTCAACTTTTCCCTCGTTGCTACTCAGAAATATTTTAATCAGCTCCTGTTTATTCTCGTTTCACATAAGGCTGTTTAAAATGAGATCATAGCCATCTTCCTCCTATTCCTTGGTCTGGCCTCTCTACCTGATGTGCTAAGAACAGGGTCACTGTGTGCGTCCTGATCTTCCCCTGCACCAGCCTTCACATCCACACTGTAGCACAGGCTCTTTGGAGGCTTGTTGGTTTATTTTCCTGTTTCAGAGAAGATGATGTCCCACTTCTTTGCAGAGGCACTGTCCAATCCCTGTCCCTGCGTCTGTCTGCTCCTGCCCACTCGAGCCCTGGTGTGGCCCCTTCTCTTTTCCTGTCAGCACCCCAAGCCTGTTTCCCGGCACCTTCCATTCCACCTACAAATATAGTCATGTTTTCTGGTTCAAACATTATTATAAAAGAAAAAGAACACTTCTATACAAGTAATTTTTTTTTTTAGATGAAAGCTACAGAAAACCTAACCTGAAACTGGCTTAGCAGAAAAGAATCATGTTGAAGAATTCAGGGGTAGGTTTTTTTTCAACTGCAGTTTGGTACATGGACTCATTGCCTTTGGGGGACTAGTTATGTATAGACAGCCCTTCTGTCCCTCTTTGTCTCTCATTGATTCTTCTTGCTTCACTGTATTCCGAGTCAGACTTCCTCCTTTGGGGCAGCCCTGGCTAGCTTTAGATGTCACGTCCAAGTGGGAGGTTTCCTTCCCATCTCCCCGCTCCCCACCAGGAACCTCACCGCATGTTCTGGCTCTGGTCAGGCTGTGAATTCACCCCGACCCAGTCATGTAGCCAGGTGAATGGGCTGCTCCCTGTCTGAGCCTGGCTTTACCATGTGAAGCCCGGGGACTGACCTGTATTTCTTAGAGAGTATTAGGATATGCTTAGCAGAAGCAGCAGAATAGGTGTTAGAGAGCCCCAAACAAATAACCATGTGTTCCACATATACCTTTTAACCTCTTGGGAAGGACTAGTCTAGAAAAAGTAATTTATGCTCAAATGGACTGGACTGATAGGAAATTGGTCCAAAGGCATGGAAAATATAATCAGGTCTTGTGAAAATACCAGTCTACAGAAGACTGTAGCTTATTTGAGGAAACAGATCTAACATGTACAAATAATCCAATATGATGAAATTTTCAAGTGTGTGCAGTTGGGGTTTAGAAAAGGAAGAGATTAATGTCGGTTGCAGGGCGTGCCATCAGCCGCAGGGGTGAGTGCTGGAATTCTGAGGGGTTAAACTCCCTCAGGGAGTAGGGGGAGAGGAGGAAGGCCGAGGACACATGTCGGGAGGAAGAAGAGCGGCTGCTGTGACAAGCGAGGGGCCTTTGGAGGAAGTTCGATACAGCTGGTAGCAGCTAACCTTTATTGAGTGCTGCTTTCTTCGTAACTTTTTATTTTTTTGACATAATTTAGAAAAAAATTACAAGACAGTACAAGAACCCCGGCCCTCTCCTTCTGTCTGATCTTTTTCAGCATAGTTTTGCTTTTCAGAACTTCGTATGTATGGGACCCTACAGTGTGCACTCTTTTGTGTCCACATTTTTTCTTTTAGTGAAATGTCTTTGAGTTGCATCTCTACTGTTGCAAGTATTGATCACCATTCCTGTTGATGAGTTGTATTCCCCTGAATGAATAGGCATTTCTCTGCATTTTGGGGGTGCTCTTATATATATTGGTATGTGAAGGTTCAAGTCTCCAGTAACAGAATTGATTCTGAATGATTTAAGCAACACAGGAATTCAATAAGCGTTGTTAGCTCAGAGCAAAGGAACTCAGGTCACCCATGATCTAGTTGTAGGGAGGCTGGGAATGGGCGAGAAGGAGCATGGGCTCACCAATGGAGAAACCACCAAAAACTTTGGGGAGCCAATAAATGATCCCCAGCATATAGTGTCTGCTAAGTTATAGATTTTTTCTGTGGGCGATAATATGAAAGTAAAACTTTATGAGAATTTAAATCTACATTCTAGATTCTCAGCTAGTATTTAAACTAATAAGTGATTATGTGTTTCCCCCTTTTGTATATGTTTTAGATTACTATAACATGGTTTCTAGACAGACCAACATTTGAATCCTGTCTCTGCCACTCAACAGTGCTGTGACCTTGGGCAAGGTACTCTTAGCCCCTCTCTGCATAGTTTTCTTACCTGTGAGTTCAGAAAATTATAATACCTAATTAATAGTATTATGTTAAGGTATTCTTTTAAAGTAATCTTTTAAGCTACTATGCATAATGTGCTTAACACAATGGTGTACAGTAAGTACTAAAAATATTAGCTATTTTATATATACACACTTTCACACATACATTCTGTGTGCAGATTATTTAAATGTAGGAAGGACTTAAGCTTTTTATCTTAAGGATATCAGATATAAATGGCTACAGAAAATTGGTTGAAAGTGCTCTGACCTTTTAAGATACTGCAAATGTTATAGTTGTTCTAGTGTGGGAGAATATTTGGTAATAAAATAACAACAGTCCTTGTTTCCTACAGAGATTTCATGTTCATTAGCTCAGACAATTGCCACTGAGATGTTCTTGGCTGTTGTACTTTGGGGTCCATTTTCTGCAGTGTCCTGAGGACAAGACACATGGAAAATGAGCTCCTGGTTTTCTGTACAGCCCCGTCCGGCTGCCAGCACACATGCCAGCCGGTCGGCGGTCTCTCGATTGTGCACGTGGCCTTGCAGTAACATAGAGCACAGAGAGCCGCATCTGCTCTGTGGAGAATGTCATTACTGCACCTCCTCTGGGGCTTCTCTTCTCACAGATTTCCTCCCTGCTTCCGGCAGACCCTGCGAAGTGGCAGGACAGCTGTTGGCCAGGAAGGGTCAGTGTCATCTGGCACTGGCTCCTGCACCTAGGGAGAGTGGGGAGAAGCAGCACAGTTCTTGCTAATTACTTAGGAGAAGGTGAGGGCTGCCTCTGTCCTTGGAACAGAAGGGCTAAGCAGCACCCTCCTGCAGGGCTGGGAGCCTCTGTCTCTGAGGGCACCTCTCACAGCATGTTGTCGTATCACTTAAGAGGCTGCTGGCGAAGCATTTAATCTTTTGGCTGCACTTAAGTGAGAACACTCTATAGGATCTCTAGAACAGGGCTTTGGCTCCCATGACGCCTTAGCTCTGGTTTGGTTTGTCCTGTGAAATCATCAGCCTAGGGGCAAACAGCATCTGCTCTTCTCCGTTCTTCCTGACCGCTGTGCCCTGTGCACTAATCTCACCTTTGCTCGGGCATCTCTCTCTGAACAAATCCTGCACAAGAGTGAGAGTGCTGTTACGTTGTTGTGTGCGACGGGTTCAGTGGGTGCTGGAGGCTCCCTGACCACAGGTACCTCGGCAAGCAGACCCGTGTGCACTGGGCCCCCACCCCGTGAGGGCCTCTCACTAGGCAAGGCTGCTCTTAGCATTCACCTGGGCCGAGGGGCACCCAGCCTCTGTCTCAAGCTTTTGGTAAATGTGTGCAAAGATTTTCACTTATTTGTAAGCATGTGCAGAGATGTTTGTTTATTAGTCTCCTGCTCACAGACCCCTCCTTTCTATGGGCCTTTCCCTTCTTGCTCCCTCACATTTACTGTCCTTTCTGGGCCATTTCTGTCATCTTTCTTAAGCTCCACAGTTCTGATTTGCCATTTTCATTGCTGTTTGGTTAATCAAATCAGAAGAGCCCTGTCTCCTCAGCAGCCCCCCACCTGTGACAGTGGGTCCAGGTTCTCTCCACGCATCACCTTTGAGATCGCGTTTGCAGAGTTCATGCTCACTTCTCTGTCTCTGAAGCACAGGTGTGCTGCCCCGGCCTCAGGCCAGGCACCTGGATCCCCTGTGCCAGTGTGTCCCTCCACCTGGGGTCTGGCACATAGCTACAAGAGGCATTCTTTAGGGAGCAGCAAAACTGAAGACTCTTGATGTGTCCTGCACTGGTATATAGTAACGCAAAAAATCTTAACTCTTCTCAGGGTACATTGAAAATGGATATGTGAAGCTTGTCGTCATAAGTTTTAAAAATAACACAGAACACATACCCCTTATTGGAAAACTTGGCCTTTTTTGGAGAACTGATGTTTTTGATGGCTATATAAAGGTAATTTGTGTTTTCTTAAAGTAACATGGTTTCTGTATAATAAAAAATGTTTGTTATGTATGTCTTGATACTTCTAAAGTCCTAGATTTGGTCTGGCATCTGAAGATTTATATACATCCTCTTAGCCATTTGCAGGCACCTGATTGCTTTGCCACATGTTTATCGAGTACCTTTTGTTCTCATGGAGTGTGGTGGAGTAGGTGGTAGCACGCAGGAGTGTTTCTGAGCAGTGCTGATTATACCCCTCAACTCCCTCCAAGCCCCTGCTTGTTCTGTAGGGAAAGAGTAGAGCTATAGGTTGGATAAAGCAGCTAGCATTTACTCAACATTTTACTGATTCATATTCCAAGTTACTGTTAAGGTTTCAGATATTTGAACAGTTAAATCAATCTATACCTCTATCAAAAATTAGCCCCAGGATAGGAGAGTTAATTCAATGGTTGGAAATCGCAGGGAAGGGGAGAGGAGGAGGGGGAGGGGGGTGAGAGTCATTTTGACACAGTCTCCTTTTCTTCTGTGATCCTTGTGTCCATGGCTGCCTGTGGTTCTCAGTGGGCTTCATCTTTATTTTGTGGGATCATAGGATGTTTGTATTCAGGGGAACCGGCGGGACCTGTCTCCTGTGAATGCCGGTGCCCTGCAGTAACAAGGCTCTCTGCTGCCTTCCGTGCGCAGACACCTGGTTAGAACTGTTGTGAGCGATGTTGACTGAGACCAAGAGGGCTATTATCATCGGGCATTAAATGCACTTAATTATTGTTAAGCATTATCTCTTGCGGTACTTGCTGTTTGATTTAGTGAGATGTTTTACTAATCCTATTTGTAAATAAATGTTTAAAGTTTGTTAAAGATTATGTCTATCATATACAAAAGGATATTATTTCATGTCTTTAAGAACACAGAACGTTTTTATGGTTTTAGATGTCTTAAAATATGTACCATAATAAAACATTAAAATCCCAATAGACCTTAAGGACTAAGAAATGCAGAATG
The DNA here is from genome assembly GCF_030020395.1 of Manis pentadactyla. Taxonomy (NCBI): domain Eukaryota; kingdom Metazoa; phylum Chordata; class Mammalia; order Pholidota; family Manidae; genus Manis; species Manis pentadactyla. The sequence continues at coordinate 154,088,928 of NC_080024.1, read as the reverse complement.
TAAATGACAGACTTGAAAGGTCAGCATAATTATAAAATAATAATTTGCTCTGTGTTTTCTGCTATTTAGAGCAGAATGAGAGTAGTTAGTTCTTATTGTGGGGGAAAGAAAAATGTAGAAATTACACGAAGAGCCAGAGCTTTTTATTCCAGCTCTGATCACTGGAAACTCAGTCCCCAGTGGGCCCCTGTGGGGCAGGCTGAGCTCCGTGATGGACCAGCCCTAGGCAGTGCCTGCAGCAAATGCAGCGACAGGCTTCTTGCAGCAGCTCTTGTGGGAGCTGCAGGCAGAGCTACAGAAGGAGCCTCAAGCAGTGACTCAGTGGGCCGCCGAGCCAGCGTGATCACGGAGGCAGGTTTCCAGCAAAAGGGCTTGATCTGGAAAAGGACTTTGAGTCCTTGAAGTCAGGCATGGGTTACATGCTCTGTGGTCTGTTTTCTCTATAAATTCCTTCTTCTAGGGGGCTTTGTGGGAAGGTGGGGAGGGACTTCAGAGCTGTGCCCTCCCCCGGGCCAAGGTGGGTGTGGCCAGTGAGCATCTGCTGCTCATAATTTTGGGTTTGGGATCGGTATTAAGGTGTCTTTAGAGTTTCTAAAGAAAAAAGCGAAGGTAAGTGATCTCATATCCCTCGTGTTTACCATGCAAATCAAGAATTTTCCTCCAGCTACTTGATCTGCTTTAAGTATATTGGAAACATAAACTGTGCTTTAAGAAACTGATCTCAAGGAGTTAAAAAACTTCTTACAGTAAGTAAGTGCATATGATACAAAGTTTCTTAGGTACACATAGCTATTAAAAACCAATGAAGAAAAAAATCCCTGCTTCTCCTAAAAACTGTAGGAACACCCTCCCGATACCGTCATTTAACACGCCCAGCGAGCACAGGTCAGTAGGAGCGAGCGTCGCCCGAGTCTGATTCTGGCCACAGGACACTGGTGACGACAGGGAGATAGGGGAGCTGCACTTGCATTGCGTCATCACTGGAAGGGCCGTGTAGTCACGGGCACCGTCCTTGAAGCCCTCCCGCCTTACCGTTCTCGGAAGAATCCCCTCTTCCGCGGGAGCTCGCAGTGTGCTGACCTCCAGCCAATATTTACTGGCACGGCAGGTCAAGTCGAAAGTATCTAGTTTGAGTGCATGGAGTCTAACTTCAACAACTCATAGTTTTACATGGTAGATTATTCAACTTCAAAAATTAAAAGAAAACAAAAAACAAATGTTATCAGCAGATCAGTTTTTCTTTTTTCCCCGAAGTCCGATTATGATATTCAGTACCTGTTAGAGGCGCTGCAGTGGCTGAGGTTAGCAATGAGTCTACACAGGGCGGTCCCTGAGTCACTGAGTCACTGTGTGCATGCAGTTTACCAAGTCCCGAGCAGGCGGTGCGTAGTGCCCTGCAGGCTCCGGCATCGTCCGGGACCAAGCTCAGGCCGTGTTCCTGCCAGAAGCGCTGACTGATGGGGTTCCTCTTGGGATGGCCTTGCTTATACTTGTTCCTTTTCCTCTTTTCTTTCATGTCTTGGCAATTTTTGGTGTTATTTTAATGTAACTTCTAAATCTATATGGAACTTGGCATCGATTTTAATTCAAGCTGGATATTTTAGTATAACTCTGTGGTTCTGTGTTAAGCAAAAATAGAAGAGACTGCTGATGGGCGTATGACAGGTTCCGCATCCTGCTCCCCTCAAAACAATGCCTTGGCCAATTTACTGACAAGCAGTGTGGCGAGCTGGGTGATTAAAGATGAGGCCGCCCATGAGCTCACGCACCCGTGAAGGACTGCCATTTCTGGGTGTGGGCACTGCACGCTCCACAGCATCAGATTTGGACTCTGGCGGAGTTCCTTGGTGAATGTGAATGGGGTACAGTGAGGAAAACTGATTGGCTGCTATAGGGCAGGACAGCTCCCTGACTGCTGAGGTGGAGACATTCTAGAAGTTTGTGCTCAGAGGCTGATTTGGGAAAGGGTAACTGCAGTAGCTCCCCTGAGGAGAAGGTGGGGAGTGAGTGGGAGGAAGGCTTCCGGGAGGTCAGACTGGTTGTTACGGAGAAGGAACCAAATGGGAAAGGAGCCCCACGCAGGGTGGGGGGTGAGGAGCCGGGCTCCAAAGGCAAGGAGCTCTGTGAGGACCGGGGCGCAGCTGGGCCGGAGGAGCCCAGCCCAGCAGAGGCTTTCTGCCCGCCTGGGTCCCGGTGCCCGCGGCTCCACTGTGGACCGTGCTGGCGCTAGAGGTCGGGGGGGCATCAGGAGAGGAGCTGGAACGGCAAGCTGGGGCGGTTCCTGCCGTACCCTACCCCCCGTGGGAGATCACCTGCGTTCTGGGCTAGGGGTCCTGGGAAGTCGTTAAGGGTTTGCTGTGTCCCCTGTGTGCTCGGCTGGTGTACAGGCCCGTGAGGAAGGCGGAGAACGCTAGGCTCTTGGCCCTGGGAGAGCTCGGGGTACAGCCCACAGCTCCTCATGCGGCAGCCGAGGGGCTGCAGGCAGAGACGGGCGCTGGCTGCGGGGCGCAGGACTCGGGAGTGGCACTCCCACCGAGGAGCCCTCGTGCCTCTGGACACTCCTGCGCAGCTCCTCAGGGCCTCCTCCTCCCCCCTTCCTCTGAGCGCGGGGCTCCCCAGGGTCCTCGCCTTCCCCCTGCCCCCCTCCTTGCTGGTGGCTCTAGTCACCGTCTCTAGGCGGAGGGTTTGGTGAGGTTCTCAGCTACAAAGCCGAGACGCTGCTGCCCCAGTAGTTAAGGTCGTGAAGGGGGTGGAGTAAAGAAAGGCTCGGGTTCGCCCGGCTGTTCACCTGCTGAACCTTCTTGGGAATTGCTACGGCCACAGAGCTTCCTCTCTGACGTGGCCACTTCCGGACGATGACAGCGACCCCCTCCTGCTCCCAGCATGGCCCTGATCCCCTGTAGAGTCCAGGGAGGCCGCAGCGAGGAGCGCCCTTCTTGGCCTGTGAGCATGAGGCCCTGTTGTGCCAGATGCACGCGTGTGGTGGCGTGGGCTCCCCTCAGGCTGGCCTGTGCTGTGCCGGGACTGCAAAAGGCAGGAGGAGCGAGGTGCAGCCTCGGATCCCACTCTTCCCCTGGGGTGGCCCTGCTGGGGGGACCCCCCCCGGGGAGGGGAGGGGCTCTCGGCTCTGTCTTGCACTCTCGCTGGCGGGGCTTAGGGCTGTTTCACGCTGGCTGGTCCTTCACTCAGGTCTCCTGTTGCTCACTTATCAAGCCATCTTGCTGGGCTTCTTCTTTCCAACTTTTGGAAAGTTTGTGTTCCTTAAATTTCTCTAACATAGATATTTTTTGAGTCAAGACCCTTTGACCTGATCATCCTCAGGTCCAGATGGTCAGTGCTGTTGGCCAGAGACCTCTGGAGGCGGTGTCTCTGCTGACATCCGTACTGTCGCCATCTCTCTAGGGATCTGTAATAGCTCCATGGGTCTAGAATGGGGCAGACTCCTCTCTCTCAGTTTATGCTGTTATCTACGAGTAAGCGTTTAAATTCCAATTAATAAAACACTAATACACACACAGGACCCAAGTCATGGCAAATAATAAGCTGTATCTGACAAGGTAGGTGTTAGAACATATTAGCCTTGATATACCTCATAGTTTATTGAGGATTAAAATAGTGTATGTAAACTTCTTGGATTCATGTCTGGTACATAGAACATGTTAAAGAATATAGCTTGAGTTGTACACCCATGTTCATAGCAGCAGCATTCACAAGAGCCAAAAGGGGGAAGAAATCCAGATGCCCCTCAGCAGATGAATGGACAAGCACAATGTGGTCTAAGTACAGTGGAGTTTTATTCCACTTTGAGAAGGAAGGAAATTCTAACACATGTGCAACACGGATAAACCTTGAGGATGTTATGCTGCGTGAAATAAGCCTGACACAAAAGGACAAGTGCTGTATGATTCCACTTACCTGAGGTCCCTAGAGTGGTCACACTCACAGAGACAGAAAACAGAGTGGCCGTTCCTGGGGCCTGGGGAGCGAGGAGTGGGCACTACCATCTAATGGGTCCAGAGTTTCAGTTTTGCAAGATGAAAAGAGGTCTGGAGATGGATGGTGGTGATGGTTGCCGACAGTGTGAATTAGCTTAGTGCAGCTGAACTGTACACTTAGAATCGTGAAGATGGTATAGTTTATGTTGCATTTTACCACAATTAAAAAATAAATGTAGAGACATAGCTCATCCATAAGATTAATAATTATCAGTATCTCTGGCCCTGTAGCCTCCCCCTGACTCCAGTCCCCATAGAGTGATGACTGTTCACCTGGCGTTTTAGATTCAGCATGTCTGAAATGGGCCTGTGTCTTTTCCCCAGACCCTCCTCTTCCCTGATGAGAGAGATTAGACGACCTCCTCCTTTACTCAGATACCAGATCACGCTCAGGTTGTCTTGTGAGTCCCTCCTCCCTCTTTCCTCATGTGAGTCACTGCCGCGGATAACAGGGCTGTCACCATCTCCCCTCGTGTGAAGCAGCCACCTCTGCCCTTCTCACAGCTCCCACCGCACCTCATTGCTTGTGTTTATTTATCTGACACACATTTTTTTGCAACAGTTCCTGCGTGCAGGTGGCAGAGGTCCCGTGGTGGACCGAGCTGGCCTGATGTCACGCCCCTGACTGTCTCACTCTCTGCCTGAGTGGTGCAGAGGAATTCCTGGTACCGCCGCCGTGTCTTATACTCTCACGCTGTGTGTGTGCTGCTCCCTCTTCTGGGACATTTGTTCTCTCTTTTCTTCTCCCGCCTTTCACTTAACTCTTACTCATCCTTGATGATGAAAATCAGGTATGATTGGCCACCTGCCATTACACTTATAAATGTTTGTTTGTTTTGTAGAGTTGTTCTATCCTGGACGTAACTCTCTTGGATGCATATGGGAAGCCCTTTTGGTGTTTCAGCTCCCCGGTTTGCATGAGGTCTCCCAGGTCCTCTGACAGCCCTAATTTCCTGGGACAGACATTCAATGTCAACTACATGGACGCAGAAGGAAAAGTGTGTATGGAGCTGGTGTGGATCGAAGAGACCGAAGAATACTTCATTGTCAGCCTGGTTCTTTACCTGAGTGTAGCAAAAGTAAACCATTGGTTTGGGACAAAGTACTAAATATTAGCAGTAGGTGGCAAATTGTTGTTGCTTTTTGTTTATTTTGAACTAACCAGTTTTGTTCTTGGTGTTGGAAGTTAAAAAATAAAACAGTAGTCTGATGCTTTCTTATTTCATATCAGAAATTCTGATTCCTGGGTCATTTTAAAGTTGATGTGTAGAGGATTAAGTTTAATTTTAAAAATCATGAAAATAGCACACCCTAATGAAAATTCATGTAAAATAAAAAAAATTTACTTCTCTTCTGACATTACAGTATAAGAAACAAATTCTACTTAAGCATGTGATTATGTCCTGTGGGGGGGGGGGTCTGTGTCTTGTATAGATGTTTTTTTTTTCTTTGTTGGCTAGAACCCCAAACAAGAATATATATTTAAATATGAACTTGATGGTATACATTAAAATGAGAAAGTGCTTTATCATGGCATTCAGCAGCCACATTAGTACTTAATAAAGCAAAGTGGGCAAGTGCCTACCTCACAAGGGAAGATGCATGTGAAGTCAACAGAAGAAACTCATTGCCTAAAAGAGCCAAGTGTGGTGCAAGTGTCGGTAAGGCCGAGCTCCACACTGATGGGGACAGGGGGGCGGATTAGTGGTGAGCACTCCCTCGGCAGAAACATTTGAAGAGAATCGACAGATGTTGGGGCTTCAAATAGAGGTGACATGTGTCTAAGCATATATCTTTTTTAGGGATTTGGTTCTAAATTTGCTTTAGCCTGTATTGATTCTTCTGATCACGTTTCTGTCTCCCGCTGAGAGCTACTGTCAGAAGTGACGTTGGAGACACCGAGGTGCTCCTGCCGGGGCTCACGTGGTCAGACTTGCTTCCTCTGTATCTTCCACTCCTGTATGGAAGTATCTGATGAGTTTTCTCTTTTGAGGAGTGTGTGCATGTAGGATAAAGAGCTTGAAGACAGTAATAAAGATTTGGGACAGATATTAGGTTCTTGCCCAAAGCGCTGGGAGAGTAAAAAGGTAAAAAGGGTCCCTGCCTGACGCCTTCCTTGCCCTCCCAGCCCCCTAGGCCTTGGCCAGAGCCCTGGGGAGGGGAGGAATTGGCAGGCTGCCAGATGCTGAGAATGTGTTGCTGCACTGAATCACTGAAGAAGGGATGTAGAGCACCTGGTCCACCCAGGCGAGACTGGGGGATGCAGGCAGCGGCTTGAGAAGCAGGAGGTGGAAGCCATGTGTCACCTGCAAGACTGGATTGGAAAACAGCCGCTAAACAACGTGTAGTGAGTTGAACTCACTGAGTTAAAAGGAGGGCCTAGATGTCCTGCAAATCTTGGAAATGAGGTAGAGCCAGAGAAAGCACTGTTCTCTTTACACATTGAACGGTATTTGGATGGAACCAGAAGCCATGTCCTCCTGTGATGGGCGTCCAGTGGAGACAGCAGTGGCTGGGCTTGTTCCTGGAGTTCTTGTCCCTGCTGAACTGGATGTGTGCTTACCATCCGTCTTCCACCGCGCTGCCGGTCCTGGGAGCTGGCCTGTGCTGTCTGGCTGATAGCTCTGTCTCTAGCTCTTCACAGCATGCCAGGCTCATAAGCAGCACTCAACGTTCAATCGATGGAAACCGTTATTAGGAATGTACCCACCGCTCTGGGAGCTTGGACGAGGCGGGGATAAATTCTGCCTCGAGGCTTGGGAGCCTTTTGCACCTGCGTTAGCTTGTGAGGGAAAGTCTATCAGGTGGTGCTGGGGGCGGACAAGTGAGGCAGAGGAGGGGCACCCACAGGGGCACGGCGTTCGTGCCTCACAGGAGCAGTGTGCTCAGGCCACACGGCATCAGCAAGACTTATCTCTGCCACCTGCCCTGTCATTGTCTGGGATAATCAGCTTTTTAAAACTTTCTTATATTTGCCTCTATTTGCAAATAATATTCTTCTGTGGTTGTTTCTGGATTGTCAGTTCTGGATGTCTGTTGACTTGCACAGATCTTTTACACCAGCCACCTCCTCTCTTGCAGCATTATACCAAATGCTGAAATTTTACATAAGTTGTCATGGTGTGTTGTTCTGACTGTGGCACTGTTCCCTGCAGAGTCACATTGGGCACTAGGCCGCTCTTTTACAACTTCCTATTTTCCTTGGGTGAGTTATCACCTTCCCTTTTTATTTGCATGGTTTTCAAGGAACTTAAAATTTTTCCTTGGAATTCTGTTCAATCTTTCATATGTTGGTAAACTTTTCCAGTGTTTTTTTTTTCTTAAATGCTTAACCATACCAAATTATGAATTATATTTTTTCCCGCCAGGTTATTTCATTTTCAGAGTTCTGCCTCTATTTGCTTTAAAATTCCTCTTCCTAGCCCTACTGGACAGCTGGCATTGTGGGAAGATGCCTGTGTGAGTCCTGTTTTATGGAATCTTGTTTTCCTCTTTATTGATTTATATATATATTTTTTCCAGTGATACTCATCACTGCGTAGCTTTCTAAGAAAGGTGACATGGATCCATTTTGGGTCTATGAATTTCTGAAAATGTCTCTGATGCATAATTTCATTTGGTACAAATTGCAGGGTGAAAAAGACATAGACTTTTTCTCATGAATATTCATCCGAGTATTATTGTTTGGGTATAAGGCCATTTTTGTTATTCTTTGTATGAGACCTGTTCTCTTTTTCTCTTCTCTCTGGAAACTTTTAGAATCTACTCTGCTTTCTTATTTTGAAATTTCAAGATCTTGCACCTGGAGTAAGTAATTTTCATTCACCGTGGGCCATTTTAACCAAGGGATTTGGGTACTTAAGATCTGGATTGAGGAAAAAACTGTCAACATTTTCTCCTGTCTTTTTCTGTGATTTGTACTAATCAGCTGTCATCCTTTCTGGATTGATCTCCTCAAGTCTCTGTCTTCTCCATCCTCTGTCGTCTTCTAGAATATTGCCTCAGTTTTGTTTTTCAATGCTTCCATTCAGTTTTCTTCTTTATTTTGATCATCAGGTTTTTACTTTATAAGAATTCTTTTTCTACTTCCTTATAAGAACATTCTGTATCCATTTCATAAAAGCAGCATTTTCTCTCAAACAGGGTTTGGCAAACTTTCTGCAAAGGGCCCAGTGATCGTTTGGCTTTTGTGGGCATCTGGTGTCGGTCGCATCTGCTCAGCTGTGCCGTCCCAGCGTGGAATCAGAGATAGGCAATACACTAATGCGTGGGCCTGATCATGTTCCAAAGCCTCTTTATTTAGTAAAACAGGTGGCAGGCTGGATCCTGCACGGAGTCTCTAAGGTTATTGATGGCAGTTTTCAAAACACTTTTCATCTTCACCAATTTGGTGACAGTATGCTGAGAAACTAGATATTGCCAGGCCTCTGAGTGCCCTGCCACAAGACGCTGTGACAAAGGGAAGATGAGGAGGCTCACGGCGGAGGGGCACTATGACCCCGTGCTCTGCCACCACGAGGCCGTCTCACTGCGCCAGGCCACCGGGCCCCACGGCTCCTGCGTGTGAGCTCCTCATCCCCCTCGGGCTCAGAAACATCCTGCTCGGCCACCGTTTTATAAGATTTAAATGTTCCACACACTCAGATAGAAGAAGGGCAGTTTGGAGTGGGGGAAGGCTGCTAGGCAGGGCCATGCAAAGGGCTATACCCAGGGATGTGGTGACAGAAAGATACACGTGTGTGAGGTGGGGTGGGGTTAGTTAGGTTTTGAAAGCTTCCTGCGGATTGGAAACTGAATCATCACCAGCACAGGGTGTGTCCCTGGATGTCTGGTGCCTGACCCCAGGGCCCTTTAGGACAGATGTATAGTGATCCCAGAGGGTGGGTGGGGTGTGGACTTAATCAGCTGCTCAAGAAGAGGCTGATCTGCCTCTAGCCTCACGATTGGCTCAAGGCAGCATTACACTCCCCCCAAACAAAACAAGCAGGTTACAGCCCCTCCTCCGCAGGGATGCCCTCCCCCCCTCCTCAGGCTGAGTCCCTAGCCCCACCCACTGCAGGTGTCTGTTTTGCTCTACCCTACTTCAGGCCTGTGGGAATCAACAGTGCTGGAGGGGAGACATTTCTCAAGGGTTGAAATGCCACCACTGTGTTAGGTCTTTGTGTCACAGATGTCCACAGATTATGCCCAATATAACTAATAGCCCTTTTGGGGGCTGGCCATTTTAGGATTGTATGTATTGAAATTAAGTTCTCACACATAAGATAAAAGCATTTACTAATCATGCTCCTTTGAGAGGAAGCCTTTTGTCTGCAAAGCAAGAGGAGTTATTATGCTGGGGTATTTTAAACAGCAGAGGAAGGAGGCTCATTGCGTTGAATTAATTCAAGTAACAGGTGCAAACTTAGTTATGCAGTTGGCAAAGGAAACAAGTGCAAGTTGCACACAGAGACATACCTGCCACTGGTGTAAGGTAAAAGGGACATGTTTTTGTTTCTAGTATATTCCAGATCTAATATCTTGCCTGATTAAAATTAGACTGAAGGTCTGACCAGCTATGTAAAGATGATGATTATATGTGACTTAATATACTCTTTTATTGTCATTAACATCTCTTTTTAAATCTAGTGATTAAGGTGCTGCAGAAAGAAATGTTCACACCAGAAAATCACTGTGTAGAATACTTTCCCAATGCTTGTAATGTAAAGAAACACATCTTTAAAAAGCTGGATGTAAAAGTGTGGGTCCTATGCACCAGGATATGTTTTGTATGTGGGATAATATGACATCCAACTTCAGCACAGGACGTCTTTTGTGGTCTCCTGTGGCTTTAAGGAGTCACAAGTGGATTTTTCTGTGGGCTCCCACTAGGCAAGTCTTGGGCCGCACAGGGAGAGAAAGGGGGACAGTAGGCCCCCCGGAGAAATGAACTGCCATGAAGGAATGTCCTACATGAATGTAGGAGTGGATGAACAGAGTAAAGCACCATTATAATGCGTGAACATACGTAAAGCACCTTCGGGAGTGGCTGAACGGAACATCTCCCATGCTCACGGCTGTGGGCCCACCAGGCTGCCAGGGAAGGTTGAACAAACAAGGCTGGTCTGGGGCCAAATGGGGCTAAAGGGACAGCTATAAATGGTGGCAGGCCTTGCCCGTAGAAAACAGGAGAAACAAGCATCCTCAGGCAGTGACTTGGGCCCACTCATCCATCATTTCAGATGTACATAAAATTATGTTTTGTTTCTGAAAATGGTATGCAGGGGTGGGGGTGTGTTCTGAGAAGTGTTTGTTGGTTGGCATTTGCCTGTGGAATGGCAGGTTTTTGAGTCTGGAACTGGCTCAGCCCCAGCCTAGACAGCTGGCCTAGTTAACCCCCTCACGTTCCCTGCTGGCCTCGGGGGGTTCTAAAACGAACTCCGGGAATTGGCCTAAAGGCAAATGTGTATTTAGTCACTGACATACAGTCGTATGATTGAGTCACAGTGAAGTGGATATGAAAATACTTTCCTTTTTGTATGTCTAATTCAGAAATGTGTCCATGGACCTGAGATGTCATGGACATACTGATTTCTTGCCTTTTAGTGCCTAAGAAACTGCTGTTGTCATGAAATAAGATACTAAGTGGTATCTCATGATTTATAAACGCAACCCACTCATTTTTCCAGAACAAGATACTTTCTTTCTGTAGTAGATTCTGCTGACCACTTCTACAGCTGGATTGGTAATTCACACTCTTACTCATTCTGCTTCAGTGGAATGAATGGTCACACCAGACGTTTGTCTCTGAAGCCGCCCCCTGAGATGCCTGTGCTGAGGCTGTTTACTACGCGCCCTGTGCGCAGCGACCATGGGTCTGTGTGACGCCAGCCGAAAACTGGCCTCTCCGCTCTTTCACAAGGAGATCAACTAGGGTACATTTATTACTATTTTTAAAAGAGATTCTCAAAGCTGTGTAGGGAAAAGTCCCCAACTGGCGAAACTTTGTTTTGTGGAGCGGCAAAATAGCCTTCCCCCACGGGTGTCAGGAAGAGGTTTAATGTTTCCTTCCAGAGGCAGAGAGCGCAATGTAATCTCATGGATTTACGTTACCATTCACATTTATTCCTCAAGGGTGTTATTAAATTAGGAAGTATAGCCATGCATTTTAATCACTATGATTTATGTTAAAAACCTAATAGCAACAGAGAGCATTACTTCTGTGGCGTCACCTCCCCCCCAGGCTACAGGCAGAGGGGCCACAAGGGAACTGGTCCCTTCATGCTCTCCAGGGCCTGGAATCCTAGGCCTGTGTGGAGAGTCGGCTGTAGCTCATAGGGCAGAATACGGAGGATTGCCCTCAGTTCTCCGAAGCAGGCCGGACTCTGCGAATGTGGTGGATGATTGGGTGGCGGATGGATGTAAGCTCGTCGCGTAAGGCTTTAGCAAGAGCTCTGGGCTTCCGGTGTGTAAATCCTCCTCAGTTCAGCAAACACTTCAGGTTTAAGTTGCAAGTTCTTGCTTCAACACCACAGGACTCATTCTAATTCGCAGTTAGGAAAACTGTTTCCTTTTCCCAATGACCAGTGTCCCTAAGAATGAAATTCGGCAGATATTTATTGTACACCTGCTCAGCACAGGCACTGATCAGGTTACTGTGGACACGTGAAAAGATAGGCGCATTGAGAAAACATGCCCAGGTCCAGAAGGCACGCCAGGCCCGCTCCGTGTGCCGTGGGGACGCAGATGAGGTCCGGCTGGGTAGTGGAGAGAAATATGTCTGGGTGGGGAGAAAAGCATAAGAAAGGGCCTAGAGGGAGGAAATAAAATGGAAAAATGTGTGAAAAACCAGTGTTTCCTTTTCCACATTCGGTAGACCTGTTTTTCACATCGAGAGCATGGCAGTTTATCCCAGAGCACAGCAGCGACGGAAAATACTGAGCAAGGGTGGACCAAGGGAGAGTGGGAGACAGGAGAAGGGATGGGGAAGGGGTGTGTGGGGGGAAATGGAGAGAAGGGGAGGGGGGCCGGGGGCAGAGCCTCAGAGCCCAGGCGGTAGGGAGGCAAAGTCTTGTGTGAGGCAGGTGGCAACCCCAAGGTCTGGGGCTTTCCCCTTTGCATAAAATGGAGTAAAGTGTCTAATATCCTTGTTCAAGGTCTTCAGCTCATTGGAGGGCAGTATTATTAGAAGCTGCCAATAATCTCGGGCAGTTCACACGTTCGTGGATGTGCACTGCTGGCGCAGCGGCTACGTCACCTGCTGCTCATGTCCACTGGGAGGTTTTCGCAGATGCTGTAAACACTGGGGTGTGTAGGAAGCGGTGCTCGTGCTGAGTTCCTGGCCACAGGCAGCGATGTCCACGCCCAGCAGTGCAGGTGGGCACAGTTTTGGGAAATAATAGTGAAAGAGTTTGTATTTTATGTAGCTTGTTATCATTAATTTTTCTAGATTAGTATCTTATAGCATCCAGTTTAATTGATGTCACATATGACAGGCCTCAAATCATGTTTTCCTTTTGTAACTGACCCCAAATATGTATGCTTCATGATATAGGCCATGCAGCTGCCCCTGTGTAGAGTGAAAACATGTTTTTATGGAAAAGTCCAGTGTTCTGTCTTCTCAGGGAGGCCTGAAAGGGATGTGTATGGGGTGTGGTCTAGGAGGCTTCCTGCTTCGAGGCCCTTGCCTGACTGTAAAAGCTGGTGCAGACTAAATTCAGATCCAACATCTGCCATTCCTTGGCTGTGGGAGCTTGGGCAGGTTTCTTAACCTCTCTGTGTCTCTGTTTGCTCATACCCGAAAAGTGGAGGTGGATTCTACTGTGGGTCAAGGTGACTCAGAGCTGGGCGGGGCTGGTGTGACCAAGGTCAGTTTCTTACTGGAGTCTTGGAGGGAAGACAGGGCAGGCGTCTGCTGGTGAAGTTTTCACCTTTTAAACACTGTGACCTTAGATTTAGCTTCATCACTGCCGTGCTTCGAACTGACCTGAGCTGGGAAGGAGCTGAAAGACAACAGTCGTGGGGGTCCCCAAGGTGTCAAGGCTCCCACATGAGCTGAGGTTCTATTGCGAGTAGCTCAACCACCTCTTCTAAGCTGATTTTGAGAGGCTTACTGGTTTAGAACTTTTTTTAAAAAGCAGGTGTTGGAAGGAGTGGGTGCTGCCCCACGCCAGCCCAGCCCCACCCCTGCCTGCTGGGCAGCCCCAGGTGTGTTCTGAAAATCCCACACAGCTGTCCTGAAATACAGATTCCGGCTCAGTAGATCTGGGGAGGGCTCTGCGATTCCGTGAGTCTAAGCAGCTTGCAGGGGGCCACGCTGGCTTTGCTTTGCATATGGAGGCCTAAGCAGAGGGCAGGGCAGGGCAACTGTGCCCCAAACTTACAGGCCCGTGCTCTTGCCCCTTTCGTGTTCCTGCCTCAGGCACAGAGAGTCCACCACGTTTTTCCACTTCCTCTGCTCAGCTGAGCCCTGTAAGTTGGGACAGGATGTTTCAGACCTGGCTGTTTGCACCCTTGAGCCTGGTGATAAGACTGGGGAGGGAGGAGGGAGGGCCCACAACCCCCCCCCCCCCCACCCAACTGCTGGGCCTCTAGGCCGCCGTCTGGTTCAGCCCCAACCTCCTTGCTTGCCGTGCGTGTCTGCAGCAGTTCCTAACAGTTCCGCTTCCTACCGAGGGAGAAGTGCCTGTCCTATTTTCAGGGTTTTTCAGGAAAGCTGGGAATAGAGATTATACCTCCTAGCATAATTCTTCAACTAATTTCTTGTTTGGGTTGGGGAAGCAATGTCATTCAATGATTAAGTATTACATATAAACATGATGTATTAAATATTTGTCAAACTCAGATTTCTTTATAATTATGCCAATAACTCCCAGTGACCTTCAAGTTAGGGATTCTGTCTCACACATCAGATTTCCCCAGTGCTGAATTTCATTATCTTTAGTAGCTGCTCAAAAACCATTTGTTGACTTCAGTTACTTCAAAATTGATTTGACATGACCCTCTAGCTGTGTGGTCTCTGGGCTGAGATCTATGCTGGAACTGTGTGTTTTCTGCCTCTGCTGGGATTTGGGCCCCTGGGAATTGGCAGTCTTAGACTGGACTGTCTTCTCTGATGCTGGTCCTCAAATCTCCACACAAGTGAGGTCTGTGGTGGGCAGTCCTGTGTATCACGCTGGCCTGCCTGAAAGGAATTTGTAGATGTGGTTTCCACCTGCGGTCAGCTGACTGTAGGTAAAGGAGATCACCCCTGAGCATCTGGGTGGGCCTCATCTGTGCCGTAAGAGTAAAAGCTGAGGTTTCCCGGAAAAGAAGGAATTCTGCCTCAAGACTGCTGCTTCCTGCGTGAGTTTCCGGTCTGCGGGCCTGCCCTGCGGCTTTGGCCTGACCAGTCCCACAAAGGGAGTGAGCCGGGGTCGCCCACTGCCCGCTGGCAGGCCCTCTCCTTCCCCTGCTCCTCGCTCCTTCTTGTTGCTTAGTGCCCATGCCACGTCCCTGCAGCCTCTCGCTCGGACACGCCCCTCCCGAGGCCCGTCCATGCCCCAGAACTGCCCTGCTAGGCCAGAACCACTTTCCCCACCCAAGAGGGCCTCGGGACGGTGTTAGGGGACATGCGTCTGATTAGGGTAGGGGTTCTTCCAGCCTGGCTCACAACTGAATCAGGGAGCTTGGGAAGTGCAGAGTGCTGGGCCGCAGAACTCATGCTGATTCCGAACACCTGGTGGGCAGCCATGGCGTCTGCGCTTCCTGAGGGCTCCTGGCTGAAGCGGAGGCTGCTCCGGGAACCCCACGCTGAGAATCCCTGGCCAGCCTCCAGGCAGCTGCTCATAGCTGACCACCCAGCAGCGTGTCAGGAAGCAAAGCAGAGGAGACGTATTGAGGACAACCTTACGTCCTAAGAGTTAGGAAAGAACTCTTTCTTCATTGAAATGTAGAGGGGAGGGAGCGTCACGGTCAGGAAGATGGGAGGTGCGGGGGCAGTGGGGAGCCCGGCGTGGACGGGCTCTAGGGGGGCCTGGAAAGGAGCAGCAGAACCTGGGACAAGATGGTCTGTGCTCTGGGGCAGGGCTGGCAGGTGCTTTTGTTCACTGTGATGTCCGTGGATAAAGTGAAGGTTCCTGCGGCCGGGGTTCTCCCCTGGCCCTGGTTGCTAGCTCACTGCACACGTGCGGGCAATACGTTGTTACTGATTCTATATAAAGAGCTCCGGCCAGTGCTCTGGGGGCACGGGGGCACGGCTGCAGGGCTGCAGGACAGGGAGCAGAGGCTGGCGTGGTGGCAGCGCCGAGGACAGAGGCTGAGACGGCTGCGGGGGCGGAGAGGCCCAGAGGGAGAGACTGTCTTGCTGCCTGCAGACCCACTCTGAGTGGACGGGATTCTAGTGACTGACCTGCCACCGTGGGAATGAAGTTGGGTATAACCCTTTCACCCCAACGTTCTACTGTCATTTCTCTGGTCACATTGAATCCATAGTGAACTTGCCCGGGGCTGAAACCGTCTGGCCAGACAGTGTCTCTCAAGCTTAGCACTGTTCTAACTCGTAAGACTCACTCAGTAAGTGCTTGTTGAATGAATACTTAGAATCCCTCTTGACAGTCAGAAGTCAGACTCCTGTGTAATGATGCTTGGCAACGGAAGGAAGCCTCTTCCCTCCTGTCTGCCTAGAATCCAGCAGGTGACGTTTGTATGCTTCCCCTTGAGAAACTGCCACTAGCAGAGGGAGTCTAAGAGGTCTGCATTCGTTCATTCATTCATGTACAAAACCCTCACCAAGCTATAGCACGTGGGAGACACTGTTCTGTGTGAGCGGGGGATAACCCAGTCCCTCCTGCCTCAGGCCTGCACAGCCTGGCCAGGGCCTCCCTGGGGAAGGCCGCAGGGGAAGGAGAGTCTGTGCTCTGGCTGCGCCAAGGGGTCAGTAGGCCTCTTCACGGTCCAATGGGCCAGCACTGGCCGCCAGGAGGCCCATCCTGGACGCGGATGCGCTGCCTTGTGGGGCGGAGGAGGCTGGAAGCGACCATTCCAGCTACTCGATGCCGAGAGACCCATGCAGTGCCCTCTGCTGTCTGGGAGGCGTCACGTACACTGCTCTCGGAGCAGGAGTCTCACACGCCCTGTGTCTGTATGCGGTGGGAATCCACATGCCCCGTCTAAGCCGGAACGGTGTTCTCTAAAGAAGTGAGTGAGCTGTGAAAACAGAAGCATCTGGCGGAGGACAAGGACACTGCAATGCGACAGAGGCCCTGCTGGTGGGTAGCGGTCAGTGTGGATTTAGAAGCTTGCAGAGACAAACACAAAACACAGCCCTCAATGCACACATGTACACCGTGTCTGCACACTTGCCCCCTCCTACCTCCAGAGACATTAACGGGGTTAATGTTCTGGGAGAATATTCCCTAGGAGTTCTGAGTGGAAAATCAAGGCCACCTGGTTTCACCCTCAGGTGTCATTGCTGTCCCACGGGTGCAGTGTGCAGGGTGACAGCCACACGGTAAGGAGAGGAAGAACCCTCGTGGAGCTCACGTCCACCCTTAGGAAGTCTGGTGGAGGACAGGGTCTGACACAGAGAAATACAGAAGAAACCACAGCTATGACAGTTACTTCCTCAGGGTCCTTTGCAAGGTACTAAATTCAATACAACAAATAGTTACTGAGTACACAGCAGGTATAAACCATTACCTGTTTACACCACTGACTCTACTGCATTCTGTATTAAAGTTTGTGATTCAACAGTAATTTCTCTTTTCAATCTTCAATGTCTACTTAACTTGAGTTTTCAAAGTTCAAATTAAAGTTTCTGGACAACTTTGGGTGGGGAAATCGACACTCCCCATGAATTAAATATGGGTTCATAGCTCTCTTTTCCACTTGATGTACTAGAATCTTAGAGAAGTTGTTCCATCTGAAATGAATCAGTGCCGCCCATCCGAGGGGGGCAAATCCGGGATACATAACGAGCAGCTGCAGATGGTATTGAATGCTGCCGCATAAATCCTCCCTCCTCCTCAGCAACTAAACTCTGAGAACATCTAAAGGAAGACATTAGATGTGTGGATGAGCAAGGCAGGATGCAGCTGAAACGCTCAATTTTAGAACGTTGAGAACATTGTGATTGCACAGAGGTTATAGTGCTTGCTCACTGCGGCCATCTGGGCAGCAGAGAGGGGGTGCTGTCTGTCGTGTCCTGCTTCTAGCGTGGCAGTTCACCTTCAGAATGACCTCTAGGATGTCATCTAGAAGAGGATCTTTCTGACCAACATAGGGTGCTAAATAAAGCTCACAAACAGGACATGTTGAATTGATGAAGCTTCAAACTTCATTAAAGTTTGCCAAGGAAAGAAATTACAGCAATAAGCTGATGTCATCCTTCACACAGTAGACAAAGTCAACAAATGTCCATCCAACCCAAGTGATTTTGTTGAAGTGAATGCAATTACATGTCTCTTCCTGACTTGACTCAAATAATTAAACCGCTAATCTCCATTACAGAAGTGGTGCTTTGTTTATGTCATTAGGCAAGCTATTTTTAGAGGCACATGAATACTAGAAATTGTGCTGGAATCTCTCATCACTGCATGTTTTATGGCTGTGTGTGTCCAGAGAAGTTAAGGGCTTCATTTTTGGGACTGTAGCCTTTGTGAAATCCTCAGCCAGAGCTAGTCTCTGGATGATGTATATAATTGGTTTGAAACTCACCCAAGAAGCATTGGGATACATCTTCTTTTAGAAATCTGTGAACTTTACAAGTGATAAATCCCCACTCCTGTCATTTGCCGAGCTACCTTGCAACCTACCAGTTCTGCAGACTGTGGGGAGCAGGGAAGAAGAGATGGCAAGCTGAAGAGCTGGTCTCCCTCTGAGAAGTAAAACATTGGTAAATACTGACCTATGAGAATGACCTTTGCACTAATTTTGCTTTATAGTTTAAAATACAAGATAAAGATAAATTGAGATCATGTGGTACTATTGTTTAAGATAAGAGCTAAGATGCAGCCAAGGGGCATGAAAAAGGACATCAAATTGATAGGCGACTCCTGTTTGAAAGCAAATGAAATAATTTTCCTAATACATTGCATTATAATCTCTTAGAATATCAGGATTTGGTGAAGATGTCTTAATTTACTTTCTTTGTCCCATTGATGGAATGATCTTAGTATGTTGCCAAATTTTCATCCAATCCCCAGTTGTCATGGAAAGAATGAAATACTGACTTCAGGAAGCCAGGAAAGTGAGTAGTGGGGCAAGTGCAGTGCCCTCCATTCCAAACCAGAGGACAGGGTGGGTCTTCTGCAGGGTGAGATGCATTATGCTGGTGGATGTGTTTCCTTCCCTAATCATTCCTATATATGCATTGTTTTTATTTTAAAAAGTGCCACATAACATCCATTGTCATGTACACAAGTACATCTTAAATCCGATTTGTGAAATGTTAGATTGTTAATTGCACACATTAGGGTGAGGTTTTTTTGCCTCATGAGGTGCTGCTTCACATTATGAAAGAATCCCCACTGGCCTTACTCTTTCCTTCAAAAATTGGAATAGACTTCTTAGATTATTGTGGTGTCTGAGAGTAATGCCTGCTTTTTATAAGAAATTTTAGAAGTAAAAGACCAAGTACAGAGAGGAAAATAGAAATTACCATCAAAGGGGTGGATGTAAATAATAACAGCAATGAAAAAATGGACCAGAGTATTGACGTGAGAGACTGAAAAATATGAGAACGTTATGAACTAATCTATTTCAATGGAAAAACAGAAAATATAACTTTTCAGAATAACAAAATTGAAAAAGAAATAGAACATATGAATGAAGTATAATCATTAAACAAATTTAATAATGAAAAACCATATATTAAAAAACCCTACTTATTTAAAGAATTTTAAAGCTGATTTTTACTTTATGTTCAAGGACCAGATAAACCAACATTTTGCCAACTGCTGTAGAGCTTGTGAAAACAGAGAAGTACAATTCCAATTCATTTTTTTTGTTTTTTTTTATTGAAGGGTAGTTGACAATAGTATTGCATTACATTAGTTTCAGGTGTACAACACAGTGATTCAACATTTATATACGTGATAATTCTAGGTACCAGGTATCACCATACCAAGTTGTTACAATATTTTGACTATATTCCTTATGCTATACATTACTTCCCGGTTACTTATTTATTTTACAATTGGAAGTGTGTTTATATATATATATATATATATATATATTTTGTGAGGGCATCTCTCATATTTATTGATCAAATAGTTGTTAACCACAATAAATTTCTGTATAGGGGGGTCAATACTCAATGCACAATCATTAATCCACCCCAAGCCTAATTTTCGTCAGTCTCCAATCTTCTGATGCATAACGAACAAATTCTTACATGGAGAACAAATTCTTACATAGTGAATAAGTTACATGGTGAACAGTACAAGGGCAGTCATCACAGAAGCTTTCGGTTTTGTTCATGCATTATGAACTATACACAGTCAGTTCAAATATGAATACTCATTTGGTTTTTATACTTGATTTATATGTGGATACCACATTTCTCTATTATTATTATTTTTAGTAAAATGCTGAAGTGGTAGGTAGATATGAGATAAAGGTAGAAAACATAGTTTAGTGTTGTAAGAGAGCAAATGTAGATGATCAGGTGTGTGCCTGTAGACTATGTGTTAATCCGAGCTAGACGAGGGCAATAAACATCCACGTAGGCAGAAGATTTCTCTCAGAACATGAGGGGGCAGGTTATAAGCCTCACCTCTGCTGCTCCCCATTTTCTCACCAGATGGCCCCCCTGCGACTGTGCCTGTCTTAGGTTTTTCCTCCCTTGAGGAATCTTACCCGTCTCTGGCTAACCAGTCATCTTCTGGGGCCATACAGGGAAATGTTAAGTTGGTAAGTGAGAGAGAAGCCTTATTGTTTGAAAAGGTTAGCTTTTTACTTCTTTGCATATTTATGCCCTGTGGCTTCTATGCCCAGGATTTGTCTTGAGGTGTCTTTACCACTTGGAAGAATTATGATACTCGGTAAATTCGACATGTGGCACGAGTTCTATTTAAAGGTTGTGATTAGGTAGGAAGAAGAAAAGCTATAGAAGTAGCAGGCAGAAGAAAACCTGGGAAGATTGATTATTTCTTTGACATATCTTCTTGTAGAGTAACTTCAGCATGTATAGGTTTTAAGCTACTACTTAAATTGCGCACACACATTAACATAATAGGAGTATAGTTACATAACCAAAGCATACCTGTAATTACCAGCCATCTCCAATGAAACCAAGAAAACCAGTTAGGCACCTTAGGCATTTGTGAAAACTTATCTATGATATGGTGGATATTGTCCGACTGAACTTAAACAGTCTGAGAGAATTCAGATAAACTAGAACAACCCATTCCTGGGGACTGTTCATATCCCATATGTTCTTTTAACGATAAATAGTCTGTGGTTGTAAGATTTTGGAGTGCTACAATTTGCACTTCTCCTAATTCTTGGTTGAGTTCCAACAGTACAGATCCAGTCCAATTTTTGTTTTACTGTATGCACAGGCCAGCTTAGATATCTCCTTCATCATTCCCATGGCGAGTCCAGGAACTGGTGGGATGAGTGCATCTACAGCTGTAGCAGCGCCTGGATCTTTGTTGGAGTTTTTTTTTTTTGCTGATCATCTTCTGTCATGAGTCTTCCCGAGAGTGCTGATGTTGGAAGTTCTTTTTCATATCGTATCTTAGTTCATTTTCGGGGTAGCCAAATTAGGCTTTGATCCTCTGTATAAACACAAACAGACCCTTTGCCTACACTTTTATATGCCCTTTATATCATTGTGTAGAACTCATTAGAGGTCACCACATAGGAACTGCTTTTTTTTTTTTTTTTTTTTTAATCATTAATCTACACTTACATGACGAATACTTTGTTTACTAGGCTCTCCCCTATACCAGGTCCCCCCTATATACTCCTTTAAAGTCACTGTCCATCAGCGTAGCAAACTGTTGTAGAATCACTACTTGTCTTCTCTGTGTTGTACAGCCCTCCCCTTTCTCCCACCCCGCTATGGATGCTAATCTTAATACCCCCTACTTCTCCCCCCCTTATCCCTCCCTACCCACCCATCCTCCCCAGTCCCTTTCCCTTTGGTACCTGTTAGTCCATTCTTGAGTTCTGTGATTCTGTTGCTGTTTTGTTCCTTCAGTTTTTCCTTTGTTCTTATATTCCACAGATGAGTGAAATCATTTGGTATTTCTCTTTCTCTGCTTGGCTTGTTTCACTGAGCGTAATACCCTCCAGCTCCATCCATGTTGCTGCAAATGGTTGGGTTTGCCCTTTTCTTATGGCTGAGTAGTATTCCATTGTGTATATGTACCACATCTTCCTTATCCATTCATCTATCGATGGACATTTAGGTTGCTTCCAATTCTTGGCTATTGTAAATAGTGCTGCGATAAACATAGGGGTACATTGGTCTTTCTCATACTTGATTGCTGCATTCTTAGGGTAAATTCCTAGGAGTGCAATTCCTGGGTCAAATGGTATGTCTGTTTTGAGCATTTTGATGTACCTCCATACTGCTTTCCACAATGGTTGAACAAGTTTACATTCCCACCAGCAGTGTAGGAGGGTTCCCCTTTCTCCACAGCCTCGCCAACATTTGTTGTTGTTTGTCTTTTGGATGGCAGCCATCCTTACTGGTGTGAGGTGGTACCTCATTGTAGTTTTAATTTGCATTTCTCTGATAATTAGCGATGTGGAGCATCTTTTCATGTGTCTGTTGGCCATCTGTATTTCTTTTTTGGAGAACTGTCTGTTCAGTTCCTCTGCCCATTTTTTAATTGGGTTATTTGTTTTTTGTTTGTTGAGGCGTGTGAGCTCCTTATATATTCTGGACGTCAAGCCTTTATCAGATGTGTCATTTTCAAATATATTCTCCCATACTGTAGGGATCCTTCTTGTTCTATTGATGGTGTCTTTTGCTGTACAGAAGCTTTTCAGCTTAATATAGTCCCACTTGTTCATTTTTGCTGTTGTTTTCCTTGCCCGGGGAGATATGTTCAAGAAGAGGTCACTCATGTTTATGTCTAAGAGGTTTGTGCCTATGTTTTCTTCCAAGAGTTTAATGGTTTCGTGACTTACATTCAGGTCTTTGATCCATTTTGAGTTTACTTTTGTATATGGGGTTAGACAATGGTCCAGTTTCATTCTCCTACATGTAGCTGTCCAGTTTTGCCAGCACCCCAATTCATTTTTAAACAAATTTCTTAAATTGTAAATTATGACACTATAGAGCAATTGCATGAAGAGAAAATGTACAGATTGATGAATTACTATAATTCAAAACCTTGCAAAACCCCCACCCAATATTGCCCTAATCCAGGAGTCACTAGGTGTCTTTCCAATGAAAACTGGCTGCTTTTCCCTGAAGGTAACCACTATCCTGACTTTTAGATGATCACGTCCTTACTTTTCTTTATACTTTAATAATCGAAGTATACATTCCTAAATGCTTAATTTTGTCCATTTGTGAACTCTGTGTAAGTATTTTGGATAGAGGCCCAAGGCAGTGCAGTAAGACTGGAAAAAGAGGGGCGAATGAAAAAGGAATAGAAAGAAATGATCAAATTATTATTTGCAAATGGCAGGATTTTCTACATCAATACCCCAAATGAACCCACTGAAAAGTTACTAAAATCAGGAACTTGAGCAAGGCTTCTGGATAAAATATCTATGTGTAAAAACCAATTTAATACCTTTTAAAAATCAACAATCAAAAAGTTTAAATACCGCATTATTTGTAATTGCCAAAAAAATCCACCCAAAACAAACAATTCTGTGGTATTTGGGAACAAACTCAACAAAATACATGTAAGACTTTTTTGGAGAAACTGTACAGCTTTCTTAAAAGACACTAACTAAAATGTAAACAGAGTCACCATTTTCACAGATGGAGAGACTTACTGATATTTTATATATCAGGTGGGAAATGATAGACTATTCACTAAATGATGCAGGACAGTTGGATCCCCATTTTCAAAAAATTAAAATTAGACTCCCTACTTCATGTCACACACAAAAATACATTATAGATAGACTGAAGACATACACAGAATTCCAAATTTGAAATGAAAACATCAGAGAATATATAAACTAAATGTAGGGAGAAATCGTAAATAAAAAGGCATAAAAAACACAAGCCATAGAAGAAAATGTGGATCAAATTGACTATATGTAAGTGAAACTCCCATTCATACACAAATAAAAAGACAAACCACAGTTTGGGGGACAGTTGTAAGACATAACTGCAAGGTATTGGTATTCAGAATATATGAAAGCTCCTTCAAAGCATAAGCTGAAGACTAGAAGCTTGATCAAACAATGACAAAGATTATGAACAGACAAGTCACCCAGGAGGAGCCGTGGAGGGTCACTAATCATATGAACAGTGACCTACATCACTAGTTATCAGAGGAGTTCAAATTAAAGCCCAAGTGAGACACCATTTCACATTCTTCAATTGTCAAAAATGTACAAATGTGACAATCCCAAGTATTGGTCAGAATGCGGAGTCTAGGAACTCATATGCTCTTCTAGTGGGGGTACAAATTAGTACAACCCCTGGGGAAAATAATTTTGTATTCTCTGATGAGTTCGACATGTGCATACTCAACAATCTAGCAATTCCATTTCTAAGTTTAGATAAGTGGAAGATTTGTGCTCATGGGCACAGGAGAGATGAATGTTATTTATAACACTATTGATTGTAATAGCAAGAAATTAGAAAGCTTTTGTATATTCATCAACAGGGGGATGAATTTGAAAATCGTGGTATAGTCATAAAATGTTTATACAGCAGTTAAAGTGAATGAACCAGAGTTGCATGCATGACCATGGATAAGTCAAACGACATAGCATTACAGGATGATACAATTTATATAAGGTTTAAAAAGCTTCAAAGCCAACTCCTATATATTTCCTGGAAACATGAATTTATTGAAAATGCATTTAAGACACTGAAGACATCCCTGGGAGTGATGAATTTCAATTCAGGTGAGTGGTTAAATTTGGGGGGAGAGGGAAAGAGGAAGGGTAAAGGGATTGAGAATACTTAAAAAGGATATGAAGCCAATGTGGTAAAATAGTAAGAAGTGACCAAGTGCCTCTGATTGAAATATTTATATGGAAGTTAAAACTATCATCAATCTCCATCCATCCATATGCATCTATCTATCTCTCCATCTGTCCATATCATTCTATTTATCTATCTGTCAATCATCTATGTTAAATTTAAAGATCTCCTGTGTTCTTTAGTAAGGAAATATCATTTAATGTAGACTTACATTAAATAGTGACTTTTGATTATAATTTAACATATATAAAGTTTGGGTTTATTTAACTTTTTTGAAACCTTTGCAATATATAAATATACAGACACTTAAAATCTCATTTACTGCATCAACTGGCAGTTCTCAAGAACATGGCAAAAGAAAAAAAAAAATGAATGGAAGTCACGACCTCTGACCTTCATACACCCCCCTCCTAATCCAGCTCTTCCATGCCAACCCTTCACACCTGAAGTTCTGAACAGAGGACGCTGTGAACATGAAAGGAGCCTCAAATATAAGAGCTGGACTGAGGAAGTGTGGTCTGAGTTTTAGGATGCACATTTATTAGGCCGATGAGAGAACAGTGTGATTGCAAACATTTCCGTCACTTGCTCTGATGTCTTTTTCTTCTATATTAGATCACCTCACATTGGCTACCCTAGTCGTCACTTACTCTGTGATTTGAAGGAAACTCCACTAGTAGCCTTAGAACTGAAGCAGAGCAATGAGAAAGAAACCAGCGATGCTCAGCTCAGTCCTTAGTTCCCATCAGCAGAGGTCTGCCGTCACTCCCAGATTTGACTGAGGAAAACTTCAAAATCTCATTAAGGCAGTTATTGCCCTCCCGTCACCCTGGGGCTGACTGTTATTATGTACTAATTTGTAGTCATTTTAGATGATGGGTAAATCAAGTGGGCTTGTTGTGAGCACCACCCCATGGCTTATTTCCTGCTGTTCCCTTGTTAGACATGCACTTCAAGGGCATCAGCATTAACTTTGGGCTCTCAAAAAGAGGTCTGGAGGTAGGACTGGGCTACTTTGCAAGAGAAAGATGGAAATCTCGATGAAAAAACTGGAAAACATCTAACCTAATATCTGCTCTTAGCTTTCTGAAGCTCCCAAGCCCCCATCCTCTTCATCAGCATGTCCTGCTGCCAGTGCAGCAGAAGCTGAGACTAGAACTGGGCTGGGTGGCACCCCCAGGTACAGGTGTTTGGCACACGTGAGAGGCTTCAGACCAACCCACGCCATGCTGAGGGGCGTGGAGGCTGACAAGATATTTGGGCTTCTTGCTCCCCCTGGAACACAAATAAACCGCTGTGCTTGGCAACAGTGAATACACAATGAAAATGTAATTTATTTAATGAGCAAATGAATGAAAATCCATTATTAGTTTGCCACGACAGACCAACTTGGTTTAGGGGTAACATGTTAATGGCTTTATTTCTGAACATGCTGCAGCCTGTTTGCCATGCTTGGCAACTTCTTTAACACCTGTACTCTATGTAGTAAAGGGGATAATTGCTATTTAATATTTGAAAAGCAAATAGATGTCTTGGACAGTGGAGGACAGTCAGAGGCTTTGCATTTTAAGCTTATGATCCTCTGTCTCCATTGTTTTCTTTGACTTGTCCTTTGGTTCTGACCGTTTTTGCTCAGCGTCCATTAGAAGGCCCTAAAGAACCTAGAAAGAATAAATACAATGATATTTCTATTGGGCAAGTGCTTTGCAGAATATAGGAACATTTTATAAATGAAAGGTTGTGGCGTTATAATTTTGGTCACATATTCAATTATAGTGTTGAGAAATGGAGAATTACCATCATTTGCTTTTGGTTGCCAATACCTGCGAGATGGTGCGTGTGAGGAAGAGAAGGGGGCCCCCTTTATTAAAATAAAAAAGGAACTTCATTTTTTAATTGGTCAGCCTTGGTAGTAGTTTGTTCCAAACTGGGCCTGTGGAATGTCAAGGGAGGGGGATGTTCCGTCAGATGGCAGTGCCAGGGCCTGTGCAGCATGGAGCCCTGTGGTGGGCTGTCCTCACCCTGATGGGGGCAATGGGGCCACACAGACAGGGGCTCAAAGGGAAGAGTCCCCTGGGGCCCCACTCCTTGGTGATGGCAAAGGGCTTTTCCGCCTCTGTCTCCACGGTTTGTGATTGTCACATCCTTTAGGGGTCTGTTCTGACCGTCTGTCTTGGTGGTCTCTGCTTTCCACACTCCCTTCTCTCTCTGCTGGGTGCAGGGAGAGGTTAGCTGGAGGCTGGGCCAGAGGGGGACCTGCTCGGAGAAAGATTGGCTAAGGTACAGGTGGAGGGCTTCAGACCTCCAAGGTAACCTTTGCTACCCACTATCCTGCATTTCAGCTCTGTCTGTTGGGTATACTGAAATACATTGCTTAAAAAATATGCGTTTCTTAGAGAAACTATACTTTATGCACATGTACAATTAGGAGGATGAAGCTAAGAGTGCAGTACTTTGGCGTAAACAAATCCAGATTCAGACTGTAACCCTGTCTGTGACTAGGATGTGATCTGGGTCACGTCTCTTATTTCTCTGATCCCCTGTTCTTCCTCAGCCAATGGAGGGAACACCTGCTCATGGTAGTAAGTCATCGTCACAGTGATCATGGAGGGAAGCCACCTGCAGGAAGTGCTGGCTTGCCATTTGGCCCTTTCTTCTTCCAAAGGGAACTTGGGAAGTCTGAGTGGAGGTAAGGGTGTAACGGGGGCCTGTGACTCAGAGCTGCTGGCAGCCGGTCACCGGGATCCCTGTTGGCTGCGTGTTTCTGTGGTAGAACAGGGGATGGCGCACTTTGAAGCTTTCGCTTTTCAGTTACATAGAAGGGCGGCTGGTGGCACCGCGCTGTCATTATGTGCTCTGGACCTCCCTGTGCCCCTCTGTTGTGTGGTGTGGGTGTGGCAAGCCAGCTGCTTGTGCCTGTAGGGTGCCAAGGGGCGGGGTGGCTCCTGTGACTCCCTGGGCATGGGTGCCTCGCTGATGTGACTGAGTTACTCAGCTGCCTAGTTCATCTGAGCTCTGTGTCGTTAGCACCCTGACAACTTTAGGAGGCATCTTTTCATGAGACTGCATTTCTTAAAATATATTTTATGACTACTATTTATATGGGTGTTTAGAGTGGTCTGCCTGCTGTTATTTGGTGCAGTACTTTTGGTTTCTTCTTAGGCAACAAGATAAGAAAGTAAAAATATGGAGACTCTACTGTGCTAACGAGGGAAAAGAAAAAGGACGAGAAGGAAGGCTAGCACATGCACGTGTGTGCATGCACGTGTGTGTGTGCGTGTGTGTGATGGAAGACACTGTGACACCTTTGGGAAAAGAAGGAAATGCATGAATGTTTCGAAAGAAAAGACAACATGATAGAACTGAAAAGGTGTCTGGTCTCAAACACTTTCTCCCCAAGTTTTTAGAAACTTTAAAAAATTAATTTTAGGTAACTGTTAATTCTGAGGTTTTGGTGCAGTGACTTAACTAGGACGGAATGAAGAAGAAATTGTGGCGGAGATCAGATAATCTTAAAAATTGAAGACTGTTTGTCACTTCTGGGAGAAGGCAGCAGCCTGTGAGCATCCCCTCCGGTCCCTGCGGCGTGCCGCGGCCCGCAGTGAAGGTGGACTGGCACCGTGCTGACAGCACTGCTCTGGCAGCCATGGGCGCAGCCTCGCTGTGCCCTCGGCTGCCCCGATCAGCCTTGTTTGTGTGACTTAGTTCTCCGAGTCTCACTGTTGTCCTTTGTAAAATGTCCTCTGTATAATGACAGGAGACTCTTCACAGGGTTACTGCATTGAATGGGATGGGGAGCAGCTGGCCCGTGACAAATGTCTGGCGAGTAGGGCCCAGTTCTCTGCGTGTATACTGAGCAGAGTCCTCCGATGAGCCACATGTGTGTATTATTGCTCAGCAGCAGACCACAGTGACACGGGCTGAAATGCAAGAGGTGAGTGTGATTGGGGCGATTCAGGTAACAGAGGCTTGGAATTTATATATTGCTAGAATTGGCCTATTTGTTTATTTTTTTTCTGTTTGTCTTCTCATGCTATTGAATCATGCCCTTGAGAAACTGCAAACTGATACCCTAAATCCTGGGAACTACTAGTGTAACACATATAAAATACATACTTCTTTCTTATTTTGCATTCCTTCTGATTTCAAATAAGTGGTTATTTAAAGATTTCTTTGCCTTTCTTATTTGGTCATTTCAACAAATGCTAAGTGCTTCCTGGGTGGCATGTGAGCTGTTGGGAAATGAGGACAAATGCAGAGATGAACAGAGCACGGCCCTGGCTGGGGACATGCACAGGGATGGGGATGTGCTCACGGAGGCAGGTGATCTCAGCGAAGCGTGAGGAGAGCGCCCACCCGGAGACCGGTGGGGAGGGACCACTGCCCCTGCTGGTGGCAGGCGGGGGAGAGGGGAAAACAGTAAGAAAAACATGGCGCCAGGTGCCGGCTAGAGCGGCGAGGACCACTTTACAGGAGACTCGCACTGGACAAGGGTGACCGTGGAGTCCCCCCTGGTGGAAAGTACTTGGGGGAGGCTGGGTGGGGTGATGGGCATCTGCGTGTGTTGATTGGCACCTGCAGAAGTCAGGCTCCCGCCCTCCCCCAGCCTGGGAGGCAAGGTTGCCATCTCCTCCATGGTCACATGCCAGAAGGCCGGCTCCTGGGCCCTTGGGAAGCACAGTCCTGGGTGCGCAGGCTGGCCTCTCAAAGGGGCAGAGAGAGAATTCACAGTGGCAGGTTCAGAGGGGAGGGGAAGGCCTTCCAGGAGAGGAACAACAAGGCACAGAGGCCGGGAGGAACTTCTGACCGTGGGTTCTAAAAGGAGCCAGACCTGCCGGCCTCAGACTCCCCCCACCTCCTGGGGGGACCTGGGCCAAGTCCTTAGGCTCTAAGACTCAGCTTGCTAGTGTGTAAACGGGGACGGCGTCTGAGGGATTAAGTGGAGTATGCGTGCAAGGGCTAAGTGGGGTGCCTGGCTCATAGAGAGTGACATCGTGAGGCTCTGTCATTACTGTGTGTCTATAAAGGGTGAGTAGTTTGGTCTTTGTGGCAGGAGTTGGAGCCGAGTATCTGCACCTGCCTGGGTTCTGGAGGGCCTGTGTGTGTGTCCCTCTAAGGAGTCAACTTCAGGGGAGCTGAGGAAATGTCTTTCCAGGGGCGCGGAGTGGGATCCACCTCGAGGGGTCTGAAGGGATGACGTCAGCAGCAGGGACACTCTGAGGAGGCCAGGCCATCAGTTCACAGTTGAATCGTGTCTCCCCAGAGTATGTGGGGTCCTGACCTCCAGTGCCTGTGAATAGGACCCGACTGGAGAGAGGGTCTTTACAGAGGGAATCAGGTCACACAGGCTATTAGGATGGTCCCGAATCCAACAGGCTTGGTTTCCTATAGAAAGGGGATCTGTGGACACAGAGGAGGATATGCACAGAGGCCAGGCCATGTGGACACACAGGGAGGAGATGGCGCCCACGAGCCAAGGAGGGAGGCCCAGGCAGAGCCCCCTCCTGTGCCTGGGAGGGAGCCAGCTGGCCGGCACCGTGGCTGGGCCTCAGGCCCCAGACAGTAGAGGCGCCTTCCGTCGTCCCCGCCCCCGGCCTGGGGTGCTGCTGCTGCCCCCATGACCTCACACCTCACCTCTCATCACACTCTCTCCAACATTCCTGAACATTCTTTTCCTCAGGATGATGTCTGAGAAGCTAACCTAAGCAAAGGGGAAGTTTGCCAGCAAAATCCCGGGTGTTTATGGAACCACAAGAAGAGCAAAACGAGCAGGATGGTCAAGCTGGGGCGGGGCTGCCGGGCCCACAGGGTCCTCCCTGGCCTGTCAGCACCCTTGTCTCACGTTTGTCCTGCCCTGTCAGCTTCCCCGTATGTTAGGGGCCAGCGTCCAACCACTTTGGAATAACAGCTCTCTGACACCTCACCAAGAGAGGAAGCAACATTCTCTCTGGTCTTTTCAAGTGATTCTGGGAGAGCCTGTCCCAGGTCCATCACAGTGGTGGGGCGGCACCAAGCTTTGATTGGCAGCTCTCCCCAGAACTGGTGGTTACGGGAAAAATAGTGATTCCCAAAGTGGGGTGACCTGACAGAGGGGGTGCTGGGTATGAAGCGCAGATTGCCCCACAGCTGACCTGGTGTCCTGAGGGAGTAACTCAGGGGGCCCCTGGCTATGTGGCTGAGGGTCAGGGCCCTTCCCCCCACTGTTCTTGGCATGTGTGTGTAGCTTACAGACCTGGCCTGGTCATATCACCTGTGGCCTGTGTTCAAGTTCCGTTCCCTTGGCCGGCAGACTCACCTCCGGGGGGCTCACAGCCTTGCCTCCAGCACACATGGTGTTTCACCGGTGTTACTGGAGGGGTGGGCATAAAGTAAGGGCCTTGTGCTCCTGGAAAGAAAGCTTGAGTGAGTGGAGCTGCCATGGAGCCTGTGGTCCCCCTCTGGGAGGAGGGCTCCCCCCGAGCCCAGGGTCCCCTGGCGCTGTGAGGCGTCCACTGTGCCTCCACTGGGCAGAGCCCCCAGGCCCTTTCTCCTCTCTCTCCTGGAGCCTGGAGCCTCCAGAGGAAGAATCAAGGCCTTCTTCATCCCAGTCTAAGATCAACTTCCTTTATCCCGCCTCAGCGTGACAGAGCAGGGAGTGGCTCCCCAGACACGAACAGGGCACTCACAATACAATGTGCTTCTCAGAGTCTGAGCCACACAGTGCCAAATACGAAGAAGCCCTCAATCTGATGTGCGCCAATATTTGGATCATTAATTGAAAAAATCGGTTAAGCAGGGGCATCATAAGGGCATGCTGCGTGCACGCTTTGCATATTTTAATTCAAAGCCTAAGTTTGTGCCTTCGTCTGCTGAGCTCTTGATGTAAGACCTGGTCTATTCTTTGAGTCTAGGTTGCAATTCTGTGTCATCTTTCTTATATAAAACACAAGCATGTTTCATCATCTATAATTTTTATGCTTGATTTCTTTTAAGTGGATTGAGAACTTAAACACACTTGCAAAGGAATCTAAGTCCAGAATTCCTTAAAAAACAGTTTTTTAAAAACTTAGTTCAAGAGAGTTTAATTAACTGAATTCGTAGGTCAGAACAGATTCAGGAAGGGTCCATGTGAGGCCCCGTCTTTGTTACTCTGCCGGGTGGTTAGAGTGTGTGTGGTGTCATGGAATTGTTGGCCTTTACCGCCAGGTGTCACTCCTATTGCCCCCGCCATGGATACGCCTAGTGATTGGTCACCCTTAAATATACATGTATTTAATGTAAGTGTAATGCCAAACAGACAGCGAGTTTTGTTCTTTCAATTTACCTAAATCGTGTTGATCTATAATCTCATTCTTTTTCCTCTCTGCTTTCTTTTCTTCATCATCTGTTCATACTGCTGAATGTATATTAGGTTGTTGTTTTAACTAGATTGTTATGACCCACGGGATGTATTTTCCCTTGTATTTCTTATTTGTTCAGTTATCTCATATTCCATAACAAAACATCGCAAAAGTTTGTATCTTAAGACAACTCCTTTACTTGCTTACGATTCTGTGGGACAGCATTTGGGGAGCTGAGCACCCTTGTCGGGTCTTGCTGGGATTCCTCGTGCGGCTGCTGGACGGGGCGGGGCGATGTCAGGCGGCCTCGCTGCCTTGCTGGCCGTCCCCTGGGCCACATCTCCAGCGTCTCACAGGGTGTTCAGACCCTCGTGCTGCTCACAGAGCCCAGGGTGTCCTATTGCCAGGAGGTATCATCATGATGATTGTGTAGTAGAATCACCAGAGTAAAAAAAATTTAGAATTTTCTGTAAAAGAGAAGTTAAAATTACTTTTTTTCCTGGTTGTTGGAAATAGCTTACAATTATACCCAGCACATAATTTTCTGAATTGTCACCAAGATGGTTACTCTTGGTAAAAAGAAATTATTCTCAGTTTCAGAACTTCCGTGGTGATTGCTTATTACCAAACTCCATAAGGAGGGATGGATGCATCTATAGAAAACTTTTATTATGAATATGACATTAACAGTTGAAGTAGAAGAATATGAAAAAGCTTCAGCTGCTACATTTTTACTTGTGGGGCCATTTGTTTATTCACTGAACTCATCCATTCAGCAAACATTTAGTGAATTCTGTTTTGTACTGGACTATAGGAAAAACATTGTTGAATAAGACAATTTGTTCTCCCAAGGATATAATGACCCAGATGGAAGATGTGACATGTTCCTAAAAAAATGATAACAAGGCAGAGCCAGATAAATGCCACAAGGGAGTTTTGGACCAAGTGCTGTAAGACTTGGAGAAGAAACATTTTCTTCTAGCTAGGAAGGAAGGGACTAACATTTATTAATCAAATAACAGGACCAAAGACCTATTATCCATTAAATCTGGGGCTTAAACTGATAGGTGAATATGAAGGTCAGAGAAGTCAGATGGCGTTCCCTAGGGGGCATGGAGTGGGCGAAGGTGTGGGGTTGAGGTGGGGGTGTACCATGCTCATGATACAGAAAGTGGGCAGGCATAAGCAAAGGTTAGCAAGGTGGGGAGTCTAGACAGGTTCAGACCAAACTGCAGAGGGACTTGGATGCCAGTAAATTGACCAGAATATTGCTTTGGAGGAAATGAGAAACCAACATAGCTTTTTAAGCAAGAGAGTGATGGGCTCGAAATTCTGTTTTATAAAAATTAATGAAATTAATGAATGGATTCAGAATTTGCTTAGAGCTCTTTCTTGAGGTGAGAGAAACTGAAAATGAGCTAAGAAGTTACTGGGAAAACACACAGACAGGAGAAATCCCCTAGCCGGGATGATGGTGCATTTTAATGAAGCCCCTGCTGCCTGGATGACTTGCATTGTTTTCTTCCTAGTTCTTATCATTAGTGGCAATGGTCTTGTTTGTTTAGGCATTTACGTGTCTAAGTCTGCTCCCCGCCTCCACTAGAATAGAAGCCCAGGGACCTTGTCCACATGTTTGTCCTCATTGCCAGCAGCAGGGCCTCACACACAAGAGGAAATCCTTAATTATGTTTTGAACCAATTAAGATTAATGGAAAACAGAGAGAGGTTAGAAATACTCGAGTCTTAGTTTGATTTGATTTTCTCCAGTAACCATGGGTTTTGGGACTAATATGGAGAAATACCTAGTTTTGGTAGAGAGTTGTGCCATTTTGAAAGCATTTGCACCTCTTTTTATTTATACCTCCTAACAGCCACAAAAGCCAGTATGAGAGGCAGACATTCATTCATGTGACATTTGTTGAGTGCTTACTCAGTGACAGATGCCTGTTTACAAAGATGCATCTGGGACACTTCCTGCAGTTGAAGGCCTCCTAGTGTGATGGAGAAAACCAGGATACACAGGGGATTATAGTTTGTGTTAATTAGGGTTCTCCAACTAACTCCAACTAGGGTTCTGGAAACAGAACCAGTAGGATGTGCATATATAGAGAAAAAGGTTTATTTTGAGGAATTGACTCATGATTATGGAGGCTGAGATGTCTGCATCAGGAGAGCTACATCAGGAGAGCTGTTGGTGTCACTCCAGTCTGATGCCAGCAGGCTTGAGATGCAGCAATTGCTGGCGTTTCAGTTCGAGTGTGAAGGCGGCGAAAAACCCCCAATGTCCCAGTTGAAGGCAGGCAGGCAGGGGCAGTTCCCTCTTACTCCAGGGAGAGTCAGTCTTTCTGTTCTTTTCAGATCTTCGACTGATTGGGTGAGGCTCGCCCATAGGGGGAGAGCAATCTGCTTTACTCTGTGTGATTCAAATGTTCATCTCATCCAGACACACCCAGAATCATGCTTGGCCAACTACCTGCACACCATGGCCCAGTCCCACATGAAATTAGCCATCACAGTGTCCACTGTTACAGAGGCATAAACCAAGTTCCATTCAAATTAATTCCATCTTGGGCAATTAGAGAAGGCTTTGTAAAGGAGGTAACAATAGAAATAGTTGATAAATATTAGTATCATCTCGATTATTTAAAGGAGGAAATAGAAATTGAGGGAGATTAAGTAATTTCACATCACACACAGGAAGTGATAAAGCCAGGAGTTGAGCCCGTATCTGGTTCCACTTTCTGTACTTTTGCATTATTCAGAGTAAGCAATTGAAAGAAAAATTTATATTTTAAGATTGTGAGAGAACATCCAGTCTTAAAGAATGATTTGTGATTCAGGGCTTAGTTCAGTTATACCGTAAGCAGCTGACAGGACTTGTGAGGGTCATTTTAGAGTCATGGAGGGAGAGGCGCCCCCCTAAGGCCCTGTGCGCACCTGCACCATCCCCTGGTGGACAGGCAGTAGTGGCCCTTGGCTTTGGTCCTTCAGTTTCAAAGTTACCCTGGTTTTGAGGGAAATGAGGATCAATTATAATGATATAACAGGTCTCACAGCGCCTGGTTGCAGGACGTGAGCCTTGGGGTGTTGGAAAGTGTCCCGTGTGCTGTGTCCCCGAAGCTCATTCAAGATGTGCATCTGCTTTACGTTATTTCTGTAGACTGGTTTCCCTACAGGCTTTTTAGTTCCCTGTCATGGCATCAGCAGGCGGCCTCTGGGTGCAAGATGTGTCTTCACCTCTGTATGCGCCTGGTAGTCCACACTGAGCACATTCTAGTCTGACTGGACTTGTTTTTAGCCTTTAATTCAACTCTTAAGGTTAAAAAAAATCCTATTAGTGCACCAGTCAAGTAAGTGCCCACTCTGGCACAATGTTGGTCTGTCCTGGAGCTGCCCCCCCAGCACAGAATGCCGGGGTGGGCTAAGCAGGCCTCTCAGAGGGATTTCCTACAGAAGCCCCACTCCTGCCTTCCCCCTGGGACCCCAGTTGGCTTATCTCACCAGAAGGTTGATTGTCCAGACATTCGTCCTGAGCATCCCCTGGGAACACAGTGATCATGACTCTTCTGCCTGGCCACTTGCAGGGTCCTTGAGAAGCCAAACAGCCTACAGGATGTTAAGTGCATCCTGCTTAAATATTGCTGAATTACAGGGAAAAACGTCCATAACC
This sequence comes from Manis pentadactyla, assembly GCF_030020395.1. Classification (NCBI taxonomy): domain Eukaryota; kingdom Metazoa; phylum Chordata; class Mammalia; order Pholidota; family Manidae; genus Manis; species Manis pentadactyla. The sequence goes on along the minus strand of NC_080024.1, from coordinate 154,053,852 downwards.
TCCACTCCCCCTAAATCTGCAGCCAAATCACTTTCCAGGCTCTTCTTGCTGTGGGCTTTCAACTGCCACCTGAGAGGAGCATCAGTCATCTTAATAACGTGAATTAATCATAAGCCCAGCCTGGTGGACAATATTGCAATCAGAACAACAGAGACTGAAATGTTCCAGCCGGAATGAGAACATAGGAACATAGCTTAACTCAGAAATACTGCAGCTGCACTCAACAAACTTCCAATCAAAAAAGACAAGCCATATCTAAATTTTTTTGGCTGTTAAAAGTGCTTTTGTCACTAAAGGGATGTTAGCAGTGTAATTTCAGACTCAAGCAAGGAAGAGAATTACAGTAATTATGGACATTTTGTGACCAGAATACTTTGAACCAAATGATACAGTTGAATTATATCTTTTAGAACCAACTGAATTTGGTCTTATATCTCAATTTTTGAGAAAGTAATTGTTATTAATAAGATATTAATAGAATATCACTTCTATCGATGATAACTTCATCTCTCCATAAAAGTGAGTTATTAGAATGATTAGAAACTGTATAGGAATCTATACTCTAGAGATGATTCAGTGTTTTCTCCTATTTCTGACATATTTGATGCTTTTCAAAATGTGCCTTCTCCATTTTATTTTTACAATCTGTTTAAAATTATATGGGACTCAGAAACTGTCCTTTTGTTCTTTATGAAGATTTAACAATAACTTGCTTTTGGAATGGCTGAGTGACTAGAATTCCCTTTATCATCAAACCAAGTACAGCACTGGATAGAAAAGGCCAGAACCATAGGCCTCCCACCTCTGACCCCCCACCCTGGGCACCAGGACTGCATGGGTGCCCAGTCTGTGATCATAACACCCCGGAAAACAGGTGCTGCTCTTCCCACCTCTACAAATGAGACAACTGAAGGTCAGGTGGCTGAGAATGACAGAGGTCAGGCGTGACGCTCAGGTTATCTGAGACCAAAGGTCCTCTTCTGTCTTCTGGACCATTCCTCTGTCTCTGCCCCCTGTGGTTATAACTAATCACTAAGCCACTGACGTCTCACTGAGGTTAGTACTTACCCTCAAGCCTGTGCACAAAGTATAGATGCTACAACTGCGGCAGGAGGGATGGGCACTCTCTATCCCTAAACCTAAGCCCTCTCTGGGAGTCTATAAAGGACTCCATCTACAGCTAAGCTGTGGTCCTCTTTGAGCAACAGGGCAGCCTTTGAACATTAGCTAACACTCGCTGGGGACATTCAACATCTGCCCTTGTGCTTGTCTCGGGCGCTGCCTCTGAGGGAGGCGTGCTGACGGGAGGGTGAGGTACCGAAGGGTCCGCGGGCATGGTTGTCGGTGAAAACAAGAGAGGCTCCCGTGAAGAACAGCTGCATGGCAGTGGCCTGCAGGCCTGGAGCCCCACCCCACTCCACTCACCTGGCAGGTGCAGAGGCTGACGCCACGAACACCAGTGGTGCTGGAGCTGAGCCCACACACTCAAGGATGGGGGCCCAGGAAGGGTCCCCTGAGGGAGACATCTTGCCTGGAGGTGGGGCATTTTCTCAGTGAGCGGCTGTGGAGCTTTTCTATTTAGAAACTAGGTAGTGGGTCTTCAGGCATTTGTGCAAAAATCTGTGTGTGTGTGTGTGTGTGTGTGTGTGTGTGTGTCTGTGTGTGTGTGTCTGTGTGAGTGTGTGTTTCCCAGATCCCAGGAATCCTTTATTCATGTCCTTTCCGTTTGGGGCCAAATGTCACTTAGGCATTGTACGTTGCCCTTGAAATTGCCCTTATTCCCAGTAAGGAAATTGGCTTCTTTAAGCACAGTGTGTGGCCTCCATCTCATGACAGATCAGAGAGGAGGCAGGAGATGCAGAGACCTGTTCTCACAGCTTGTGACCCCATCAAGGGGGAACTGACATCGGCCTGCGGGGAGTCCTGGCCTTGCCTCCCAGACGATACTGGGGGGAATGAGAGAACAACCTCAAGGGAAGCCTGTGGCAGTGGCAGACCCCATTCTCCGTGAGCAGGGAGATTCCTTCTTTTATCGGTCCCAGCGATGAGAAGAAGCCACCTTCTCGGGAGACGAGAAAAGGAAGGACTCTCGCAGGCTTCTGGACTATTTATTCCTGCCCCCTCCCCCCACCCGCCCCCGGGTTCAGTGCTTTGGGGACACTGTCCTGCCTGGTGTGGCGTGTCTGGAGCCCGAGAGCTGACCCTCCCAGGCCTGCAGCCCAGACCGGCCTGGGGAGCTCGAGGGAGGGCAGAGCTGCTCACCTCATCTCGTTCAGGCAACAGGGGCTTCCCGCAGAGGCTCTCTTTGAGGCAAGTTATGTCCAAATTGGTGTCTTAGCCTCCCTGCATCTGTAAGCCCTTAGGACTCATCTCTGAGTGAGGTTGGGGGAACTTTTCTTTTTAATTCCTGAGACCCACCGGCCTGGGTGAAAGCCTCTTCCCTGCAGGGCGGTGTGCTCCCGTTCTCCCTTTCCAAAGAAAGCCGAAGGAAGTTGGGACTCGGAGAGCTCACAAGAAACGTGCAGTGTCCGCCCAGATTGTCCTGGGAAAGGACACCTGCCCACCAGCCGGGCAGCTGTATTCCTGAGGTGGACACCAGTGCGTCCAAACTGCTTAACAACACACGCACTTATGGGCAGGAATTTTAAAAAAATCAAAATCCTTGTTCATTGAAAAACCCATACATTACAATAATGTTTTTTCATGATGGTGAAGATTTACCCATGTCATTCCGCGGGCTTCCTGCTCGCCCTGTGGATTCACGATCCAGCAGCGTCGCTCCCTCCAATGGCAGGAGGGACTGGCGTTTTGGTGAAGTCCACCTTCGCTCTGCCCAGCCAGCAGGCCCCCCACACAGTAGGTCCCTCAGCTCCAAACAGCAGGTGCAGAGAAGGTCTCAGGCTTCTCAGCATTAAGGTGCGTTGGCAAACTGGATTTCCAGGTGTGGTCTTTGCGGAATGGTTGTGTCCGTGTCCCTGACCATCGCGGCACTCTGTAGTAGGAGGGTGGGAGCTCGGCTCAGCTCCTGCCGGACGCAGAGAACCCAGAGCCCAGGGGTGGGGAGGGACACCCTCTGGGGGAACGGCCTGGGGTGGCCCTGCTGCAGCAGGGGCCGGGGCTCCACAAGGGCAGGGGCGCGAGGCCTCCTTCGGCGAGCTGAGGGGACTCTGGGAGAGAAGGGCAGGAGGGGAGCAGTTGGCCGCCACGGCCGGTCTGAGGAAGGACCTGAGTTTGGGAGACACTTTGGAGGCGGAGTTGACACAGTCCGCCTCTGGCTCCCGTCACCTTGCTCTCGGCGGGCCTCCCTCTCAGCCCGGCCTGTTGGTCTGCCCACCTGCCCACCCTGCTCCCACGCACCTGCAGAGCTCGGAGGACACCCGCTCCCGGCCTGGGGGCGCCGCCCACCGCCGCATCCCAGGGTGACCTCGTGTGGATGCCGTCCTGTTGTTCCACTCCATTTAATACGCTCACCGTGGCTTTTGTCCAGATTTCACTAGACTCTTCCACCCTCCTGCTGGAATGGGAGTCAGTGGCAGAGCTGGCGTTCATGGGGCCTTGTATCTTGGTGGCCCAGCCCACAGCGCGCATGGCAGTGAGTGTGCAGTAGAGGAGCAGCAGGCCGGGGCCTGGTGTCCAGGGGGACCCGCGTGCGGCCAGAAGTGTCAGCAGCGCGGCCACGTGTGGGATGCACAGCAGGCCCATGAGAGGACCATGGTCGTGCTTCAGACGTGTCCTCGTGGCGGTGCTGCCTGCGGGGCAGATTTGGGAGGTCTCTGGTGTCACGTGTTAGGATTAGCTGATGGCGCTGAGTTTATGGGGCTACTCAGGAAAAGACTATTTTTGTGACTTGGGCAAGTTTCTTAACCTCTTTAACTTTGGGTTTCCTCATGTGTCAGCTGACGCTAATGATATCCGCCTCCAGCTATTGTGATGATTGAACGTCTGTGAAGACTAGTGTCTACAAGGAGCTTCGCCCGCAGCTAGCACACTGCACCCACACAACCAAGGGTAGCCAAGCCAGGGAGGAAAGGGAACCCAGTGGAATGTTAACCAGACAGAAGAGAGGGCGCAAGAAAATATAGAAAGGGAAGAGAAAACCTAGCAAAAAGTTAAGCTGCTTTTCTTCTTAATAATAATGTGAAAAAACAGTGTAATTCTAAAATTTTGTGACATGCTTCTAAATAATAATTTCAAGTTAAAACATTTAGATCTCTTTTCAGACTTTCTTTATTACGTGTTATATTCCAAATGAGTTAAACTAAATATATTTAACTGTAAGTTGTAAGTTTTAAGTATTCTGTTTGTATAGCATGTCACATTATAGATCACGTTTGCTCAGATCAGCTCTATTTGATGATGTTTAGCGCCAAGAGCAACTTTTCACCTATAAAATCGTCGAAGGCTAGACTTATCTTATGGTAGTTAGAAGTTGGAGAGGAGTTTGAGAATTAGTTCCTATTACTAAAAGTTTGCATTAAAAAATAATTGCTTTATAAGTTTTATCAGGTTTAAATTTTATTTCCCAGTTAATGGTTTTCCCAAGAAGTGATTTGCAGTTTCCTGTAAACATAGGTAAGAAATATAAGTGGCAGGTACAAATGCTTTAGAAACATCATCGTCTATCATGGATTTTAAATCAATGGATTGTGAAATTTTTCTGTAAGAAAAATTGATTACAACTCTTTAGGTCCTACTACAAAATCATTCCTATCATCCATGTATTAAAAATATTCTCCCCATCATGTAGTTTTCCTAATGGCTTTGTCCATTTACCCTTGACTGTCAGACGACATTGTGTTCGAGGCGGCAGGGTGTGGTGACATGGACCTCTCACACTCAGGGAGAAAGGTCGAACCCTCTATTAATAAAGGACTGTTTTTAATACACCACATCGGGAGAGAGTAATAAAACAAATCCTTGGTGTCGTCAGATCAGGGACACAGAGATTAGCTGGCAGGAGTGGATTTGGGACAATTTTTGTTCAAGGCAAATTTACTAGAATCATAAAAAAACATGTAACCCTTGGAGGCTCTAAGAACAGGTCCAGAATCTACCCAAAGACAGTCAAGTATCCCGGCCCAGATCTGTGTACAAGGTGCTCCCTGGGGATGCCCAGCGGTGTGGGAATCATCCCAGGAATCACAAGGTGGCCCCGCGAGAGGACGCTGCACAGCGGCGAGAACACCATGTTACAGAAGAATGTGAGAATTTAATTTCATGAAAACCAAGAGTGTTCCTAAGTGATAAAAGCAGAGCACAAAGTAGTCTTTGAATATGCAAATTCCTGCACACGGGGAATATCTACAAGGGTCAGGTTTTAGTTATCTATTGCTGTAAAAACAACCATTTATGACTTCCCACGAGATGAGGCGTGGCTGGAGGTGGGGTGGGGTTCCTCACGGCTGTTTCTGGCTGGGGGCTCCAGGCAGGCTTTGCTCCTAAGTCTGGCTTTGGTGGTCCTCATGCTGTGTCTCCGTGTGACTCGCTTAGGTCTGGGGATGGCTGTGGGTTTTACACGGAAGCCCGATTCTCCCTGGAGAAAAGGAAGAAGCTGCCAGATCTCTTAAGGCCTCGGCCCAGAGCTGGCAAGGTCTGCGCAGTAGCCAGCATGATGCCCACCTGAAAAGCACCCAGCACTCCTGCTTTTTTTGTCTCTGCCATCTTTCCTTAGAGTTTCCTTATGTAGTTGCACTAGGTTCATATTTTTCTGTTTTTCTTTTTGAGCTTTGCGATACTGCCCATCATTTTATTTATGTTATGTCAGCAATCCAAAGTCAGATTTATTTGTTCAAACAGAAAAAATTTGGAGGTAATTTCGTATTTCTTGACTGGAGAGAAATTCTTCAGTCTCCACTATTAAGTGCTGTTTATTCGGGTCTATGCAGACCTGTCCAGAGAACCAAGGTGCTAATCGTCAAATGTCAGGCTGTTCAGGACTCGGTGTGAACCGGGGAGGTGGTCCTGGGGGAGGAGCCCGGGTCCAGGACTCAGGAAGTCCAGGTTCTTATTTTGATTCTCTAGCTAAACAGCTGTGTGGTTTTAAGAAATACATTCTCTCTGTTTTGTTTTTAAAATATTTGAGATGAGAGAGATTGGACTAGGGTGATGTTTACAGCTTCTTTCAGCTCTAAAATATTGATTCCATGAGTTCACATCAAGAAGCCTAGATGAAGAGTGTAGCAGCTCTGTTCCTTTTGACTGGGAATTGAAGGCTAAGGCTTACTAAGGGGCTGGCCTCGCCCACTGGGTGCGGCAGCAATGGGTGTTGGGCCCTCCGTTTATATTTTAAATATTACCACTACCTGCAGGGTTGACTTCTAAGAGACTAAATCCTACTGCCTGCTTTACTCCTTTATGCATCTAAGGGCAATTTTTTTCTTACTTCAAGAAGTGTTTATGAGATGGCTATATCCAAAGGATGACATTCTCCAAAAAAGATGAGATTTCTAATGGCATTTTATCATTAATGGCATTTGATCATTAATGGCATTTTATCATTAATGAATACACTAGGAAAATAACCAAAAATTATAGCCATAAATGTGAATTGATGCTCACTACACTGACCTAGAAATACATCCTCAGAGTACAACAGAATCTCCACTTCAGGTCTGCATCTTGTGACTGTTACTCTGAACTTACAGCTTTGCATGGAAACAAACATTTTGGGTGGTTGCTGGGAGTGAGCAGTGTTGGAAAGGCTGTCAACAAGTTCTCTAACGTGGAACTATGCTTGTCTTATGAACTGACAGCTTTTGAGATATACAATATTAACATAAAGTCATATTGCAGGATGTTTTGCAAGTTGAAAATCAGTGAGTACAAGACATAAATAATGATGGTGGTTTTAGTAAATGGAGAGCAATCAACGAATCTGTCTCTTTATCTGTCCATCCATCCATCCATGTAATGAGATAGACTTTCATACCCAGCAGATGTTAAAAATGCCTAATTCTGATAGCAAGTTTGAGGAGCAGAGGGAACCCTTTCCACACTACTGGTAGGTTTGTAAATTCACACGTCCACTTCCCAAACAATCTGATAGACGATCCATGTGTCTCGTGATCTGACAATTCCAGTTCTGGGTCTTCTGGAGAAACTCTTACAGGGACACATGGGGAAGCACGTGACACTCAACAGCACGTAACTTTGGAAACACTCCACCAGCAACAGAGTGAACAAATACATCTTGGTAAGTTCAGACAGCAGTGAAAATGAACTCTAGGTGCGTGTTTCAACATGAGGGAATTTCGTGGAATTACAGTATTAGTTTACTAAGCCTACCGTGATAAAGTACCATAGACTGGGCAGCTTAAACATCAGAAATGTATTGCCTCACAGCTCTGGAGGCCAGAAGTCCAAAGTCAAGGTCCTGGCAAGGCTGGCTCCCTCTGAGGCTGAGCGAAGCATCTGTCCAGGTCTCTCTGTGGCCTGTACGTGGCCGTCTTCTCCCTACGTCTCTCCATATCATCTTTCCTTTATATGTGCCTCTGTGTCCAAATGTACCTTTCAATAAGGACACCAGTCGTAGTGCATTAGAGCCCGCCCTAGTACCCTCATTTTAACTTGATTACCTCTGTGAAGCCCCTCTGTCCACACGCTGGTCACGTGGTCAGGTACTGGGGCATAGGACTTGGGCCTATGGTTTCTGAGAGGACACAATTCAACCCCTAACAATTACTCCTTGTGTTTATAGTCAGGTTATGAATATTCATTCAAATTTATTTAATCAAAATATGCATGTACATCAGTCCACTACACTGAAGAGGTTGTCCATGACTTTCCAAAATGCAGCAAGATCTATGACTTTCAAAAAGGGTAAGAAACCCTTGCAGATTCCAAGGAGAACTTCCCCTGCTCCCACCACGCCACTGCTGTTACTATGGAAAGTAGACCCCGGGAGGTTGTTAAATGTTACAGAAGCTTGTAAGAGCAGCATGTGGAGTCTCTCTTATAGAGCATTTAAGAAAGAGTGCTTTTGTTTGGCATGGCTCATATGTATTACCTTGGGAAGTTATTTAATAAATCATCCAATCACCTTCCTGTCTTTCAGAAGGATTGCATTTAAGCCATTTCAGATGTATAGCTATCAACGTTCCATGCGAAATCTCTTCTGGTATCTCATAATTTGTCATGTCGCATACTTTCCTTAGCTTTTGGATGTAGGGCATGTTCATGACAATTGAAGGAACTCACATGGCCCATATGCTTCCTACCAAGTCCTCCCGCCCAGGGGGCTGCCTTCAGGGCCATGCTTTGCAGCTATGATGAGCAATGAACCCCAGGAGAGTAACCTTGCTCTGTACTTGATGCTCTTGCCAGGGGGCTGAGTGTCTCATGGGCAGGGAGGGACCCCCTTGGTCCAGGCACCTACCTGTTAGTGACACTGAGATGAAGCTTCTTTACTGTAGGATTTTGTGTAAAACAGGGCTGAAAGACTCAATGACTGAGCTCATATTCTAAAGTAAGAACGAGCTCATTTCACTATATATGAACTTAAATATACTAAAAATGGGATGGCATTGCTCTAATGGCCCTACATTAGGGCTGGACTGAACAGTGTGGAGTGGGGGTGGTTGCTGCACGTACAGCTTTGACAGGTGGGGTGAGGAGGGCTCTGGAAACAGAGGAAGGCAGTGGAGTGTCCAGGGCCCGTGTGTCTGAGCTGTGTGTTCCAAGCTCTGTACACATATGCATCGTATATGAGCGTGGATGGATGGAGCCACAGGAATTGCATTAAGCATTTGCAAGTTGTTTGAATTTACAGCACAAAGACCTTTGGAGAACTCTAGTCTCTTTATTTCATATTTATCAAGTGGAAATGAATTTGATTCCATTAACACCGAGAACCTGCATGGGACCTGTGCTGGGTGTAAAAGGCTGCCCATGTCAGGAGCACCACGGGGAGGGCTAAATCCTGTGGGATGGCTTGCGGATGGCAGTGAGGCTTGGCAGGGCTGCAGAGGCGGTGCCAATGCCACCTACTTGTCACCCTGTCTCCCGGTCACAGGGCCCATCCTAATCCTGCTCCATCCGGGACTGGACTGTCAGGACACCAGGCTCCTGCTCCCCTTTCCACAGTCTCCTCTTGTGCCTGTGCAGGCTGGGGGTGTCAGCCTGTAGAAACCCTGGGGCCTGGGGAGAAACTGAGAAGGGGCAGAGGGGAGCCCCGCAGGCAAGGGTGTGCCCAGTCCTCGGACTTGCTCTGCATTCAGTGGTCATCTCTGAGCTTCATCTATGCAGATGACTCACTCTCTAAATTCTTGTTAAATTCATGGCGAGTGCCTAGTTTGAAAATCATGTACATTCTTATGCAGTATAGTTAAAGAATAAATTTACTTGCTTTATGGATACACAAATTGTATTTCAGGCATGAAGGCTCTCAGCCGTAGAGCAGAAGAAAAATCTAAGAACTTGTTGAAAAAAATGAAGGAAGTGTATTCTGTGCTTTAAGCTGAAGGAGAAAACTGTTTTAAGCATATGCGGTGCTGAAAGTCACTGTATTTTAAAATGCATCTGTATGATTTAATCACTGCTAATCTAGAATCGAATAAATTTTGAGCGGCTCCCTGCTGCTGACTCTCTTTAGTTTAGGATTTACTGCCTTTTATTGTCGTTAAAGAGCATGAAGTCTGAATAGACTCCTCTGGTCCATAGCTCTCTGCCTTCTAACTTGTTTTGCTTCTGTAGAACTGCTCCTGGAAGAAAGACAAACAAACCAGCCAGATGTTTTACACTGTGTGGAACACAGGTTGCAGTCACAGAGCCTGCATGCAGGGTGTGCCCTCCCTGGGTGATATCCATGAATATCCTGGGCAGGGGGCAGTCTTCTGGGGCAGAAGAGAAATGTCTTCATGGGCATTGGAGGAGTGCCAGGAAGCTACAGGCCCATACCTGAAATCCCGATGCTACATTATTTGAGATCCTTTCTTACTATTAATACAAATGCACCTAAGTGGTAAATCACTCTGCCATTACCAGTACTAACACCTGTATTTGAATTAATTGTCCATTCCTTTCTTTCACTTAAAAAAATTATTTTGGTAAGACCCCAACATGTGATCTGCCCGCTTAACAAACGTTTAACTAAGTGTGCAATCCATTATCAACTATAGGTGCGGTGATGTTTAGTGGGTCTCTGGAACTTGCTCCTCTTGCTTAACCGAGACTTTACCTGTCGATGAGTAAATCTCAAGTTCCTCCCAGCCCCTGGCAACCATCGTTCTGCTCTTTGATGGTATAAATTTAGCTAATTTAGATACCTTGGGTAGGTGGGATCATGCTTCCTTAAAAAATCAAAACTAAAACTACCCTTCTGAATGTCATTGATGGATGAATGGATAAATGGAATATGGTACATAGACACGGCAGGATATGGCCCAGCGTTAACAAGAGGGAAATCCTGCGTTGGCGACAGCCTGTCTGTGTGATGGGCCCCTGAGCGCCCAGCCTCAGAGTCCGTCTCCGCTCCCTGTGACACGCTAAGGACCCCTTGCTGTGCCGAACGAGTTGCCAGCTAGCGTGATCCGTGTGTTCTTTACTAGCTTCCGTCTCTTCCCCCCGAATGCAGCAGGAACTGTGTGTCCAGTTTGTTTCTGGGTTTCCAGTGACTGGCATAGTGCCGACCCCATGGGCACTGCATCCACATTGCCCAAAGGATCTGTCACTCAGCTGCTGCATGGCTGCCCAGAACTGGGGGGGGACCTGGTGAGGCTGGTGGGAGGGAGAAAGTGGTACTGCTTGGTTGGCACTGACGGGACGGGACTGGAGCACAGGGCCTTGGGCATCCCAGGCCAGTGTGACCTGTCTGTGGCCTTGAGTGTGCCGACACTCCCCCTGCAAAGGCAGCCCTGAGAGGACGGATGCCCGCCCGCCCGCCCCACCGTGGCCGCCTCACGGCGGTCCCTCCTTCCGTCCTAGCAGCAGGATGCCTGCCTTGGTCTATTTCTTTTAATAGAAACCCCTTAACTGCCCGGAAACGGACTGTTTTGTGCGCCCAGCCCGGCTGGGCCTCTCCGGGAGATACACCCGAGTGATCGGAAGAGGGGGCGTGCTTTGGAAGCCTCTTAGTCAGCACAACATGCCCCCCCAGTAAAGAAGAAAAACCTGACATGACGAAATGTTTAAAGAATCTTTTTTTACAGTCAATTCAGTGGATTTTAGCTTTTTATTTTCCTCAAACGTGTCTATAAGAAAAGGTTCTGAGGAAGTATATTTATGCTGCTGTATATGAACCGCTCGGCTGCGTACAGTTATCAGTGCAGACTTCTCTGTAGGTAAAGAAATCTCCACTTTAGTCTCCATGCAAAGTAACTTTGGGGACATCCTTCCCTTGGGGCAAGGAGACACTGGACACCTTGAAGTTAATGCCAGTGGCTTCTGCGTAGAGTTGTCGAGCCACCACCCACGGTGAGTTTTGGGTTTCATCTTAAACGAAATCTCTAAGGCAAGTTGATCCTTCCAGGCTGGGCTTTGCTGCTGAACTTGCTGACACCGCTCAGGTCCCCACAGGACAGGCGGCCGCCGCGCTCGCGGTCCGGGCGCAACGCCGAGCTCCACGGAGGTGGCGGGGCAGGAGCTGGGGATGCTTAACGAAGCTTCTTGACGGATTCTTTAACACTTATTTTCAAGTGACAGTTCCAGCTACCTAGTGACACAGGCAGAGATCTATGTAAGGGAACACTTTATGTTGGAAATGTTATTTTTTTTTCCCAAAAGGGTAAGAGAATTTAGCAACTTTTTTTTTTGTTGTTCCTGGAGAGCTTTGTCAACTTGACAGGGGCTTGGCAGAGGGAGTTTCAGCGCGCACTGTGCAGTGCTGCTGTGGGAGCTGGAAGGGATCTTGGAATCATTCATTCCGACCGCCATTACTTCACAGATGAAAAACGCGGAAGTCCCTCCAGGCTCCCATCATGTGTATTGTGCAGGTGGAAGGGCGGAGACGATGCGTCCCACACCTGGGCCACTCTGATTCCCACACCTTCATTTCCCAAACCCTGGGCTGAGCCTTGCCTACCACCTGCCGCCTTCTCTCTCCTGCAGATGCTTTTAATGTTGGTCAAATCTGGACGGTGGGTTCTGATACTAGGTCTGTGGACTCCAGGGACCCCAGCCATTTGCTTGAAGAGTTCCATGGAGGCGCTGGTATTGTGTGAAGGCATCACGAAGGTGGTCAGGTGAGCACTTGTCAGGAGTAAGGGCCTAGAGCATTCACAATGTTCCCTCAAAGGAATCTGCGACCTCAGAACCTGAAGGTGCCCCAACCAGAGAGTGATGGGCCAGCTCTGGCCTTTTCATTCATTTCCTCATATAGCTTTTCAGTAACGCTGACTGCGTGTCTGGCTTCGTACTGGCTAGTGGGTCTCTTCAGTTATGAGAAGAGAGTTGAGTGTTGTCCCCAGTTGAGTTCAGTTTATCTCTACTGTTCTCATTTCCAGTTAGTTACTGGAGACAGTGTGCTTTATTTCATCTGGTGGACACATCCCCAGGAAAGGGTGTGGCTCTGACGCTGTTGATCTTCGAGGTAAACACCAAGGTGGGAAGTGCTGAGGAACCAGGAGGGAGGGGCTCCCGGGGCCCAGGACGGTGGGCAGATTGGATCCCGATCTTCCCCAGAGGCCTCCCAGGGACGGTGACTGGGAACAGGAGCGCCGGAGCCTTTCTGACGGAGCGTGGCCTTTGCCCTGAGAAAGGACCCTTGAGCTGAGCCCCATCCCGGAGGCCTCGCCGTGCACACTGCACGGGGACAGGACGCGGAGGGGCTTGCACTGGTACGATGCCAGATGACTTCCCAGCTACCACAGATGCTTCTGGCCTGAATTCAAATGAATGCATCAGAGATCATAGTGTTTGGTCTTGGCATCAATTTCTTTTCTGTCTCAAAATTGTTTCAAAACTTTTTGAAAAATCTTTCTCCAGAATTTAAATATAAATTGGTCTCTTTCTTTTTTAAATCTACAGGAGATCTTGGTGGCTAAAAAGGAGCATATAAAATACAAATCAGTTTTGTTCACAAGAGCCTTAGACACATTCCCACCAGTCAATTGACAAATGTTTACTGAGACCCTACTATGTCCTGGGGTCACACTAGTGAAGAATACACATTTTCTGCCCCAAGGTGTATCTTTCAGAGGGGAAGATGGACAGTAAAGATGTCAAAAGATTCATAACTAAGATAATTGCGATAATGATAAGCATGAACCAATCGGAGTTTTTAGTGGCAGACAAACACAAAATCAGTCAACTCAGACAAAAGGGACTTTGGAAGTGTGCCAGGCTGCTTACAGAATCCACTGGAAGACTTGCTCAGGATGAGGAGACACAGGCTCAGCCAGGAGCCTGTCACGGAAACAAGGTTCCTGGCCTCAGCTGCACTGCAGGCTGGGACCAGGAACTCTGGACTCTACCCCCCAACTCCCCCGCCCTGGGGCCCTCCCACCGAGGGCCGTGTGTCCTTGGGGAGAGGTGGGGGTGGGAGTGAGCATCAGGTGAATGTTCCAGCTCCTGGGGGAGGTGCTGGCAGGTTGGGGGCTTACAGGGGAGGGTGGTGTCGGGCAAGCCAGGAGAAGTGCGTTTGTACTGAGTGACTAGAGCACCACGTTTAAAATAAGAATGTGGTTTGATTTGCATTATTTCAAATAGGCATTGCAGAAACATTTTGTGTTTTTTTCCTACCACAAAATTATTTTCCTTCAGTGAATTTTATTTGTATTTATAATACATTCACTTTCAAAAAGGATTTGAGGCAATTTGTTATAAAGTGATATTTGCAGAAAACCATTAAAACAGAAAATCAAAATGCTATGAAAAGCAGAGGAAGCTAAAAACTGTGTGTGCTAATGTGCTATGCTGGTCACCGTGTCTGAGTGTTACCTTCAGCTCGGTCTCCCAGCAGCCAACATCAAAAGGAGCAGGTCAGGTGATGTGACTATTTCAGCTGATGTGAAGTGTGCCCATATTTAAGGCGGACAGGTTATTTCTTCTTACTAGAGGCTAAGAAATAAGTTTATGTTGAGTTATCCCATACCTAATGATAAACAACATACCCTCAAAGTAATAGTGCCATTCATTATTTTATTCTCATGGCAGCTTTTTGAGGTAGATTTTACGGTGGTCCCCATTTGATAGATGAGGAAACTAAGGCTTTGAGAGGAAAAGTATATTGTCCGAGATCACTTAGCTGTGAGGTGGTGAAGCTTGGATTTGCACTCAGTTCAACCTGATGCCACTATGTGGGTGCTAAGCCAGCGTGCCATCCTGCCACCCTGCTGTCCGGCCAGCCTGCTGTACTGCCATCTTCAGGCTAGGTTGCTTTTTTGAACCCCTGCTTTGAATCGTCAGTTAGACGTCTTCATTCAAATGATCTGAAGGTATCTGAAATTCAACTTCTCCCAAACTTGTGCTCCTGATCTTCTCGAATCGGCTCTTCCTGTATTCTTGGGTGTGGTCCCACATACCAGGCAGTACTCTGCATCTTCCCCTCAATCAGCGTTCACTTCAGATGAAATGAAAATGACCTACTGGGTGAAATGATCTCGCTCCCTCACTAGAGAATGACCTCGCGAGCCACGTCCATCAGTGTCATCTTGACCCTTAGACTGTCACTGTTTGCTTTTTGAACAAATACTGTGATCACACACCCAGTTGTGTGTGACTGTAGCTTAGCTCAAGGCATGGAAAGAAGGTGATGCTGGGAAGGACGGGTGAGTCCCTTGGGAAGGGGCTCCTGCCCTCTTCCCGCCCCCCCTTGCCTGCCCACTCCTCCTGCCCACTCAGGTCTCCTTACCTCTGCTCTTTCTCTGCAGCAAGACCATTTTCACTGGGAGACTTCTTGGAAACGCCCTGGGGAGCTTCCTCCTCCCTCCTTCCCCCTCCCACGTGGGGCTGGGGGCCTCTCCTGTGTGCCCCTTAGTGCTTTGCCTCCCCTGCCCCTCCCCCGGGTGTTCACCCCCCAGTCTTATCTTCACATTTCTTTTCCTTGTCTTTCCACATGAGACTGAACCCTCCCTAGGGAACGGTGTCTGGTGGTGAATGTTGACTGTCAAGTGGGATGCTAGCCGGGGCTGCCTGTCAGGTCCCCTGGTGTGGCCTGGACCTCCTCACAGTGCTGCGGCTTCTGAGAGCAAGCATCCTGGAGGAGGGGGAGAGAGAGAACCAGCTTGGGTCGCCTTTTGTGGCCTCACCTTGGGAGTCACGTGGTGCCACTTTGCTGTGCTCTGTTAGTGCAAATGGTGACAGAAGTGTTCCCTGATCAAGGGGAGGGAGCATGGACTCCCCCTCTTGGTGTGGGTGAGACACAGTCATAGGTCAGAAGTGAAATGCTAACATGGAATGGGAGATGTTTTTGTGGCTCTTTTGAAGAAACGAGCAGCCACTCTAGCAGAGAGGTTATGCTTGGTGGGAACCCGGGGAAGTTAACTGGGAACCTTGGAGCAGTGTCAGCATCGGGAGCAGAGGCGGACTTGAGCACCGATGGGAGGCAGGGAGCTCGGGCCGCACACAGGGATTCTTTTTGGAGGACTTTGGCAGAAAAGAAGGAAGAGATGGGGCCCTCTGCCAATCCCCAGATGTCCCATGTGGGCGCGCTGCGCAAGTTCTCAGCACCCGCTGTTTCACCCTTTGCAAGTCGGGTTTCAGTTGATTTATGCATCTTAGACCATTAAAATATAAAAATTCTGGTCTTTTAATAATTCATATTATTAAACGTTTCCCCCAAACTCACTAAATTGGTGAAATTTTGTGATGATAGCTTTCTTTTTAGGTTTTCTGCTGACTGTCTTTGACTGCAGAAACTAGAAAGAACCAAATCTTCAAAAGTTGACAGCATTCATTCAAGTCCTTAATATGCAGAAGGACACAATTTTCTTTTTGGTTTGTTTTTTTTTTTGTGTTCAATACTGAGAAAATTTTAATTCCTCATCTCACAAATATATATCTTGGACCTGTGCTGGGAACACCATTGCCTTCGGTGGCCATGAAGAAGGCTGATGCTGTCCGGGGTCAGGTACCAAGGAGAGTTGAATGGCTCCATACCTGAGGGGAACATTTGCCAGCCATGAGCTCATCAGCCTGAATCTTGCTATGAGTGATGTGCTCATTAAGAATGTCTTTCTGATAATCTCATTTCTTATATGGAAGTGAACTGTGAATATGTAACATACATGGTGGAGCACTGGAAGGATGGCACGTGTTTTGTGTACATCCCTCCGAGAGTCAGCTCAGTGAGGCAGCCATTGTGCGTGTTGAATGGAGCAACAGGGCCTTCCCGTGAAGTGAGAAGCTACAGGTCCACTGGTCATTCCTGCTTTGCAGAGAATTTTTAGATGCCTGGAAATAAGACAAATTCATTTACTTTAGAATTCATGGAATAAAACTTGACACTATCGCCATGCTGTCCTAAATATCTTCAATATGATCAATTGGACTCTTGCTTTTGCGGTATCTCCCAGTATTTCTGTTAAGCCACAGTGACATGTGGAATATTATACCCAGCATGCCCACTACCCAGATGAGGGAGGGCTTAGCAGAAAATGTATAGTAAGAAAAAGACAGTTTCTAGTTTCATTTTCAAATACATTTTCAGCAAACTTGACATAAATTATCATGTTTTGTGTCAAGGATAGGAACTCTTTTTGGTAGTCAGGAATCTTCTTCCTTTTTGTCTCAGAAGAAAAATAATCTTCAGGAGATCTTGAGTTAAGGGATTTAGATGGACAAGAAATTTTCAGTTTCCAAGAGGACTGGATAACTTGGAAGTACTTCCCACAAAAAATTTTGGGAAAATGGCAGAGAAAAAAGGGTAGACAATAAAAACCAGAAAAAAATGTCTTTCAAAAACAATTAGCACATTTTGAAAAGCAAACACAATTTATTCTTATTTTAATTAAAAAAATAGTGGAACAGTCTTAAATTTACAAAGTAGGTGGAAATGTGCACAAAGACCTTTTATTTTCCTGACCTTCTTGAAAGTCTGGCAGCTTGTTTCTTCAAAAGAGCCACAAAAACATATCCCATTCCATGTTCGCACTTTGCTTATGACCTATGACTGTGTCTCACCCACATCAGTTGCTGACCTGAGGCCCATCGCTCCTGAATTCTTTAGGGTAGATTTCTTGTACAATACAGTCATCCAAGTCAGGAAATTATAATACTGGTACGTTATTACTGCTCCATCCATGTTTCCGCAGTTGTCCCAGTAATGCCCTTTATGGGAACACAGCCCGGTTCAGAATCCCACGGCACGTGAAGTTGTCATGTGTCTTTGGGCTCCTTTAAGCTGGAGTGGCTCTTTGGCCTCTCTTTGCTTTTTATGACCTTAACATTTTTGGAGATGACAGGCCAGTTGTTTTGTGGAGTATTTCTCAGTTTGGGATTGACTGTGCTTTGCCTTGATTAACTTCAGATCATCTGTCTTTGGCAGGGGTACCCCATCAGGTGGCATAGATTTCAGTCTGCCACTTGCTGATGGCCTCACGGGGATCCTAGTAAAGGAGGTAGCAGCCAGGCTTCTCCCAGGGAAGCTGTTCTTTCCCCCTGTTACGTTAGATTATTTAACCCCTTCCTCTGCACACTTCGGTTTATTCATGTATCTTACTAGTCACGATTCATTACCATCAGTTTCATCACTGTCCCATCTGGCTGTCAGAGTGCTGCCGTCTCGCTCCGTGTCCTCCGATCCTCCTCTGAGTACCTCCTGCCCTTTCTTTCTGACACGAGATGTTCCAGGCTTATCTTGTACTTTTCCTGCTCCAGCCCTAGAGCTGACGGTTCCTGCACTCGGTGCTGGCTCCTTGGAGGTGGGATGGTATATTTAGAGACCAAGTGCTGGGTACCAGGTGTGCTCGCCGCTGCTGGGGTGGCACTGCTCCCAGGCCATGGGGGCAGAGCTAGGGGATCTGTGCGCACAAACACAGACGCATGAACTTACACCTGCATTTATTTGTGTAACTGCCTGTCTGTCTACCTACCTCTCAAATCTGCCTACAGTCCACACCAATACCTCTACTTCTTATCTAACACCACAGGTTTATTCTAGTTTCCATGTTCTTCCTTTTTGTATTGTAACTCTCCTCTGGATAATGAGACATCTGTCTTCCGAGATCCTGACCACCTCTGTTTCTCTGGGCAGTCTCCCAGTGGGCAAGCCCTTTCCATCCCCACCCCTCTCAGCTTGGAAGACACTCTTCCTGCTCAGGCTCCAGCCCCCTCAGCTGGCCACCTTCCTCTGCTGACCCTGCTGGTCCCTGGCACGCTTGGCTGCACCTGCCCAGGCTGCCTCCTCGCTCAGGCTCCAGCGTGCCCCCCAAGCCTCTAGATTTTCTTTCCTCCCTGTCCCCGTCTCCCAGAGGGGCTGTGCACCTCCCTCAACCACATACAGTAGCTATCGTTTTCTTTGTCTCAGAAGGAAGAGGAAGAGGAAGGGCAAGGAGTGGACGTAGAGCAATGCAGTGTAGCACACGACTGTCGCTGTGAAGGGCCAGGCCCAGGAGGGCTCGTCTGGCGGTGCGCCGTCCCAGAGGGGCGCAGGCCAGTGGCGCAGGCCAGTGGCGCACACCTTCCCTCCTTCAGCCTCTCCTCGGGTGCCGCCGACCCTGGAGCTCCCGGAGGCCCCTGGAGCTGGCAGGGCTCCTCCTGCTTTGTTCTGCAGCAGGGCAACTGCTGTGCTGGGTGCATACCTTCCGTCTCCGCTCAGACCTCAGCTCTGTGCCTGGAGCAGCGTGCTGGTCTCCCACCCATCTCCTGTGCCAGAACAGCCCCCAGCACGTAATAGTTCTAAGTAGAAATTTAGGAGAGAATAAGTGAAAACAGAACCAGATAACAATGGACCTTGGGTTACAAACAACCTGAAAACAAAGTAATTTCAAATAGGTTCATTACTGGTCAGACCTCAGTGACCTCTAGGAGCATAACCATCAGGTAAAATAAAGCAGAAAGGACAAAACCATGCATGTCTAAGAACGGTAAAAAGAGAGAAAAGACTGAGGATTAAAGGGAGAGCACCTTTTGATCTTGTTTCTAAGCAGGGGTGAGGGGAAGAGGGGCTTTTGAGTCCAGGGCCTGGCTGAGGGCTCTTCTCTCTGCCTTTGAGAGAACATTTCTAACACCCAGAGACCCTGAACATTTGACGAGCAGTCCCCGAAGCCAGAGATTCCAGAGACCTGAACAGATTAAATATTTGAAAAGGAAGATGGATTAAAACATTAACAAAAGCAAAGTTAATTATGTTAAGTAGGATTAGAAATGCATAATGAGGAAATTTAAGAGTGCTCAGTGTTACAGAAAGAAATCCAAACACTGTCCCATCATGTAAGAAATCAAAATAGAGTAGCAGAGAATTTAATGTCCAAAGAAATAAATATGACATGTCAGCACTAAAAGAATGCCACCAAAATGTACTCAGAAAAGTATGTTATCTCAACTACTTGCATTTGTTAAAAAAGATAAACAGAGAAATAAATCAGGTTAAAAAAGTAATGAGAAATAAACAGAACTGATGAACCAAATCCATTTATTTCAGGAAAAATTAATGAAGTTGTTAAGGCTTTATGAAACTATAAGAAAAGTTACAAGAATAACACATAAGAATACAGACTTGGTAAATTCACTGGGAAGCTTTTCTGTATTTATAAAGTCAAGTATATAATTATTATTTAAAAAATCATTTGAAATATTTTGAGAAAGTTGGATATCATGGATGATGCTGGACGTGTGGTGACAGACACACTCCCTGGAAGCCAGCGGGTCACATGCTGGCATGACCCCCACACTGCAGGGCCCCCTCTCTGCCTCGTTTTCTAGAGGAAGTGCGGCGGCAGCCAGGCCGAGGAGCACGAGAGACCTCAGGGGGCCAGCTGGCTCCCGACCCTCAGGATGTGGGCGGCAGGGGGACGTGTCCTGGTGCCCCGGCCACCAGTGTGACCCACGCCTGAGGTCCTCACTGTAAGGACTTTGATCCCTGCTTAGAGGCCTCTTTAACTGGACTGCCTTCTGGGACAGAAGATCGTGGGGCCAAGGGGCCGTGACCTTACCTTCTTGTACAAATGCCACGGCCGTGGTGGTCTGGTGGGAGTCCCAGCTGGACCGTGCCACCTCCTCCCTCGTGGGCTGGAGCCTCTGTAAAGCCTCGGTGTGGTGGCAGCCCCTCGGCTTCTGCGGGCAGCCCCACTCCCTGGGGGTCACACTGTGAGGCACAGAGAGAGCAGGTGTCCGGCCTGATCGCACACCATGGCCCACAGGTGCTAAAGAGGAGAGGCAACAGGTCCTTCTGGGGGCGCCGTGGGTGGCTGGGAGGCACTGATGGAGGACGTTACGCTGGTTGGGGCCAAGGGTTTGATAACACTGGATATTAAGGATCAGGTGAGCTTCTTATGCTCATAGCCTAAGGAGATTTGGTGAAATTCCGTTTTCTTATGATTCAGACTCCAACATTGATCAGGAAAAATACTTTTACCAAAGGAAAATTCTAGGCCGAATATACAAAGATATAAGAATTCTCAATAAAATTTAGCTTTGCAATCAGCATGGAAAGAGTAATACACTGTCCTGTATTACTTATGTATCACATCAATACTAGTACTTGTAAAAATAATACAATTTAATATCTACTGACACCTACTGACATTTAACGAGTCAAAGGTGTACTTCCCATGAGCGCAAGCAAGATTCGAAGTTGTCCAGTGTGTGTATCTTTGAAAGCAGTGGTTGAGAGTTATGGGTTGTGAGGGAAAATAGATTGTACTGATGTAGACCCTATATTCTGAGAAGTGAAAAGTATAGGAGAAAAATGTAACTAGCTATTAGAGTGAACTCTCATTTGTGCCTAATTACCTTGAGGCAGAAGGAATAGTCAGTATGTATATTATCACTTTTGTTTCACACTTTGTTGATCACCCTCTTACTCGCTATGCGTGCAGCATGGTCTTGTACTCATTAATAGCATCATCATTTCAGAAGAGGAAGTTTGATATAGCCACACTGTATATAATATGTGATCTATAAATAATTAATGTATCATATTAATATAGACTCAGCCTACCCATAAATTTGACATTAATAAATTTTCCTACTTGACTAGCAGCCAGAACCAAAAAATGCAGTTAGGAGAATGAGGAAGGAATCTATAAATACCAATAAGGTCACTTATTTGGGGCTTGTAAATGTTTTTTGTGTGTGACTTTGTAATTTTAAGTCAAGTTGTCAGCAAGTTAAAGATCATTAGCCAAACTTTAAAAGCGCTGAAGTGCTGTAGCAATTTTGAATTTTGTTAAAAGTATAATTAGTACATAATAAAACACACAGATGTTTAAGTTTGAGGAATTCAGACAGATTTTATCAATGTAAATTATTTCCATCACCCTGATGTTTCTTTCCAGCCCCTTGATACCCTGACCCAAGCAACCATTCTTTATAAATGTTTATCACAGCAGCTTAGTTTGTCTAATTTTAAAGCATCATATACATAGAATCATATAGTAGATGCTCTTGACTATGACTTTGCTTAACAATGCCTGTAAGATCATCTGTATCAATATGCATTCTTTTCTTTAATCACCGAGTGGTATGCCCTTGTATGGAGGTACAATTTGTTTATTCATTCACATGTTGATGGACACTTCGGTCGTTACTGGTTTGGGTTATGAGGAATCAACTACTGTGAACATTCCCAGACAAATCATTTTGTGAACACATGTTTTCCTTTCTTTTGAGTAAATGCCAAGAAGTGGAATTGTTGGGACCATCTGGTATGTGTATGTTTAACTTTATGAGGAACTGCCGCATTGTTTTCCAAGGTGGTCGCACCATTGCCTGCTGCCACCAGCAGTGCGTGAGAGGCGAGATGCTCCGCATCCCCACCAGCACTAGAGAATGGCAGTCTTCTTCATTTCAGTCATTGCAGCACCACGGCATCTAAGGGAGAATCACAACTACACACTCACAGAAAGAAGGCATGTCAGAGCCCGATTCAGATAGTGGCACTGCCACTTACCAGTTACTTAAGCTCATTAAGTTTTAATTTTCACAGCTGTGAAGTGAGAATAGTAATACCTGTTTTGCAGGTTGTTACTGAAATTAATAAGATCTTGTGGGAAAATGCATTTGAGCCATATTGAACAAAGGCCCGACTCCTGAGCTTTCTCCTGCATCTTCTGCATTGCACAGATTTCTACTAACAATTATTAAGAAAAATGATTGAAACAGCAGAAGACAGAACTACAGGTGAGTAACTAAGGTTGATGTGGGAAGTTAAAGTGATGAACTGAGAAATTCATAATGAACAGCTCACTCCAACAAGCATATCAGTTCAAGCAGCCTGGACTGGGGTGGACTGGTGTGGAGCGCCTTGGGGAAGCCAAGCGCGCAGCTCCGTTAGTGATAAAATGCTCAAAAAGGAGACCTGACTGAAGGCCAGGGTAAAAGACATTATGCTAGCAATTCCTGACTAGGAGCTTGTCTGGCACACCACGGAGAGGCAGGGTGCAGGCAGGGTGCTGGGGAGCCAAACGCCTACTGTGCCTGCTTGGGTTTGGGTGGTAAAACTGAGCTGTTTAATCCTTGTGCATTTAATATAGGAGTTTTGTTCACACAAATGTGGGAAGAGCCAGGGAGTTAAAGGCAGTAAGCCGTAGCTAGAAGGGTGGGGGACAGTCACTGAAGGTCTCAGCCAGAGCCCCAGGGTGGCCACTTCCCAGAACTTGACCAGGTTCTGGGAGAGTTCCCACCAACAAATATGTCCAGCAGCCTGATAGGCTCAAGGGAGCAAGAAGCCTCTGGAAACCTGTATCTGCCCACGTGTGTGGCCACCATCAGCCCCAGGAGCACTGTCCTCTCACTGTGACTGTGTCTTTTGAGGAGCTTCTGCACAGAAACGAGGCTCTGGGCTTCTCCTCCACCGCACGAGGCACACATGGGTATTTCAAATATGCTGTGTTTGCATGTGATCCAGGTGGTGGAGGCGTTTTTTTATTAAACGTATTTTGCTAAGCTTTAGAAAGGCTAAGCAGCCTACCAAGGCAGGCCTAGTTCTAAACCCACGTCTCTCTGACTCCCCAGCCCTGTTTGTTCACACCTATGTATTTGTTGTGATTTTCTGCATATATTTAGGCTAATATTAACCTACTGTGAGTAAACAGTAAGTTACTGACCCAATAGTGTGGCATTTTTTCTTCACTATATTTTATCCTTATAAAATTTCTATGAAAAAGTATCTCCTAGAGCATTAATAAGAAATTCTGGGGCTGGAGGACTGTGGGTAAAATTGCGGCATTTCCAGAATCTCTCGCCTGGCCTTAGAGCATCTCTCTTATCAATAGGTGTTTCCAATTGGTGAAGAGAAGTAGTCCATTTCCGTATCAACAGGTGGTATAAGGGTGGGAAGAGCAAGGGCATATCAGGATCAGAGAGGTTTGGGGGGGTCCTTTTGCAGCCGGGTGAGAGAGACATGGAAGCGTGTAAATAGATGACTGCTTGCAAGCAATAAACAATTTCTCCCACTTTATTTCTCCCTTTGACTGTTTTGGCTTCAAAGGTTATTTGCCCTGGGCTGGGAACATATTTTCCCCCCAGAGTTACAAGGACCCAGCTGACATTATGTCACTACCTTAGTACCTTTACTGACAGGGCTTCACTTTAATGCATTTTTCTCCTCATTTAACTGTTTCATTTGTATATATGTCTTATTAAGTCTGTTGAGGTCAAAGATAATGTCCTATAGGGTCTCTGCAGCACGTTAGATTTTGAGATACGTGTTGAGCTTGCCTCTGCTGAATTTCACACAATTTGTATGTCGAAGCTGTGAAACAAGAAGCTCTTGCATAGATGTGTTGTAAGTGTTCTGTTAGAAGTTTTTTGTGAGGTACTAGTTTGTGTCATTGTGTTCTTAAATGATGATGAACTTATACACAACAAATTTCAGTGTGAATAAGTACAAAAATAAGAACAGATTCCTCTCCAATTTTGAATATAGAATTTTGTTCAGCAAATATGGACACCGTTACTATATGGCACAGGGATGGTAGAACTTTTCAAATTTGATGTTGAGAATCATTCTTTAGAATAGTGCAAAGGGAGCTGTCTTGCCAATGGGTTTCAGCCCCAGGCAAGTTCGCTATGGATTCAATGTGACCAAAGAAAATGACAGTAAAACATTTTTGGGGTGAAAGGGTGATACCCAACTTTATTTGCAGGTGGCAGGTCAGTCACTAGAATCCCGTTCAGTCAGAGTGAGTCTGCGTGCAGCAAGCCAGTCTCTGCCTCTGGGCCCCTCTGTCCGCACAGCTGTCCTATGAGCCTCTGTCCTCGGTGCTGCCACCACTCCAGCCTCTGCTCTGCTCTCCTGCAGCCTTGCAGCCCTGCCCCATGTCGCACTCAGAGCACTGGGTGGAGCTCTTTTTATAGAGTCAACAGCCATGTATTGCCCACAGGTGTGCAGTGAGCTAGTCAACCAGAGCCAGGTGAGAATCCTGGCCACAGGAACTCTCCTTTTATCCACAGGAGAAGTGAATGAAAGCACCTATTTTAATAAGTTGCTTACTCAAGTAAACATTCTGATTGGAGGTGAATCTTAGGATTCATGATTGGCCCAGAATTTTCTATTTGGAAAGGATACAAGGAGCTGAGTTTTTCTGGAGGGGCTGTCTAGAGAGAAGAGTATCAGCAGAACCTAAGTGGAGTGAGACCAGCAGTGGGTCAGGTCTGGGATGCATAGCAGAACACGGGGTGAGTAGGGTGGCAGGGAGGGCAGCTGGAAGGGCTGCTCTTGGGGAAGGTAAGTATCTTTATGATGAAGCTGTGGAGAAAGTGAAGGCTCAGGATTCTCCCCTGGCCCCGGCTGGCTAGCTCACCACACATGTGTGGGCAATACGTTGTTATTGACTCTATATAAAGAGCTCCGCCCAGTGCTCTGGGTAACACGGGGGCACAGCTGCAAGGCTGCAGGAGAGCAGAGGCTGGCGGGGTGGCAGCACGGAGGCAGAGACGAAGGAGGATTGCAGACCTGCAGACTTGGGTGCAGATGTAGTTCTAGTGCACCCCATCTGTCACCGGAAGAACAAATCCGGGTAATAAACCCTTTTACCCCAAGAACTTTCACTCCTCAGTCTCACTGAGTCCACAGTGAACTTACCTGGGGCTGAAACCCATGGGCAAGACAGATGGGCTCTGTGCATGCTAATAATTGGAGCTCAAGAGTTACCCCAGAAGATGGGCCAAGAACGAATTGGAAGTTAAGAAACGGGAAACACTTTCTCAGAAACACACATGGGTGTATGCGTGTGGACGCACACACCCACAATATCAGCGATGCCCCATGAAGCAAGCCCTGGTTACCACACATGGAGGTAAGGACTTTCATAAAATAGCCCTAATCCCCACAGACACCTCTGAGAGACTTCTGTCCTTATCCCAGCTTGTGATGAAGTGACTGAGAGCCCATGTCCCTCTGACTTCCACACAGTAGAGCAGAGCTGGGATTTGAACCTGTGCCTCCACACTGGTGTGGCTGTGATGTGTCCACCGGGCTGAGATCTAGTGCGTTTCCAGCCAGCCTGGGCTGCGAGGGAGGCGGCGGCTGGTGGCGCACACACACCTTCCGCGCAGTCCAGCAGGCACTAGTTGACACAGCTGTGAAGGGGTTTGCAGGTGTTGTTACTCTTTTCTCAGCGCTGAGCTCATCAAAAGCGAGGTTATTCTGGGTGGGCTGGCCTACGCCTGTGGAAGCCCTTTAAGAGAGGAGCGAGGCCCTCACTGGAGTCAGAGCTCCCAAGCTCAGCCTGCATTTGTGGGGTTCTGGCCTGCTTTCCTGTCTCTCCTTCCCGCCTACCTGCCTGCCTGTGGACTGGAAGCCTCAGCTCATGCTTGTGGGGTACACCTGTCTGTGGCCCCCCCCTTCCTCACTGCCCATCCTGTCGGGGCATCCAGCATCTTAGCCAGTGCCCATACTTTGTAAGTCACTTCTTTCTGTGTGTGTACTACTGACTTAGCTCTCTGGTGTATCCAGTGGGAGTGTTTCTTCAGGTCTTCTCCAAAATGCTATTTGCTTTTCATTTTATATATCACCATAATTTTTACATAGTTATGCTAATTAATAAGGTAATTTGTCATGTCCAAGGTATGCTCAAGAATGGAAGACTGCTTTATTTCAGCTCATTTATCTTCACTTCTGTGAACTGTTCCATCTTTTCCCTAGGGCTCAGGAAATAGTGCTTGAAAATACTGTATGTTTTAATGGGGCCAAATATTAGAAAAAATCACAAGATTTCTCTTACGATTCAGCACTGTGAGTTCTATTGACCTGACTCTAGGTTTGAAAGTTGAAGGTGTGTTATAATCCTAACTCCCACCGACACTTCATATTGGCTGTAATATCACTGTAATACATTTTTCTTAGAAATACTAATGCACAACCAAGAACAAGCCGTAGCTCACGAGCACTGAGACACATTGAGAATGTGCTGCCTCAGGGATAGTGCCCACGTCTCTTCTGAAAGGCGAGCATCTGGATGTAACACAGCTTCCTGAATGGTGCAGATAATTCATAGTCGGGAGCAGAACTGGGTTCCGGGGATCGGTGAGCAGCGAGATAATTGGTGGCAACTCTGACAGCCTCTTGAAGGAGTGTAAATCTGTTGTCAAAATCCTAACAGCGCTGCACTTCCAAGCTTAGTTCCATAAACACGTACAGTAATTGTGGTTTGGCTGGAGATGCCACTGTATCTAGAGGTTTCTAGAATATCTAATATGATAATGTTAAAATAATCTGCATTTGAGAGAGTGTTGGGGGAGGCACACGTCCCAGAACCGTGAGGGTCCCTGCTCGTCCCTGCTGAGTGTGCCAGGCCGCTAGGCTTATCCGTCTGCATTTCTGGCGCTTGTCACCCAGGAGGGGAAGGACACTGCCTGCCCCCCAGGGAGTCGGGGGACTGGCTTGTTTGCTGCTTGTTGCCGTCTTTGCTGTCTATTCAGAAAGTGCTAGGCTTTGGGTTTCTTTCCCATAAAGCGGCCGCTCCACGTGCAGGCATTCCTCTAGGACGTGGGGTGTGGGATATGGGGCTACAGTGGAGCCAGGGGAACAGGAAGCTCGGGCTACTGCCCCTGCCATGAGCAGTGAAGTCCCTTGTCTCTAACCAGGAGTCTTGTGTATTCTGCCAGTTTTCATGAAATAGTAAAACGTTTGCTTATTGTTTCTAAGCAGTGTCAGTTGCAGATCCTTCAAATTTCTATTAAGTGATTTGCCTTTGTTCAGAGCCATGGTAATGGTGCTTTTCTGTAGCATTCGGCATTTACAGCATCAAGGACCGCCACAGCAGGCATGCGGGGAGCACTTCTGTTCCAGGTGTGGCACGTCCGGGCACGGAGCTGACAGCCACATGGGAGAGTAAGTGAGGTGCTCCACGGGGCTGTGAACTGGAAGGTTCAGAGAACTCTCATTGGTTAATCTGCTTTTCTAAATATCTAGAGTTGGCAGCTTAAGACCAGTGTGGGGTCTCTGATGTCACCCCAGTGATTTGCTGGGCCACCTCTGTTGGCATGTGGCTCTGTTTTACTTCATGTCCCCTATGTTCTCCTCCACCCTCTGATGCCTTGTCCTAACTCATTCCTAGCTAATGACTTTGCTGCTTGCTTAGAAAATGAAGAACTCTGGCAGTAATCTCCGTGGACAAGCCCCTGCACATCTGTTCCTGCACATCTGTCCCTGCACACCTGTGCAGGCTGTCTTCTCGTCCTCCACTGCCAGTGCCTCTCACGCTGCCCTCCCTGGACCGGAGGCTGCACCTTCACTAGGGACCCATTAGACATGCAGGATCGTGGGCCCCAGCCCAGAATGAACAAATTGGCAACTGTAGAAGTGGGGCGGCGTCTGGGTCTCCATGGCCTTCCAGGTGGTTCTGCCAGGAGTTGGCTGAGTAGGGGGGTGAGAGGGCAGCTTGCTTTTTCTTTCCTATGAGGGCACTGAGCCAACCACGGGAGTCCCAACCTCATGCCCTTATCTAAACCTAATTAGTTCTGAGAGGTCCTACCTCAGTGGGGGCCAGAGCTTCATGTACGGATTCTGGGAGGGACAAGCATTCAGCCCATGACAACTGCTCTTGGTGAGATACTCGTCTGGCTGCTATGGGTGGATGTGATCGATGGGGGGATATAGCGGCTCTCTCAATAGGCATAAGGTAACCACATGCAAAGGTGATGAGTAAATTAACTGCCCAAGAAGTCCATGTTATCAGAATTCAGAGAAAAGATCCTCCAGCTCCTCTGAAAAGGCTTCAGAGAAGAGAGGTTTGGCGCTGGCCTTGGAGAACAGGCCCCCACAGACGGACAGGAGGGCTGGGCAGGGGCAAGAACGGTTCGTGTCTTGGAAAAGTGATATGTCCTTTCTTAGGACAAATTCTGGGAAATAATACTGGGAGATTAATGATAACTTTAATGTATCCTGACATAAATGGAGACAGATAATTTTAATAAGCATGCTGCTATTAGATTTACCAGTTAGGAGTGCGGCTGAGTGTGAATTTCTAGCATCTCATCTTGTTAATAAGTAGAGAATTATTTGGCTGGTGAACTCAGGGCTGTGGAGCCCCCCGAGAGCAGGGCCCTGCTTTCTGTGTGGCAGTTCATCTGCTGGGGCCCCTGGGCTTTGCCTCCCTTTGCTGTGTGGACCCAGGTTGAGTGCATCGAGCTTCAGGACCCGGCACACACAATGGCTTGGCAGTATAACTAATCCCTTGAAGTTTTTGTTTTTGCTATTATTACAATTATTTGTTTTATGGGCAAAGCCAGCTGCTAGTGTGGCCATAGTCAGTCCAGAAATAAAGTTGTTTGTAAATGAAAGAAGAGTAGCTGTGGAGAAACAGGAAAGGGTTAACTAGAAGTTCTGCCTGGAACATTTCCCATATGAGGAAAGGAACAACGTCCAACCTTACAGATTCAGGGGCCGGTGGCTTGGTTGGGAAGAGGGAGATGGATGGGATCCTCTCAGACTGAAAAGTACAGGGCCCCTTACCTTGGGAAGGAGGGCAGAAGGGAGAGCTCAGTGCAAGACAGCACAGCAAGTCCACAAAAAATAAATGGGGCTCCATTTATTAGGGGTTCATTATGGAACCCGGGTTCTCTGTAGACTCTCATTAGATGCCCAGTGAACCCAAGCAAGGAGCATGAGGGGGAAGGAGACAAAAAAGGCAGAGCAGAGGCGTGGAGCCAGCACCTCCTTCCCCATGGGGTCCCTTCCTCCGCGGCCTACTGCCCCCGGCCCTGTAGAGCCCGTGACCAGGAATGGGCTTCTCTTGGCCTGTTGGAATAGGAGCTTCCAGGAGGGTAGGTGGAAAGACCTCCTCAAGTCATCTGCCTGACTTTTTTATTCCACAGATGCAGACATGTGTGCCAACCTCTTTGTCACTCTTAGGAGGTGACAAATGTGGGGACAGCATGGGCCCCCCTACAGTTGGGGCATCTCTCCAGTCTAGACCCTTCTGATTTCTGAGTCTGTCTTCTAGACTCCTGCAAACTGGCTTCTTTATGAGTTTGGGGATGCGACTGGTCCAGCACAGGCTTCCAAGGAATAAGAAGGTGCCTAACTTTTCTGGTCTAGTGGAGATCTTTGCTGTAGCTAAAGCCACCTGGATATCCCCCCCGATTTCAGAGTTTCATTCAAAATTTAGACTTTATTTATGCTTTGTTAGTCCTACACACCGACTTTTGTGGCCAAGTAATGATTATTTTCATTATGGCCATTTCAGATGTGGATTGTAGAATATGAGACAGCAGGGGCTGACATGATTGTAGAAGATAAGTGTACAGAATAACTACTCTAGTGCTTAACTTTAGGGCCACAAAGTAGGTGGATGATAATTCCTTAGGTTCAACCTGTAGAACTATGGATGATTTACTAAGAAATCTGCAAGTAACATAATTAATACATGATGACAAAGCAGCAGGAGAACCTCAAGGAGTAAATATTTTATGTAATGAATTAACCGTACAAGGCGCACTTCTGAATGTCGGTTAGAATCCTGAGGTTGAATTCCTGTGTGTTGTGAAGTCAGTTTATGCGAAGCAATCAAGTAGGTACTGAGGAATGATGCAGGGTCTGTTTTTTCAGTCACTGTGGTCTTTTCCTACAAAACGTGGGCTCACTAGTAACAAACAGTGTTGGGGGCAGAATAACGTCTCCTCAAAATATCCGTGTCCCAATCCTGGGAACCTGTGAATGTGCTACTTTGCAGAGCCGAAGGGATTTTACTGGTGTGATTAGGGGAAGGATTTTGAGTCCGGGAGCTTATCCTGGATTACCTGGCTGGGACCAATATAATCACAAGGCTTCTTAAAAGTGGAAAGGGAGGCAGAAGGGGAAGCCAGGCTGCTGCCATGCGTGGAGGTCTCCACCTGCTGTCGCTGGCTTCGCCGTTGCAGGAAGAGGCGTGGAGCCGAGGAGCGTGGGCAGCTCTGGAAGCTGGAGAAGGCATGGATGCAGATTCTCCCCCAGAGAATCCAGAAAGGAATGGGGGTTTGTAGACCTTTGGATTTCTCGCCCATGAGCCCCATGTCGTTAGTTAGGCCACTATGTGCTGGTTTGTTGCAACAGCAGGGACGCTGTCGCCATTGCTCGCTGTAGTATCTCTAGGGCCTGGCACGTGTTTGTTGAATGAATGAGTGAAAAAAGCTCCTCATTACTCTGATTTACATCAGCTGGGACCTGGCTGACATACACGTTTGCACACCTGTCTAATTGTCACTGATGCTCAAAATCTCAACCTTGAAGTACTGCAAACTCCAGAAACTCCTCTTCAAGCAATCTTAGCACGGTTTACACTGTGAATTTAGAGGGAGGGAGGCTGCCTTCACTTGTCCAGGGGCTGTGTTGGGCCAGATAGTTCACCCTGTCTGAACTGGTAGCCCTTATGCCCTTTGCTCTCTGTCCCTCTTCCATTTTCGTCACGGAACTTGTCAACATCTGAAACGTTAATTTTCATTTTATTTCTTTGCTTGTTAATTCCCGCCCCCCACCCCCCACCCCCCCATCTCCTGGAATGCAGAGTGTGTGAGAACGGGAATGTGACTGAGGTTAGGACCTTGGACGTGGTAATTGACCACACTTCTCCAGACTGCTGGATCAAAATGTCAGCATTTAACAGATCTGGTGGGATGAGGGAGTGTCACCCCCTCCCGTGTCACTTGGCCACATCTCCAGGCGTGTCCCGCAGCCCCACCGTAGGAGCCGAGGGTGCCCCGAGCTCGCAGGGAAAGCACTGCGCCTGTGAGCAGCCTCTCCTGCCCAGCTCACCCATCAGGTAAGCTGCCCGGCCCCTCTGGGGGAGAGTGGGGGAGGCGTGGGGAGAAGGTCCAGAGGGACCGCCTGCAGGAGGCCCTGCGTGGAGACAGGCCCAGGGAGCAGAGGTCAGGGTGATCCCGGCCTTGATCCCTGATGCATCTCCAGGGCCTGAAACAGCCCCTGTCGCATGGGGTGGGCGCCGTGAATGCGGTCCAGTGGATGACGAATGACTGTGTCATCACATTTCATCTTTGCAGTGACTCTATAGAGGGTGTTTACGTCTAACCTGCTGGGGAATCAGAGGCGAACTTACCGAGGCTTGGTAATTCCTAGGGGGCAGAGCTGGGATTCAAATCCAGTTCAGCCTCACTCTGAGGCACGTCACGCTGCCTCCCAGGCACATTTGACGTGGTTCTGCACTGGAAAGGGGCAACTGTCTGGGGCGTGTGGGTCCTTCCGGCTGGCCGGAGTGTGCGCAGGAGTCTCGTGGGCATCTGTGAGTGCAGGGGTTCCAGAGGGAGGGAACTGCCGCCCCAGGCAGGAGACAGCCTCGCTGCAGCGCACAGGGCTGCAGAACGTGCCTCACACTCACTGCGGGAGCTCACTCGGGGTGGGAGGATGAGGACTGCTGGATGCCACCCTGGACTACATAAAGTTCCTCTGAGGAACAAGGACCTTTACAGCTATAGTTGCGGCAATACCCCCCACTTCCGGGAAGGCCGTGGGGAGAGGCATTGGCTGTGAGGAGGGCTGGGTGGAGGAAAATGCCAACTGCCCTCAGGATTTCACGGACTAAACGCTAGGGCCAAACAGGAGTTGGCCTGGGGGCTGAGCTCATTTTGCTCCCGTGTTCCCGGGAGTGTTTGCGTTCATGCCGTCACGTAGTGGGAGAGAATGCTTTGGAGAACACTTGGGGGTCTGTGACCGATGGGAGCTTTGTGTCCTCAGAATTTTATTAGCTGAGATTTACCAGTTCACCTAAAATTCTATCTGGGGTGTTTTATAAAACATGTTTATGCACACATCTCTCTCCTGTGTCAACACCCGCATGCACCTTGTCCATGGTGGCCCCTCAACGGGCACTTGAGACCAAAGTTAGGTTGTCCAACTTAAAATTTAAGCAGATTGGTTGCTTTAAGACAGTGGTTCCTCATTATACTGAGTAATTCTTTAATAATCACTAGTTTCCTCATATTTCAACATGGAAAAGGGAGCTCTTGTCCCTATCGTTGCTTCGTCCGGATCTTAGCCAGCGAGCACGTCCACCCTCCTTCATTTTCCTAGTTATAAGCGCTTGCTCCAACCCTTTTACATTCTTAACGTGAAGTTTAATAGTCTCAATAAACTTTTATCTTGCCTTTTATGTTTTTGCTACTAAATCTCATGCTGTCATTTTAATGGTGCTTTTACACCTTTTCCAATTGCTCTCAGCTCTGTGGTACATGCAACCTGGCATCTGGATCTTTTCTGAGAGATGGTGATTCTCCTCAGCACCGTATCATTGCATCATGCTGGGGTGTTGGCTGGGGTGTTGGCTTAGCAGAAGAGTTTCAGGGCTAAATACACAGATGTCCCTCCTGTAGCAATCCCGTGGGGTTCCTGTTCACCATAGACTTGAAGTGCAAGACTGTCTTAGAGACATATTTCAGCTCAGGATGGAATCTACCTCCTTGAGCTCAAACTCGTGTCTGGATCATTCACTTGGCACTTTGCAGTCTTCTCACGTGTTTAGACATCTCATGTACAGATGTTCGGTGTGCCCGCTAGGACCTGACACTTTTTGAACAGAGGGCCTGCCATGTGGCACTTGAAACACCCCCAGTGCAGCCGTGGCTACTGGCAGCGAGTGGTGAGGCCTGACGCGGGTGGCAGAGGGCAGGGTCCTGCTGCTCATTGTGGGCACCTCCTAGCTTCACTGTGTGATGAAAAGTGAAGGACACATCCAACAGAAAGAGTTCCATCGACTCTACATTCTACAAGTGGGCAGCCAACCTGGTTATCCAATTTGACCACCGATTATACTACTAGTTACTCTACTCAAGAACTACTTAGGTCTTCTCTACAATCTGAAAGGGTTATTTGATTCAGGACTTTATACAAACCATTGAAGTATTTGTCAGCAAACATTAATCCATACTTTGTAGTTAACTATATAGTTCTTTAATTGAACACTTAAGAATAGAGCTGATTATGGTAATATACAAGGACAGTTAACTTTAATGTGGTCCCGGTGTTGAAACACATCCTTTCAAATTACTTATAAACTACATAACCAGGGATGTTTTAGGCAGTTCTATTTCCTGATACATATTTTTGTTCGTGTCTCAGTGTGCCCTAAGCTAGTCTGTAGCAATTGATAAGACAGTCATTTTCTTATCTCAGAATTGATACTAAAATTCTATATTTCACAAATAATATTTTTGATAAATGTCATATAGTAAAGTTCTCCATACAAATAGGTTTATAAAATGCCTACTTAGATATACTTCTTTACTGTGGGATTTCTTGGAGTCTCTAGCACTCTAATAGCACATTGAGTTGGAAAGAGCTGCACTGCCAGGTGTCAGCGCCACTGATTAAGACAGCACACCCTAGTGAAAGCAGTAGACTTTAATCCCTTACTACAGTGGCACCAGCAAGAGGCTAGACCAGAGGGGGCCCGACACCCCCATTCCACTTTCCCGTGGAGCAGCACACGGGCGGAGGGCCAGGTGAGTCAGGGCAGACCCGGGGTTGTCGCCATGCTAAGGGAGCCCAGAAGGCTGTGGCAGTGATGTGGAGTTGGGGCTACAGGCTGAGCTAGGAGTGCAGGGGTCCTGATGACTGAGTGAGTGTGGGGGAAGCATGTTCAAGGGTCCCCCCGCCCCCCGGTAAGGAGGTCTCCCAGGGATGCCTGCGGACAGCCTTCCTTGAAGACCCTAATAAGTGGCTCCAAAAGGGAGGGCCTGGGCCAGGAATGTGGGTGTGCATATGAGCTCGGGAGCCTGGGGGCTGGGTCCTTGAGGGCGGCTCCCTCCAGAGATGGCAGGGCATGGACCGCACCGGGTCTGCTGCGCGGAGGGCCGCTCTGTCCGGGAGGCCTCGGGTAACATGGTGCAACCGCCCACGGACAGGCCTGAGGGGTCACACATGGGGATGAGCCAGGTGCCAGACTCCAGATGCATAGTGGCCTTCCTAGGGGGTGATGGGTGATGGGGCATTCCTCAGACCTATTAACTATGGAGTTCTTCACAGCACATTCCTTGTGACTGGTCTTCTGACTACAGAATTAGCAGTTTTTCTACCTGAAGTTGTTTAAACTTTAGTCTTTAAATTATGGAGCATTTCCCCCTAAATACACAGATTTTATCCCTAGCATTTGTTTTGATCTAGCTAAAAATTCATACAGCAGTGCCTTTTCTGCAGACCTCACATGCTTGTCTAAGGACACCCGCAAAATGCTCTAGCTGGTGAGCTGTGAGGGCCGTCCACAGGTCAGCTAGGTCAACTGAGGTTGGAGGGATTGTTATAGAGTATCCTGAATTTAGTAGCAAGAAATTCTTGCCTAGAGGTATGCATAGATTGGTCTCTAGCTCAAGTTCCCTGACATCCATCCTCAGCCTGTGATGCTGAAGTACCTGAGGCTACTGGTATCTCATGATGTTTACATTTTATCATAGATATCGTGTGTGTGTGTGTGTGTGTGTGTGTGTCTTTATTCTCCATTACTTTGGAGGGAATCAGTGCTAGGTAATTGAAACAGTTTTTTATTTGGTTTGTAATGTCTTAGGTTTGGTGATTCAGCAGATCTCATGGCTACATTTCAATTCACCAGTTTCACATTGAAATGTCCTTGCCTCCTCTGTAGGGGGCTGGCAGGAGAGAGAGGGGCCCAGACCATCAGGGCCGTTTAGACCAGCCTCCTGGCTTTGGGCTGCAGCAGGGTGCCTTGGACTGGGAGCCAGGCCCATCTGCTAGCATCAACTTGCTTCTGTCCAAAGCAGTTCAAGCTCTGGAAGGTGACATTCTAACTGGTAGTTCATTAGATGCCTCCCTGTCAGCTCTTTTTGTGTATATGCACCAACACTAGATGACAGAATTTGGTTGTGCAAAATCAAGCTGGTCCACTCTGGGCAGGATTCCATAGTGCAATAGCTGAGGAGAGTGCTGCTTATAGGGATTTTTATCTATGGGATGCTTTCTTCAGGGAAACTCGTGAGAAATCCCAACACCTAAAACTCAGAGTGCATCCTGATTTGTTTTCTTTGTGATGCTCTGAGGGGCTCCTGGAGTAGCACAGGTCTGTTTGAGGAGAATGGGCATCAGACATGCTGTAGGTCCTCTAAGATGACGTCCCCTCCCAACACATGCAGCCTTCCCAGCCCAGGGTTTTGACAACAGGGCAAGAGCAGTTAATAAGCACTTCTAGGTGGCAAGCATGTACTTAGCACTTCCTGCTGTACAGATTGGCGCAAAGTTCACAACAAATGAATGGGATGGAATAAGTTAGGGTACAGTCCCCAAGACCACCCTCCCTGCTGACACTAACTGGAGATTTAGGTGTTGTCAGGATCACCTTTAGTTTCCAGTGAAGGACTCAGAACTCACTGAAAGCTTTTACGCTCATGGTTATGGTTTAACACAGCAAAAGGGAAGAGGTACGGAGAGCAGGGCTAGATAGGCCTCAAATTTGGAGCTTCCAGGTGTCTCCTAGTGGAGTCATGGACAACACAGCCTCTCCCAGCAGTGATGGGTGACCATGTGTATGGAGCCAACCAGGAAAGCTCACCGAAGCCTTGGTGTCCAGAGATTTCATTGGGGCTTGGTCACATGGACGTGACCAACAGCCCACGTGGCTGACCTCAGGCTCCAGCGCCCCAAGGCTGAGCTGATACCTCTGACTTAAAGCCTCCTCCCTAATCACACTGTTAGATTGTCCTGTTCCCCAAGGCCCCTGGGTAAACAAAGGCACTTTTACCAGGCAGGATGTTCCAAGGGCTTACAGAGCAGCAACAGGAGTTGAGGCCCAAGGCCAGACCTCTCTTTGGGCAAGAATAAATTCTTCACTACACCTGTAGCTACTATAATTATTTTTCATTTTACAGATAAGAAAACAGAAAGCCCTTTGTAATTGGTGAAGGTAGGTCTTGAGGCCAATAATGTAATTCTAGAGGCTGAATCTTAACTACAATTTCTTACGAAGGTATTGACTGAAAGGAATTCTCTGTACTTGACCAAATGGTTAATTTGGACATAACTATAGATGATATCAAATAAATCATAGATGAGCCTACAACATAATCCTGGTGGTAACAAGCAGTCCTTCCCTCTCCAGAGGAACTAGGGAAACACCCCCTCTTGTTCTTGTCCGTTTGACCAGGGCCACTCTGGCCACTTGCGTGGATCGCTGGGGCTGCGTGGCGGCCCCATGCTGCCTGTGGCCGCAGGTGCTCAGTGGTCAGCCTTGAAAGTGTTCATCAACTTCTTTTCTGATGCTCTGGCTATTTTCGTCTTTAATGGCTAATTCCACGATTCTGGAGTGACGCTTCCCTCCAGTGCATGATCCAGTGTGTGATCATGCTTGTTACAAAACGTTTTTCTCAGAATGCCCGTGACTGCTTCTGATCGTTTGTTTCCTGTGCTGCCATGTCGACTCTTCCCACGTCCTATGGTAATCATGAGACTCCACCCGTCCACCTTCTACGCCAGAGCTGCTTTAATGCCTCCCTCTCACTGACCCCTTCCGCAGCACGTCACTGCTCACGTTGCCTGGGTGTTGCGGTAGCTGTATGTAAGCTATCGTGGCCATGTTTTCTCAGCTGAAATTTGGAACACATGGCCCAGCCAGGATGACGGTACATATGGGTACACAGGACATAATATTTCTTTCCCAGAAAACCTGAGACATATGGTCTCCATATGTAGAAAATCTATGGCCTCTCATATGTCTATTTATTGATGCATTTCTAGTCACAGGAATATGTGACAATAGTTATGTGATTTTTATAGTCTCTCTGTCAGGGCCTTTTCCATTTGGAAAAGATACTCGTCATTTGTGCATATGGCAAAATTACTTTTCAATTTAGTGGCCTGCCTTACATTATAAGTTACAAATCTTGGTTTTGATGTTTTTTAGTGAATGTATTTTTTTCTATTTAGGGAACTAAATGTGGACTGTCTGCAAAAAAAGAAAAAGGAAAAGAAAGGCTGTGTCCATGTGTCCTGAAAATGTGAAGGAGGCGGCCTCTTGGGGAGTCAGTGTGGGGGATGGTCAGGGTCGGTGTGTGGGAGGGAGCTTCAGGAAACAGATTAAGGTTTATGAAGTCATTTCTCTGTTGGGGTCAATGACCCTGGGCATTCTGAAAGGCAGAATAAATGATGAATGAAGGGAGGACAAGAAAATGGCAGAAAAATCGAAATCATAATAGTACAGAAGGTATTTTTTTCCTCCAGGCATCTCACCTTCAGCCTGCGCCCAGGTGGCTAATGGCGGAGACAAATAACTAGGTGGCTTCGCTCCACAGCGGAGCGGGCAGCGCTGATAGGAGGTGGCAAACAGCGACGATGTCGGGAATATTAATGAAATGTGTGTGAGTGAAGAAATAATGAGCGTGGCGAGCATTTATTTATAAAGACCCCGTCAGCAGTAACTCTTACGACATTCGAGCAGATACAGATATCCTCCAAAGCAAGCAAGAGATGATGTATTTGAATGTTTTTGACTGGAATCACCGAAACGGGGAGCTCTTCCAGAGCAGCTCCACTAAACCGGCCGCCCCGCAGCTCATCAGGGTGACTTGCGGAGCCGCTGTGGGGCAGGCCTTAGGCACTCTGCTGACCTTCAGGTGGGCGTGGGACCCAAGGGGGGCCCCCAGACGGTGCTGAATGGGGCAGGACAGCCCTCCGCGGTTCTCTCATTCTTAGGTAGTTTTAAACTACATATAAGCTGCATTTGAAATTCTTTGGTTTTGGTAACAGTTATCTAGCATCTCCCTCCAATTTAGTCTCTTTTTCCCACTGGGCCACACAGGTAATTTTTTTCCTTCATCTCTTCCATTCTTTGCGGAGAAGCAGTTACAACTTACTTAAAACATGAGTCATTCTCCTTTATTTGTAGATAAGGAAAAAAGTGTCCTCCACACAGCTGTGTGCCCTGTGCTTGCTGCCTACACTGATCCGGATACCTGGACACCCCAAGTGTCATCCACAAACTCCCCAGCTTTCAAGACCTGCGCTAGTTCTGCCC
Source organism: Manis pentadactyla (assembly GCF_030020395.1). Lineage (NCBI taxonomy): Eukaryota > Metazoa > Chordata > Mammalia > Pholidota > Manidae > Manis > Manis pentadactyla. The sequence continues at coordinate 154,015,369 of NC_080024.1, read as the reverse complement.
CTGCAGGAAAGCTCTTTCCCTTCCCACCCAGGTTAACTCCTTGACCGTCAAATCTCTGCTCATGTGTGGCCTCCTCAGGAAACCTTGTCTGACCCTCTGAGATGGGTGGGTGACCCTGCTGTAGACTCCAGCAGTGCTGAGTCTTCCTCTATGGGTTCCACACCATGTGAACTAATGTCAACACCTTCCTTCCTCCCTAGGCCGGGCTCTGCAAAGCCAGGGTACCATCAGTATACCTCCAAACCGAACACATTGTCTGGTGTGCAGTGTGCTGTCGAGTGTGTGCTAATCACGTGGTGTGGAGTAGTGGGGCTTACGTGCTCGTCACGTGGTGTGGAGTAGGTGGGGAGTACGTGCTCGTCACGTGGCACAGAGTAGGTAGGGTGTAGTCTCATCACGTGACACAGAGTAGGTGGGGTATAGTGCTCATCACATGTGGAGTAAGTGGGGTGTAGTGTTCATCACGTGGCACAGAGTAGGTGGGGTGTAGTGCTCATCACATGGCACAGAGTAGGTGGGGTGCAGTGCTCATCACATGGCACAGAGTAGGTGGGGTGTAGTGCTCATCATGTGGCACAGAGTAGGTGGGGTGTAGTGCTCATCCCGTGGCACAGAGTAGGTGGGGTGTAGTGCTCATCCCGTGGCACAGAGTAGGTGGGGTGTAGTGCTCATCACGTGGCACAGAGTAGGTGGGGTGTAGTGCTCATCCTGTGGCACAGAGTAGGTAGGGTGTAGTGGTCATCACGTGGCACAGAGTAGGTGGGGTGTAGTGCTCATCCCATGACACAGAGTAGGTGGGGTGCAGTGCTCATCACGTGGCACAGAGTAGGTGGGGTGTAGTGCTCATCACGCGGTATGGAGTGAGCTGGGTATTGCAGGTGCCCATCACCTGTATGGAGTGTGTTGTAAGAGCTCTTTGTCTGGTGTGCATTAGCTCATTTAATCCCTAGGAGGTAGGTGCTGTTATAACCCACATAGTTCAGATGAGGAAACCAGAGAATGGAGAAGGTTAGTAATAGTTAAACGCAGTCAGTCTGTCTTCACAACCTTTGTTTTAATCATGGTGCCAAACTGTCCTTTAAGACAAACTTTCTCCCAGACCCAGACCCTTGATATTGTACCCTCTTTTCATAGGAGTGCAGCCATATTTAGTTGGGCTCTTGTACCTGGACGGCTATTTGCCATCCCTCCATCCGTTTTTCCTGTCCATGTATCCATCTATCCATCCATCTTGTCACTAAACATTGTCAAATGCCTAATATATACTAGGTACCATGGTTAGCACTGGAGATACAGAGTTGAAAGTATTAGTTCCTGTCTAGAGGTGTGTGTGTGTGTGTGTGTGTGTGTATTCACCTCTATATATTAGTGCTTTATTAATCTATATACTTATTAATGTATACTACACTCTATTTGATCTATCAGTCATCTGCCCATGCATTCAGACCAGTGGTAAGGAGTTTTAATAATAGAAGTTTTAACAAATTATTGTGGCCATCTAGGAGACAGAGGTTTCTAAATTAGTATGTGAAAAAGTCTGAGAGGGAAAAACTTATGGAGGAGCTAATATCTGGACCTGGAAGGATAAAAATTTGGTGGGCAAGTAAATAGAGAAGAACATTAAAGGAAAAAGAATTGTGTAGGTAAAGGGGGTAGTGGGTTAGGGTTGTGGAGAGGGGTTCAGGGAGGGGCTTTGGAATGTGGAAGCAGGACATGAGGTGGGTGGTGGATGGTAGTGAGTGGGGAAAGGTTTATAAATTTGGATTTTTATTTACAGCGAGGAGTCCACCAGGGTTTGAAGGCAAACCAGCACTGTCTTTTGGTAGGGGATCCAGTGCCCCTCGGTGGGTGGAGGCCTGGAGGAGGCCCTGGGCAAGGGGCTCAGTGGACACAGCACCTGCTACTCTGCTGGTCACAGCAGTGGCGGCACTTCCCACCTGCAGGGTCTGCATCACAGTGGTCCCATCGCTCTCCTGGGTGCACACCCTTGAACGGGTGGTCTGTGGCTGGGCGCTCTTCAAGGCTTGGAAGGTGCTTGGCAATGCCTCCATTGACTTAGAGATGTTAGGCACTTGTAGCCATGACTATGAAGACCAATTTTTATTTTCTGTTCTTATGGAAGTCAGATTTCTAAAGTGGGCAAATGATTAGGCTGTGTGTGTGCATCCGTGTGTGTGGACCTGTGTGTGCATATGTGTGTATGTCTACGTGTGTGTATACAGCTAACATCCTGAAGAAGGTGTGAATGGGCCGTGTTGTGAGGTGGGCCTGAATCTGTGGACTTTCGAGGAGGATCACGCAGCGGCAGTAACTTGCACCAGGAGATGCGCCGAGTCAAGGATGGGCGGCAGCTCGAGTGGCTCACGGGCAGCAGCCGCGGCGGCCAGCTCTACGGCACACCCTGAGTGGGGGAGCCCTTGCAAAGCGCTGTGACCGCATGTGGTTCACCTCAGGGCCCCCCAGCACATGTGGGGGAATGCATGAGCATTGGGTCGCACTGCCCTAACCCCATCGAGCCTCCTTTTCTTCATCAGTAAGTTGAGGGTGATACATACCCACCCTAGGAGGTTGTTTTGGGAGCAGACCAAATATGACAGTGTAAAAAGTTAGTACCATGTCTGTAGAATGTTCTGGCTCAAGAGGTACTAATGAATGTCAACACAGTGTGGCAGCTAAGTGCATGGGCACTGGCCTTGGGCTGCCTGGCTTCCTCTCCCGGTTCTGACGTTTGCTAGCTGTGTGATGCTGACTAAAATATGTAACCTCTCTGTGCCTCAGCTCCGTCCCTGGTAATAGTTCCTACTGCATAGTTGCCTTAGGAGGCATAACCGAGCTGCCCTGTGCCAAGCATATGGAAGGCTGCCCGCTGTCGAGTGAGCATGGGGAATATTATCATGATGTTAACCCTGGCAGCAAAGTGGGCTTCGTACAAAATTGACTTGTGGACCAGTGTCTAGAAACCAGATCTAGAAACCCTTCTCCTGTGATTTTCTTATTTTCAGCCCAATGACTTTTGAGTCTTTTTTTCTGGACAGAAATAATTTCTAGTATTTTATTTACATAGCACCTGTCAGCTTCTATTGGGGGTGCTGAGACACATGCTATTTTAGGTCTGAAACAGTATTTCTGCTCTAAAGCAGTAGAGAAGCTGGGAAGACCCTCTGTGGCATGGTAAGCAGTCAGGTCAGGCGGGCTCAGGCGGGCCACTGTTGGCCAGGCCGCCTGCGCCCTGCATGATACACAGGGCACGTGAGCCCGGACCCCTCGCTTATCTGGCCCTGGGTGCGCTGAAAGGTGCCTCCTTTCTCTTCATCTAACGGTCCCCACGGTGTCCCAGCAAATCAGAGGGCTCCTTCCAGATGAGGCGGAAGGGGCAGGGCGTGCTTCTGTGAGGTCAGCTCGCATGGGCACGCGTACCTGGGCGGCTTCCTTCAAGGGTAAACAGCCGCACAGCACAGCGTCTCGTTATTCAGATACAATTCTAAGGAATGCCACTTATCTTTTGCTTTTGATGAAAGAATATCTGTCTTGGAATCTGACTTCAAATGCAGCATTATTTCAAGACTTAAAAAACCTTTGGGTGCAGGCCATGCAGAATGGAACCAGTTTAAATGGAATCTGACCTATAGAATGGAATCAACTGTGTTTTATAAGGCTTTAAAATAAAGAGCTCTTTTACTTTGATTATGTAATTGTTTATCCACTGCACAGGGCAGAAACATGAGTTGTTCTCTGATTTGGGAAGAGAAATCCAATTTGCTCTCTTTTTATGTAACATGCTCATTTCCACAGGAAGACCCCAGCACTCCCTCATTTACCAGCCTATAAATGAGTGTGTCGGCCGCTTCCTGACACAGGCGCTCTCATCAGCATTCAGATTAGTTTTCACTTTTCTAAACTGGTCTTCTGCCTACTGCTCTGGAGCCCAGCCAGCATTCGGGAAGAGGATTAAATAATCCTCCTCTCACGGCTTCCTACATGTTGTGCTATTTTGTTCTCTCCCAAATGTCATCCTCTCCTCACATGCACGTTCCCCACGGGTGAGGATCTCAGACGGGTCTGTGGTAGTGTCTGGACGGCCCTGCAGGGCGGGGCAGCCTGGCAGAGTGGAGGGTCCGGCGCTGGACAGGCACTCGCGCCTGGAGCCGTGTCTGTCCCAGGAGGGAGCCACTGTTTAACCGCAGACGGATCCGTTTGCCTCGGCAGCAGCAGAGGCAGAGAGAGTCAGTGGGAATAAATTCCCGGGGCAGAAAGATGAAATGAGGACACATAGCCCAGAGAGCGGGCGCCGGCCATCCAGGGGACCCCTGTATGCGTGGTGACCTAGGTGGGTGGTGACCCTCTCCCTTTGCTGGGGGTAACCGGCCCACCCTGACACACTTGGAGCCTCCTTGAACGCACCTGGAGGGCAGCAGAGCTCTGCCCCTTGGTTTGAGGAGCAGAGCAGCCTCACACAGCCGGCGCGTTCATGCATCAGCCCTGGGAAGGGCCAAGGGCAAGGAGAAAGGGGGGACCTGTCACACTCCTCTCCTTCCCCACGATGGGGAATCTTCTTACCTCCAATTCCTCCATCTGATTTGAGCACATCTAGGCAAATTCCAGCCCCTCAGACACCTCCGGATCTCAGCCAGCTGATCTTGCAGCCCTGCCGAGTCCGGGGGATGTGAACCGGCCTTCCAGGAGGGGCTGAGGGTGGGGTGTCTTCCTGCTGCTTCCCCGCCCCCACATATCCTCAGTCCTCCTCCAGCGGAAGGGGCTCTGCTGGTGATGTTCCTCGCTTCTCAGCTGAGGCTGCGCGTGATCATTACCCGGGGAGCTTCCAGACCCTCCTAGCCCAGTCCTGCCTCGTCAGGTGAACCAGAATCTCTGTGCATGGTGCCCAGGCAGTGGTGTGTCCCTGGTGGCGGCAGTGTGCAGCCAGGGTTCACAGCAGGGTAGCTGACAGGCGGCCTGACCCTTGGCTTCTCTCGTCCTAAGGATTCAAAGGAGGGATGGGGCTTGGGTGGACACAGATGATCGAGCAGATAAGCAGCAAGGCGCCGTGATAATGTGACGACCCATCCGTGAGCGATGCCTGTGGGCCCAGAGGAAGGGGCACACACACAGCTTGCTGCAGAAGGCAGGGAAGCCCCAGGAGATGGGCCTTTGCTGAGCACAAGGCCTTCTCAGGGACGGAGGGCACGGCAGGGCCAAGGGCACGGAGCTGCGGGTCAGCAGTGTTTGCAGAGCTGCCAGGACTGCGGCGAGCTGGCGGCGGTGGTGGGAGGGAGGCCTGCAGGAGCAGGTCAGGGGCCAGGTGCGCAGCTCAGGAGTGTGTCCCCATGCCACCACCAGCAGAGGTTTTACTGGGCGGTTTTGGTACTAAAATAAAACCCCTAGTCCGATGGGGAGGTTGTGCTGGAGTTGAAAAATGGGGAACCCGTGTGGGGACGAGGGCCTGCGTTGGGTGGGGGAGGAGAGGGCTGGGCGGCTCGGCTCTGAAACGGAGGTGACCCGCTGTCCTGACGGACTGGCTCTCAGGAGTGACGGTGGGTGGACCCCTGGTTTTACAGTTCGGCGTCTGAGTAGAGGGTCATGCCATTCACAGAGGATGGAAATAGGAGAAGGGCCCTCTTTTTCTTTTCTTCTTTTTTTTATTAGGAAAGAAAATTAGCTTAGATTTGGGTTTATTACACTTAAGGTACCAGCAAGACACGGAGGAGAAGACTGCAGGGAGCGGTCGGAGCGCGGGTCTGCTGCCCGCGACTGCGGTGACATGTGGGTTTGGGAGCCTGGGCACGTGGGCAGGACTGAGACAGGTGGGGGCAGTTACCCCAGTGGGGAGGCGCTCAGCTGGGAGGGGGCCTCGGGAGCAGGGTCTGGGCCCGCTGCGTGAGGAGCCTGGGAGGGAGACTTGGAGAGGGTGGAGGGCAGAGGCGTGCCGAAGGCAGGGGGTGAGGTTCCCGGCCCCGGCCTGCTTCTGAATGCCAGACCCAGGTTTCAGCACGTCTGCGGGGCAGCTCAGCTCTCTGTGCCCAAACCGACCTCTTCCACCCCCCTCCCCACCCCGGGGTGCCTCTCTGCCCAGTTCACACACCATCACTGACCACGGCCTCTCCCGCTAGTGCTCTAGTGCCCTCCAACCCGCCCCCTGCCACCCCCACCCCCACCCCAAGGATGAGCCCCTGCGACAGCCTCCCACCCATCTCCCCTGTCCACCCTTGCACACTGCCAACCTTATCCTCACAGCACCGACAGGTTGGTTTTAAAAATGCAGACCAGAGTGTGTCTCCCTCCTGCCCGCAGGCTGTCGGTGGCTTGTTGTGGCCCTGGATTCGTCCTGACTGGGGAGGAATGCCCAGCGTGGCCAGCGTCTGCTCTGCCGCCCACTCGGGTGGGGCCACACAGGCTCCTGCACTTCCTGCGAGGACCCAGACCCTCCTTGGGCCACAGAATTTGCGTGTGGCCCCCTCTGGGTGTCATACCCCACCCTTTTTAATCTAGTAAGCTCTTACATATCCTTCAAGTCCCAGCTGAAATATTTCTTCAAGGAGGGTTCTTTTTTTTTTTTTTTTAATTCCAAGACAAGAGAAGTTCCTTATGAAGAAATCTCAGAGCATTCTATTTCCCCCATAGCACTTGGCATGATTATATTTTTGTAGGCATAGGTATGTAATTACTTTTGTTTTATAGCTATTTAGACTCTAGACTCTAAGTTTGAGAGAAGGAATCAAGTTCATTTTACCCTCTTAGCTCATTGTCTGAATGGGCTTAAAACTATTTGCATTAAAACAATTAAATCAAAAACAATGGACATCGAATGCCCATTAAAAAATGAAAACATTCAAGTAGCTAAAAAGCTACAGATAAATCAAGTAGGATAATGGTTGAAAAATGAGCACCTCCACTCGCCAATTACAAGGTCACTGTGACTTCCATATTAACAGCGTCTCAATAAAGTGATGAAGGCAGACCTGGTTTCCTCCTGATCGGAGGAATTATTGAATGTTCAGAAAGAATGGAAACAGCACCGTCTGCTGCTTCTCCTCCCCCAAAGAACCCACCACATTCTTCATCCCTCCCTTGTTCCCTTTTCTGCCTTTGCTAACCTCTCATTTCTTGACAGCAAGAACAACTGTTTATTCACCACTCAGACTCTGTCTCACCCAGATGAAGGTCCCCTTTGGGGTTGTAAAGTATTGCAGTATCTTAGTATCTGCTAATCGACTAGCTGATGTCTAATCATACTTCATCAAAGTGACAAATACATTTATAAAAATGCTTCTTTCATTTTATGCATCTGCTGGGCACAAACCTCCCACAGTCGCCGAAGCCTGGTATTCATGGCACCTGGTGATCTGGTTCCCAACTCACTCCCCACATTCGGCTCCCCGTGTACCCAGTATGAATCCTTTGCCCTGCTGTTTTCCTGATCTGGGTCCGTGTTAGACATGCTTTGTGAGGCCTCTGTGCCTCGCATTATCTGGTGTGGTTCCCCTGCCTTCCCTGCCCCGGCTGTCCTTGAGGGTCCAGGCCAAGTCTGACCATCTCTAAGAAGTCTCCCTTTAGCCATCGTGATTTCCACATGCTGGTAGCTGCAACTGTCCACACTGTGTGAGTGCGGACTCGGTGTGACTCGCTTCGCTGTGTCGTTTTCCACATGCAAGTGCGCTTCCATACCCCTGAAGAGAGGGGTCTAGGTCCTCTTTGGGAGAAAAGTATATTCGGTCTACCGTGTGCCCTTCTGGGAATGAAATTATGCACAAATAGTAGGTTCTCAGTATTCAAACAAGACACTACTGAAAGACCTGATGTAAATGAAAAAGATACATGACAAATACAGGTTCAACCTAGTAAATATAATGGAGATTATATTTGTGCTGATGAACAGGTTGGTTGGAAGGTAGAAGTAAAGTTAGTCAACTTTTAGTGTAGTGCTATGGCCTGATCGTTTGTGTCCCCCGAAGTCGTATGTTGAAACCTAAAACCCAGTGTGATGGTATAAGGAGGTGGGGCCTTCGGGAGGATGTTAGGTCGTGCGGGTGGAGCCCTCACCGACTTGATTAGCACCCTTATCCAAGAGACCCTCGGAAGCTCCCGTGCCCCTTCTGCCACAAGACAGCTGTCTGTGAGCCTGGAAACAGGCCCCCGCCAGACTCTGAATCTGCTGGAGACTTGATCTCGGACTTCCAGCCTTCGGAGCGGTGAGGAAGAAATTTCTGTTTTTTATAAGCCACCCAGTCATTTACTTTTGTTATAGCAGCCCAGACAGATGGAGGCATGTAGTGAATTGCCATTATTTTAACCCTTTAGAATAGGAGTCTTTAGAATAATAAGTTTGGGATAGGAAATCTCTAGGGCTAGGTTTCTTAACCTTGGCCCTGCTGACATTGGCTGAGTCACTCATTGTTTGGGACTCTTCTGGGTGCTGTAGGGTGCTTAGCACCCCAGGCTTCTCCCCACTAGATGCCAGGAGCAGCCCCATCTCAGTGTGACACCCTAGCATGTCTCCAGGCATTGCCAGCTGTCTTCTGTGGGTGGGCACAGTCGCCCCCAGGTAAGAATACTACTCTAGTCAAAGGTTTTAGACCTTGAGTGGAATTTACACCCTTGGAAGAAGTGGATGGATATCCTGCATTAGTTCCTTTGGGGCAAGAGTGGAAACCTGTTACCACGTTAGGCCCGAAATCGGACACGCTTTCAAGCTGCTGCCCTTGAGAGCTCTGGGTCTGCACACAGCCCTTAGGGGGGGCACATGGGACAGGGGCCAGTTCAGGGTCCACCTTGCACTGTGGCCTCCCGATTTCAATAATGACTCTTCTACTCAGGAGCTCTGTGGAGCTGGGGCTAACGTGCCAGCCAGTTTTACCAAAACAGGGACAATGCGTTCTGGAACAAGGGCCTCCCACCTGTGAACCCATGTGTCTCGGCAAGTCAGAGGTGAGGCAGTGCTCAGCCCTCTGAGGTCCTGCTTGTTGTAGTGGTACCAGGATGTTGAGACACATCAGAGGAGTGTGTCTGAAACCCCAGGGAACTTTAAGGTTGGAGGTACGTATTAGAGTTTAGCCACTTTTACTGTCTGTAACTTGTGGGCCACCTGATGACCCTCACATTTGCCTGGTTATTATTCTGGGACAGATGTGTGTGAGAGGGAGAGTGGGGATGCTCCAAGTTTAATTAGGTGCACATCTACCGTGGGCACGTGCCCAGATGCCCTGTGATGGGTGGGTCTGCAAACATTAACAACAGGGCAGCTGCAAGAGGCTCAGTGCCGCTCACGTGGGAAACACGTCCTGCTGCAGGCATGTACTCTGGCTGCCAAGGAATCCTGGGCATGGATTCAAGTGGTAACAAGCAGGAGCCACCTGTGCAGGTCACCCAGGGGCGCTGCTGAGCTCAGCTTTTGCATCTGATCCAGTGGTACCCGTCGCGTTCACACACTCTTGTCCAGCAATCAACTCTGTTTCCCGAAGTTCTTGTATCAACGACCGTCAATGGACCACGGAGGCCCCAAGAGAGGCTTGCCGTGACCCTTAGTGGCTTCCGAGGTTGGTCCCCATGTTGTTATAAGGAACCGCTGCATCCCAGGTGGGGCTGGTGGGAGCCCGTTGGCAGTTCTTCATTCCAGAATTACCACCATTTAAAAGCGGCCTCCCACTATGGACAGAGCAAGACACAGGCCAGCCTGAGGCTGAGGAGTGGCCTGGCTGGAGGGTGAGGGTGGTGACTGACCCACTCGGGGGGAGGGAAAGAAGAGGCAGTGAAGGAACTCGTAAGTGGAGACATGACAGGCACAGTAGCAGGGCGGAGGCGGAATCACAAGGCAGGGAGCATAGGTGGCGGGCCAGGGCTGTGTCCTGGCTGGACTCCATGTTCCAGGGACCTCCTTGTCCACCTGTTCGTCTTCTCTACATATTTTTCCAGTAAATTCCACTTCCCCACGCCGGTTCTGTCTCTTGTCCCTGCAGACTGAAGGAGCCTAATCAAGTCCTGCACGTGCGCACGCGTATGTCTGAGCTTGCCGCCTCCCAAGGCTGTGATCAGCAAGCCCGGCCGTCCGACTTCTCCCTAACACCTCACCCCTGACTCACACGTCTTGGCAACTCCTCTTTGCTCCTGCGAGTCACTTACATACTCAGCTCATCGTCAGGCTGTGCGCTTACACACCACAAACTGAACGAGAAAGCATAAAAGTCATGCTATAAATTTAGGCCGTAGAGAGTGCCAAACTGGTTAATAAAAATAAAACCAACAAAAATCTTTCCAGGGATTGGATTAGCAAATCTGGGTGGTTGCCGTCAGTTATTTCTGTACCATGACAGGGGAGATGGAAATGTGAAGAGTGGATTTGGTTGTTTGTTCAAAATAACAGATTATCAAATATTCCTTTGTCCCCAAATGCCAATGGAAACTCTATCTTGCTTCCTAGTCTGCTTTAAACTTATGGCCCAGACATTGAGGACAGGTATTAAATCACACCTAGGGATGTGACTGGGGACGAGGCTGATGCCCGTGGCAGGGTGCTGCGTGCTCAGCCTGGCCTTGTGCCCACTCTAGCCTGGTGCTCCCATGGTTCAGCCCCAGAGCTCCCAGGCCTCATGCTCCGTGTACTTAGGGCCATTACTTTGTTAACTGGACTCTTTGAAATCAAGTTCCTTTGTCCTGAAGGCAGAGTGAGAATTCACCTGAACTGCACCCAGGGTAAGGAGGGTGGTGCCCTGCCCTGGGCAGGCGGCTCAGCCCACAGTTCTGAACTGGGGAGACAATGCCTACTGTGTGGTTATTGTGAGGATGAATCAGAAGATACAAAGGTATCAATTTCTATACCATTGGTGCTATTTTCAGTAAGACTGTCTGTGCTGTGACCACTTGAGGACAGAGGGGGTTTATGGGCAGCTCAGAAAGGACTTTGTGCCTCTCAGGGGAGAGCTTAACCAGGTCACGGCACCCTTCACCGTGTCCTTGAACTGCCAGGGAGAAGCATCAGCTTTCAGCGTGTCCTCAGAGTCATCTCCAAAAGTGGGAGGGTCACCGCTGTGCTGTTCGTTCAAGAAATGCAGGCACGACGGCTTTGGCAGAATCCAGAGCTCTGCGGTTAGAACCACACTGCTTTCCTCTGGCCCTTAGGTTTGGCGCTGGCCGTAGCAGTCGGGCCGCACCGCCAGCCCCTCTGCTCCTTGGCAGTTTCACAGGTAATGGGGGGAGAAGTAAAAGGCTTTGCTTTGGGGACCGGGTGCCGCCGATGAAGGAATGGCTCCATTTCAGCTGGCCTTTTAGCTCATTATTTGGATTGAACTGATTTTATGAATAACTGGCCCTCCCAACCAAGACACAGATCTAATGCCTCTTCCACACAGGCTGATTCGTGGCCATTTTATTCCATTTCTGACTAGGGTGGGCAGGTAATGAGACCCAGTCCTCAGCTGTGCAATGAATGGCACAATAAACTATCCTGTATGAAGTTTGAATCTTTTTCTATAAAAATGCATTTGAATTTACAATGGCTGCTTTTATTCTGTCCAGCTGGTCTGCTAACTCTAGGCAGTGAAAGAGTTTCAATCAGGTGGGTAGTTCATTACATTATATAAGGATTAAGGCACTTTGGAAGAATATAAAGAAACTATAAAAATGTATTAAAATCAGAAAGGTTTAGATGTTTTTTCTGTTCATTCAAATATAGTAAGTGATAAATTGAAGTCATATTTATGAAGCCCTTTTTTTAACTAAATATCTCCTCTTATATTAGTGCTTTCCTTTCATATATGTGCATTTAGCAACTCACAGGGCATTGATAGCATATTTAAGAAAACAAAGAAAAATAAATTGAAACCCAGATAGCTTATTTCTCTGTTGGGTTTTTGTCTTGCCAATGGCTTTCAGCTCCAGGCAAGTTCACTATGGATTCAGTGTGACCAAAGACATGACAGTAGAATGTTCTTGGGGTGAAAGGGTTTATACCCAACTTTATTCCCACGGTAGCAGGTCAATCACTAGAATCCTGTCCACTCAGAGTGAGTCGGCAGGCAGCAAGCAGGTCTCTGCCTCTGGGCCTCTGCACCCCAAAAGCCGTCTCAGTCTCTGTCCTTGGTGCTGCCACCATGCCAGTCTTGTCTCTTCTTCTCTCCTGCAGCCTTGCAGCCATGCCACTGTGTTACCCAGAGCACTGGGCGGAGCTCTTTATATAGAGTCAATAAGAATGTATTGCCCACATGTGTGTAGTGAGCTAGCCAACCAAGGCCAGGTGAGAATCCTGGCCACAGGAACCTTCACTTTATCCACAGTTTTGAATAGTTCCTACAGAGTGCGCGCGCGTGTGTGTGTATGTGTGTGTGCATGCACCCATTTCAAATCCACTTGCCCTCCTGTGTGCTTGGGCAAGGTATAGTAGCAGGAAATTGTTCCTTACAGGAAAAGGTAAAAATATATAGGAAGGCAGCTCTTCATTTTGGGGGATCAGAACCTTTAGTCCTGTTTCTCCCTTTTCTGGTACCTGGAGAACTAGAGAGAGAACAGGGAGGGCTCCTCACCGGGGAGAGATGTTACATCTCATCTCTCTCCCTCCCTGTCCCAAAACTATATACGTTGGACAAACTGCAAGCTCCTGGAAGCAGGAATCATGCCTTAAACTAGGCATGCTTAATATTTATGGAACATAGTTAATCACAGATGTTTTTCCTTTCAGGCTGCAGAAAGTTAGCTTTTCTTGTGTCCCTTCTCCTGGGCGCCCTCCATTTGGTTCATTGTTGTCTTGTCCACAGGTTGTAAGTGGGGTGGTGCCCTGGCGCCTGTAAGGTCCCAAGCAGTGGGTAAATGGCATGTAAAAAGGTAAAACATGCCTATCGTTAGGCTCGCCTTTAGGTTAAAACGCACCCCTTCAGAGGGCACCTTAACTTACTTTTCCCACCTGCGATGAGAAGGAATGGCTCACTTCTGCACTAGGAGCTCCCTGAGGGACTCAGACCTTCTCTAAACATGAAATTGTACTTTTAATTCAATTTGCTTGTTTACTATGTATAGAAAGTTGGCTCTACAAAAATCAGTATTCTTAATTCCTGCTGTTGACTGATGATCCAGTTAATCCTTATGAGGTGGGAAAGAGGTGGAAATGGTGTTTTTCAAGTTGAACTAGCATCAGCAGGAAAGGAGGTAAGACTCTCAGGGAGGCACCCCGAGAATCCTGTTACCTCCCAGGGGGAGAGGAGAATTATATAATACCTGACTCATTTCAGCTATTTGACAAAACTTTTAAATCTTTTGAGGCAGTGAATAAATGAGTTTGCAAATATTGTATCTAATTAGAAATAAAGGCCAAAAAATATCCAGATGGTTTATTTGCAGACTTAGAAAGACAATCATTTCTGGTCCTAAGACATTACTGCTGTTAAAATGTATATTTTATTTAGTTTTTAATTCAGGTCTTTGCAAAAGATAAGAGGTCAGAGTGACCCCTGGTTGAATGTTCAAGATGGTACCAAATGATGACAAACAATTTTTCAAATTAAAAAAAAATCAACCAAACACCCTCAGAAGACAACATATAAAACTTCCTACTGTTTTACTTTCTTTCTAGAATGTCCTCGGGGCTTTGACTGAAAATTTCTTTGTGCATATAAAAATTAAGATCAACTGATGCCTCAGTTTGTCAAAAACCGAAAGTTTATCTTGAGAAAAGTGTTTTTTAGCTCAATTAACATTTAAAATTGTGTCAACACTCATTTGTAGTCAGGTATTTCTGTGCTCCGGAACAAAACCTGATGTGGATATAATATAGAAGCTTAATCTTGGCTCATTAAAGGAGTAATGGGTGTAGGAGGACAGAATATGTCACCCCAAATACACATTCTTGGCACAAGGATTGTTTTAAATTGGTTATAAGGATCAGCAGCCGACATAGGAGAGGCCCTGATAACAGAGTATAAGCTACCCTTTCATAAGCGGCATTGACACTTACAAAGGGGGATCCCCTTCTGTAAGGTGTCTCCTCTGTCCCGGGAAGAGGGCGTGACTGAATCACACGAGACTCACGGATGTTGAGTTGGCCATCCGGCAGCACAGCCCCGTGGCGTCTGCTCTAACCCAGAAGAAAGGGGCGTCTTCCCGCAGGGAGGTTGCAGACCCTTCTCTGAGAGCTGATGGCTCAAACCGGGCTCTTCTGTCCCCCTGTCCGAGGCCTCAGGATGGCCGCCGACCTCCGCTTTGAAGCTGCATCCTGCCCGGCTTGGGCGCCCCAGCTTGGAAGCCCCTCGAGCTCTTCTTTTCTCTTCCCTTCTGCCTCATCCATCATTCAGCTACTCAGGACGAGGCTGTATCACGTCTTCCCGTCCTCGCTGTCCTAGTGCCACAGTTAAACTGCTCATCCCTGCGGAGAAACAGCCAGTGACCCCCCAGACGGTGGCCAGAGAGCAGCTGTGCCGTCTTGCAAGCAGGGGCCGCTGGCCCTCGGTCCCAGCCTCCCGCTGAGAGCCTAGACCGTTGTGTGTGTCTCTCTCTATCCACCATGCCCTGAAAGTTTTTATTCTGCCTTTAGGGGGACCCCAGAGTAGGAACGTCATGTCTCTGCTTGGGAAGATAAGTGGCACTTTGGAGGCCCCTGGGCCGGGTGGCACCGGGCACTTGACCTTGCCGGCAAAGGGCTCTTCTGGGCATATTCTTAGAGTCCATCTCTTGTACAGGGAATAAGTTCCACTTATTCATTCAACAAATGTTTATTGATTCCTGTCATGTGAATAGAGGAGAAAATGAGCCGAAGTTCCCTGTGAAGCTTCCCTTCCCTCAGGTATTGCATTTTTTGTGTGAGAGATGCCCTGCGCACCTGCCCCTCAGCCCCCCACCCAGCCGCTCATCCCCGGACTGCTGCCCGAGGCCCCCCTTCCAGGTCTTGAGGTCTCTGGTTTCCCGCTGCACCGGGCGCGCACCAGGGACTCAGGGTTTCTGTTGGATTGACATCACCGAATAATGCTGCCTTTCCTGTGGATTCTGTCTTTGTTTTCAAGCCCAGCTAGTAGCTCCAAGGGCCTTTGAGGGGAAGGTGGCTCCTCACTTCTGCTGTCCAGAAACACCTCACAGGGGTTCTTCTCAACATCGGTGCTATTGGCATCTTGGGCTGCTTGCCTCTTAGTGTTTGGGGAGACCGTCCTGTGGGCTGTAGGGTGCTTAACAGCGCTCTGAGCCTCTGCCTGCTAGATGCCCGGAGCACCCTCCCCCGAGCCGTGATGTCCCGAACTGTCTCCAGGCGTCACTGTGCTCAGGGGACACGTGGCTTTGGCTGGGAACCACTACCTTAAAGGTTTGTGGTGGATTGAATGCAGCCGTACGTTCTTCTGATGCTTCGCTTTTTGAGACATGAGAGGGTCTGTGTCCCTCAAATCGGGGCAGGTTCTGTGGTCCCGTAGCCAAAAGCACACTCCAGACGAGATGTCGCACCGGCTGCTTCCCAGGCCCGTGAGAGCACTTGACCTCGGAGCTCCTGGAGCATGATTTCTGTACGTAAAGAGCGCAGGAGTGGCAGGCGCCCCTTGTGAGCCTGCCGTCACTCCCGTTTCTAGCACACCCGTCACGTCATTCTTCCATTTAGCATCTCCCTATTTAGTTGAGTGTGAAACCGAGAATTGTTGAAATGCTTTCTCCTTCCTACTATTGAGTTTTTAAATTTGAAAGTACTTAATCATTACCTCATTCATTTAACAGCCTTCAAAATATGCAAATTGTATCTTTCTCAATTAGCATTTGATAATAGAATAAATTAGAAGAGAACTTTAATTTTTATTCTAGTCTCATTACAAACAGATATAGAGGAAAAGGTCTATTTGTTAAGGGAATTATTTTGCTCTAAGTCACTGAGTGAATATAATTAGGGAAAAATAAAATATACCAAATGGCAGTGGGTATGAAATTGTGGTTTTTTTAAATGGTACTTTCATTTTTATTTTTCCTTCTTGCTTGAGTAATTACGTTGTGAAACCGTGTCATATCATACTCGAGGTGTCCGTGATGACCTAGGGAAGTGCATCCTGATGGAAGTCCACATAGGACTGTCTCGTAAGTGACGCTGAATAAAGGGAAGTTTCCTGCCTGTAGGACCTCAGACTTCTCTGGATCTCAGGTCCTTTTCCTGGAGAACTGTTGGTCCCTGATGTATATAACTTTAAAACTTTAGGTTGAGATACACATTTTCAGCAAATATAAAACTACTTTGAAATTAGTGTCAATCATAATGAAAAAATAGGAAGAGCTTCCTCCTAGAAAAACTCTCACAGTTTACTTATTTAATGTATATCCGTAGTCTACTCACATTCTTCCATTTAATCTTCATAATCCAGTATTGCTATTTTCATCATATCTATCTTATAAGTGAAGACATAGACAAGTTAGGTAATTTGTCCAAAGGCACCCAGTTAATAATGGACATCCACACTTTGGGTCCCCAATCTCTGGACTCTAGGTCCTCTCCCAAACTCCCCGGGGGAGGACTTCCCTTTTCTTCCAAGCAGCGAATGCCTTGCAGGACAGAAGCGTTGCCAACACGCTCAGTTGGAGTATGTTGCCGCATGTGCAGTGATGCAGCCCTGGGAATCACCGGGGCAGGTAGGTGTGATGGGGAAGTTAGTCAGCCTGGCGATCCACCCTGGTGAAGACGTTGTAGCTGCTAACAGACGGCTTGGCTAAATGCTAGCACCCAGACCGATGGGCTGGTGAATTTGTTGGACAGCCTGGACCTCGTGGCGCCTCTGAACTGAACTTCACCGACAGCTGGCGGGTTGAGCTGACAGTGAACCGAAGGTGTGATGCCCTGGCTGCACATTAAAATCTCCGGGGAATTTTGAGACACGTGAAAGTGCTGAACCATTCCGATTCATCTGCTCCGTGTTGGGGGACCAGACATTGGTGATTTAAAAATACCCATTTGAAAAGGAAAAGCATTTCTTTGGAATGGGGATTCTTTTTTTCCCTCCTTCCAGTGGGTATATTCAATGCAATAATTGTATTTATTGCCACACTGTCTTCTCCCTAAACAAAGATCTGTGTGACAATGACTTCTCAACAATTAACTGTTCCACAATTATTTGTCATTTGGTAACACGACATTCTGATGACTTTCATCTTGCTTTTTGGTAGCATTTGTGACGATTTCATCTTCAGCAATACAGTCACTGTGAGGCTTAACCCTGCCGGTGCTGTAGGAGGGGGTGAACCCAATTCCACTCAGGCTGGACATTTGCATTTGCCCCAAAAGCTGCAGAAGGGCTCCCTCAGTGCCAGCCTCATCCTGGGCTGCCTCACACCCCCCGGAGTGAATGCTGTGATCGTGCATTCCCAGCACTTGCTCTCAGATGGCCCTTGAGAGTTTCACTGTCCTGTGTAACTTAGAATTAGTCAGAGAGAAAAATGCAACCTGAGGGCTCCTGTCCCTCCGTTCTGCACATTCTCTTCCGTAGGCAGGATGCCGGCGCCTGCAGTGCTCCTGCTCTGGACCTTGACACCTCCCAGGAACAGTTTCTAGTGGGGGAAGGGAGTGGGGCGGCCCCTTAACCCTATCCTGGTGGCACGCCCCTCCCCCACCCTCTCATAGCCCGCGCCCCCTCTGCCCCCAGCTCTTTACAGACCCTGGTGCCCTTGTTTGCTTGCCTCATGCTGGTCCCGTGTTTCCATGGGCAGCTTCTCATGTAGCCTTAGACTTGTTAGAAAATGGTAGTTTGTGATCACCTTGGCCCGCCCAAGCGGCCCATTCAGAGCGAGCAAAAGGGCTCTGCATCTTTCTTGCACACGGGATTTCTTGGCCATCAGGTGAAGTCCATGGATCCCTTCTTAGAATAATGTTTCTTAAAGCACACAACATCAAGTTTGCAAAGGAAACAAATTATATTAAAATACAGTTATCTACTGAAAAATAAGTTTGTGATATGTTAATGTGCTTTATTCATGAATTAATTGACAACTGGCAGGCACCAATGACTAAAGTCATTTCGAAGTAGTGAAGAATGATGTCCGCAACAATTGTAATGTAAAATGAAAAATGAGGGATTTCTCTTGGTGGCAAAGGCCCGCAGGTACTGTTCACTTGGGTGGCCTGCCTGCAGCCATATTTGAAAGAAATGCTGAATTTTAGTTAGTGGAGTGTGAAAATGCAGATGTAATTGCTTTCCTATCTAAAGGCCGGATGTGTTCTACCAACAGCCTCCTTAGATACTTCCAAAATGCAATTCTGTGGGATGTTAATAGGTATTAGGATTTAAAAGATCTCCGTGGTTGAAGACGCTTGAAACATGCTCCACTGAACAAAGTAAAACAAATTCCTTTATTGCAGAGCTTTTAAGGGCCTTCAAACATATTCTAAATCTCCAGGGGGGCTCTTTTTAAACAATTGTGCTGACTATTTGGAGGTGAGCACACTGAGCCAGGGGCACTCCGGGCAATGCCCTCGAGTTCCCAGGTGGGGCAGCAGACTCAGGGCGCCATGTGTGGGCGGCCGTGCCCCCGCCCGCTGCCCCAAGACCCTGCTCTGTGCAGCCTGCCCTTCAGGAGAGACTTAGGATTCTTGGGGGAGCACCTCCAGGGTGTCACTCTGCCGTGTCCAGGTTGCATGTCAGGCCCTGCTCCCTGTTTCCTCAGGCCCGCTTCTCTGAAAGGCTTGCACATCCTTTTCATGAGGGGTGTGGGTTTTTTATCCCGCCTTTTTCTCTTCTCTTTATAATTGAAGTATAGTTTATACCTTATCCCTCTTTGTTCTTAATCAGAAATACGATATTCTTTTAGTTACACCAGGTACACAAGATGACATAATATATGCCTCTTACTGAGCACCTATTTCACTCCAGGTGCTAAGAGGTTCACACCCGCCTGGCCAGTATCATTTACGTTATTGTGCAGATTCTGAGTAACTGTCCGTCAAGGAGGAAGCAGGGGCCCAGCTGGCTTCTGCGGGTCTGTGCCTGGTTGGTGGGTGTGGGCTATGGTGCTCTGAGGTTGACGGCCACCCAGGGATCTTGGGGGGAGGGTTGACAGCCCCCCACTCTTCCTTGTCCCTCTGGGTGGGGAGGGATGGGACGGAGCACGGAGACCAGCTGGGCATTCTGAGGGGTGGGTCCGCTTACACTCCTAGCCCGTCTCCCCAGGAGGCCCAGCTGCCGTCTTCTAGAGCACGTCATCTTCATCTTGGAGGACCAACGAAATCATTCAAGAGTGAAATGAAAAGCTCCTCATCCTTCAGGATCTGAGCTCAGCAGTGTGAGATGGGATGGCAATAATTGGCTAATCACACACTGAAATGACTAAATTAGACCTTCAGGGATCACCAGCAATTTTATGCCATAATTGACAATAAATAACTACTTTTGAAAACACTCCTGCAACGTACACTCAGCTATAGCAACGTAAAACTGAGAGGGGCCGCTCCAGGGCGCCATGCTTACTCCAGTACAGCCAGAGCACCGTGTTCCCGTCAGGGCCGGGCTTCCTGAAAGTTCCATATCCTTACCTACTGTGGCTTTCCCAGACGGGGAGAAAAACCAGTTGCGTGTACATATTCCTTAGCTTGTATAAATGTTAGAGCACAAAAGCCAAATTGTGTAAAGACAACCTCTGTTTTCCAAAACCAATATTGCTGTTCTCTGGGAATTTTATTTTCATTTTGGGAAATGCAATCTCCTTTTCGACCACCTCAAATCTACCCAGAAACACAGGGCTTTCACATGCCCCCAGACTTTCAATCTTCATTTACTGGTTTTTGCTTGTTTGAAGTTTGAAAATTTTGAAGCTTGAGGCAATATGTTCAATATTCAAAAATATTTTCTTATTTATTGGTAGGTATATACAAATATGTAAGCTACATTAGTTGACATGTGTTTTGTATCTAAATATTTTCTATTGAAGATGTAGTTTCTCACATATGCATCAGAAAAGTGATTGGATGCTCTTACTACATAGTTTTGGTTGAAATAGCTTATTTTCTTGGGAAAAAAGACCAATCTTTTAAAATTATTTCTTCAAGCTACAAAAAGTTATTTATTGAACACCTAATCTAAACCAGGCACTGTTTTAAGCATTTGGTCACAGAGAGGTTCTTAATGGAATCCTGATTTTGAGAACAGAACAATGGAATAATTTCTGTGCTATCAAAGAAATAGTTTAATCCAGATGCTGAGGAATAAAAGAAGATTAAAACACAAGATTAAATAATCTATTGATCCCCAGGAGATTATCTGAGAAAGGATTTGTTAAATTCTTAGAAATAATTTCACAGTCTAATTTTGACCAGGATGACTGAAGCTAAAGTTAAAGCAGTATTTATTGCCCATACTTGAATGTGTGCCCAATTATACAATACATTTAAGAATATCAAATGTGTATAGTAGAATCAAGGCTAAACTTTTCATTAAAGATATGAGCTAAGAATTTGAATGTGAGTATGGATTCCTGTGTGTGTTTGTGTGTGTGTATTAGTGTGCACAAGCTTCAGTAAATCTGAATTTAAGATTTAGGCTTATATCCAGGAAAAGTATTACAAAGATGCTGGAGAAAAGGCGAGCTGATGATTTAATGAAAAACTTGGAAGATTCAATGAAACTAAGCCTAAAATATGGGCTGCCAGTGGTTCTCCTAAATTCTGCAAAGCTTATTTTAGCTTCAGGTATTTAAAAGTCAACCCTGTTTTGATTTATAAAGGTTTGAACAGCTTAGAGTTTCCTAACAGAGACTTAAAGAATTTGACGAGGGGCGAGCCAGTTAATCCCAGATGTGAATTCATTTGAAATAACCTGATTCAGTTTTAAAAAAAATCTTAATAGTTGGCAGAAGTTGGAAAGCATTTTATTCATGTGATCTACCTCTGATGTTTAAATGAAGCTTCAAATGGTTTTTGGAGATCAAAGACAAAGGTTGACAACCGGTCTGCTGTGGCACCTTTGCTGACTGAAATAGAAGTATGCACACACCCTTTGTGGTCCTGCTCCCATATGTGAGTCACATACCTGGTACACTACTGCTTCCTAAGTGAGTCAGTGTGGTGCAGTGACATCTCAGAAATCCCCTGGTTCCGCTGTGTTACCGGAGGGGAGACAGTGAGTGCTGATGAATGGAATGACATGTAGCTAGAGTCTGTGAATCAGGACAGTGGAGAGGAAATGCTTGAGGCAACGATGAGATAAATGTCAGTTTCTTAGTATGGTTAGGATGGAGTCTGACATCCACTCTTGGCATTTAGAATTTAAAGTGCAGTTTGGAAAAGGAGGGCATCCAAGAAATGGAAGCAACTTAAGTGTCCATGAGTAGATGAATGGATAAAAAACATGTGGTATGTATAGTGTTGTGGGGGGCACGGAGAGGGCTGTGTAACACAGAGAAGACAAGTAGTGATTTTACAGCATCTTACTACACTGATGGACAGTGACTCTGAAGGGTTATGTTGGGGGGACTTGGTGAAGGGGGGAGCCTAGTAAACATAGTGTTCTTCATGTAATTGTAGATTAATGATACCAAAAAAAAAAAGCATTGGTACATATATGCAATGGAATATTATTCGGCCATAAGAAGAAAACAAATCCTACCATTTGCAACAACATGGATGGACCTAGAGGGTATTATGCTCAGTGAAATAAGCCAGGTGGAGAAAGACAAGTACCAAATGATTTCTCACTCATCTGTGGAGCATAAGAACAAAGAAAAAACTGAAGGAACAAAACAGCAGCAGAAGCACAGAACCCAAGAAGGGACTAACAGTTACCAAAGGGAAAGGGACTGGGGAGGACGGGTGGGAAGGGAGGGATAAGGGGAATAAGGGGCATTACGATTAGCACACATAACATAGGGGGAGGGTATGGGGAAGGCAGTATAGCACAGAGAAGACAAGTAGTGATTCTATAGCATCTTACTGTGCTGATGGGCAGTGACTGTAATGGGGTATGTGGGGGGGACTTGATAATGGGGGGAATCTAGTAACCACAGTGTTGCTCATATGATTGTATATTAATGATACCAAAATTAGAAAATAAACAAACACATAGAAGAACAGGAGGGCATCATGGAGGCTCCTGAATATAATGGGAAGAACTCTGGACAGAGGTCTGGAAAGCAGGCCCTGTCACAGTGAAGCCTACCATTACATAAGGTGGCAGTAGGTTGGAAGGGACACGGGGCACTTGGGGATCCATCCTACATGACCAGCTCTGCACTTGACCGACATCTCCCCACTCACCTGACTCCCACCCTGGTGGCCACTGTTCTACTCTCTGCTTCTATGTATTCACACGTTTTAAGTTCCACAGAAAAATGAGAGTTATTCCTCTCTATGTGTGGCATATTTCTATTAGCAAATGGCCTCCAAGTACATCCATGCTGGTGCAAATGGTACGAACTCCTTGCTTTTAAGGACTGAATAAATAATACTCCATTGTGTGTTGTGTATGTATGTATGTATATATATATACACACACACACACACACACACACATACACCACATTTTCTTCATTCATTCCTCAGGAGACACTTAGGTGGTTTACATATCTTGGCCACTCTGAATAATGCTGTAGTGAACATTAGAGCACAGATATCTCTTCCAGGTACTATTTAATTTCCTTTGGTTATACACCCAAAGAAGGATTGGTATTTCACATGGTATTTCTATTTTCAGTTTTTTGAGGGACCTCTTTGCTATTTTCCATGATGGCTATACCAATTTATATTCCCACCAAGGCTTTCTTTTTCTTCACACCTTTGCTAACACTCTTTTTTTTTTTTTTTTTGGTTTTTAAGAACAGCCTCAACCTAATAGGAATGAGGTGCTATCTCATGTGGTTTTGATGTACATATCCTTGATGTGTAGAAGTGTGGAGTTCCGTTTAATATACATGTTGGCCATCAGTATGTCTTCTTTGGAAAATTATCTACTCAAGTCCTTGACCAATTTTTTTGTCATTTTTTTCGGCTTTTGTATGGTGTTATGAGTTCTGTGTATATTTTGGGTGTTAACCCATCATCAGTTACATGGTTTGTAGGTTGCCTTTTCATTTTGTTGTTTCCTTTGCTGTGTGGGAGCTTTCTGGTGTGAGGTGGTCCCACCTGTTTTCTTTTGCTTTTGTTTGAATTTTTGGTACTGTATACAAAGGATCATTGCCAAGAACAAAATCAGGGAGTTTTCCTCCTGTATTTTCTTGTAGGAGTTTTGGTTTCAGGGCCGAGTCATTAGTTCTGGGTGTGGAAGGTGAAAGGGTCCTGAGAAGGTGCTGGGGTGCCTAGGGCCCTGGGAAGTGAAATGTGGAGGCAGAGGACTGGGGAGAGCTTGAAAAGTCACTGTTTACCAACCAGTATGAAGCTATTTCAGTATTTCACTAACTGGTGCAGCTGTATAAATACAGGCTGCCTGCCCTGTAGGAAGACCTGCTTTTGATGTTGGCCGAAATGTTGGCCTCAGACACTTTATTTTACATCTCTGACCTTCAGTGCCTTCATTGGGAAAGCAGGGATTTTAGCAACACAGACTTTGTTAAGTTGCCTTGAGGGTTAAATAAGATAATGTATGAAAAACGCTAGCCTAGTGCCTGGTCAGCAGAAAGGGCTGAGCAAGTGGCAGCTGTTACATTATTATGGCTGTGTGTCTTTTGCCAATGGTGACTGATACTTTAAAGGATTTAAAGTGGGACAGTTTGGTATGTATTGAGCTTTTATTCTGGGAGAGATTAGACATTGCTGTCTAGATTTTATTTGTGCATAGATTTCTGCTTAAATTTTATGATAATCTTAAAAACACTGATAGGAGAAAAAGGCAAATTTTGCTCTGTTATTACTGTGTGGTTTTAAAATTTGCTGTTATTGTGTTATTTGCTGTGTCATTACTGCCATACTAAATAGTAGCAGGCTCACAGATTTAGTTTCTCAGATGTAAAGGAGTCTTCCCTGTGCAGCTTAAAAACAAGATCTTCATTCTTTTAAAGTTATTGGGGCATCTCGTCTGAATTGCAGATATGTCTAGAGGACTTTTTGTTATCCTGCTGTTGGACAAGGTCACTGAAAGGTATGAATGAAATGAACTCAGATGAGAATGAATCTTATTTAAGATTTCTTTAATCTTATCAAAATACCTTTGAACATTCAGGACATGCACACTGGTCAGGGAAATGTTATAAAATATTTGAATAGAATTATTTTGAATATACAAAGGAGCTTTATAACCAAAAAGATATTTTCAAAGAAATCTGTATTTCCAATTTTTTATTTTATAAAATTTTCTTTCCACACATTTACTTAAATTACCACAGGCATGGTATGTGTGTATATTTGTTGAAGTATATATCCTTTTTTTATAAACATCTTATTTGAGACATAACTCACTCTACAATTCATCCATGTAGAGTGTTCAATTCAGTGGTTCTCAATATATCCTCAGAGTTGTGCAACAGTCACCACAATCCGTTTCCTAAGGTTTTCATCATCCCAAAGAGCATGCGTAATTTTCATGTATTTGTGAATTCCCCAAGTGTCTTTTATTTCTTTCTAATTTCTTTCCACTGTGGTCAGAGAACATAGTTTGTATGATGTCAGTCCTTTAAATTTGGGCCAGGGAGTTGGTTGTTTAATGATCCGGTATGTGGTTTATCCTGGAGAAGTTCCATGCCCTTGAGGAGAAAGCGTGTTCTGTCATTGGGGGGAGTGCTGTGCGGACAGGTTACGTAAGCTTGTTTGTGCTGTGGCCTAGGTCCTCCACTTCCTTGTCATCGTCTGCCTAGTTATTCTATCCATTGCTCATGGTTCCATCCAGTTTTGGGTACTGAGGTCTTACTATTTGAATGTCTATTTCTCCCTCATCCTGTCAGTTTTGCGTCATGTGAGTTGGGCTCTCTGTGCCATACACTAGCCTGGGCACTAGGTGAGGGGCCCTGTGGTGGTGGCAGGGTCTCCAGGGGCAGCGTCCACCCTGAGGAGCTGGACTGTAGTGCGAATGGAGGCTCTGGCTGTTCCCCCTGAGATGCGGTAGATCCTTCTGAAATAGGACGCATCTTATGTAGACAAATGTATATTTTCTGACCTGAAGTATATACACATTTTTAAGGAACATTTTTACCTTTTTACAATAGTTTCTATTCTACACAAAATGGATGGTTACAACCTGTAATACTTTTACAATATATAATATGTGGCCCTTCATTTTATTTATTTTATTCATGTAGTGTTTTTCAAGTGCTGGTAAATGTCTAGAATTTTTTTGAGTGTTGACTCCAAGCATCATATATCAGCTTCTATGTATCATCTCATTTATATTTGTGGAGAGATATTATTTGGGAATAAAGTGGCTCAGTTATTGACCCATCTGAACCTGTTTAAATCCATAATTTCCTTGGGTGATTATAAAAACTTGGTAAAGGATGAGAGCTATTTTGAAGGAATCTTAAGATCCTGGTTTTTAAGTTTCTTAAGAATAAAAACCCATTGCTTCTTGTCTAACTTTGTACCTGCACCCTGTCTTCACATTAGAGGCAAGTAAAAGAAACACTTCACAGGAAGTGACAAAGTCGGTCAGCCACAGATGTCTTTGGGTTGACACCAGAGGTCAGAGCATGGGCCAAAATACTGAGGCGGGTGAGAGCTTATTTGTGAATGAGCCACAGAAGCCCAGGACATGAGAAATTACATTTTCTGGCCCATGTCGATGTAACCTGTAACTTGTTAGGTCTTGTATAGTAGGTCAGTCTGTCAGAGAATAAGTCATTGTAACAGAGTGCCTTGAGGAAATGGGTACTGGAAAGCAGGCATTTAAAAAATTAAATGACTTTTCTAGTGTCCTCGCTTGAAATGCGGAGAAACTTGCCAGCAGAATTCAGCATGTACAGCATGTCATGTGGTTTTCTCTGTTTAATACTTGTGTGTTGACAAGTCCCAGAGGGTTTGTTAGGCTCTGAGGGTGGTGTGAGGCTGAAGAGGCAAACTATAGATGATCCAGGGATTTGTGATATGTCACAAAGTTTCTTAAAAATGCAATCTATACTTAAAAGTGGGTGCAAGATTGAAATAGATTCTTGAATGAGTGAGATAATACAGTGCATGATGGAGGACTTTGCTGAACCACTGAAAACGATAGTGCGCTTCAGGTAGCAGATGCCCTGCAGTTGAGGACTATAATTTGTGTTACAATAAATCGGAAATGAAAGAAGATTTTTTTTTTATTAAATAGAAACAATTTTAGGTACACAAAATGTCACCTTTCAAAAGTCAGTGTTCTTGAAAAATCCCATTATGTTCAGAGATTTCTCAGACTCTTTCTTGGCTTTGCTTAAGGTACATGATATTTCCAAAGACTGTTGTGCCTTAGAGAGGTCAAGGTGATATGAAGAACTAGACAGGACATAGGAATTTTTACAGCACTAGAATGTGCTATAATTGGAGAAATTCATGATGGCTTCCCACTACTGGGGCAATGAATGTGTTTTTTCTACTACAGTTGCACCCCAAAAATCACACTTTGGCTCTGACTTTAAGCCACATTCATTGGTGTTTTCTGCCTGTGGACTGTTGAAAGGGTATGAAAAGTAGTGAAATTATAGTTATAGTAGGAGGGAAGACTACACTGCATGGACAGAAAGGTTCGTTCCTTCAGTAAATATAAACACCTGTTGGCAGGTACTGTGGAGGGCGCTCAGCAGAGGGCAGTGACCAAGGCGTAGTTCTGATTTTCAAGGAGCTGGCAGTTCAGTAGGGCAGACTGACCATCAAAAGAGCAATTGCATGTCACATGTAAAGAATGCTACCACATCCAAACGAGGAATGCAGAAGAGGCGTGCCTATCAGGACAGACTTCCTGGGGGAACTGAAGTCTATGCCAATAAGGGTCAGTCAAGGCAGGCGGGAAAGAGTCTGAGGAAGGGGTTGGTCATGCGGAGGCCATAGCACGTGCAGACCCCCCTGCAGTGTGGTGCTATCTGGGGAGTGATGAATGCTTGTCACAGCACACACAGTAAACGGTTTAGGGCAGGAACCCCCGGAGGTACAGGCCCCTCAGGGTTGCCAGGTTTAGTCATGGCTGGCTCTTGAGACGAAGCACGCAAGGCCTTGGGATTTCAGCAGGTTAGGGCAGGGGATGATTAACAGGGTCTGACGTCCCCACGGCAGCCGCCTGGGCTCCCTGAAGCTCTCGTCCCTCTTAGATTTTGCAGTCCGTTGCTTCATTATTTTATACAAAGCCATAACATTAAAAAATATTTATTCATGCTGAGTGAGAAGAGGGCACTCCTTTGCCTTGGAGAACTGATTTTAAAAGAGAAAAAGGCTTTGTTTTGTATGTTTCCTTCTCCTGGCTTTCTTTTTGCCTAGTGATTCCTTCCATTTCCTGTGCCTTCTGTAGCTTACCAGCACTTGCTCTTGGGAGGCCGCAGAAAGAATCCTCTGGAGCTTTGTTGGTGAAACAGGCTTGCGGGGACGGCAGGACTGAAGGCCCGGTTGGAGCTGTCCGTGGTGCTGAGCACACAGATTCCTGGCCAGCTATTTTTCTGGGCTTTGCTCACCCTAGCGGCAGCCATCTTTCCTGCTTGAACAGGACCCCATCGCATTGGTCAAACTACTGGTGTTTTCGGTTTTATCATAACCTTGACCTTCTCAGTTCCTCATTTGACCGACCATACTTTCTCTTGCTCTGACTCAGTCTCGGAGCTCAGGAGGCCATATTGTTCTGCTGGCTTGTTCCCTGAATGCCCTTAGATTTCTTTTCTAGTTAAAAGAGAACCCTGTTCTATTGTGAACAGTGAAAATATTCTCAGTTTTTTCAAATTTAAATGAACGCCTGAAACAAGCTTTCTGGCCATTTGATTGCTAGGGGCTGAAAAACAGCTCTCATCACCATCATAACAGAAGCTGAGACAGGTCATTTTGCAACCTGTTGTCTTCTAGGGTTGATTATTTGATTAAAAGTCATAAAATATAACTTGCAACCAGTATATGTAGGGTTTTATGCCATAGATATGCAGGAAAATGTCAGCTCAAACCTTAAGAAATGTGGGGAATCTCAAATTGATTAAATTTTCACTTACTCTTCATGACAAATGACTTCTCTGTCAATTCCAGATGAAAATCAAAGGATGCTAGTCAGTTCTAGTAAATGTTGACTTTTCTGTCTCATAAAAAAGCACTTAGACATCATGGATGGAATTAAGGTGTGAAATGAGCTCTCCTAGCAAAAACAAGCACTGTGAGAGTATTCCTGACTTTTCTGTCTTCTTGCAAACTAGATGACTTAGAAGTACGCTGTAGTAATTATCAGCCGAGTTTTAGCCTTTCAGGAAATTAAGTGACATTGTGGGTCTAAAGTAAAAGCCACCTGCCATATAAAATGGACTGTATAAAATAAAATACAAAGTTGAGGCATGAAATAAATAGCTCTGCCATATTTCAGATGTTAAAAATTGCTTGTGGGAGCCTAAATAGCTGCAAAAATGCAAGGTCACAGAGATCTTTTTTTAAACATTTCTCCCCTAATTGTTCCAGGCAAATCAAAAGCGTTCATTTATCTTTATCTTTACTCTCTGTTTTAAACTATCATCCCTTTAGTTCAACATTTATACACTGCATTTGCAGTGCCTGTTGTATCTGGCTGTGAATTCCCTATTGGTCTCTAGGTGTGGAGGACGTAGTGTTTGTAGAAGAGGCACCTTGAGTCCTCGGGGAAGGTGGACGTTTGAATGTATCCCTAATGCTCTCCTTTGACCACCTTTTCCCAGTCAAGTATCGGGGATGGGCTGACAGAAGGGAGTGGGGTACAGGCTCTGCCAGGGCATGGGCATTCCCATTTTGGGTCTGGAGATTAAAAACCAGAGCTCACGGGCATGGAAATTTGATGGCTGTGGGAAGCCTTGTTTTTCCGGCATCTGCGGACTTCTCAGAAGATGGCTAGAACTCCCGCCTAGGTGAGAGTCCCCGGAGTGACCTGCTGCCCTTCTGGGAAGCGGAACTGCTGAGCCTCTCCTGTGCATCCTTCTCTAGGCCAGAGACAGGAGGGGCTTCCTTCTGGCACCACGGGCAGGGGACTCGCGTCCCTGCTGGAGCACTGCCACCGACTGGGCAGGACATGGATTTACACTCGTGCACACGTGCACATACGCATACACTCTGGTACAGGAGTGACTGCTCTTGCTTGAAGTCCCTTGACAGCTTTATCTGAACCCCAGTGAGTGGGTAAAAACAAACAAACAGAATGACAAACAAGGGGGGAGGGACGAACAGATGACAAGTAAAATCACAGAAATAATTAGAATGCATGAGGTGACTCATTATAGTACAGAAGACCCCCCAGACCTAAAAACATGATATTAAAGAAAAAACTGGTTGGGGGTGGAATTAGTGCTCAGAAGACTAGGATCTCAAAGCACAGAACAAAAATACAGAGACTAGGAGAGCTGATCCTGGAATGTAACACACAAAAGTCAGCAGTGGGAAAGGCCCTCCTGGAGGAAATGCCCTGATCAAACCGCCAGGAGCAGACACCCTCCCTGCGCTGGGGGACTTGAGGCTGCAGAGTGAAATGTGCTACTGGAGTTTGGCCAATACTGGTGAAAGGAACTCACGCCTGGACGTATTCTGGTTAAATTTCTGATTCCCAAGGTTAAAGAGAAAATCTTCATATTTAAAGAAAGAATGAATAGGTTTACAATGGACAAAAGAAACTAGAAACTGCTTATCTGCAGCTCTGGAAGCTCATCAGATAATATATATAGATTTCCAAGAGAACGCTCCTGTTCCAAGAATCCTATATGCAGCAAAGCTGTCATCACCTGCCAGGGTGAAGGAAATTTACAAATATTCAGGATTCAGAGATTGTATTATCTATAAACTCTATCTGTGGACAGTACCCGAAATAAACTCTCATTTAACAATAAATGAGTCACTGCAGAAACTTCATTATGGGAGAGGACTAAAAGGAGGGGGCACGGCAGAAATGAACTCCCAGTCCTGCAGGAGATACATCCAGAAGATGGACCACAGAAGGTGACCGGGTCTGGGTGTGTAAAATAAGGCTTCCGACATAGAACAAACAATCTAATTTTAAAGATCTATGAACAGTTCAGAAACAAGAGCATTAAACAGATTATATCATCAAAACCTTGTAGTTGGTGTTGGGAGAGGTGGGATCTAGAAGAAAGAGTGTTTGAAAGTTCTCATTTGGAGAGGACGAGGTAATATTCAGAAGAATTCATCAGATACAACGAGCTGAAGGGCAGAATGTGACGGGCGAGGGGAATGCGTGTGTGTGTGGTCGGACTGTCTGCTGGCTGGGCTCTGAGTGATACAAAACAAAAACATACGTGTGCTTGCTGAAGAGTCGGATGCGAGGTGACCAGCAGCACAGTGGCGACTCACAGAGCTTGTCAAATTAACAACGGACAGTTGGGACATGAGTGTTCACTGACCGAACCTGTGACAGAAGAAAAAGACCAAGAAAACCAGAAAGTGCAGTGAATGTAAGACGGGAGGAATAAAGCCAAAAGAGAAATAAACGGATGGGAAAGTAATTCTAGGGAGTCAGTGGAAACACACCTAAAGCACAAGTAACCATATTGGACAAGGTAAGACTTGTGGATGAAAGCACTTAATGTAACAGGAAGGGCAGTTTATAATGATAAAATAGCCACTCATTAAAAAGAAATTTCCTGAACTTATACACACCAGTCAGCGTAATAATTAAATGAACAGAAACTTTAAGAAATGCAACAAGAACTTGATTAAAATGGTGGGAGATTTTAATGTACTTTTTTCAGAATAAGGGCAGAGAGAAATTATATGATAAAAACATTTGAATATGTAATTTACATCCTTGGATCAAGGATGCTTTTTCTTCTATACATCTAGGGAAATATTTAAAAAGTGGTTATTGACCACAAGGAAAATCTTTCCAAAATAACCAAGATACTTTACAGGACTCATTCTCTGATAATAATAAAATGAAATTATAAATCAATAATAAAAATAAGAAATACACTCTTAAATAACATGGGATCAATGGAGAAATTTTAAAAAGAATGAAAAGGAGAACATACCATGCAAAAATATATGGGCTGTAGTGAAACCATTGGCCCTAACTGCTTTGATTACTAAAGAGTACAGGCTAAGAACATAGGATTTATGCTCATTTGAGAATATAACATAGAATAAAGTTAACAAAAGAAAATAGGAAAAATGTTAGGTAATGCTGTGTGTCAACTACCCTTCAATAAAAAATAATTATCTACAAAAAAAAAAAAAAGAAAATAGGAAAACAGAATTAGTAAAAATAAAACTTGAAATATCTGAGAAAAATTGTACTAAAGCTAAATAAATGAAAAATGTCTTGTTTGAAAAGTCCAGTAAGATATATATACCTGATAAAAAAAAGGCAAAAGTTATATGAGATTAAAAGAGGAGAAACAGAAGAAATGAAAGTAATTATGAGATTTCTGTGTACATTCATTGGCAACAAATTTGGAGACCAGAGGAAATTGATGATTTTATAGTAAACAATAAATTACCAAAGTTGGAATGAAGAGAGAGGAAATTTGGATAGACCTTAAAAGATATTATAAATGTGATTAAAATTTGATTAATCAGGCCCCAAGAGTTAATAGTTTCATATCCAAGTTCTATACAATACAAAGATAATTCCAAAGTCATTTACATTAACCCAGATTATATATAAATATGGAAAGACCCCAATTTATGTTTTGAAGCCTGCAAAATTAATACCAAGTCATATAGAGGTAGTATAAAGAAAATAATGTAGATCAATCTAACTTATGAGTAGAGATATGAAACTCTTAAATGAAATGTTAACAAATAGAATAAAAAGACTAATATACTGGCCAAGTTTGGTTTATTCAAAGAATGCAAGCAAGTTTCAATATCATGAAAAAGAACAACATAATTCATCAGAAAGTGTAGGAGAAAGCCAACATAATGTCAGCAGGCATCAGAAAGTGTTTGATATAATACAATACAAATGCCTTTTAATTTTTTGTATTGATAAAAACACAGTAAGATACTAATTAATAGAAACCTCCTGCATATATTGAAATCTCTTTTCAAAAATAATTGTCAGTAACTAAAATGTGAAATCCTAGAGTGATTTCTAGTCAGAGACAAAATTATTCATTTTTTTATGAGTAACTGAAAATGAATAAATACATGGAAACATAATTATTCAAGTTGTTTTGCAGAGTCTAAATTTCACAAGAGAAAGAAAATGAAGCAATTGCTGTGAAGGTGGGCAAATAACATAGGGCATCTTCACAGCAGGGCCCTTCTGAGCTGCCACCCTTATGGAGGCGGCCAGGGTGACTCCCACCACGTCACCCTGGTGCAGGAATAGGTCTGACCAATAAAAGGGCGAGTTCAAAGCCTGTGAGAGAGGGACGCCATGGCTGGTCACCCTGGAGAGCTGTGAGGGGCCTGAGGTGCCCTGCGGGAGCGGGACTCCGCTCTGTGACTCTCTTTCTGGAGGATGAGCTGGAGAAAGTAGCTTTGTGGGTGGAAGGACACAGGGTGGTTTGAAACCAAGCCACCTGCATGTGGAGCAAGGGATATGCGCAGCAGTTTCCGGGAAGCCAGTTGCCTCACACCTGCAGAGCTTGGTGACGTGACGGTGTGGACGTGGGCACCTGGGGCGGTGACGTCAGCCAGAGAAAGTCTGACGGCAGCTCCTTTTGTGGGGAGAAGGGGAGACCCTAGAACCGGTATCAGGGTCTATTTTGGGCACTCCTGCTTCTTGAATAATGGAAAGAAAAAGCAAAACATTTTACTGGGTTAGAGTTACGATTTTATAAAAGAAAAATCCAGAAACTGGATTTTAAAAGACAAATATAAGATTAACATACAAAAATCAATAGTTCCTTAACTTCACAATTACTAGCTAAATGTGGAAATGTGAAAAATTCAATTCACAATAACAACAAAAGCTATGAAGTATTCAGGAATTGCTTTAGTAAAGAATCTACATGAAAAATAAATATGTTTTTAAGGGATGAAAAAAATTTTCAATGAGCACAAAGATTTACTTGGCCATATTTAGAAATGTTTAATTACTGAAAATCATTAATAACAAATCCCTCTTAAATTTATATATTATAGGAAATTAAATCCTAACTAGAACCACAGTCTTAATTAGATAAAAACTCCCTATGGAAGAAAATAAACAAGAAAATAATACTAGATAATAAAATATATTACATAGCCCCATATAGAAGAAAAGTTACAGAGAATCTTAATTTCAGATGCAGGGGAATCCAACATGTGACAAAGTTGCTATTTCAATTCAATTGCTGTGTGTTTAATATATGTTGCTAGTACAAATGAAAATAAGACGCTTGCCTCAGACACAAAAAGAAAATTTCAGAAGGACTCAAAACACAAATGAGAAGGATGCATTAAAATCTTTAAATAATTTAGAAGACTAGCCAGTGAGGATACTTTCTAAGGAAGACAAGAAATCCAGATGCCCTAAGAGAAAGATACTACATAAACTAACTCATAAATAGACAGATGACGGCCTAGAAAAACATTCGCAAAGCATGTTCTATCTTTTCTTTAAAATGCAAGCAGCCTGAGTTTTGGGGGTAAAATACAAATAAAATAGTCATATATGATGTAATTCCATTTGTGTGTGTGTGTGTTTATAGAAAGATGAATGGAATGAAATATCTTCACCAAATGTTAATGATCATGGCATTTTAGGATAGTGGTATTTTAGGTGACTTGTATTGTTTAAACTTTTAAGTATTGCTAAACAATTTTTTCATGATCATGTTCAACTTTGGTTCACTAAAGAAAAATAAAGAATCCCCAACATTCTGGGGAGGTAATTGTAGTCATTAGACCACTGAGGACTCTCTATTCTGATATTTGCATGAGATTGGCTCTAGTTAAAAAAAATAATAATTTGTCACTTCTGGAAATTATTTCCTGTTTGAACCCTGTTATCAATACTTAATTCATTTTTAGACAGAAGCTCTTGGTCAGGCAACATGATGAATCTCATAATGCCCTATTTCTTAGGGTTTTGACATTCATATCTGTATCATTTATCCTCTCCTTGCTGATGAGAGCGACATCTACTCCCCAGTGAGGGCTAGTAGATTTCCTGGGGCTTCTATCTTGTGAATACATACATCATAGGACAAAGGGACACATCGCAGGGATGGCATCAAAGGATTCTGTCATTTAGTTTTTGGGTGTTGAAAGGCACCGGCTGCCCTCCAGAAAACCTATAACCCCTCAGGAAGAAAATAGGGTATTGTGTGCTTTCCCTGCATTTGTTGAAAGGTGACAGCAAATTCATCATATGCTATGATTTTAGATTATTAGTATGGGGGATGACTGTGACCAGAGCAGAGATTTCCTATCCTGGATATAAGTGAATTTTCATGTCCTAAGTCTTCATTGATATTTGTTCACCAGGTGTTAAAGGCAGGCTTCCTGAAGGTAAGGTCACATAAAACAGCGAAGAATCTGGACAAGGAGACTTCAACAGTTATAAGACTAATGGAACCTGAAGGAAGCCAACAGGACCCCCGGTTCTGCTCTCTCACCTTAAGCAGATACGTGCCCACAACTTGAGCTTTGCAAATGAAATCTTTGAAACCACATACACATTTAGATTTTGCTTTCCTTTCCCATGTATGTTGGGGCCCTCAGAAATGAAATAACTCTTTACATTCAGATTTGTTAGGAGAGTGCTGTTTGCCATAACCTTTTGACTAATGTTAATTTATGTTTATGAAGTTCACAAAAATGGCTGCAACAGAGACTGAAGGAGGGTCATTCACTTGGAATATTGTAAAGATGAGCCAAGGCATTACTGAGATCAACTGAAACTCCGTTATGGAATTAGAGAGACACACAGGCAGTTATTCACTCAGCTAACCTGTGCCTAATTAGCTCTAGGGTCACGTGTGAGTGTGTGTGTATGTGTCTGAAGATGCGTGGCCTTGTTTCTTAGAAAGCCGGGGGCATGAGTGGGTGCTGTACAGAGGTGTGAACTGTCATGGGCTTGGAGCTGATTTTCTTTTCCTGCTAACTACCAAACTAGGGAGACCCTTGCATTGCAGCCCGTGGCCAGGTGATTTTTCTGCAGCATCACAGCTCCATGTCCTCTGTTAATCTTTTCTTTGTCCAGAGCAATTATATTCCTTAATAATTACTTGCCTGTATCAGAACAATGAATACCAGTTGGTCTGTAATTGCCCATTCCAGGAGAATGAGTTTCCCTCTGTGCAGGGGGCTCTTCCGTCAGCCTCGTGGGATGGGAGAGGTCATGTACCTACTCTGGCTTTTGCCATGAGGGTGGCGTGCTCGGAAAAAGCTTTCTATTATACAGAAGCTCCTGAGGCCCCAATGCTGTCTAGGTACCAGTATTAAGCCTCCCCACTTTGGGCCTTTTTGGCCATTGGCACCTTGGATTTGTGCCTAAGCATTTTGAATCAATTAGGTTAGAAATTCATAGTGTTAAAAAATGAATTTCCATTGCATAAGAATCATCACATTTTCATTATGCCTGATTGTTTATGTCCTTTTTTTTCCTCCTTGACTGTAAAACCCTTGGTTCTTGTTCTATCTCAGTAGAGTCTCAGTCCATGTCGGAGTGCAGTAAGTTTTAGTTTCCAGGTGTCTCCTGCTGGTGGATTTTGCCATGATTTACTTGAATGAGGGAAATCACATTAACAAGCTTATTTATATTCCCTGTTCATTAATTAAAACAGCAGACTGAGTGTTGAAATTAAAGACTGTCATTTAGAAAATTAGGTTTCTGTATTGGTGATCAGGTCTCAGATTATAGAGAGTTTTGAAAACTATATTTGGTTTTAAGTAAAGCCATGTTAGTAGATGGAAAACATTTAAAAAACTTAAAACCACTACTGTGTATATTTGTAATGTTGTTATTATTTTGGAAAGAACTCAGTTATGTATAATTTTCTATATCAGCATCAAATCATACTTGCATAATAAAAATGGCAGTGGTCTAACTTGCAAAGACCTAAGAACGCTTTCTTGTTTTCTGATTCCCAAATCAGTTGTAAAAATTGTTGATAAATAGAAATATCACTTCTGAATTCTTTACAGCCTGGCACCATTTATGGAGTTTGAGTAGCAGCAAGGAAAGGAAATGAATGGTCACCTTGAGACGACTGTGTCTCATCTTAGGAAGTACCTCCGTTTTCCTTAGATTTGTGGGTAAACAAATGGATTATGCTTGGTTTTCTTTCCTTTTTTTTTTTAACTGAAGGCTTAAGTAAAGAATAAAGAGCCAACTGGATAAGCCTGTTGTTTCTTTATTGTCATGAAATCTTTTACACTCAAATTGTTTCTCTGAACAATATATTTACATTTGTTGACCCTGTTTCAAGAAAACGTTCAGAAAAAAATGGAGAAAACAACACATTTACTGAAAGGAGTAAAGTATAGTCAGGTTTCTGTAGAACTGCCTTACATTAAAAGTTTTTTTGGGACATGAATCCTTTAAATGCAGAAGTTGGCCACAGGTATAGGGTCCTTTCCGTGGGAGAGTGCCGGGCTGCACGGAAGGCTTCGGGCACTCGTTCCCACGCTGGATAATGGTGACCAGGATCCCGTCGGCTTTGGTGCCGTCCCAGCCCCGGGGGGCGCGGCCCGGTCCCTGGGGGGAGGAGCGTAGCCGGTGGGGCCGCCCTCCCACCCGCCGCCAGCCGGGCTGATTTGCTGGGCTTCTTACTCCGAGTTGCTCTTTCTACTTGGCAGGATTTGATTGGATTCCCATTGAGCTCCAGGGATGCCTACGGAATCATTCAGGCGGAGGGACCATCCAAGAGGGGGCTATTTCCTGATACCTGTTTCTCATTCTGTTCTAAGATTCAGACAGGGTTCCCAGTGCCGGCTCTATTGCCGCACACTCACACTCCCTGTGTCCCCGTCTCCACTTTCTCTTTGTCTGTCTGCCTTAGTTTCCACTCCCTAGGAAGACATGGATTTGAGGACACAAAGCAATGTCAGCATCTTTGCAGAAAATGCACTGGGTGATATTTACTAACCCGGTCATCTTAACTGAGAAGAAATAGTGTGTGCAAGCTGAAGGGGTTGGTCCAAGTCCCTTGCCAGCGTTCAGAAGCACACAGTGCTCGCCCCGTCTGAGCCTGGAGAAGGGCAGAGGGTGCTGGGCGGTAGTGGGCACATCCCTGCCCTTGCTGCCTCCACCCCTGCCCTCGTGGGCGGGAAGCAGATGCCGCGGAAAGGCCAGTGGCCTTTTTGAAATTCTCAGCTTTCCTCCTTTTTCCAAACTAAATGGCAAGATCTGCTATGTCATCACTAAACATTCTTTATCTCCTACTACCCCTCAATTTTCTTACTTATTAATGCATTTATTAATAATTTTTATTAATAGTTTCCCCCCTTTGTCATAGATAATTTACATTGGGCCTTCAGATGCATGAAGAAGGTTAGGAAAAATAAAGACTTGAGAAGTTACCTGAAGTGTGTTTATAATGGAGTTCTATTTTGAAAAACTGATTTGCAATTGTTAAATAAAATGAAGGAAGCGGGGTCCCAACTGTGTCCTCACGGTGAGCCTCTGCTCACTTGTCACTGAGTCTTGGCCTGGGTTCTCCGTGGGAAGCAGAGCATAGGTGGCTTCTTGGGGTGGGGAGGGGGGTGACGCCTGGGAGCAGAGGCGGGACTGGGACGCAGAACTGGGAAGGTGGGAAGCCAGCGCGAGCCGGCGCTGCTGTGGACTGACCACGAGAGCTAATTGACCTGAGGAGCCTCAGAATCAGTCTGTTGGAGGTGGGCATAGAAGAGGGGATCATGATCTGCGGCTTCCATTTGCCACTGGTCAAAATATAGCCCCCTCTCCAGTTTCCCACGTGCAAGAGCAGCTCCCCAGCAAACCTTACACTTCCACAAAACAAGAGGTGTGCAGGGCCAGCTGGGGTGAGGTGCTGTCACTGTCCTCGGCCCCCCCCTGAGCTATGGCTGCAGACAAAGGCGGGCTGTGGACCTTGAAGGTGGAACATAAGAAACATCCAATATGATGAACTTGGGCCTGGCCCTCAGAAGACTGCGGTCTAGAAGCAACACACAGCAGCAAATGAAATTAGCATAGATTTAGGAAAGGGCGGCTGATTGGGAAAATGAAAAGTTGAAGCTAATCACTTTAAATTAAAAAAGTAACTTTAGAGGGTAAATTACTCTTTGGGTATTAATCTTATAATCAACTTTTGGAAATCATAAATGACCTTATAGAATATACTTTTAAAGAATAAGTGTTTAAAATAACCCTGTAATTTAAATTTTGAGGCCTGTGGGTACAAGATCCATATCTGGAATGATTCCCAGTCATCCATTTGGGAATCCTAGGAACAAACTGGGGCCTGTGATGAGCTTTGTATCAGGCAAGAGTCATCTTCCATTTCCCTCCCCTCCAGGGCTCACGATGTATGTAGGGCTTTAAGGATATCAAATAATTGCAGTGTGATGTGAGCAGCGCTTATCAGAGAGAAGGGGCTGCAAGTACTCCAGAAGTGGACAGGAAAGGAGTGACAGTAGTGGTGGCCTGTGGGCGGATGACGTCAGGAAGGGTTTCAGAGAGCCAGACACGAGTGATGTCCCATCCCATCCCAAGCTGATCTATGTCCTCAAAGCTCTGCCAGGGTTAAAGTTCCGTTCTGTGCAGAAGATAGCTGTTTGGTTTACCCTGACTCTCCCAGAATTACTGTGGAAAGAAAGAGTGAGTGAATGAGTCAACCTGCGTGTTCCAAGCATTGCACCAGTTGCCTTTTTATTTCATTTGGTTTCTTTAGACCTGCTGCCCATTTTAGAGACAGGCAGCTGAGGGTCTGTGAGGCTGAGCAACTTGTCCAGCTCGCCGGTGCCTCCCGGTCTCCCTCTGCCTGCCTGCCAGACAGCTCTGCAAATGTAGAGACCGAGACCTCCCACGTGCCAGACAGGTAGCTTCTAGAATGCATGGTAGGGGCTAAATAAATATGTGCCAAACAAAATAATGCGTAAGAGTAAAATGTATGTCTTTCCCTGGGTTGCTTGCTCTTTCTTACCAAACGCTAATTTGCTGCAAACAAATGGTGACCAGAGGATTCCACTGCAGTAATTTCTTTCTCTGTGATTTCTGGCATATCCTTTTCCACCTCTTTTTAAAATTTGGCTCATTTTTTGCTCCTTACTGTTTGAATTTCTTACTGCAAACTG
Organism: Manis pentadactyla; assembly: GCF_030020395.1. NCBI lineage: Eukaryota > Metazoa > Chordata > Mammalia > Pholidota > Manidae > Manis > Manis pentadactyla. The sequence continues at coordinate 153,976,221 of NC_080024.1, read as the reverse complement.
GATGAAACCATTTTGGAATGGGAGGAGGGGCTGGCTGGCTGGGCTGGCTGAAGTAGGACCCGGCCCTCGGGGTCAGGAGGATGAAGAGACAGCAGGGTATGTGTTCGCTTCAGAAAACAGGCCATTAAGAATCATTCTGTGTCTGCAGATCAGAATCTAAATCCCACTTTCATGATGTAGAACTTTTCCTGCCAGATCAGTTGAGATCCAACTTAATTTTCTTAACCTGCAACTAAGTGGGCTGGCAAAGGCACGTGGCTCATGTGCCCTTTGATGAGCCGTGAGTAGGAGGGTCTTGGATTCCTCTTCCGGGTGATTTGGAGCCTGCTTCCTACATTTGTTCCCCACCTTAAGGCAGACACCACCCTTATTCCTTTCTTTATCTTTTAGACCAGGTAATGGTAACAATAGCTAACATTTAACATGTACTTACTCTGTGACAGGCATCACCCTTTAAACAAGTGTTTATTTGATGTTGTAGATGCACAATGAAGTTTGATAGAAAAATTGCATGGGTTAAGCTGCGTCTCTCCAATCCTAACAGAGCTCTGGGCCATGCAGGCTGCCCACTGCCTGACTCCTGTTCATGCAGGCAGAATGCACACATGAAAACCCAGTACCTTGATCCTCTCTGGAAGCCGGGCCTCCTGAATGAAGTCCTAAGCCCCCGACACTGAGGGCCTGCTCCGTATTGCACGCATGCTTGGCCGGCCATGTTGTGGGTAGTGGGGAGGGATTAGAAAACATGAGAAGTCTGAATGAGTTACCATCAGGAAGATCATTTAGTTAGAACATTTTTGCAGTGTTGAGAGACAGACCAACATTTCTGTCTCTTGGGAGCACCAATTCCTAGGAAAGAGGGAAACAAAGAAAAAACCCAGTTATTAACCAAATAGACTCTCAAACGCTGGTGGTTTTGGCCAAGTCACAGGGGTCAATCCTAATGTGTTCTGTGCGTGAAGAAAAGGGGTTGGTTAGGCTGGGCAGGGCAGGGGCTGCTTTCATCCTGTGGAAGGGGCCTACTAAAGCTTTCTGGCCCAAGCTGCTTATGGAACCAACTTTAAGGAGTGTCTGCTTCATTTGTGGGGGAGGCAAAAATACCTGAAGACTCCTTGCCGACAGCGTGGGTCAGGCCAAAGAGTCACGTAGCCTCAGCCATACCCAGAGGTCCACGGCTGCAGGGCCCCCTGTGAGAATCAGGGTAGATAACTTGCCACAGACTTTCTATCAATCATTCATGAGTGTGATAACTCCTACACTTTCTATTTTATTTTATTTTACCATGTTGAGAACACTTAACACATGCTCTACTCTCTTAAGAAAGTCTGAAGCTTACTAGAAGGTCCGGTGGATGTCAGGCCCAGCATGTCCCGGCAGTGCTCGGGGTCTCCCTGGTCTTCGTCCTGCATGACTGACACTCTGTGAGCCCCCTGTCAGCGACCTCCTGCCTCCCCCGGCCCCAGGCCCTGGCGACAGCTCTGAGTCCATGGGTTTGTCCTCGTACGTGCTTCCTCTATGTGGAATCGCACACTACATGTCCTTCTGTGACCGTTTCTTTCCCTTAACATGATGTCCTGTGAGTTCATCTGTGTTCTCCCATTTTGCAGGCTCTCCTTCTTCTTAAAGGATGAATAATATTTCATTGTATTTAGGTACCCTATGCTTAAAAAGAAGTTGAATAGTATTTTAAAACTAGACATGTGAGTTAGCAAATTTTCACAAAATAATGTCAGCACCTGTTGGGCCTGGATTCAGATGCCACTTCGCTCTCTCGGTCCCCAGGCTGCAGAGGTCACAGGCTCTCTGCATGTCCCCTAAGGGGCTGAAGCCCACCCCCAACAAAGAGTGGGAACAGACTGCGCTCATGTTCTGGAAGGTTCTGTTGGTGGGGGGTGGCAGCTAGTCCTTTTAGTACAATTACACTCACCTTCCACTACCACAGAACAAGATCAGAACAGTTCTCAGCAAGTCCTCTCTAAACTCAAAATGCACAAGGTAGGCCTGAGGTCTTGTGCAGTAAGGAGATAAAGCCCTTCTGCGGCATCTTGTCTCTGAGTGCCAGGACTCTGTTTTTCTTCCCATCAGAATTGTTCCATGGGCTTGAACTGCTGCAAATTTGTCTCTTGGATTAATTTCAAATAAATTAACAATGAGGATTGACTGCTTTCCCCCGACATGCAGTTGTACATATTATCTGCCCCTCTCGGAGCTGAATTTACACCTGCTTGTTATTGATGAATTTCTGAGTTCCCATCTTCTCCAGTTCCCTTTTTGTTTTCCCTCCTGTATTTGCAGAACTGAAGAAGAGCCTAGTAAACAGCCTTCTCTCTTCTGCCTCACAGTCCACACATCGTAGACCTGCAGAGATTTAAAAACGAATTTTTCCTCAAAATAAGGCACATTAAGTGAATCTGTTAGATGGTCTTATTGGGAAGGGTGTCGCAACTCAGGTGTCACCTGCTACAGAATAAATAGCATTTACGTGCCAAGAAACCGGGAAGTCAGAAATGTCCCTTTTGCCTTGTTCACTGAAGTAGACATGTGCTGGGGCCAGCTCCTCCTCTAAATACTCTGCATACCACTGAGCTGGTCCACACTGGTGTCATACATCCTGGTTCACAGAACTTGTGTGTTATTCTTAGAAAGTTGTGGAGGGAAATTCTGGTGTGCAGATGTAGACCATTCTACCCGCTGGTTTCGAATAAAACACTTACCATAAATTCTTACCCACGACTCCTAAATATGGTAGTTATCTTGTAATGTCTGAAAATAAACATGTAGTTTTTCTTCCTGTATCTGGTTTAAAATTATAGAATTCTCTTCCATTGTTCCTTTGTTCTAACAGTGCCTAAAATATGTTCTCTTTCTTCCCTATTATTAAACATTTATTTTTAGGTGAAAAAAGAAATGGGAGAGGGTGATGGGAGACAAGTCCCTCAAAGACTTTCCTCTCTGATCTCTGGCTGCCGAGGGGCCAGGGGCTCTGATCTCAGGACCATGGGCAGCGATCACCGGGGTACGCAGGTGTGGCTGGCGCAGGGCCAATCCAGACCCTGTTATAAAAATAATGCAGGGTGTCTTCCCGAGGTGTCACCTGGCGTGTGAGGGATTGTGCATGAGTAAGATGTAGGGCTTAGAAGGCATTACTTCTGGGGCCCTGTGAGCCGGCTGCTCCTAGATTTAGATCTTGTTGCCTGGTCAGTCCTCAGACCAGGGACCAACCACAGCAGGACCAGAGGTACCAGCCGTAGCATCACCAGCCTTAGATCAGCCCACTGATCACTGCCCATGGTCATGAGAACAGAGCTGGGCACGCAGGCTGCCTGGAGGATAGATGAGCCAAGGCCTGGCCTGACTCCCAGGCGCTCTCTCCGGACAGCAGGTCTGGGTGGGGGCGACTGTCAGGCGGATCCGGCATGTGCCCACCACCAAGGCCGCCCAGGGAGGTGGGCTGGGGCCCTGCCCCCACTGGTGCTGCATTGGGGTGGGGCACTTTCTTAGTCTTTTGTTCTTTGCCGCTGTTTGGGGCCTGGGAAAAGCAAGGTCAGACCCAGTGGAAAGTAGTGCTGGCCAGGGGTTTTCTCTGATCCCATTACTTACTGATCTGGGCTCTTTCTGGCAGGAGGAACTCATTCCTGAAGCAGGGGGCTGCCCTAATTCAGAAGGAAAGGCTGCTGTGGGGATGGGTGAGGGAAGGTGCCCTCACTGAGTCTGCAGCCCCCTTTGCCCTGTGACCTCAGAGCTGTGTGGTATAGGTGGACTCCCCAGGGGCCCTATAAATGACATTCTGTAAGTATTTGCTCAACAGGGGCACCTGTCTGCTTTCCTATGAACAGAATTTGTATGCTTCTGTTTTCCTAGTCAAAAGAAGAGGTTCATTCTCCACATCTGAACATAGAGCCTTAACCTAACTAAAATTACCCTTAATTTCCTATTTTTCTGTTACTTAACAACTGCTTCGTGCTTATTTTTCACACCTATTAAGACTAGAAGATCTTAAGTAGAAGCACTGACGAAGCAGATCAGGTCTCGTGTTGGGGAAGAGCTGACTGATGTGATCGGCACGGATGTTCTCAATGTTTTCAAAAGTTTTGTTGGGATATACAAAATTCATGTACGAAAGCACATGTATTTAACATACACAGTTTGATGAGTTTGGACATTTGAATAAACTATGATGCCATCAACACATCAAGGTGACAGACATGCCCATCACCTCCAAGAGCCTCCTCTGCCCTCTGTTTTGTGGTAAGAATACAAACTGAGATTTATTCTATTAGCATTTTAAATGCACAGCACAGGACGGTACCCAGAGGTTAACAATTGTATGCTGCACAGCAGGTCTCTAGAGCTGATTCATCTCACATAGTGGAAGCTGTACAGCCTCCAGGCCCGTGCAGAAAGTTCTGCCACCCTCCCTTCTAGCCTGTGTCTGGTCTAAACTCCAGCAAAACGGACTTCCTGCCTTCTCTGCACACACCATGAGCCTCTGTGCACGGCTGCTCCACCACTTGCCCCTCTGTCCCCGCCACACTAGGCCCCTTTCAAAGCCCTCTCTTTATCTGAAACCCTTTCTGACACAACTGGGGCAGATTTAACCCTCCCATCATCTCTAACACAATGCCTGGGCCTCTCATTAGCACCCTGTCATTCTGCCTTCTCTCCGCTAGTCTGGAATGGTCTCAGGGGCGGAGTCTACATCGTGCTCAGCATTGCACTCCCCAGAGAGTGCGGCACTGGGCCCTCCCTCAGGAGGATGCCCAGGAAAAGCCTGGAGCTTCTAACCTGGAATATCGGTAACACCCCTGATGTTTTATTCATAAGCGATTTACACTCAACATGTAAACACTTAAGTCCTCACTTGTGGCACTTCGCTACCAAAAATCAAAATTTACATGTTGTCTTTAAATGACAGCATATTTAATGAAGTGGTTTTAATTAGTTGCTATCAGTGCAATAGAGAATGCTTCACTTGACCATAGTGTAATTTCTCTACTGCAACTCTACTCTTTGCTCCAGTTGTATGTGTGCTATAGAAGCATTTCCCCCATGGATTTTTGTGGCCTGCAGGCTACAATCATGTATCCTCATCACCAACCATCTCTAGGGTCAGACACCACACTGCACTCATTCATAAGCATCTAGTCGTTTGGGGTTTTACCACACCTTCCCAGACTTCACAAGGGAATTGATTCATAAAAACAAACAAAACAAAACCACACACCACACTCTAAGATGAAATGCAAAGTTAACTGCAGCATTACCTGTACATTCGAAAGGAGGGCAGCCGTAAGCGAGCCGTGATCCATGCTCCTGATGAACACGTGTCCCGTAGTCACTGTTGTCCTAAACATCGTAGTGCTAAGAGAGCAGCATGTCTCCTAGGATACGGTCTGAGATTTGGGGCTTTATTTAAACTACTTGGGAGAAGTTATAGGGAGAATAATGTTTTACTTCTGTAAGTTTGACTCTATAGTTTTCTTTCAGAGGAATTAAATGTCTTCTAGGTTCAGCTAACAATATTCAAAACTTTAGTAGCTGGTTTTGGGGTCAAAGGTAGAATCAACACTCAGGGGTGAACTTGGAATGTTTTCAGGGCTCCAGGCCCCTTATCTTTTGGCAGTAGTGCAGTGGCCTGACCTTTTAAAGATGCAAAGACTGTGGACCTCTGGATTACAGGGTCTCTTCATCCCAGGCCACACACAGATGTGTCCCCAGGGGACAGATGTTCAAGGGCAGAGACCCAGTTCTCCGTCCATAGGAGTCGGTAGATGGGTTTGCTTGCCTTATCTGACAGTGATGGAGGGCCACAGGGAATGCGTGCGGACAGTAAGCATCAGGGACTTCTAAGTGCCCTCACAGTGGCACTGGCTGGGAAATTGTGGGCACTGGGGGAGGTTCCCCCAAGCCTGCAAAGCACTCTCTCTCATAAGCAGAGTAAAGTGCCTCCTCTGAAGGGCAGGACAGGCCCCGGGCAAGAGTAGAGTCCTGACGGCTGTGGACTTTCTGGCTCTGCCCTAGCCTGCAATTCCCAGCCTGGCGGATCTTGGAGCCTGGCTGAGTCTCTGCTGAGGGGCGCTCACTGCAGAGCCTCGTCCCCGTGCCTCATGCCCTGGCTTCCAGCAGCATGACCCGAGAGGGATGCATCCATCATCAAACCCCTACTTGCCAGAGGGCTGTCAGCAAGGCCTTGAGCGACCTCAGAGGCGCCCCAGGTTCCAAGGCCGTTGGGACTGTTGTTCAAAGTTACATACGGCGTTCACTGCCCTGCATGCCCGGCCGTGTGGGCAGAAAACCACAGCTGTCTGAGTCAAGGGGAAAGACCGTGCTTCCCATTTCCTCAGTGTTCCTTAGATTGGAGGGCGGTTAGGAGGCTTCCCCGACGATCAGAGGAAGACAGTGATGCACGTTCGTGCGGCCCTTTGCGCGTCGCCAGTCACCTTATCAGCCAGCCGCGCCAGCGTGCGAGAGCATCAGTCTGCGCATGCTCGTCCCCCTGCCCACGGGACAGAGGCGAAGCCCCGGGGGATTATGACTCGCCAGAAGCAAGTGACATCACAAGGCGTGTTGGTGACAGAAAGCAGGTGCTCTGCCCTCCGAGGAGGACCTGGCTCAGCAGCAGGGGCGGAGCCGGTGTAGGGCTGGTGTCCCCGACGGAAGGGGAGGCGGATGTGGGCCCCACGGTCAGTCAGGCCCGCAGAGTCAGAACCAGGACAGGCACGTGACCCTGGGAAGCGGCAGGTGGGGGCCTGGGCCAATCCGCCCGAGGCCCGGAGCCCGTCGAGGGGCCGGCCAGTGCCGCGGGGGTGGATGCACCCTCTCCTCGCTGCTGCTCCGGATACGGTAAGAAATACGCGAAAAGACTGTGTGTTATCATCACTGAGATTCTAAGTGTTGAGTATTCTTCCTCTTGGAGTTCATTTAGTTTTTTAAGTATGAAGTGTACAGGTCTGGTAAATCTGAATTAACCGAAGAATAGTTCTGAATTTTTTTTTTTTGTAAGTGGTTTTTCTAAGTAAGAAATGGATTTCATAACTTAGCTTGTAATCTTTTCACTCTCTTCAAAATGGCATTTGAATTTGGCAGGAAAGGAATGCTATTCCTTAGGGTTCAAAAGAAGATCTTCCTGAGATAGACTCACTCAGAAAAATTACCAAAGAAATGTTTCTCTAGTCTTCAGATAGATAACTTTGAAGGAAGTCAAGCAATCATTTGAAAATGTGACCGACTTGAGTGTTGGAGGGTTAAGGGGACATGCCTTTGATGGATCTCAGAGATGGTGATTTAAGGAGGCAATAGAAATCAGAGCCGCAGACAGCGGAGGGCCCTGGACCACAGCGTCGCGGAGTTCAGCTGCTTTATTTTAGAGGCCAGAAAATGAAACTGTGCTTGACTTTCCTCAGGCCTCCCAGCCCGCTCGATCAGAACTGGGTTGGAATCCAGTTTCTTCCAGCCCAGCAGTTTCCTCCACATGGCCTAACGCCCCACACATCCTGCTGTTAGGTCAGCTCTTAAAAGAAGACAATAAAACTCGGTCACTACTCATCAGTAGAACCATTTATTTAACTTTTTGATGGCTCACTAGGAACAATGGAGTGAAACAGCAATCAGTCACAATATCACTATTAAAAGGTTAGATGAAACTATGTTTTGTTTTTATGAAAAATGCTTTTAACTGCTAAAACATTGGTCTACGATTTATTCAGCAAGTACTTATTAGATAGCTACTATGTGACCACATACATTTGGGGACATTCAGGTGCCTTGGGCATAGTCCTTGCCTCGAGGAGCCCATGTCTAGAAGCATCTGTCGGTCTTCATCCTTGGGGCCCCAGGGTCGTTCTGGGGCCTGAGGTCAGCACTAATTTCATCATGCCAGTAAGGCGCTACTTGTGTTTTTCACTCTTATTCTCTCAGTGTGGTGGAGCTTCCCAGAGCCTGTGATATTGCATCAGACTGAACAGAAGCAGCTCTGAGAATATAGCTCTCTTCTGCTAGGCCAGGCATTAAAGGGATTTGAAAGATGGAAAACAATGCCACTTTTCTCACTATTTTTTTTAAACAGTTATTTTTCATAAAAGTAGATTGATTCTGTGTCTTCATCTATCCAGCTGCTATGATAAAATCTCAGGCTGGGGTCCTATAAATGATAGAGGTGGACTTCACACCTCCGGGGAGGTGAGCCATCCAAGGTCAAGGCTTTGGCATGGCTGCCTTCTGGTGAGAATCCTCTTCCTGGCTCACAGATGGCACCTTCTTGCTGCGTCCTCACATGGCAGAAGGTGCGAGCGAGCCCTCTGGGGTCCCTTTGATGAGGGGACTGATTCCATCCATGGGGGCTCCACCCTCATGACCCTGACTCCTAATTACCAAAACTTTTGGGGGTTAGGACTTCACCGTGTGAATTTAGGGGAGGATGCAAACATTCAGACCATAGCATTATGTTACCATGTTTGCTATTGTAATTTCAATACAGTAATAAATACTTTAAAAATCAGTTTTCCATCTGACATGGTGAATATTGATAGATGTAAGTCACATAAACAGAAGCTGTTTGGAGTGCTTTATAAGTTTTATGAGGGTAAAGGGAGCTAGAATGCTCCAGAAGTTTGGGACCCACTGAGTGGTACCAGGGCTTCCTCCTGGTGCTCTCTGGATGGCTCTGCCCACCAGGCCCCCACCTTCCCCTCCCCTCAGGCCGGGGGCGGGAAGAGGGCCCCTGGGGGCCTGGGCTGCTGCACATCCCCTGTGGCCCCCCCTGCCCCTGCCTCTGTAATCAGTCCCTTCATTAAACCCTCCTTGGATTATTTTAATTTGGGGTGACGTTTGTGGAGGGGACCCTGATTGTTACCTTATTTAGTGTTAAGAGAGAATTGTGTTTATTGTGTCGCTGGAGCTTGCTGATGTGGTAAAAATTACAGACAATTATGCACTTCTCCATGACTGTTGTCAATTTCCTCTCAATATAGTGAGTTCGTAGTTGCTTACTTTTCATATGATTTTCCAGGATCAGGCTAGCTTATGTTTTCATAAAAATAACTGTGAGAGAAAGAAATGGAGTGAAGTGTTGAAGCCTGACCGCCCTACAAACTGTACATTTACTGAGTTCCACCCTGTAGAAGCGCATGGAAGGTGCCCGGGACCAAACGCGTCGCCGGCGGCGAGTCCTCACTGGGAGGACGTCACAGTGCACAGGGAGGCACCGCAGAGTGGGATTCGCTATTGTTGCGAAGCCGCAGAGGAAAGGCCTACGTCTTTAGGGCTTGGAAGGGCACAGGGGAGGTTTCCCAGGGAAGGTGACTTTTGCCCTGCGTCTTCAAGTGTGCATGTGGTTTAACGAGGTGGTGGTGGAGGAGGAAAGCGGTTGGGGCGGGAGGGCCACCAGGAGGTGGGGCGGTCGGGGAGCAGTCCATGTGGAGGCACGGAGACCTGCGTGCATCTTCCTCAGCAGCATCTTCTTTGGACAACCTCAGGCACCTTGACCACTGAATCCGCAGCCAGATGCACCCTCCTCGGGGACTGTCCTCATTCCCTGCAGCCCCTCGGTCAGCACAGGGCACCATGGCCTCCCGAGTGCCAGCCCGAAACCTTGCTCTCAACCTCACCTGCTCACTCAACCCCACCTGAACAGTAGGCCAAGTTCTATTAATTCCTCTGCCCAATTTCTCTCTAACCTCTCCCCTCCTCTCCATTCCCACGGCAGATGCCCTAGTCCAGGCAGTCGGGACTATGGATTTGACCTTGTGAGTCAACAGAATATGTAAGAAAACGAGTCACTAACACAAAATATTGGTCTCCTGTTGAAAGTGCCCCGAAAAGAGAGAAGAGGAGGGATTGAGGACAGAGGCGGAGGGGCATCGGGGTGCCGAGCAGGGCCAGGGAGAAGGGAGGTGAGGTGAGGGGGCGTCATGGAGGCTGGCGGTCGTTCACTGCGGGTGCGGCCCCCAGAGTGCAGGTGCCCGGCAGACGGGACTGGACTGGGCGGCACGGGGCCGTGCCGAGCTGGTGTGGGGCTGGTCATGCAGAATCCCCAGGAGAACCTGAATTTCAGATAAACAAAGATATAACAATAAATATACATATATATTTAGCATATACATATATATTTAGTGTAAGTATGTTCAAGATGCTCATGGACATATTATACTAAAAATAATTGTTTTCCATCTAAAACTAGAATTTAACTGGGCATTCTGTGTTTTTATTTGCTAGATCTGGCCACCACCCCATTTGGATGAGGACATTTTCAGTGATGTAAGAGAGGCAATCTTTAAAAGGTTTCCATGTGAAAGAAAAAAAGATAAACATCAAGAGGGTTTTTAGAAATTTTTTCTCTGCTTATTAAAATAACTTATGCTGTTTGTGGACAGGGAGAAATAAAGATAAATCCAAAAAAAGAAAGAAATTTCACTCAAAATCCCACCACCTGTAAACAACCTAAAACATTTTGCCATTTTTCTTTCAGCTCATTTGGGAGAAATACTTCCATATCTATGTGTAGATACAGTGAGAGGCATAGTATATGTAATGTGGATGCTTAAAAAATATTTAAATATTCTTCAACAAAAGTTTTAATAAACTAATAAAAGCCCACCATATAAGATGTCCTATAATTTACTTAAGGAGTTCTGATTTTTAGCATCTAATTTTTTTATCTTGTTATTCACTTTTATAAATAATACATCTTTTATTCTCTAGGAAAGATTCCTAAAAAATAGAATTAATGGTTTTTAAAGGAAATTAATGTATTTAAGATTCTTGATACAAGTTGCCTAATTACTTTCCAAGATGGTTTCGCAGGGTGTCCTGTCGCCTTCTCTGTATGAGGACTGTCAGTTCTTCCTGTAGGGGATGGCGATATGATGACTATATATAATAGTTTAATAATAGAGTAGGAATAGTAGTAGGTTTTAGTTTTTAAGGTGTTTTCCACTTGTTTAATCCAGTTTTTCTTAAAACCCATCTATGAGCCCATTATTGAACATCTTGAATCTGGGAACTGGATGCCAGTACAGGAATTTAACTTTTCTAAAGAACAGACTTTGCATTACTTTTTCAGTTAAGCCGTGAATAAATATTATTGATTTGTGTGGCTCTTTGTCCCTCCTCATGGTTTTGTTGAACATTTTCATCTTGATTCTCTTAGGACGGGAGGGACTTAAGCCTGTTTGGTGGGTGAGGTGTGGAGGAGGTGGACCCCTGAGCAGTCCCTGGCCTGGGAGCTCCGTGTGTGCACAGAGGGGACACAAGTGGGTCCCCTGCCTACAGGGACTCCTGGCGCTGCTCTGTGCTGTCATTTCTAAGCCCACAGTGACCACGAGCAAGGGCGAGCAGCCCCTCCCAGACCGCCTCTTCGGGGCCCCTTGGCTCCAGGCTTCTCACAGGCGGCATGGTGGTTTCCTTGCCTGTCCTTTCCTGTGCTCCCTACAGCGCCCTCTCTGTGTCCTTTAGAAATACCGGAAGGCTGAGTCCTTTCCCAAGGCTCTGCGCAAGGACACTGTTGCTGTGTAAAGAGGCTGGCTGCGCTTTGTTCCCCTGTGTGCCCTGGGGTTTGGCGTCAGGCTGGGACCAGCTGGGGAGGCTAGCCTCTAATTGCTCTCCCGACTCCTGAGGAGTCTCACCTTCTCCCTGCTCACTTCTGCACATAGTTTCTAGGATGATGTCCTCAGACTTTTCCTCCATCCCAGAACTCCCTACCTAAGGCTGGACATGCTCCTCAGTACGACGCTCCAGCCTTCTCCGAATCTGCCTCCGTCCAGCTCGCCCCCTGCTTCCCGCGTGAGCTCCTGGCCGGCTCTCCGCTGCCTGCCTTCAGGTGTTCTGCCTCTGTTTCCTCTTCTGCAACGCCTGCCTTCTTCCTTTCTGTCATCCGCGTCACACTTTCTGCAAGGACAGACCTCCTCTCCACGCATGGCTATCCTCCCCTCTGAGCTTCTGCAGCCCTGCCCACCCACCCAGCACAAGTGAGGCCGTGACAGTGCTGTCCCCTGTTGCTTGCACGGTTGTCTTTTCAGATAGACTTTTAGGGGCTCTGTCTTCATCTCTCAAGTCATGTACCGCACTCCTAGTTCTGGGCAGGGCTGGGCTGTCCACAGACGCCTGTGAGTCTACCCGCTAGTTTGGCATGTTAGGAGGGAGGGTGTTCTGGGGCAGCATGGTGGAGAGATGGGTCTCATTTCCTTCATGCACTTTGTGGCCATCCTTGTTAGTAGGCCTTGGTGTTCGCTTGGAGTCTGAAGATATGACAGCTTGTTTTTGCACAAATGTGAAGGGACAGACACTACACTACCCTCCCATTCCCCTGCCCACGGGCTGCTACCTGCCTGGTGGTGGGCATTCCTGTGGCTGAGTCTGTAGATATGCCGAGATGTAAGCAGTCCCCACAGGACATTTCACGCCTGTAATTAGGGCACGTGGGGTTGTGGCCGTAGAGCGGGAGGTTCTGATCCAGGGCTGAGTCACGGGCACCTGCCTGGGAGCCTGGGGTCTGATGATTTCATCCCAGGGACAGCTGGGCATCTGAACGGACTCTGCAGTGCAGGGAGTGTGAGCCTGCTGGGGACAAATCCCCGCTGGCTGTCCCCTCCACTGTCTTAACCCCTCCACCTGCTTTCCTTAACCACAGTCCCAGTTCTGGGATGAGCTGATGAGCTCTGGGTGCTGAGAAGCACCCTCACTCTGACTGCGCCCCAACCCCAGTTGGAACTGAGCCATGTGCCGCTCACCTCACTGAGGGGCGAAGGCCGACCTGCTCGCCCTGGAGGCCTCACGGGAGCAGTGACCCTTAGTGTGTGTGTCATGTCCACTGTCGTGACACCTGAACCCATTTAGGGCAATGGTCCTGCCTGGGCAGGACCGACCACAGGCCCTGACACGTTTGTCTTGACTCTGAACCCCAGTGCTTCCATAAGGAAGGACGGCGTCAGCGCTGTGCTGGGGAGGCCGTTAGAGGAGCCCCCGCACACTCGGGTCCTTTCTCCTTCTCCTTTTTATTATGGAGCGTTTTCATAGGAGAGAGACTTTGCTCAAGATGAAACACCTTTGCACCATGTTCTTTCTCATTTTCTTCATGAAAAGAGAATTAGAGTTAGACTTTCATTTTAATAATAAAGAAATTGAAACAAAGGAGAGTCGCAGATTTTACTCTCTATTGTGGAGCCTATTTGTAGAGTCCGTATTAAATCTCAGCTCAGCCTGGACTGTCATGGGTACCATTCAGGCCTCTGCACTGCCTTCAGAATATGCCATTGGAAACCGTATTCATGCTACACGTAACTTGTCCCCTGAGCTGAATGTGTCCTTTCCTTTCATACTGATGTCTTCACTCAGAAAAACCCTTTAGTAGAGTTATTCTCCCAGAGAAATTCGTAAGAACAGATGAACTTCCCTGTGCTTGAATTTCTAGGACACATTCGATCTCGCATTTGATATCTTTTATTTGCTCCTGTCGTCTCCTCGCCTGGCCCCCCATCAGGCTAGTGGGGGAGCATACGCATAGAAAAGCAGGAGGAGTCTGGGTGTCTGTAGCGCTCACGTCGCTGCTGGTGGTGAGTGAGCACGGGGTTCAGGCTGCAGGAGCAATTCTCAGGTATGTGGGTGCTGGGGCAGAAGTCAGTGAAGGAGCCGAGAAGAACCGCGTCCCACTGCAGCTCCCACTGTCCCATGAGGTGATTTCAGTGGCAACTGGAGAGCCCTTCATGCTTTGGTTTGGCAGAACCAGCCCCTCAGTCCGTTCCTGGCCTGGACATGAGGGGCCAGGGGTGGCTCTCACCCCACGCTCAGTTCCTCTCCAGGTGTGACACGACCCCTGTCACAGAGAACTTCCCCCAACCACCACTGGGTGCCACCCAGCCTGAGGGGTGCTTAGATGCCTTTCATAAAGTGTGGGGGCGTTCCCCAGTCCCTGGAGGCTGGCTGATTGTCACTGTCTTAGTTTCACCCCACTGACTGTGCCCTTGAAGGCTCCTTGAACCCCAGCAACAACATGCTCTGGACGCTGGCCTGATACCTTTCCTCTGGTTTTGAGTGGCAGGTGTGAAGGTCTTGCTTATACACCTCCTATAAACCACTGTAGGTCTGACTGTTTACCAGGAAACAAAATAATTCCAGGATGAGAAACCCCAGCAGAGGCAGTGGCACGTGTGGTTTACACACACGCAGTCCACTGCAGCTCTCTCTGCAGCTCCCGATCAATCCGTAGACGCAGTACTAGGAATGCACTGCTTATGGACGCTTTGAAGTAATTTTAGGGTATTATTTCAGGCACACACAGCCTTAGAGCGAACTACCACCAGTGCAAGGTGCTATTCAAAGTGGTGTGTGTGTTTTCCTCAGAGAACAACAGCTGCAGAGCTTCAGCACTGCTGACATGGTGTGCTCTGTTTACCACCAGTCTCAGGACCTGAAAGAAAAGGTTTCTGTGGTGGTGAATTATATTTGGAAAACATGCCAACTAGATCACCTCTTAAAGGTTGACAGTATCATAGTAACTAATAGACTCTGAGAAAACTTACAAGAAATAATTTGTTATGTAATTATATCCTAGTATTTTTTTCCTATTTTTGATCATGAATACCTTTATTTATTAATACAAGAGATATTTAATTGAGGGCCTGTCAGGTCTTCTAAAGCTAGCAATACACTGTGAACAAGACAGATAACAGCTTTGCTCTCATAAGCTTGGATTATGCAACCTTTAGTTTTTATGTTTTTCCCCAAGTAACAGCAGTTAACGTCCCATATGACGCATGCCCCTTGCCACATTCTTTGGGAAATAGAGCTTTATGTTGATGAGCTCCCAAAGTGAGCATTTTCATTAGCATGTTTCCAGCCATGGTTTGAGATGCATGAAATCAGAGTAAGAATCTTTTAGCTAGTGGATGGCGTGAGACTCCCTGGGTAACTAGGTAGAGCGGCGCTGAAGCTGAGAGTGCACGCCTTTCTTCTCTCACTGCACCAGCTTGTTCTTTGTGTCACAACAGGACACCAGCCTGAGGGCTTGTGTACAGCCCTACAGCCCCCGGCGCCTTCAGGTCACACTCTCTGTGCTCTTTTATGATGGAGGCAGCTTTCTGTTAGTGCAGCTCGCACCTCTGGCCTCGCAGACAACGAGGTGGTGCGTCGGCCGCAGGATTCTGAAGTGGCCCTTTGGCCTCGCTGGGTCTGTGGGGCTGGGTCTGCTTCATTGAGCTGCGCTGCCCACTGAGCTACCTGGTGATCAGGGGTGGCTGATTTCCTTTTCCTCCACAGGAAGACCTGTTTTTGTTTGTTGTTACCACTTCATGGGATACAAATTCCCTTCTTCATTTGAGCCCTGAGACAACATCCAAATCAGGTTTTAGAAATGAGTTTACTCCAACTATTCAACAGAATGTCCCAGTGAATTCATTTTTTAAAAACATATTTTGCTTCTCTATCCCAGTCTTGTTGGTTTGCACAGAAAGGCACATGGTGTCGCGGAGTGGCTGAGATGGGCTCCAGATGCCCCACCGGCAGTGGTGGGGGGGGGCCCTGAGTGGGAAAGGCCGCCGAGGGCTCCCTGCTGCAGCAGACTCAGATGTGATTGGTCCCACAAATCCTGCAAGCTGACTAAACACAAACGCCCTTCTGCGGTTCAGTCAGCCCTCAGACCCTGTGCCAGGAGTTAATATGCTAGAGCTCCAGATGACCAGCACTCTGAAAAGCGATTATGCATTCCATGGACTGTGACTACGTGTTTAATATCCAGTTAAAGGACGGGGACTTTCACTGGTGATGGGAAGAGACGAACAACGTAATAATTACCCTGAGAGAAATGGGTGATGCATGATTACAAAGTACAAAATTAAACGCCGAGTGAAACTTCCATACCTCCACTACAGCATGCCCAGAGCCAGACTGTGGTCTTGGGAGTCTATACTTATATATTCACAGCATACGCTTTGCCATAAAAATTGAACGTATAACATATGCAGTGTATCCACTGGACATTCTAGTGGGGGAGTTGATTTGGTGTGTAATTAGGAATGATGTTTTCATGTTAGACTGACACAGGTTCTGCTTCTGGGAAATAGGAATCAGGGGTGGTGCCAGATCTTCTTCAAGTGTCTTTGTCTTTCAAAATCCTGGAAGTTTCAGAATTAACCTGGGTCTGTCTATGGACAGCGTCTGTTAAGGTGACGGAACGAACGACTTGCTCTCCTTCCCTCCTGGGATGCACAGATGGGTCACGCAGTGATGACCTCCTGCCCCCTTCTGAGCCACGATTGCCCCACCTGCTGGGGTAACACGGGGGGTGGAGATTGGGATGGTTTTGAAGGCTCAGCATCTGCTTCTGACCTCACGGTGCATCATAGCATTAGAGGAGGGGCTGCCGTATCTCACACTCAGCCGGCCAAACGTTCTTGGCACTTACAGAGACAGGTATGTTTCTCTGGAGCACAGTGTCTTTTGAGAACCTCTGCAATCTGCCCCCTGCCCTTGCTCCTCACTGACGCACATCCCACCAGGAGGCGCGGGGTGGTTTCCTTGGAGGGGCCCGTCCGAGGCTCTCTCCTTCCTCTGCATGCTCTGGGCTTCTTGCGCAACACCCATTCAGCAAGCAGTGTGCACATCTCCAGCCTGCAAGGTCACTTATGGAGTCCCGATTAGGAGCGTTAATACTGTTTTGTCGAGTCCTCGTGTGACACCCCTCTGATTGGGACTGTGCATGGCGATTCATCGTCAGCAGCAGTGTGGGGCCTGATGGGCCATCACCTCTGTCCCCAGCAGTCAGTATTCTTCATGACTACAGGATAGATCCAACTGCAGAAAGACTTTGAACACATGCATATCTAACAACTTTTTCTTTCCCTTTTCCTTCAATATTTTATCTCCTGGGGTCAGTTTTATTCAGTTACAGAAAGAAAGTGTATTTTCTTTTTGTTGTTAGAAGTTTTAGTTCAGTGTGTTTGGAGAAAAGGGAGATGGGGGAGGGATGGCATTCTGTCCCCTTTGCGTTGTTTCCCTGTGTCTCCGGCTGCTGGCAGGTGCCGTGGCGGGTGTGGACTCCAGGGAGGGAGGATTCCAGGGAGCATGGGCTCCAGGCCTGCCCGTGCCGGGCACTCGGCTCGGGGCCCCGAGCCTGGTATTCAGCCTCCGTGCGTTTCTGATTTTGTCAAGTCGGGACGATGATATGATACTATTCTAATGGTTATGCATCTGCGATTGCCCAGAAAATGATCACATATCATTTGGAAATGTATAAAGCGCAATGCACGAGCCAGGGCATTTGTTTCTGTTTGCTTCCCTTCCCACGTTCTGTGCCTTTTGAATATTTCTGAGACTGACTTTACATTTCCCTCTCTCAGTCTTTCTCCAGGAACCTTCTTTGCCCTCCTCTTGAGGCCATCTTAAAGCATTTGTGGTTTTGATCTCCTGTACATTTCTGCCCCTTAACTTTGCTTCTGGACCTTTTAAGTGACCTTTTCCCCTCTTCTTCCTTCTCCACCTCTGGCCCCGTCTTCTCCACCCCTCCCTGTCGCCTCCCTCCGACGCCACTGGCTGCCTCTTTCACAGTCATTTCCCTTCTCTCATCCACCTGTTTCTTCCTTCTCTTGGCCTCTGTTCTGCAAGTATCAGAAATATCTAAAATTCTACAATTAATTTGTTTTCCTCCACGGATGTACTTGATCTGCTCATTCCTGAGGCCTCACCGCCCCTTCTCCAGCAGCCAAGCTCATCTGCTCACATGGCTTGACCAGTCCCTACATGCTGCAGACCTCAGACTAACATCTACAGCCCAGAGTCACGTGCTGCGCCACACCTGGCATGTCCCCATGACACCTGCAGAACGTGCCCTGCCCTGCCTCACACCTGGGGTTCTCAGCACTCTCTTTCTCACTTTTGTCTTGTACATGCTGTTCGTTCCTTGTCGTTGGCCAGCTTTCATTGTCCTTTCAGGATTAACTCCAGTATTTCCACCAGGAGGACCTTGCCTAGTCTCCAAATTTGGTCACCTTGGACCTCCCCGTCCTCTAAGTGTTCCCTTGGTGCCTGGCCCACCTGTCTGCACCTCTGATCTATCACTCAGGTGTTTACTCTGTGTGCAGTAGGTGTGGGTGCATGAGGTGGTGTATGCACGACATGGTATGTGTGCACAAGATGGTGTGTGCGTGAGGGGTGTGCAGTAGGTTTATGTGCATGATGTGGTATGTGTGCATGAGGTGGTGTGTGCATGAGGTGGCATGTATGCACAAGGTGGTGTGTATGCATAAGGTGATGTGCTCATGAGGTGATATGTACTACAAGGTAGTATGTACACGAGGTGACATGTGCACAAGGTGGTGTGTGCATGACTTGTATGTGTGCATGAGGTGACGTGTGTGCATGAGGTGTTACGTACTATGAGGTATTATGTACACGAGGTGACAAGTGCACAAGGCGGTGTGTGCATGATTTGTGTGTGTACATGAGGAAGTGAGCACCATGGACAGAGAATGTGCTGCTCGTCCGCCTTTGCAGTGCCTCACACGTGGTAAAGCTCATAAGTGTTTCCAGAGTAAGAAGCTGGCTCTCCTGAGCATATACCTTCCTCACATTGAGATGCCCTGGGAAAGGGCCTGGAAAGGTATGCCCTGTGGTGGGCACCTCGGAAAAGCCAGTCTGGGAGGAGCTCCTCATCACCGGTAACTGCTGAAGACCCCTTGCCTACTTTGGGTCTCACGAGCTTCCATTGAGTGTTGCCTGGGAGGAGACCCCGCTGTTATCTAGCTGGGAGTGCACCCGCTGATGTCTCTCAGACTAGAGCATGTTGCTTTATTCATGTGATCAGCTACGTGCGCCACCACACACACGCTTTGGGGGAAAAGGAAGATGGAAGGTCTGGGGCCAGTGTGGTGGTCAGCACTGTCAACATGACCTTACTGAGTGTTTCTGACACGTCTCCTGAGCTTGGTAGAGCGAGATGAGTTAGCCCAAGGGTTTGGGCTCCTGTGGATGGCATGCTCTGCAGGGACAGGGAAGTCCTCTGCCTGGGAAGGACACCCCAGCCTCCCAGCCACTGTGGCTGCACACTGCCCTTACCTGTAGAGGACACCTGTGGACTGGCTCTGTTACCGGGCAGGGCATGTGTTGCCTGTGTGCATGTATAGAACAAGGCTTGCAATTTGCCCAGCCCTCAGAACATTCATATTTAGTGTTATGCTCTGATCTTCCCAATGATCCTTTGGTATGAGTGTGGATAATTACCACCCTGTTACAAAAGGAATGGAGACTGAATGAGACTGTGACTTGCCCAAGGTCACAGCGCTTCTACGTGGGCGAGCTGGGGCTTGGACTCATTTCTTCTGGCTCTAGATGCAGTGTTACCTGTCAGGAAGGACGTGCCAGCTGCACCTGTGAGTTTTTCAGGAATCACCTACCCTTCCACGTCACACCACCAGGGAGGGTGTCTGGGCTTGGACACTCTGGTAGGCAAACGGTGTGTGCCAGAGCGGTTGGAGGGGTGCTGAAACCGTTAGCCCTCGTGTGATACCGAATGTGCCTCAGTGATGACTGGGGGCTCCATGAGAATAGGTCAGAAGAAGGAGGAAGTGAGGGGCCTTGGGAGGCAGGGCTTTCTGCACCTCAAGGCATATGATGACCCTGGATTCGATGCCTCATCCCTCACCCTGCCCCTGCCTCACCCTGTCCCTGCTCTCATTGTCCCACCGCTGCTGTCGTCTGCCCCCAGTGAATGAGTTTGGGAGATTTATCAAGTGACCCTGCAAATGGAAATGGAGGACTGTCCTGTATCCAGTGGAGACTTACAAAGGCAGTAGAAGTCATGGTCCCTGGGGTGGGGACAGCTTATGGTCCATCTTTTCTTGATGGAAAGTAAAACTTTTACTTGCAGGAGTTGATTTTAACATCAAATAGCATCAAGACGGACTCTTTTCTCCGTAACAGCGTTTAGCTTCTGCCAGCTGGTAGCATGAACATTCCGTCATGAAGCAAACACTGAGAACTGCTGGGTGCGCCATTGTGTGCAGAGCATCAGTTAGGTAGCGCTCACCAATATGAGCCACAGAATAGGATGGTACTGATAGACCCCACTCAGACATACTCTCACCTCTGTTTCAAAGAAGATTCTGGTCCAATTATGACATATCCTTCTGTGTCTCTTGTCAGGCAATTAATGAATCCCTGAGAACTTCTTTAAAATGGATGATTGCCCCCTGTCTGCTTGCAGGATAACCACCCTCATGTATCCGAATTACTTTCCTTGTTATTGGCAGTTTTTAGGGTGTCCTCCGAATAGGGTTGCGTTAACCTAGAGTTTGGGTGGGTCAGTCTTCTGCATTGCTGTCTTTGATAGGAGACCAGAAAGTTTCTTTTATTTGTGTGGATTTGCATAGCTGTTGCTAAGACAGCCTGCGCAGAAAGAAGGTCAGATCTGATGGAGGTGGCAATTCTAAAAAGAAATAAGAGGAACGTTCTTTCAAGGCTATCTGCAACCACCACAGTTAGATTCTGACAGCTGTAAAAGTCGCCCACATTTATACTTGTCTCACATCAAGATTTAGGGGACAGGTTTACTTCAACCCTCATGTTCAGCTGATAAAGTAAGACAGAGGGAAAAAGGAAAAGCCTCTTCACCATTTTTATAGCTGCAAAGTTCATGGCTTAAAAATCGTGTGCACCCACTTTTTTTTTTTTCACATGGTTCATGGAAAAAGCAGTGCCTCGAGATACACTAATACTGTCACAGTGATTCTCTGATGGGTTGTGTTCCTCTTGTGGCTGGCTGTTCGTCTACACACGGGCACTGCTGAGGACTCCTGGGACCGTTGCTCCCACAGCCACAGAGCTCGAGGGACGTGTATTCGATGCATTTGTACACTGGCGACATTGTCAGTCACTGTACAGGGGCTCCACGCAGAGAACTTAGCTCCAGAGCGGGTGCCCCCCTGGCCTCACGGACTCAGGTGGGGATGGAACCGAGGGCCAGAGGGCGGTGGATGCGGACTGAGGAGAAAAGAATCGAATCCAAACAAATTCTGAGCAAGCCTGAAGAGGAACCCAAAGAGCCTACCAAAAGGTTTTTTTTTTAATACATAGGTTCTCGACCCCCTTCACAGGTAGTGACGGTAGTGAAGGACATGTGACACATTCTGCCTGTCACAGCACTGGCTCTCTGTGCCTTCGTAGCTGCAGGTGTCACCTGTGAGGAAGGCCTCCTGCTCCTGTGTGCCCGGAAAAGCCAAGAGCAGGTGCCCACCTGATGGGGCACCAGGGGCACCTGCAGCTCCTGCACAGGCATGTGCACAGGCTGCACGGGGCCTCATGGTGCCCGGGGAGGGCGGGTGATGCGCCGCAAATGGCTGCCTGCCTCCTGCCCTCGGCCTGTGGACACACGTCCCTGGCTGTCCTCGGAGAGGCCCAGGCCACCTCACTCATCCCTTCCCGTGCCTTTAGCTCAGTACTGGAGTGGATGCGACATGGTTGATATTTTGGAATTCTAAGAAATTTTAATGATCATAAGTGTACATTCTAGAAGAAAAATGAGCTACCCGCTCTGAAAAAAATACAATGAAAAGGAGAGAAGGAATATGAAACCCACACGGTCTCCCGGCAGACTTGTGTCCTTGCCTGACCTTCACTGCAGGGTCCGCCCTGAGCACAGCTAGTGCGACCTGACCGAATGGTTAAGTACGGGTCCCTGTGGCCGCACAGCCCACAATTGGGTGGGGGACCCTTCCTTTGTATTTGGGTCCTCGGGCTGCTTATAAAAGGGCTGAAGAAGAGTCAGGCTCCTTGGTGCTGCTGATGAGAGACCTGCGGTGGTTGGGAGAACCCAGTGAAGCCAAATTTAATATTCCCATTAAAGTGTTTGAAATTTTTATTCATGTAAGAAAAATGCCTTTGCTGAAAGATAGTTTGAGGCAATAAACAACAATATGGAGAAAATGCTGCATTTAAAGCAGGTTTTTAAAGAGACAAGTTTCCACAGGCAAGTCCGACAGCCTCTTGGCAGAAGCCCCGGGAGCTCAGTTTAATTGCACAAGTGTCCTGGGCTCGGTTCCTGAATGCAGCCCCTGGGGACAGTCGGCCTTCAGGGAGGAGAGGCGAGCAGGGCAACAACCACCCTGTGTGGGACTGAAATCTCTCGGGTGCCGTGGGAGGCACACTTGTCTGAAGCCCCTAAAAGCAATGTGGGAGCCCCGGAGAGCAGGACGGGCGGCCCGTCACAGGAAGGGTGGCGAAGAGGCAGCAGAGGCCCCGGGGAAGCAGAGGCCAGGGAGGCTGAGCAGCAGGGAGGCCTGGGGTGTTAAGCCCCTGAGCGTAGTCTCCAGTGACTACGGGGAAAAGCCAAAGAGCAGGACTAGCATGGAGGATCAGACATAAGAAAGGAAACAAAAGGAAAAAAACTGTGTTTGTATCGGACAGAATGCTCTCAGCTGCAGGCCCTTCCTGGTGTGGCTGTGCACGGAGGGCGGCCCGGCTGGTCCTCTGAGCAGGGCCCCAGCAAGCCAGTGGTGTCAACCTAAGTCACATGCCTCTGGCCATTCAGACTTACAGAAATAAGGCGTTTGCACACCTATGCGTCAGCTTGCTTTAACTTGCTGGCTTCCTGGCTAGCGAGGTGAGCGGTCCTGCCGGAACTCGGGGAGTCCACCGAGTTAGAAGAAACAAAACCCTGTTCGCTGCCTTCAGATGGAAGCGGTCCCAATGCCCTGACGGTGGGAATGGATGGAAAGGGTCATGTCCCGGGAAAGTGGCTGCAAAGTAGGACCTTGTGAGCACGACTGTGAACTTAAATCATGGCAAAGGGAGATGTTAGCAACTGTCAGCAGCGTTTTATTAAGAGAGCAAGAGAGGGTTGCAAGAAATATAGGGAATGGCAAAAAAAAGCTCAAGAAATCATCTACATGTGACTGACAACTAAGAAATATTTTGTGACGGAGAATCAATGGCATTGTCTGTAATAAAAAAGGAATTGTACATAATCTTGGTGTTTAGGAAAACTGAGTAAATTATCTCAAATCATGACCAAAAGAGTCCAAACAGACAATTTGTCTTTAATTTTGATAGGTTTTCAAAAAATTGTATAGCTGTTTGGGATTATCTGTGGTAGTAGGTTTCAGTTGCATATGGGAAGTGGTAGAAATGAGCAGTTCAGAGACACAAGGGACATTAATAATGACATTTTTTAAAGAAAGAGAAGGAAAATATTAAAAACCACTACCCCCAATATTGAAATTAATTTCTGAGAAGCTGCTCACAAATTCCCAGTTGCCGAATTCAAAAGCCCTCTCTGGGTCTGTGTTCCATCCGGCCTCTGAGAGGCGGTCAGGATCGCTGCACGCGGAATGTGGCCTCCCGCCTGGTTCTGCCCCCGGCTCTTCCCTGTCCCTGGGCAACTGAGTTCCTTTGAAGTCGCTTTTTCGACTTTCCATCTCCGCGCCTCTCCAGACACCGACACTTCTAGTTCTGACCTCCACACTAAGATCTGGCCAAGTCTTCAATCCCTCAAGCATGTCCTTTGTTGAGGGCCTAACAATCTAGACAGATTGCTCAGCACAAAGATGCTGTGTGTGAGTGTAAGGAGTTGGGTGCCCCAGGAGGTGTGGGGATGGCATAGCTGGTTGGACATCGGGGCTGGCACGCTGCATGTGGTCAGGCATGCCTGGAGAGCGGTGTGTGGGTGGGAGGTGAGGACAGTGATCCGGAGGGAGGTAGGGAGTGACTCGGACAGGGCCCTGCTGCCACTGTAAGGAACTGCACTCCGGTGATGGAGGTTATAGGGCATTGTGGAGGGATTTTAATGAGCGTTAGGCTGGGATTCAGTTTGCCTTTTAGAAGAATTACTTTGGTGGCAGGGAGGAGAACAGACTGGAAGGAGCTCACGTTGGAAGACGGGCAGTCGGACGGCTGATGCAGAATGTAGGTGACAGGTGCGGACCCGCCCAAGCCGAGATGCTGCCAGCGTCGGTTTAAGAAGTAGCCATTTAGAGTGGTGTTTGGGAAGTGAAGTAGGAGGGATTTATAATGAACTGGACTTGGGAATGGCAAGAGGGATGGAGGGATCTAGAGTGACCACCAGAATTCTGATTAGGGAAACTGAGAAGATGGGAACTTCTCATCGAGAAAAGGAAGATGTCCTGGAAGTAGATATTGAGGAGGAGATGATAAAGGCAATCATCCTCAACCTCTCTCTGCCCCTCCCCCCCCCATTGCTTTCCTATACACCATCTGGGATGCCCACACACTTCCTTGAATGTGGAGATGCTCTGTGTAGCAATGACACTTTTTTGGAGTATGTGATTTTGTAGAACTGCTGTTCACATCAGTGATTTTGCTGTTTCATGCTCCAAGGACTTTGGGTACAGAGCAACTTATGCAGTTACTGTACTTAAAACGTCTGGCATACGGTCAGTCCCTTCTGGAGGACAGCCTGCAACACAGCGAGTTCAGTGCAGTTATTTCGGGGGCTTAATTTTTTATGTTTTGGTAAACTTCCATCCCCACATTTTTGTCTTCCATGATCCCAGACATGGGATGTCCTCACAGGGCTATGCTTTAACAAGGTCTCTCTTGACTTATTATTATTTTTGTTTAATGATTCTTTTTATTGTGAGTCATCTCTTAACAAATGGTTCCTGGACATGTCCCACTCCCAATGGTGAGCCCTGGATGTGCCCCGGTTTGGGGGGTGCCCCTTGCCTCCCTCTTGTGCCGTGGCTTCCAGAGCCAGGCGGCACTGAGCCAGTCCGGCCAACACGGGCTGGACGGGACTGGTCGCTCCTTCGTGAATATCGCATTCCTACCACTGGGCCCCAGGGAAGCCTCACTGGTGCTCTCATCATCGCACTGTCGCCTCATCTCGAGCAGGAAGATGGTAGAACTGCAGCATCTTCTCATGAATGTGGCATTCTGGTCTCGTCTGCTCCATCCAGGTGAGTTTGATTCTCGCGGCTGGACTTCATGCTTGCCCATAGACGTGGTGCATGGTTCCAGCCTGTGGTTTGTACAAGTAGCATAACAATAGAGAACGCAGCAATGAATATAAATAAACGTATGATTTATCATACTAAATTATATCCAGTACTTAGCGTATTATATAGTTAGCATTTATATTTATATTAAATATAAATTTGTAATAAATGCAAATATAAAATAGTAACAGTAGTAAGATGCAAAAGTGGAGTAACACCCACTTCAGCACATACATGCATGTGTGTGTACGTATGTATTTGGCAGGGAGCATGCTTCGATGAGGCTGCAATGTTCTGCTCTGGGGTGCAGAGGCCGCTAAGATGCCGTCTGAGGCAGAAACCTTACTGCCAAGTGCAGTGGGTCCTGGGTCAGCAGCAGGGCAGTGTGTGACACAGGCTGCCTGGGAGACAGGTGGAGGGAGGGGGCACTTGGAAGCGTGAGCTGGGAGTGGGGACGCCCCGGCAAAGGCAGGGCCCTGTGGGAGGAGGCGCTGGGCTGGCTTCAGGTGCGGCCGCTGACCCGTCCTGGGGCATCTGACAAGTCGCCTATGCCCGACGCCCAGTCCCCTTGCTGGTGAATGGGGACAATGTCTACTGTGCAGCCTGACTGTCAGGGGAGAGATACAGGTGCACCGAGGTGGCTCTCTGCTATGTGGTGGCTGAGAGCCGGTGCTCTGGAGATACCTGTCCTGGGTTAGAGTCCTGCTTGCCAGCTGCACAGCCTTGGGAAGCCGTTAACCTCTGTAGGCTGTGCTTGCTTGTCTGTAGGGTGGAGTAACTGTGGTGCTCTCGTGGAGGCTGAAACGACGACACAGCACTTCAGCGTGCCGTGCTGAATGCCAGTGCAGCGTGAGCCCTGGAAAAATGTCTGCTGCTGTTGTTAATAAGTGATAGAGATCAATGCAATTTTTCTGTTTCCAGTACTGCATCTGACCATTCCCAGGGCTAAAGAATGTTTTTAACAAGTAGAAGATTCTCAGACTGTTTTAGATTTTGTTTCTTGTTGCACTTGAGCAAAAACATCGCTACAGTTGATTTTGTAAGTTACATCATTACTTCAGTCTAAAAGGGCAACTTGTAGAGCCAAGGATCTGTGGTGGCACTGAGCACATCCCTGTTCTCGTAGAAGGTCCTGCAGACAGTGCGGGTGTGTGTCAGCACACAGTGGTCCTCTGGTGCCTTTGGCTTCATTCTGAAGCGGTGGGGCTCTGCCAGGGCCTGGAGTCCTTGGAGGACAGCTTCGTCTGGACCTGGCCGCAGGCCCAGCTGAGCAGGGGCCCCCTGGTGTCCACAGTTGCAGATTGCCATCAAGACCACAGCAGCAGGAGACAGCGGTTGCACCCACCTGGACTGCAGCGCTCCCTCCCACTCCACTGCTGGTTCTCTCCCAGCACCATCTGGGCATGGATCTTCACATTGCATGTGATCATGCTGCTGGGGTTCCAGAGGCTTCTGACAGCTCCGCTTTGGGATTTTTAATTTTCTTTTTGTTTTAATAGTTTAACATTGAAGCTCAGCCATGGGATCTTGGGAACATGCCTCACATTTCTCATGTCTGTCTTTGTCAGGCCACCAAAGGGCTCTCCAGGTGTACAGTGTGGGGAACATGATGCATTAGAGGTTGAAGTCAGGAGACTAAGAGTGGTCACCGAGGAGCAAGGTGGGCAGCACCTGGCCCTGACGCTTTGTCGCACTCATTATCAGACCCTTGCGGAGTGTCTGGTATGCCTCAGTGCCAGACCCTGTTGGGGTACGGTAATAAAGGAGACCCTCTTCATTCCCTGAAGCTGCTTACAGTCCTAGGGGACAGAGGGACAGAGGGACAGAAAGCCAGGGTGGAGTTAAGTCGAGGTACGGCGGGAACCTGCATGAGGCCCTGGCCCAGGCTCTCTGGGGAATGCGTGCTCTGAGCAGGCTTGGGGCTGAGATGAGTTCTGGGTGAGATCAGGGCGGGAGAGGAGAGAGGGGGAGGGATTCCTGGCAGAGCGAAGACGTGGTGTTCACAGGCCTGGAGGGAAAAGAGCGTGACGTGTTTGGAGGAGGTGTGTGGTATTCAGTGTGTCTGGAACATGGAATTAAATGGTGGGTGTGACAAAATGCAAACCTGGAAAGGCAGCAAGGATTTGATGTTAAGGGCTTTGAAGGTGAGACAAGAGTGTTTTCCTCTGTAGGGCGATGGGGACACATTGAAGGGTTTTAATCAGGGATAAAACGATCAGGTATTTGCAAGTCCCCCTTCCAGAATTTACTCAAGAGATCAAATTACAGATCTGAAGATTGCCTGATGGGCAGAGAATTAATGCAGAGGAGCCGAGTGACCTGAAGAAATGTTGCTGACCAAGCTGGCCAGTTGGAGAGCCAGCCTCCTCAAGCTCAGGGTGTTCCACTAAAGAAAGCACGGGTCATGCAGTGTCTTTCCTGGTCTTGGAGGGCAGCCGCCGTTTTGCATAACTCTTGCCTCCAAGACCATTGTCATTACTGCATCACTACATCCTGTTCCCGAGATTCTCGCTTATTTCACACCCATTTCCTGTTAGACTGGCCTTCTTGCAGAGAGCCCTAGGCCCTGGGCATCAGCCAGACAGCCAGATTTTGTTTCTTTGGGCAAGTTAGCGTGGGATGAACTCCTGCCATCTCACTTCGGGATGGACCGTGTTGTGGTTGAAGCGCCCAGGGCACTGGTGACCGCCCTGCCCTGTGGATCAGCAATAAGAAGACGAGAGCAACCCCCTCAAACCAGATGAACCTGATCAGCTGAGACGCAGCCTGGCAATGGGGACTGAAACCATGAAACGTGAATGAGGAGCCCTTAGGTTTGATGTTCCCCCACTCCCGTTTACTGGTTGACTTTGGGTGAATGATGAAACTTACTGGGACTTTAGTTTTCTCGTGTAAAATGTCATTAGTGGGGCTGTTCTCAGACGGTTGCTCGGAAGACTGGATCAGTTAATGTCTTGAGAAATGTGTTACAAACTGTTGCTTCATAGAGTAAACATAAGGCATGTATTAGAGAGCTGTGTTCTTACAAAAAGCATTCACCTGCACTTTTTAAATTTAATCTTCAAAATAATCTTTATACCTAATAGAACTGGGGCTCCAGAGAGTGGATTTCCTTGCTCACGATCGAGGGGCCGTGGAGATGGAAACAGAATGCACTGTCTGCTCTGGTTTCGAGACCGGTGTGCTCACTGCCACACCATCTGCTTCTTAATGCTCGCCACACGCTACCCCCGGCTGTCACCCCTGCGTTAAGAACTCCCTGTGTGTTCCTCCTTTGGAGTTGCAAGTGCAGACACTTAATAATAACTTTCAATTGCTTGAAATTATAGGGCCACAGAGTCACTGGCACATGTTTCTGAGGAAGATCGTACACCGACCTCTGAAACAGTCCCTTCCTATGAGGGCATCACCATATAGGAGGAGGGCACACCTCACAGCCTTGTGTTGACTTGAGCACCTCTGCAAAAACCCTGACCCCAATTAAGATCCTACTCTGAGTTGCTGGGGGTTAGGACCCAATGTGTCTTTTTGGGGGGAACACAATTCAACCTATAACAGGCATCATGTTTTCTTGTTATTTTGATTTTGTTTCCTACAATTTTGTGAGTCCCATCAACTAATATTAAATACATCATTGTTAAATCCAAGAAAATTGATAAAGTAGGGAAAGACTAAAGGAGATTGTGGAAGTGATCGTTAACACTACCGTCACCCCCACGCATAGGATAAAGTGGACCC
The DNA here is from genome assembly GCF_030020395.1 of Manis pentadactyla. Classification (NCBI taxonomy): domain Eukaryota; kingdom Metazoa; phylum Chordata; class Mammalia; order Pholidota; family Manidae; genus Manis; species Manis pentadactyla. Next base: position 153,947,548 of record NC_080024.1, on the reverse strand, counting down.
GACTTGGGTTGTGGGGTGGGGTCCTCCCCGTGCACGGCGGCTCCCTGCTGAATGGCCTGCTGCTTTGGTGTCGGGCCGCTTGGGTCCCCGTCCGAACGCACCGGTCGGTCCCCATTGGCATGCGGAGAAGACCCGTCCCTCTTTCTTCTGGTAGAGATGGTTCTGGAAGGCATGCAGAGCCCTGGGCTGTTTCTATTTTTAAAACAAAATCTTTCACTGCACCTGTTAGTTTTGCTCCCTCGTTAGAGGGGAACAGGTTGTCGTCTGCCTCATGGAATAAGTGTTCTTCTCATAAATGGCAGACATGAGTTCAGCGGTACCAGGTCGATTCCAGTTTCATATTTAGGCCTGGGGATGATTCGCGGGCAAGGCAGGACTGAGTAGGCCTGCTAGCACACGTTCCACGGGGCCAGAGGGCCAGATGTTTCCCTAAAGCATCTGGGGGGCACTGCACTGAGGTCTCTGTCAGCAAGAGAAAATACTAGGGCTGTACCCACGGAAAGGAATTCCTTCCCCACAGATTTTCATTAGCCCTAGATTTTCAGTCTGAAACCCAGACACATGAATGGGGAGAAGCTACAATAACTGGAGGCGGCAAAACAGCTAGGGGTGGGTGCCTGTGTCTGTGGGCTCAGGGGGGCCCCCAGGCTGCTCCGGCTTCCTCTGCAGCGCTGGGCGCAGCACAGATGAGCTGGGATCGGAGGCAGAGGAAACGCGATCGAGGGACTTGGCCAAGGGATGCATTTTTACCAACTCATTTCCACCTGGTATTTCTGCAAAGTTCTGCTGTATAAATAACTTTGGGTTTTCTGACTGAGCTTTGAGATGACAGGTAACTACACCCCAAATGAAATGAATTGATTATTTAGGCATGTGGGTAGAAAATAGCTTTGTCTCTGAAAATGGCATTGGCTGGCTCTGCTCCTGGTTATGAAGTAGTTATTATGCAGGAGTGGGAGCTTTGAGGGAGGTCGGATGGAAGGGTCGCAGTAAGGCCTGGGGTGGGCTGGGGAATGGCAGCCCTGGCTGGTTCCGGGGTGGTGGGGAGGGGCCTGGCCAGCCTGCAATCGGTTCTCAGGGGGACTTCCCCTCACAGGCAGGGGTCCACTCAAGAAGATCCTCAGTCAGGTTGAGCCTTAGGAAAATGCCTCTTCCATATGTCACACTGTTGCTTATCAGCCATTTTACATACTTTGTCACCCCCACCCCAGTCCCAGCCCCAGCTAGGAATTATAGTTAAAGCACTTGGGCTCTCAAGTCCTTTATAAGTGGACAAGGGCAAATTTGTGTGTGGAGGTGTGAGTGGAGGGCTGTGCATATTCGTCAGGTTCTCCAGAGAAGCAACCCATCTCTAGCTAATCTGTTACCAGTCCGTCTAGCTAGCTAGCTGGAAAAAGTTATTATGAAGGATTGGCTCATATGATTGGCTCTGCTTCCTGGCTCTACTCAGGCCTTCAGCAGATTAGATGGTGCCCACCCTCACTGCAGAGGATGATTTGCTCTGTGTGGTCTCTGGATTCAAATGCTAATCCCTTCTGGAAACAGGCCCACAGACATGCCTGGAAATATTTAACCAAATATCTGGGCACCCATGATCCGGTCAAACATTGCACCACCTAAGTGCTGTGCCTTGATGGGGACACTTAGACCTCACTGGCCACGATCCACAGCTGTCCCACCCTCCCTGGCCCAGCAGTGGCCACTCCGTGGCTTTTCAGAGCCAGATGTGTGGGACAATTGCTCAAACTTTCAAACTCAAGAAATGATTCCTACACATAGCTAGTCACCTAAAGACTGCAAATCTGCATTGTACTTTGTTTCTCCCATTTGCTTCCAGTCAAAACTCCTATTTTCCAGCAAATTCCCATTTATAATTTAGCTTGAAATAAAACCATCAGAGCAGGCGTTAGTCATGAGTACTAGGGTGTAAATGGTTCTTTTGGTTTTCTTGAAACTATTTGTTGTGCATTATGGTGAAGAGCACGGCGTCTGTAGTCACCTTGCCTGGTTTGAATCCTGGGTTTTCCACTTACAACCTGTGTGCTTCCCTCTGCATCAGTTTCCTCACCTGCAAACTTCTCCGACAAGCTCTGAAGACAAGGTCTTTGTCAGTTGACATCTCCCCTCTTCCTGTGCCTAATGGCAAGAACTGACTTATGGGAAGAGTGTGCGTATTTGCATGAACCACAGGCATGTCAGCATCTCCCCTGTGCCAGGGCATGCATTTTCCTCATCTCCCCCATTTACTGGGTGCCACCCCTGCTCTCTGGATGAGGAAGCCTCAGCTTGCTGGCGTGTTGGAGTTGGTGCACAGCTTGGGGTCTGGTCCCGGGCCTGGCATACCAGATCCAGTGTCTTCCCCCTGCACACAGTCGGTGAAGGTGGCCTCACACTTGGGGATGGAGGAGCCTGCCCTTGGGGATGTGCCCCTGGGTCCATGCTTTGGGGTGGCTTTTCAACCTTTCTGAACCTCAGTTTCCTCAGATGGGTCAGACATCCTACTAATTTCCTCTAAAACTGTACATTTTAAGAAAACAGTAACAGTGGAAATGTTATTTGTACTGAAATTTGTACCAGTGACCTACTGTACAAGTACATGGATCATTACAGACATGCCCTCTGAGCCTGTGCAGATTTTTGCTCTCTTTGTCAGCATCTTTTGGCATCTTCCTTACACCCACCGTGAGCTGACATTGTGATGAGCCTCAAGACATTTGGAATGAGGGCTTTGTGTATGAAATTAAATGTCAGCCTGCTTGAGTTGCCTCCAAATTTCCTTAGGAAACCTCTGCTGGCATTTAATTTCTGATTAATATTATACTCTGAAACTTTTGAAGACCAATATACTTCTTTGGAAGGTTTTTTTTTTCCCTTTTTTTGAAGACATCTGGGAAGTTTACACTAGAGGATTTACTAAACAACCTCAGTTCTGTTCATTCTCGTAATGTGTGAGGTGCTGTGAGTAAGTGCCATGTATTCCCCTGCCTGAAGTTGGTCTGGCCCACGGACGTGAGCCGACTTCATTTCTAATAGTGCTCAAGACCCTCCTGTTTATGGATGCTTAAGGGAGCTGATTGCTTGTTGAAAGCTCTGGAAGGGCTTGAAGCATTTCCAGGGGCCGAGGCGCTCATACGCTAATCAATATCTGGGGAAACACCCCTATTCCAGAACTTCTGGTTTCCCGTCTCTTTAGAATGAAGGGTGCTGTGACCTAGGAAAGTTAACAGTCTTTCAAAACCTAATTTCAAAGGGAAGATCTAAGGAGAATCAATGGTGAGAAGAATGTGTAAGGGATCAAATTAATCAGATTGCAATCGAACTTCAAAAATATTTTCCTCTGAAAACAACTGATTTGCACAGCTTGCATGCAGCCTGTAGTGATTCTTTGTGAAATATCAGCAGAAATCTCATGTTAAAATTTGTACGCTTTACACATAGCCTTACATGTTAACCTCTGTTACATTAGCCTTGGTATATGGAGACGAATTTTTGCCCCTCCCTTTATTCCCACGCTGCCTCTTTGAAGGAACTGTTGCCGGGAGGTTTCCTGCTGGACCTGCTTCAGGGCCGCTTTATTAAGACGGCTTTCCCAAGGCCGATCCAAGTACTATCAAGAACACTTCTTTTCCAACCTAAGCGTCGTCAAGGTCACCTCCGTCTACAGTTTGTGCAGCTGGAACCAGTTGTCCCAGATTCAATGGGAGCAGGCCTCCTACTGGTGCTCAGAGCACAGAGCCGGGGAGCGGCAGGAGGGTTCTGCCTGCCAGAGCCTCAGGGAGGGGGTCACTGGAGGGAACGAACCCCAGGATGTAGTAGTGAGCCTTCTGGCTTATGCCTGCTGTCAGACTGGGTGTGTGGAGGGGTTTCCGATATACAGGCCGTTGGTTCTCACTGAATTCCAATTTTTAAAATTAAGTTCACATAATGGGGCTCTTAAAAGTCTTTTTTGGTGAAATTTGGCATTCCCTATTGATAGAAGAATCTTGGCAGGACCGTCCATCTAGGACCTTTAGAGATGACCCAATTAAATCATGACTAGATTCAACAGCAGTGACACAGCAAGGAGGACCAAGTCTTCTGGGCTGTATGTGATCTTTGCAAAGTAGGGAAATGCCCCCAAATCGCAAAGTCTGAAGGCATGACCTGGCTGACGCAGTTTGGAGCAAGTGAGAAAATGTGGATGACATGAGGCTAGAAAATATGCAGGAAAGGCCTTTCCCAGCAGTGCCGGGAGCGCAGCAGGACCTGCAGTTCCGGGTGGGGGTGGGAAGGTGGGTGCTGGGCTGTGGGGGTGCAGAGCAGGTTCTGACTGCACAGCTGGGTCTTTGCTCCCACACCCCCTTCCTATTCTGTATTATAAATACATTAACAAACACTTCAGATTAGAGCAATTCAGATATATATGTCATCTCAGTGGCTGTCAACTCAGAACTGATTGTCAGAGGAAAAATACATACAGATTGTGACTGGCTTGGTTTGCTGTTTGACTTACCTATTCAATGTTAAGTGGGCTGCAACACCTTCAGCTCAGGTAGTTGGAGATTTGGGGACAGATCCTAACGATACTGAAAACTATTTTCTATTGAGGATAAACTCTCTAATATGTAATGGGTCTTCACCTTTTCTTCTAATGGTTGAGAAAAATAAGGCCTAGAGTTGAGGAATGATTTTCCTGAGGTTGCTTAGCCAGATAGTCTGAAACCAGGATGAGGACCCCTGTGCTCTGGTCCCCTACTGGCCACCTTCCTGCTCGCCTGTGACTTCCGTTTTCAGCTGTAATTGCTGATGCTCCCGAGGGACAGACCCCTGCCAAGCTATCTCATCGTGTTTCCTTGCTCAAAATTTTACAGGCTCAAGATGTTCTTTGAAAAGAACTTTCCTGAAGTAAGCAAGAATTCCAGTAATGCCCCAAGGCAGAGGGTTTTTTTTTTTTTTTGGCTTCTGCTTACTAGTGACTCATGTCCCTTGATAACTGAGTTTTTCTTTACCAAGAACTTTAATTATTTTCATCACTGATTCTTCCACTGTTCTTTCGCCTGATTTGTTCTGTTTTCTTAGATGTTTGGCTACAAAATCGGAGGCCCTGAGAGCTGCAGGGCCAGCTCCACTATTCACTCTCCTGAGCCAGACCTGAGGGTGGCCCAAGATGTTGGGCCTTAAGAAGGTTTTCTTGCATCTCACCTTAGGTAGAATTTGTAGCACCTGGAACTACTGAGTCAAACCATTCAAAGTGATTTTCTCCTTTGTGACTTTTAAGAGCTGGTCTTAGCAGTAAGGCGGCAGACTCCACTGACAGCTCAGGAGGCTTTGGAATGGAATGACTCTGGGTGGCGATGAGAAAGCCTTCAAGGGTCTTCTGCACGTGGAGGAGCAGGAGGGGAGAGGTGGCTGCTGGGTGATGGAAACACAGTTTTTGTATGCGCGACTACCTCCCTGGGCGCCCCTCACCATAAACACAGTCTCCCTCTGAGCCTAAAAGGGTGCTAGTCAACGTAGGTAATAATTCAACATAGGTAACAATCAGCGTGACAGAAGCACGGCCATTCAGAGTGGACCCTCCCAGAATGTCACTGGTGCCCAGGAGGTGCCTGCACCCTCACTCCCCCAGGAATTGCCTCCTTAGTGTTTGAATCACGAAGGGTTCAGGAGGTTCAAGCAGGGGGCAGGCGTAGCCTGGGGCAGTGGCTGTTCACTGACCAGAGGAAACATGAATATTTAACAATCCGTCTGGTCAGGCCCTGTGGCTGCTGGGAGCAGCTTGTATCTGGCTCTTGAGAACCCATTTTCACATTTTCAGGAATTTCTCAAGCTGGTTTTTAAACGTAGCGATTATCCCACTTTAAATATGTAAAATTACAGTTAACAAAGGCCTCCAACTTGTCACATCCCATTATTTTACTGTTCCCTGTGCTTACGAGGTCATTCACACCTATCAGTTCTGGATGGCGGAAATGCTGTGTGATGGTTTACCTTTGCACATCTCCTCCCAGCTCCTCGCTTAGCCGCATGTGTACGTGAACTTGGCGTGCACGGAACCAAGATCTCCTCCCAGCCTGTCAGCAGGCAAACGGGTTCGCGCTGGCTGGAGGTCTGCCCTGCACCCTCTCTGGGTTTCTTTTTGGCCTAGGCCTTTTCTACTAATTTCAGGAACACTTGGGTCCATATGCTCGTTCAAATGAACCCTGGCTGCCAAGGTTACCAAGAAGATAGAGGCTGCCCACCGGGATCTGGTGTGGACTCCGGACCCCTGATCACTGCCTAGGATGGCTTTCTCTCTGTTCACCCACCACCCAGGCAGTCACTCCGACTTTCTGGCGCCCTCTCTAGAGCGTGAGGAGTGAGTCACTTGTGCACACTGCTGAGAATTCTCCACGGCTTCGTTCCATCCCCAAGGCCAAGCATTTCTGTGAGGTGCCGAGATCCACATTACAGTTTTAGAATAAGTGGAATTTTCCTTTTATCTTTCTCCTTTTCTTCCTAACCTATATTTTAGGTATCCATGTTTATCCAAATTCAATTGTAACATGCACTGCTCTGAAGAGGAGGTTATTTTGATATTCATGACCTTGTGGGATTATGCAAAGAAAAGCATACGTATGGTGGCCATGTGAATGAGTGATTGATCCCTGAGATACATGAAGACACATGAGATATGTGAAGGTCAGAGGAAGAAAAGAAAGCTGTGGAATTTGGTTAATAAATGAATAAAAAATATACTTTCTGAAAAGATGAAAACAAAGCCCCATTGTCAGGGTCCTTCAGTTAGGATTTTGGCAGGAAGTGAGCACAGCATTGTGGTAAGGTTTGGGTGAATGAACACATTTTCAGAAAATGTTCATGGACGTGTTTAGTGTAACCACATTAGATATTTTATCACATGGCAGGATATTTGCCTTTTCAGTAATTCCCACCACTGACCGGTTAGGCATTTGCCATTTGCCAGGAGCTCCTCTATTTTATTACATGTAATTAACATACTAGATGATATTTTATGTGATTTTACTCAGTCCTTCCAAGAACTTCACGATCTGTGTTGTCATCCTGACTCGCAGCTGAGATCCTGGGCTGCTGAGACCTGGCCGTGTGGTCGTGAGTGGAGAGCTGGGGTCCGAGCCCACGGCCGGCTGAGGAGGCGCCTCCACTGGCCCCCGGCTGCCCGGTCGGGGCTTCTGCAGAGGCTTTGACTTTGCACACCGAGTCAGTTCTAAGCCAGCATGTGGATATTTGCTGGGAGAGGAACATGCAAGTGGTTTCTATTTGTGTTCTTAGTAATTTGGAATCTGATTTTTTTGAAACATTTTTCATGCATTTCATAAAACAAATTGGAAGTCGTGATTCCTATTCAAAACATCCTCAGGAAGTGGCAATGAACATTCTAAAAGAGGTATTTGGGGTCTGACCTTCTGTTTGGAGAATAACACATACATTAAGCACCAATGTATATATTGAACAAGGTTATATTGAAAGCTGGGTTTGTGATCCTCTAAAGCTCTCTCTACACTCTTAAGACAATCTGGAATTCTCCCCCAATTTCTTTGACGTGGCACAACCTTTATCAGTCCCAGATATCCTCGAGGAGGCTGTGGCCGGTTCCCCCTTGTACCCGTTTCCTCCTCTCTCTGCCTGGGGAGGAAGAAGCTATGCAGCTGCTTCAGTGCTTGAAGGACCTGCAGACCCCGGGGGGAGGATTGAGCAGGCGGGTGGGGGCTGACGCACCCTGGCTCTGCTTATTGCTGGGATGTAACAATACCCACGCTGTCCCCGTAGCCTGGGAATTTATTTTATTCAGCATCTCTAGATCGATCAGCACAATGCTTGGGTCTTTAATGACTCCAGTCATTTCTCTGAACAACAGAATAATCACCGGCCAAGTCAGATCTTCTGTTCCCATCCAAGCTTCTGCCGGCAGTGGTGTGCTGCCACCCCTGCCCACTAAGGGCTTTCCATGGGGGCACAGCCGATCCTGCCCACTGCCCTCAGACCCTTGTACCTGGGACCCAGTGCCCAGAGCCACGACTGGACATGGAAGGCTCTGCCTCCACTGTCACCTGAACGTACTGGGGGAATTCTGGCAAAGGGCATAGAGACAAATGCACATCAGAGTGAAGAGACTTAATCCTCCCTTTTGAAAGTAAGTGGGGAGACTTCTCCCATGCCTTTGAGTTTCAGAGCAGTTAGTTACCTGAGAAAACGTGGGCTTGTAAGTGCATTGTCCTCTCTTCGGAATGACTGTGTATAAATCCTGTTGCAGACTGGGTAGGGCTCCCGGCCAGCTCTAGCCCCCGGGACTCTTTCTCGGCGTCTTGGAATCCATCTCTGAAGTGCGATCATCAGGGAAGACAGCATCCTCATCTCCTGGCTTCCGTGGGCGAGTGGGAGCCTAACTTTTGTGGAAACTTGCTCCAATTTGCAAAACTACCTCCTGTTGTAAAGACATGAGAGGCTTGCTTTTCCTCTGAAAAAGCCACTCAGCCAACACCGATGGTCACCCCAGTTGCCAAGTGACTCTGGGATGAGCTGTTTGTGACAAATGGTGCTGTCAAGTTTTCTGCTTGAGGACTAGTTATCATTCACCTTGCACACGTGTGTGTAATGGGTTCTGTCTGCCTGGCTCTCTAAGAGGTGAAGTCTGTTTGTGGTTTTGTTGTCTCTGAGTGGATTGTCTGTGATGAGCGTCAAATTCTGGTTTAATGCTTATTCAATAATAAAAGTGTTGTCTCTCTTTTCTGAGTGTTTATAGAGGGTTTCTGGGTTGTTGAGGAGATTTTATTTCCACTTCTATGTCATCCCCAACCAGGGATGACAGTCACTGGGGGTCTTGGTCCTAGTGGCAGAGAGGACCCAGCCTCCTGTGGGGTCTCAGAAGGGTCTCATCTGTTCCCGCCTGTGGACACCCACTCCCTGCCTGCACACCTTCTGGCCCCGTCACCCTGAGGCATCAGGACACGGATGTTGTCACCCTCCAATCAGGCTCCCTGGGCCTTCTTTCTTGGCCCCCACATTTCCTAGGGAGGGATCCTCTCCCCAGAGTCTTTCAATCCTCTCCCCGTTTCCCACACTGCCATGGCTGTCATGGGCTGAGGTGTGTCCCCCAGATGCCTGTGTTTGGGGGAAGGGCCCTTACAGAAGTGAAGGATTGAGGTCCTTTGGGTGGGCTCCAGAGGTTTCCTCTGGCTTCCGTGGCTGGTCTAGGAATTAAACTGATGTAAGACTGATAAACAGTAGAAAAAAAATCAATTTAATTATGTATGTACACATGGGAGTTTCACAAAATGTGAGACCCCTGTGCCACCCCCAGTTAAGGAAAGCAATAGGGGTTGGACTTCTGGGGGGAGGAGGCAAATTGTGGGGAGTGGAGGGGAAGACAAAGTTTGCCTTGTTATGTAGGTAAGAATCTCCCTGGTGAACAAATAGTCTCAGGGAGTGACCCTCTTCCTGGTACAGACACCTTAACTAATGGAAATTTCCTTTACAAAAGGGGAAATGTATACTTTATTTCCGGCAGTTATTTAGGGAGAAGTAAAGAGCTTTTTCTGTGTTGGCCGGTTCTCCCTTGCCTTTAGCTCCAAATAGTCCATCCACCAAAGTGGCATACTTTGGGGTGGCATGTTCTGAACCCCTTTGGCCCTAAGCCAATATGACTGGTGTCCTTATAAGGGGAGAGTTACAGACACAAAGAGAAGACCAGGTGAAGCCATGGAGAAGATGGTCATCTGCAACCGCAGTAGAGAGGCCTTGGAAGAAACCACCTAATGACACCTTCATCTAAGACTTCTCATCTCCAGAATTGTATTTTATCTGCAGATAAAATAAATGTCTGCTATTTAAGCCATGTGATCTGCGGTGCTTTGTTATGGCAGCCCCAGCCGACTAATACTGTGACCCAGGGGCATTTCCAAGTGACATGCTCTGGTTACTTTGCCATTTCACTTTCGGATGGGTGCACTGAGTCCTGTGAGGCCTTGGAACCTCCAGCCTTCATTGCACAATAAACGTCATTGTGGGCATTTCCTGCGTGAGTTTGTCTAAAACATCACCTGATGCCCTCTCTTGTGTTTTCCTGTGTAGTAGAGGCGGGCACAGTGTTTTGGCAAACACACAAAACTCTTCCTCCTCTTGCCCTGTACCTAGCCCACAGGTGCATCTCATGACAGTGAGTGTCAGAGACTCCGAAGCAGGACAGATTCTCGGTACCCTTTTGCTTGTATCTGTATCTTCTTGAAACAGGAAATAATTTCCTTCAGAACTGGTCCTGGGTTTACTTGACTGTGGTATTGATACAATGATTCCTTGTGTCAGCAACATACTATGCAAGGTATTTTTTCCACTTGGTTTTTACCAGGAATTACTTTTGGTCCACCCTTACTGTGCAGCTTTTGGGGCTGACTCCAGCCACCGGTTTAAGTAGCTCCTCAGGCGGCATGCCCTTGTTGATGAGGACCTTGCCTAGAGTGGGCAGGAGAGCAGAGCTCTGGCCGCACCAGGTGGAAAGTGCTACTGAGGGAAGCTTGATTTGTGAATCATGGATGAGCTCACTCCAGACAGGAACGAGGCATTTAACTGAACTGTCGTTTATGGGAATCATTAGACTCCTGCTGGGCCCGCTTGATTGCTTGTGCGCTTGAAGCTTGCATCTCATTTGTGATCCACTGTGTCAGGAGTTTTGAGTGGAACACAGCCTGTTGCTGCTTCCATGCAGTTTGCGTTGATCAGACTCCCCCATTTTATTACGCTCTGAGACAATGGCGAGCACAACTGGTTGCTGGAGTTGCAGTGATGATAACAACATCATTAGATTAGAAACCAGGGCAATTATCCCATCATCATCATACGCAAAGCTAGCTTGAACCATGGTAGTTATGGAATACGTAATATTTGGATGGCACATTATTAATTAGCAATTCCCCTGCCTGCTTGGGATGCTGGCTCAAGAGTTCAAAATGAGTGTGAACGCAGACAACAAAGAACTGCCTCAGTACCCCAGTCACCATGCCAACTATCTCGCATTCACTTTCTGATGACATTCTTGATTGATGCTTTGGGGAGCTCTGGTCACCACGCGAGCTGAAGGCAGTCTTTTCTTCTTTCTATCTTGACAACAGCATTTCTCTTCCCTCTGAGGGAAATACAAACGCATCTTTGTGGTGGGTATTATTTCAACCTGAGCTCGTAAATTTTATTATTAGATACTTATCAAAATTAAACAAGTGATGTCATTATTTATTATGCTGATAAAGATTTCTTTCTGGTTTTGGGGCTTTGCCTCAAGGGAGCGTTTGGAGCCGCTATTGCTCTGTGTCCCACTAGAGGGAGCACCTGGCAAAAGTATTTGCATTCAGCTTCTAAAGTGATTGAAGAAATAAATAATGGAGCTCTTGATGGGTCTGTGGATAAAGTAATGACTGTTTGCCTTTTTTGACAACTTTGGTAGAGATCTTGAGAATGAAATACCAGCCTGACAGCTTCCTGTCTGTCTAGCACAAAAACCACTTGTGGGGCTTCTAGTTAAGCCTATTAGAAAGAGCTAGACTTCTGATTCAAATTTGAGCATGAGTTTTGTTTCGTTTTTATTTTACTTTACTTTTTATTTAAAGCAGTTCTGATTTTTCTGAAGACAAAAGAACGTTAGAAAAGAAAATGAAAATAAATCCTTTGTTGTTTTCATTCATATGTTTAAACACCACCTTCCCCTTGATGTTTCTGTTATGTTTGGTTTTAAACTTAAGGTAGTAAAAACTTTTCATGCAAGATATTATCTCCCTGCCAGTGGAAGCAGTGAGCAGCTTGGGTATTTGTGGTGCCCAGTACGTATTCAAAGTAGAGCATTGTCCTCCCCTTAAACAAGCATCTTCATTGGTGTGTAATGATCGGGCCACCTAGCCAGTGGCGAAAGCTGCTGAATGACAAGGGATGAACTCTGCGGGAACGCAGTGGGACAAGCACGCTCTGGAATTGCACCACAGCACCACTTTCCCAGCGTCCAGCTCTCATTTCCCACTCTTACTTACAAGATGCTACATTTTGTTTGAGATTACTGCTGTTTAGAGCTTGTGTGATCTAAGCTTTGATTCAGGTATTTAGCAAGTGCCATTGGTTAGAATATGTTGGACTGAACTTTCACATTTTATTGATATAGACTTTGCATTGGTTGCAGCAGAGACATTCATTGGTGAGCTCAACTGTTGTTCTGGGTAGACACGAACTAACTATGAGCTCTTTGGACAGCATTTTGGCAAATACAGCGGCATTTAAATGCATATGTCCTCAGATTCATCACTTCCATGGCAAGGAATTTAACCTCCCTGCCTGCTTGCACAAGAAGTCAGGGGTACATGTGTGAAGATTTTTTACTGCAAAATTATTAAGAACAAAAGTTGAAAAACAACTTAAGTGTTCGCCACTTGGGGACTGAATAAATTTGAATGAGAGTGATCCGTTCAGGGGGATGCAAGGCAGTCATTCAGATGGGTTAATTACTTCGTCTGTACTGAAATATTATCCATATATGATTTATCTCTTAGCAATGTTTAAGAACTATTAAGTGAGAGGAAATGCAGAAGAGCATTTGTATAAAAAGTAAGGATCCATTAATTATGTAGATGCATGTATGTGCATATGGTCAGACAGCATAGAAAAATCCAGAACAACACACAAGAAAATGGTAACTTATCTTTGGGGAATGGAGCCAAAGGGAAGGGGTGATGTACTTACTGTTCACTTGGTATTCCTCGGTATTAAGTATGTCCTCTTTTTTTTAATCCTGTAAATACACTATTTGTAACACAAAATGGGTTCATGTGGCTGGGTACTCTCTAAATTCCAGCATCAGCGTGTCCCTGAGCGGGTCAGGAGCACCACGACTACTGCCCTGGGGCCGTGGTGGAAGCCCTGCGGTGGAGGCTGAGCCTTCTGGTACCTGCTGGCCCTCGCTGTGCTCTGAGGCCGGGGCCCTGCGTCTCCCCCAGGTGTGGGATTTTGCACCTGCCTTTCCCTCCACCTAACACTTGGCCTGGCTGGGCTGTGACTCAGGGAGAGTCACCCCCCACACAGGGTGACAGCTGCCGGCTCGCTGCGGCACAGAAGCCTACTGGGCCCTGGAAGTCCGTTTCCAGCTCTTAGGTTCTCTCCTTGGAACGCGCTGGAAGAGTGACATGATGGATGCCTTGGCTGCCACCTCCCCGAAGGGCGCTTCACTAACCTCACTGCTTATTGACTCAGGTCCCTGCTGCAGGGTGGTGTGAGGGACTTGGGGATTTGCTGACTCGGCCAAGGTTATGGGACTGTCACCGAAATGCATGTGATGCTCTGAGCTACCTTCCTGACTTCTCTGCCTCCAGTTTGTGCAACTCTGTCTTTACATTTAAAGCTGAGTTTAAACTCTGGAAAACTATGGCTTTGCAAACCCAGAGTTCTCGGTGCCAGGAGGCCACAGTGCTGGGTGACCCCACTGTTTTTGTTAGACCATTAGCCCCATAATGACCACATTAAGAAAAAGGGGCAGGCTGGGAGGCCAATGGCCTTCTAATTCTATGGCAGTCACTGCAGTCATTTTTAGGATCACTTCAGCCCTAACGTGTTCCAGTCTGAAGCACAGCTGTGGCACCTGTCCGAGGTGTTCTGGCCACATGAGCAGTTTGCACGGCGCATGTGGGAGGTGCTGCCTCTCCCGGGAGCAATGCCAGCCGATCAGTTGCCTTGACCGCCGTGAGACGCAGAGGGCTGGCCTCGGATGCTGTAAATGGAGCCTGTCCTTCACACCTGTGGGGCGGCCACCAGGCCGGTGTTGGAACAGAGACCGTGCGTCACGTCCCAGTGGCCAGGCCTAGCGTGGTGATGCCACCTCCTGGAATGCACAGAGCCTCAGAATCCCCTTTGTCAGGATGGCCCTTTTGATGAATTACAAGTCAAGGCTAGCAAGTCAGCTGTGACTGTGGTGGTATTTTTCTATGTAAGATCCACAGAATCGGTCATTCAGCACACTTTCTCTTGTAGGCACATTTCTTTGTTCTTCCTTCATTAAATAAATAAAGCCAAGCTTCTGTCTTTAGATAATTTATTTTACTTTCCACCCACCCTGCTGAGATGCTGTTAAAACTACTTGTTTTAGCCAACTGCCACTGCCTGGCTGGCTCTCCCAGGGGTGAGGAAGGGGTGGACGGCTCAGTGGGGCTGGGGCGGGCCAACTCCGCTGTGTGCTGGGTACTTGACAATGTTTGGATTAAATGAGCTGTAGAGACTGTGCCGGAGGGAGACTTATGGAGTGTTGGGGTGGGACTGGCTTGAGGTCACTGACTGTAGGATTCTTTAAGGAACACTGGGATTTTATGTTGAGGACTATTTCAACTGTCTAAGCAACTTCCCAAAGCAGAAGTTGGTTAAATAACAAACAAATATCTACCCCCCTGGCTTTCACTGTAGGGTGTCAGCCTTTCTCCCCAGAACTGTGTCACCTCCCCTGATGGCGGGTGCGGTCCTGTGAGTGGCCCTGAGGCTTCCCTTGCTCAGCTCCTTCTAGACATCATGCAGGTTTGTCACCGTTATCACTGTCCCGGGATGGTGACTTGCTAATGGGGGTTCCTAGGGTCTCCTGCAGAGTGACAGGGAATCAAGAGACCAGTTATAGTCCCCAGGCTTTCTGTTTCTTAGGTGACTATAGGGGCAGGGCGTCGGTGTTGTCCGCACACTTCCACAGACTGTGGACTCGCCTTCAGCGGAGCGTCCCTCCCACACCCTCTGCATCTTCTACTGAGATGCTGGTGGGTCTGCTTTGCTTGTTGCGCCCCTTTCTCAGCTCCTGAGGTGCCCCCACTGACCTCAAGTTCTCTTTCACTGTTTCCCTGCTAGTGTCTCATAGTGGTATCTGGCCAGATCGTCTGAGTCTACCCTTTTGCAGTTGGGTTGTATTTTATGGGAGGTAGATTTTTTGAGGTCCAGGAATAAGAAGAAATCAACCTCACATGCTTCCTCCATCAGGAGATGCACCCCCTGCCCACCACAGCCCCTAAAGACGCTCCCACAAAACAGCGCCCCTCACTCGCTGCTCTGCATGGTCCGCTCCCTCCCTGAGCATGGGAGATTTCTTGTTTTGTTGTTTTGTTAAAGGTGTTATTTCCGTAATTGGCTGAAATTCTTAGCATTGTTATGACTCAGTAAATGGGAGCCTTTGTTGGTGAGTCAGTAGGACTCAGTGACCTCCAAGTTGGGGTGCCAGGTATAGAGTAGAAAAACACGGAATACCAGTTGCATTTGATAAACAAAGAATAATGTTTTCTTTCCCCCAAAACTTAAGTTTATCTGGCCATCCTACCTCTAAGGCTAATCCCCAAACACATTCTGCCTTTTCTTGAGTAGATATTCTCTCTAAACAGTATCTGTCTCTATCCTCTGTTAATTTAACAATAAAATTTTCTCTAGATCTTCTCTATGAAGGCTCATCTGTACTCTTCATTTTGAATCATGGAGGAAGAAAACCTCTACCTGCTGAAAATTCTTGTGATTTGCACTCAGATCCCCCTGCAGTGAACATTGCTGACTGCATTAAATACATTCTTGAGATGCACAATAAATTACTAGCACAAACGAGAAGGGCAGTAGGGCTGAATTTTCAAAACACTACCGAGGAAGTGCAGAACAACATTCCCTGACTCCCCTTGTTTTGTATAATCACTATCGTCTCTGCCTCTGCAGCTTACTTCCAGTAAATGTCTTTTGTGATTAATTAACTGATTCAGTTTCACCTCATCATTTAAATAATTATAGCTGTTGTTTGTTGCCTCATATCCTAAAAGCAGTAGAAGTGTTTGCTTAACTAGCTCTTTATACCAAACCACCCCAAAGTGAAAGGTGCTTGTGGATAGCAGAGGGACCTGGTTATTTCCCTGGCAAGTGGAACTTTCCCTGTAGCAGTGACAGCAGCTATATTTACTGTTGAACCTCAATTCACTTATCAGGACTTAGGAAATCAGATGTTTTTTTTTTCTCTCTCAAAGTAGCTATTCTTTTGTAAATAGGAAAAAAAGTGAAAGTAAGGGAGATAGGATTTAAAGCTCTGTGACTGTTGTGTGAATTGCGAATTACACCCTGAAGGCAGATGCGCTGTGGACCCGGGACTTAGAGGATAAAGACAGAATTCTGACACCCCAGTATTCTGCTGCTTGTACGCCTGCACCTATCTGGTGTGTTTGTCCTTCTGCCCCTGTGCCCTTGAGGGTCCTTTCCTCCTCTTAAATGTAGCATTTTGCATGTAGGAATTCCTGACTGCTTCCTGGCTTTATTGGGGTATATTCTTGGGTTGTAAAAATACTGGTCAAAAGACTCATGTGAAGGCCAGGAGAGGCCAGCTTACTAGCCTTTAAGAATTCTCATCAGTCTTCAACAAATGGTGCTGGGAGAACTGGATATCTACCTGCAAAAGAATGAAATTGGACCCTTACAAAGATCAGCTCAAATGGCTTAATAAATGTAAGACATGAATCTGTAAAACTACTAAAGGAAATAGAGGGGAAAAGCTTCATGGCATTGGTCTAGGCAATGATTTCTTGGCTGTGTCTCCAAAACATAGGCAACATAAGCAAAAATAGACAAGTGGGATTATATCAAACGCAAACTAAAAAGCTTCTGTACAGCAAAGCAAACAGCAGAATGAGAAAGCAACGGATAGAATAAGAGATGTTTTGCAAGCAATATGTATTCAGAAATGAGTTAATATCCAACAGTTCAAGAGCAAAAAACAAATAACCTGATATAAGAATGGTAAAGGACTTGAATAAACATTTCTCCAAAGACATACAACTGGCCAACATGTATCTGAGAAAATGGTCAGTATCAGTAATCATCAGGAAAATGCAGCTCAGAACCACAAATGAGGTGTCATCTCATGCTCGTGAGGGTGACTGTTATTCAGAAAACCAAAGATAACAAATGTTAGAATGTAGAGAAGCAAAACCCTCCTACACTAATGGTGGGACCGTAACATGGTGCAGCCACTAAGAAAAACAGTATGGAGGTTCCTCAAAAATTAAACATGGAACTACCATATGATCCAGTAATGTCACATCTAGGTATTTATCCAAAGGAATTGAAATCAGGACCTCTAAGAGGTACTAGATTCCCATGTTCATTGCAATTCTTATTAGATGCATTCACTATATCTAAGATATGGAGACAACCTAAATGTCCATTGATGGATGAATGGATAAAGAAAATACAATAGCTACATGCAATGGAATTTCACTGAGCATTAGAAAAGGAGGAAGCCCTGCCATTCGTGACAACGCCAATGGACCTGGAGGATGAGTGAAGTTAGCCAGTCATGGGGCAATAGACCCCATTCCACTCATGTGAGGTGTCTAAAATAGTCAACGTCATAGAAACAGGGCAGACTGGTGTTTACCCGGAGCTGGGCAGAAGGGCCGATGGCTGTTGTGGCTCAGTGAGTATCAACTTTCAGGCATGCAAGACAAAGCAGTTCTCAGGGATCCGCTCTGGGAAGCTGCTCCTGTGTTAACACCACCCTATAGCTTGTTATTCTAACCATGGACACACACAGATTCTCATCTGGAGGCATTTTACACTGCAAATTACCTCCTCTAGGACCTTGCCTCTAGAATTCAAAGGAGGCTTAACTAGTGACAACCTGAGTTGCTATATATGGGCAAGGTTTTCTAAGACGTAACAGTCCATCGGCACTCATAAAGTCAAGGAATGCGATTTTACTGGCCTCTTGGCCCCAGGCTCGTTAGAACCTTAGGAACTTGAATCCCTGAAAATCCGTCTGTTTCTACTCAGTCTCAAAACTCAGTCTTGTCCGTGTTCATCGGCCCTAGTACTTCTGACCCAGTCTCATCGTTCGTAACAGCCGAATTTATCAAATACTGTTGCCATCATTAATTATAATGAAGGCTGTAATTGCCATAAGGAAAGTAAAGTCACATTCTCTCTAGTATGCTCTCCTCCTGAAGCCCAGTCACACGGAAGCCAAATCGTAGTTTGGCGGTTACTTGGTGAGCGTGGAGTCAAGGACTAGGGCGTCAGTCACGTGACCCGACTGTGCAGGGCCCACGAGGGCGTTCTGTTATGGCCGGCGCCTCAGATGGGCTCCCTCAGCCATGGGAAGTGCACAGGGCTGGACAGCTAGAGCGCATCTCGCCCTTGGGGCTCCCTTTCTGAGCTCCGGCACCTCTGCTGTGGGCGCCTGTGTCCCTCACATCCTCTCTCCCCTTCTTCTTGTTCGTATGCCTCTGGGAACCACTTCACACAGGTGGAACCTGACTGAATTTCATGTGATTTCATGAAATCTCTCTCTGCTCCAGGGTGCCCTTGAGGCTGAGGTGTAGGGTCCAGCCGTGTGAGGGATGCCCATCTATTGGCACCCACTGTGACAAAGGAATGATGACGTCCATCCCGCCAGGCAGGGGTAGTGCCGGTCCTGCACCACCAGTGGCTCTTTGGAGACCCCCGTCTGTCAGGCAGAAGCCCCGTGGGTTACAGGAATGGGAGCCCAGACTCACGGACGTCTGTAACGGCGGCACCTTCCTGCAGCCGACGGACGGGCCGAGGGGCAAGACCTGGGCCCGGCCGCCGGGCAGCGAGCTCCATGCTTGGTGCTGGGAGGAAATGGAGTGGCACCACCCGCAGGCCCCTCAGGTGAAGGCCGGAGGGCCCACGACTGCAAGAAGATGCTCCCAGTGGGCAGGGCAGGGGCTCAGTCACTTGCTTCAAACGGAGAGAAAATTCTGGAAGTGGGGACATGTATGCACATTTCTGGCCTGTGTCTCCTGGCTTGGCTATCGCTGAGGGGCCTGGAAGACATGGTAGTTTGGGGCAGAGGTGCGTGAGTGGTCTCCTGACAGTGGGGACACATTGGACACCTTATGTAATGCTAATGCCACCCGAGAGCATGACATTGGACAGCAGGGCACCTGTTGGAGCGGGTGAGTGTCCTGTGGGTGTCCACCAGCCTCTGTCCTCAGCTCCATACCTGAGATCGGGCCCCTGGATAGAGTGGCAAGGCCAGCTCTGGCTGGGGGACCCTGCCCGGCCTCAGCAACGCAGGCCTCATCGAGGTGCAGCGACGGTCGGAGGCGCCGTGGCAGCAGTGGTGAATGACTTGACTCTCTCTGCACACCTCACCACAGGCCGCAGGGCAGAGGACCCCAGCATGCCTGTCTTCCCAAGGAGGGCATGGAGGCAAAGAGCCGTTTAACAACCTGCCCAAGTTTGTTTGCACAGCTAATGAGAAGAAAACGGGATTGGAACCAGGTTGTCTGGCCTCCCCGCCTGAACTCTCAACCTCGGGGCCTTTGCTGGTTCCTTTTGGTTTGTGGTTCGTAGTCCTCAGGCTCCTAGAGCTCCTGTTCTTGGAGTCCATCTGTTCCAGGCCAGGTCAGGGTGCTTCCTGCTGCTAGCTGGGTAACGAGCAGGCTCTTTAAGCTCAGGGACATCCTCAGACCCTGCCTTCCTGACAAGCAGTCCCCAAGTGGGCTCATGTCTCCTGCCTCACCCCTTCTTGCTGTCTTTGCCAGGCCACCTCCTCGTTTGGTCCAGGGCCTTAATTCTGATGGCTCAGGACCCTAAGTTTGAATCCAAAGCCCCCTTCTCTGTTCCTGGCAGCTTCCTCCTGGAAAGAGCACCCATGGGAGTCTCTCCTGCCTCCGAGGGACACTGCAGCCCAGGCCCCCATCACAACTCGCCATTCTTCTCTGAGACCCTGTCTTGGCCAGAGAAGACGATGCGAACCCCATTAGAACGGGTCTGGTCCAGTTGGCATGGGGCTGTGAATCTCTTGCACACGTTTTTAGTATCTTCTCTGCCATGTGTTACCTTTGCCAAGTTTTATTCTTACATTAGTCAGGAAATGACTCTTTTCAAGGAACTCTGACAATATCTTGAGAAAGAGCTGATGGGATCAGAGTTTTGCAGCATCAGAAATGCTGAGGAGTGTGGAATTCCGATGACAGGAAGCAGCAAAAGCAATCATGGAGCAGCTGCGCCTGGATTCAAGGGAAATGCGTCTTTTGAAATGCATATTATGCCTTGGAAACAGGATGGGCAAGATATTCTTTTGATGCTTGGGTACCAACATCATCCTTTCAAGGACCGCTGTGGCTAGCTGGGCCTCAGACATCTCTCCCTTCGTTGGGTATCGGTCCCAACCTGGTCGCACCCAGCCACTGGCGTCCAACAAGCACCAAGCCGGTGCTGCTGCGGGGCACAGCCCGCATCTGAGAGAGCAGCTCGTGTTCCGAGTGTCGCCCACATTGGTTTCCCAGCCTCCCTGTATTCTCTTGCCATGTACTGTTAGTTCTGGGTAGTGGGCTGTGAAACCTTTAACTCTGGCATTCAGACTAAGCTCTCTCCCCTCTGGTGCCTGGCGGTCCACATGCTGCAGATGGTGGAAACTTTGATGTCTGTGTCCCTGAATATTTGTGTGGAACAGGGACCCTACCAGCATTTTTGGGATGTAAAATGGAAGTGAGAAATAAACCTTTGTTTTGCTATTGAGATTTCAGTTTTTGTTTGTTTGGTTACCAATGCATGATCAGTATTATCATGATTGGTGGACCTGATCGATGACTATGGGAGTATCTCCAGCCACACACCCAACTACCAGCTGTGACTTGGAGTCAGAAGAAAATGAAGGTCAGTGTTTGTCATGGGTGGTAGTAAAACCAAGAAGAAAGGGAAGAAGTGGTGAAACACATATATTTGGTTATGCTTCTGATATTTTGTCTCCAGGCTTGAGAAAAAAATGTTTAAAATAACAGTTTCGCAATGTACACTTGGGAAGCCAGCTAAGCTTTCTCAGTCTTGGCTAATTGGTCTTTGGGATGAATAATTCTGTGGGGTGGGGCTGTCCTTTCCACTGTAGAGGCTTGGCAGTATTCCCGGCCGCCCCCAACCATTTGCCAAGAGCACCACCCCCACCTCTGAGCTGTGACTACCGAAAATGTCCTCAGGCATTGCCAGTGGCCCCTGGGTGCCACATCACCCCCCACAGATAACATACTGAGGACATCATTGCCCCACCGATAACATCATCCCCCCATAGATAACATCATCTGCCCACTGATAACATCATCCCCCCGGCTGACATCATCATCTCTCCAACTGACATCATCATCCCCTCACTGATAGCCGCTGGCAAGAAGAAATCATCCCTAGCTTAGACCTGGAGGGTTGCCTGAGTCGATTTCTGCCATTTCCTGACTCTTTGATCCAGAGTAACTGAGGCCATGGAAGCTCCAGTTTCCTTATAAAACTGGAGTAATGACGTAGTGCTTTGTAAATGCTCAAGAGCTGTGCGTGTGTCAGTGAAGCTCTTCCTGCCGCCATCCATTTTCTGGGTTGCGCACAGAAAGTGTTTCCGGCAGGGATGTGTGAACTCAATGATTTTCCTACCACATACACATCAGTGAGGGATGATTCATAGATCGTTTGGGTCAACCCAGGTAACCAGTAAAAGCTGACGTTATCTGGCCTCAGGTTCTGGGGTTGTCGAATCGGTGTTGGGTCCCTCCTCCACTTTCGGCTCCCTCTGGATGCCTGTGCTGTGCATGTTTCTCCGCCCGCCCCGGCCCCCACCCGCGGTCATGCACCCTAGGTGCCCCGTACCATCAAGGTTTTCTACTGCGGCCTTTGCTCATCTGTGGCCTCTCTTCCTCTGTGCCCTGAACCTTTTTGCTCAATCACAGGAACCTGCTTTCTCCACTACTAAAGCATTGAACTCCATTCCCTTCGGCTTTTGGTAGAGCAGCCCACATGGACGAAACCCCCCCCACCCGCCCACATCACCTTCAGAAACAATCCACTCTTCTCCCTCAGGGCGAGTCCGTGTAAATTTGTATGTTTGAAATTTTCACATAAATGACACCATGTTGTACATATCCTTTGCAACTTGCCTTTTCTGATCCCAAAATGTTTTAAGATTAATCCATGTTGATACTTGTAGTTACAGTACATTATTAACGTTGTACAGTGTTCCAGTGAATGAATAAGCCATGGCTTGTTTATCCATTCCTCTCCTGAGATACAGTTAAGTCATGTTTACTTTCGTAGGGAAGGGGCCTCTTTATGCACATGTGTGAGAATTCCTCTAGGTTTGACCCAAAGAAGTGGACTCTCTGAACAGAAGCCAAGGACAATTTCAACTTTGCCAGATAAATCATTGCTTAAAACTGTTGGTATCATTTTTACAAAGTACTTGTTTTCCACATCCAGTTATCATAGGTAAAATCTTTCTTTACCTGTCTGGCAGGTGTCTTATGGGTCTCATTTTGGTTTTATTTTGTTTCTCAGATTATTGCCACTGTCAAATCATTTTCCTCCATATGTTTATTGGTCAGTCATTCAAGGTTCTTTCCTTCTGAAGTGCTTGTTCATATTTTTGCTTGTTTCTCTTTTGGGCTGGTTGTCTATTTCCTGTTGGTTTGAAAGAGTTCTTCATGAACTTTCTGTAAACATACTTTGTGGCTTATTTGCATTGCAGATATCATCTTGCAGTCTGTGGCTTTCTTTCCAGTTTATTTATGATGTCTTCTTTTTCTATATATGTTTTAAATGCAATGCAGTATTCTTCATGTTTGATTTGTTTCTATATGTATTAACAAAACCCTTGCTCTGGTATTATGGAAATAATCTCCTATATTTCCTTTTAAAGTGTAAAATTTGCTTTCTACAAGTTTGAGTTCTTTTTTTTTTTTTTTTTTGGTATGATGTGAGATTGGGATCAAATTTCACTTTATTTTTAATAATATAATAATTTAGTTGTAACCATCTGAACCAGCACCATTTAAAACATTTTATTTAGTTCTTCGAATAGGTAAGACATTCATATGGTTTGAAGATCAGAATGTTACAAAACGCATACCGCGTAATCTTACTCCCATCTCTAGCCATTTACCCTCTTCTCTCGACACAGCAACCAGTTCTTAACGTTATTCTGTGTTTCTCCCTGCAAATAAAGCAAATAGGAAAAGGTATTCTTATTTTCCCTTTCTTAAATACAAATAACCCCATAGCATATTTATGCACGGGGCTGGAAGCCTTGCTCTTCTCAGCTGACCATTCATCTTGGAGCCCTTCCGCGTGAGCACACAGGGAACTGTTTCCTGTTTAGTTGAGTAGTGGTCTGCTGGGGGGTGCCACCTGGGCGCGTCTAGCTAGTGTCCTACAAATGGGCATTCGGGATGTCTCTAGGCTTTTTCGAGTTATTGCCAAGAATGTAGCACTTTTCCTTCCTATGCAGTTAATCCCCAGCAATGGGCATCCTGGTGGAAGGGTACAAATGCATGCATTTGTGATCATGTAGATGTCAATCAGCCTTCACAGCTGTTGAATCATTCTGCACCTGTCAGGCATGGGTGGGAGCATCACTTTCCTCTTGGCTTGTCAGTCACAGGTGATCAAGCTTGTAGATCAGAAGAGAAGGGATATCAAAGGTGTTCTTTCATTGTCATTCCTTTTTTTCCATTTTAGATTTTTTAAAGAATTGAGGTATAAATAACGTTAAGTACACAAATTCAAACTCTACAGTTATATGACATTTTACATTGTGTATACATCCATGCAACCTCCACTCAGGTAAAAGAGAGTATTTCCAGTACTCTAGAAGGCTCTCTCATGTTTTCCCAATCAGTGCACCCCACCAAAATCAACCACTACTCCAACTACTATCATCATATGTTAGCTTTATCTTATTCTGTGTTTGATATAACTGGAATCAAAGTATATTTTCTTTTGTAAAATTTTTTTTTTGCTCACATTATGCCTATGAGAACCATCCATACTCTTAAATGCATTAGTAGTTATTTCTTTTCCTTACTGTGTGGTATTTTATTGTATGAATACACCACAATTGATTTGACTGTTCTATTAAATTGAACAGTGGATATTTTTATCATTTACAGTTTAAAATATTTTGAGTGAAGCTGCCATGATCATTTTGTGTATGCCCTTTGGTGCACAGAAGTGTTCATTTTTGTTGAGTATATATCCAAGAGTGGAATGGGCAGGTTATGTTTAGCTTTAGAGGGACTGCCAAAAAGTTTTTCAAAGTAGCTGTTGTCAAGAACTGTGAGATCTGAAATTGTACCCTTGTTGTAAGCCAACACGTTAGCCTGCCAATGTTTCATCCACCATACTCCTGAGTCAGTGATGAAGGCAATTTATTAGAGTAATAGCTTATCTGATAAAGGACTGTTCTCTAAAACATACAAAGGACTCTTAAAACTCAGTAAGAAGAAAACAAGCAACCCGATTCAAAAATGGGCCAGAAACCTTAACTTTTACCTCATTGAAGAAGATTTACAGATGGCAAATAAGCATGTGAAAAGATGCTCCAAATGATATGTCATCAGGGAAATGCAAATCAAAACAATGAGATATCACAACACACCCCATAGAATGGCCCACATCTAACGCACTGACAACGTCAAGTGCTGACAAGGATGCGGAGCAGCAGTGGTGAGAATGCAGAAGGGTGCAGCCACTTTGGAAGACAGTTTGAAGATTTCTTAGAAAAATAACACACTCTTACCATACAATTCAGCAAATGCACTTCTTGGTGTTTACCCCAAAAGTTGAAAACTTATATCCACACAAAAGCCTGCACATGGGTGTTGATAGCCATTTTATTCCTAATTGCCAAAATTTGGAAGCAAATAAGACATCCTTCAGTAGGTGAATGGAGAAACTATAGCACATAGAGACAAGGGTATATTACTCAGGCTGTAAAAAAATGAGCTATCAAGTCATGGAAAGACATGGAGGAAACTTATTTGCATGTTACTAAGTGAAATAAGCCAGTCCGAGAAGGCTGCATTCTCTATGATTCCAACAGTGTGACAGTCCAGAAAAGGTAGAACTATGGAGATGATAGAAAAGATAAAGGGTTGCTGGGGTTGCTAAGTGTTGTTGGTATGAGTGGGTGGAGCACAGAGGATTATTAAAGCAGTGAAACTACTCTGTGTGAATGTAATGGTGGGTATGTGTCACCGTACTTCGGTCCAAATCCACAGAATGCACAACACCTAATGTAAACTCTGGACTTGGGGCAAATGCCACGTCAATGCAGGTTCATCAGTTGTAAGAAATGTCCCTCTCTGGTGGGGGGTGTCGATAATGACTTGCACGTGTGGGTGGGGGGATGCGTGGGAAGTCTCCGTGTGTCTCACTGATCTTGGTGTTTCTGTTCCTTGCGCCTCTCGTCCTGGGTATGTCAAAGGTGAGAACTGCACTTAACGCCCTCTGTAGTGCATCTCTTCCTAGAGATAACCGTGAACACATTTCGGATGAGATGTCAGTCTACCCAAATACAGTTTTACAAATAAGGAAAGTGATTTGATTGCCCATACATTTATAAAATGTAAAATCCTAAAATAGTTCATTAAATATTGTTTATAAAAAAAACCCTGATATTGAAAAAAAAAAAGGATGGTTAAAATCTTCTCATGTCTGAAATCAAATGTCCCATGAAAATTCTATGAAGGTGGCCAGACTGAGCAAGAGCTAGAATGGTCGGTGGCCTGGTAAAGGAATTCGGGTGCGTTCATCTTGAGGAACTCCTCTGTTCTCCACCCTCAGCCAGTTCCTCTTAGGAAACTCAAGCTCTGAAACAGTCATGAGGGTCATGGAGGAGAAATGGCTTCTATCAAACAGTTCGGAAAGGATCAAGTGGGAGGGTTTCTGTTTTTGTTTTTTTATTTAGATGGGTTGACTTTAAACATCCAAATAAGCTGTAGGATTTTAACTACTTTTATTTTATACATTATATGCCACTGATCTGCTTTATCTGTATTTGGAGCAAAAATAATCCGTAATTCTATATTCCCTGTTAGTGAGAATCATATCACTTCCTTGATATCTCAAGCTATCTGTAGTGCAAGGTGAGATCAGTTTATTCTCCATCCCCTGCTTCCTGTGAATAAATAATGAAAAATACAAATTATGCAGTGTTACAGTAGGAAATGCTGGACCATATTTGTCTTTATCTGTATTTGTAATGAGAATTGCTGTTCTCATTTTCTCAAGACATAAGCCAATTTACCAGTGTCACAGAGCAAGCTGAATGACATTTTTGTGGCCCATTTTATAGGAAATTTGTTTAAATCTTTAGGTGTATTTTCTCTTTAAAAAGGCTCATTTTGTTTGCACTGTTTTTGCACAGCCTTTTCCACAGATTGTTTTACAAATTACACCCTCCCAATTAAGAAATAGGTCAGATTATTACTTGGGGTATAATATACCCTGGCATGGGAAAGGCAAAAAAGAGCTAAAGAAACTTCATTTTATTTAAAATTCAAATAGGCCTCAAAAGTCTTTGCTGAAGAAAGGCAGTTCAGATGGCAGTGACCAAATATAGGTACAAAAACACACTTTTATCTTTTTTATGTCTACAATAACTTGCAACCTGTTAGGCAAATTCTTTGTATAAATTGCTTTCTATGTCTTAACTGCTTTCTTTGCAAAGAGTTAAAAGAGATGCTAAAAAAGTAAATGATGTATTTGTTTCTGGAGAAATTTATATTTCTAAAATTTACAAATATCAAAAAACTTTCATATCTTTTTAGCTATTACTCTGATTTTCATAATGCAATTGAGGAATAAGAAGGCATGTGAGCTTTTAATATTAATGTGCAAAAATTTTAGTACTTATAAAATATTTTTATAGCATGTATTTTCTTTCTGCCATCTGCCATCTCAAACCTATATTAATACACCAAAGAGAGTTAATATCATATTCTGAGGATGATCTATGATCCATATGTTATAAAGCCATAGGTATTCCAAATCAAATATCATTAGCTTTTATATAATTTGGAATCTTAAAATTTGTCTTAAAGCCTATAAAATAAAGAAATCAATGAATGAATGACATAAAATCTTGTTCTCTCTAGGTCATTTAGTTAGAATTAGGAACAGTTAAGCCAGTTTTTAAATCATTCTTTTGACACTGATTTTTTAAATTAGAAAAGCTTGGTGCTACCATCCTCGTCATCCTTCTCAAACTGCTAAGCATGGCGTGTGCACCTGCTGTGAGGTCCATCTTGTGTACACACACACACACACATAAATGTTATTCGGTCTTAAGAAGGAAATCCTGCCATTTGTGACAACATGGGTGGCTCTAAAGGACATTATACTAAGTGAGATAAGCCAGACACAGAACACAAATACTACATGTTCTGGGCATCTAATGTAGAGCACGGAGACTGGAGTCAGTACTATTGTGTTGTATGCTTGAAATTGGCTGAGAGTTGATCTTTGATCATTTCACAGTGGATAGCTCTGCGCAAACATCAGGTGGTTCACCTGAACTGTGCAGTTCCTGTCATTCAGGCCTCGATAAAGATGGAAAACAGAGAGGTGCCTCTCCCCCTCTCTGCATCCTCCCTGCATCCACTCTTTAGGACCGTATCCCGTGCACTTCCACGCCAACCATGGGTATCTGACCACTCTGAACACTGACCCAGATGCTTTCAACAAGTTTTCTCTTTTCTCCGTTCTGTCAAAAATCACCCACCCCTTTTCTATAAGTCTTTAAATAAAATATGTGCCTCTGAAATGAGTTTAAACCTTGTGTTTTCCAATTCCCTGCACTAGCCACATAACCTTAAAATTAAGGCATAAAGAGTTTGAAAACTGGGTCCTCATTGACTGCTTTGTTCTGTCAATCTTGGGGATGCTTATCAAAGTAGACTTGGAAAAGAAAGGTTGTTTTTCCAAAGAAAAACTGAATATTCCATGTAAATGAACAAGGAGAAAAAGAACTTTGTATTTTATTTCTGTGCAATTGCTACATTTGAACATTATTATTGACTTTTTTCTTTGAGGAACATTGTGATGAATGATTAAAGAAAACCTTTTCAGTTTGTGCTGTTTGCTTCCAATAATGCGAATCAGAATTACACTCTGTAATAACAAGGCTTAGAGGAAAGGATTCTGCCTGGGCAATTTCTAGACTTCTTTTTTCTGAGGAAAAACCCACATAACAACTCTGATATAATAGGAGAAATGATAGAGGAGAACAACAGTGAAATGCTTGTTTTTTGCACTCAGTCCAAAGCTCCTGCCATCGAGCATTATCGCCCCACTTTGATGATGATGAAAAGTCTCAAAGGCACAAATGAGCCTCATACATGTTTTCTTTTAAGTCATTTCTCTTTCTTTTCAAGTGTAACAAAATCATAGAGAGAATGTTTGAAATTAACCCTACCTCCAAAGTGCTAGATTTATTCAACCGACATTTACCAAGTATCCATGAAGTTCTGTGTGGCTGGAGCCCCTGTGGGCTCAGGGGAAGCGTGGTGCCAGACGGGAAGCTAAGCACCAAGTAGGTGGGCTGGCATCCCCCATGTGAGGGCATCCGGCCCCTGCCGCAGTCACAAATCATCAGAATTGATACTCCTTTCTGCTACTATGTTCAGACATCTCCAAATATTGCAAATGGTTTTCTTTCCTACTCACCAAACCAATGAAATGTAACTATATGATAGTGTCAAGTTTGGGCGTGTGTGGTGCATGAATGATAAGGTGATTCGGTCCCATTTCTTAAGGACTCTTCTACGAGCTTTGTAAAACCCGACTGAATCTCAGTACTCTCCTCTGTAAAACCAAAGGTTGATAATATTAACACCTGAGTTCTCCAGGGGTTGTGAGTTATGGTAAGGATCAAGGAAGATAAATGTACTATATGAAAGTTCTTGTAGATGCTACATCTTTTACATTTGTATTGTGATTTTATTACTGAATTCTGCTCCAAAATCAACCTCATCACAACACTCACTAAAGGGGTCAAAAGGTTAAAGAAGATATGATTCTTTTTCTAGTGAGTGTTGATTCTAATGGGAATAGTTAGCCTTTGGAGTTTCATATAATTTCAGTAGTACTTCACCTATATTATCCCATTTCTGTCTTACCAAAATCCCAAAGCAGATAAATAAAGTACTGTATTTTTAGCTTTCTTTTATGTGATTGAAAAATTAGGTCCCCAAAGTGTTTGTCTGTGAGATTAGTTTATAAATAACTAGTGGGTGTCCCACCCCAGGTTTCATCTGTGAAAATGCCAGAGGCTTCTCCAGGGCCCAGCACCTTCTGCCTGACCTCGGACTGTGATCTTTGAAGCAGGAGCCACTGATGGAACAGCCGTGATGGTCCTGCTCTGCCCCCCACTGCACCTGAGCCTCACTGTATCTGGCTTCCAGCCAATAGTAGTGCAGGATGAGTGCATTTATAGGGGACATTCCTATGGACTTTGTATGTATGCTAAAATGAGGACGAGTGTGGACTGAAATTAGGCACCAAAGATGTCATACTTTTGATGTACAGAAAGTTCTGTCATTAATCCTTTAAAAGGACACACCTGTTGAGTAAATTAAATTGCCAAGGCTTATGATATGGATTTTCAATAGAGCTTCTGGTGCAACTGTCGTGGGTTTGTTCCCTTCGGTTCTTGTCCCCACAGAGACAAAGAACTGAAAGGCAGAGATAGTAGTGAAGCAGAGCAAAAGCTTTATCTGAATACACTCCAAGGGAGGTAGACAAAGGCCTCGGTCTGTTAGGCAGGAGGCCTGTATATCACATTCTGGCTGCGAGGAGCCTCTTAGATTGACAAGGTGGGGTCATTTGATTGACAGGTCCATTCATATTGTCATCGGTCTCAGGGTGCATGCCCTTGCCCGTGATGGGGTGTGGTTTGGGGGGTGGTTAGTTCTGTTCCGTTGCGCCCACGTTGGGACCAGTTGGGACCGGTTTGGCCTGATCTGATTGGCAAGGAGGTTCTCTCCCTACAAAGCCTTTGTTGTTCTCATGTGGGGCCCCTACCTGGGCACAGTTTGGCCAGTTTTTCCCTTGAACCTTATCTTCCCCTTCTCCAGCTGCTCATGTCTAACTTTCTACCTAACATAACCTTAGCATCATTATTGTGATATCATATATATTAAAAATACACTGATTTTTTTTCTCTCCCAGAGTATAAATTTAGGCATTAGTAAATTTGCCATTTTTTAAAATGGTTGTTTCCAAGTCATTACTGTTATATAACACATTAGTGATCAAGTTGAAAATAAAGAGCTGTTTACTCTGAAAGTGTACATCCTGTCCTGATAATTTCCGGGTGCTTTTTGTGGAGCTTTATATTTCATTGTGAGAGTGAAAAAAGGCATCTTCTTTCCAATCAGAGAACGAGTCTGCATTGCATTAACAAATGTGTTGTGCTGACATTGAGAGGTGCTACCAAGTGGTGGTGCAAGTGAAGCAAGGGGATGTGTGGCAGGCAGATCAAGTGAGACACTTCCACAAGCCACACCACACGTGTGAACGTGAGGAAATATGATTTTCCCTCTGCTCTTCTAGGTTCTTGGTTGAGACCTCTCCCTATAATAAAAGACTGATTAACAAGAGAAAAGCAAAAAAACCAAAAAAGTTTAACAGCATGTATCCCTCCTGTTTACATGGAAGGGACCCTGGAAAACTGAGGAACTCCCCCAAAATGGCCCCAGCCACCACCCAATACCCTCTCCAGCCGAAGATAAAGGATGCCGAGGGTGGGAGGCAGTTACAAGGGGTGACCAGGAAAAGCACAGGACACAAGGGCAAGGCTGTCCTGGAGATTTAAATCCCAGTCCTCTTCACCGGTGAGTTTCTGGGGACTGAGTCATCCTCTCTTCCTGCTGCGGAGGGAGACAGCCTTGCACGTGGAGATCTCCTTTACAAAAGGCAACTTCCGCCACCCTGTTTTCAGAGATTCTCCCGTGTCTGTGGCCTCTCGAAAATACTCAGCCCAAGGGAGTCAGTATGCCAGAGGCATATTTTGGGGCAGTATATTTTGTTCATCTTCACGTTTGCACATTTCTACTGACAAATATCTTTTAAGTTTAAGAAAGTCTTACATACTGCTTACACATAGTGTAACGAGAGAGAATTCTCGAGCAGGTCAGAAGAGAGTAGGTAAGGAAGGAGTGCCTTAGAGCGGGAGCAGCAGGGAATGGCAGTGGCCCTGCAGGCAGCAGAGAACAGGCAAGTGCAGAAGGAAAGGGGCAAAGGGCAGAGGAGAGCTGTTGGGCGTGGGCCTGACTTGTGGTCTCAAGGTGCTTATCTCTGGTGAGAGACACCATCTCCTTCCCTTTATTATCAGTCCTCCAGCTGATTCTGCTAAATAAACTCAACACAAGGGATTTATTTATCCTGTTCTCCGAGAGAGTGTGTACCCTCAGCAGTGGGGACATGCCAGTTAAGACCGCCTGCCCTGCCTTAAGGTAGGCTGTTGGGCTGTTGTCTGATTACCAGAGAATACGTTAGGAATCTTACTTCTCACCTCTCTGCTTTTTGAAATGGAATCTTAGTCTTAAGATGGGGTCCCTCCTTTTCTTACTCTACTGTTTGTATCTCAGCATTTTTCATCACAAGCAGGAAGAGTTAATCACAATGTTTGTCCCACGTCCCTGCCCCACCTCAGCAAGAAAGAATTCAAGAACCGATGCAGAAAAGCCATTGGGCATTAAGTGTTTATTTGGAGATTTAAAGTTCAGAAAAGACAAGTGCATCCTGGAGTTGGGGTGCAGGCAGACCCGGAGGGGGTGCACAGGGAACAACAGGGA
Source organism: Manis pentadactyla (assembly GCF_030020395.1). Lineage (NCBI taxonomy): Eukaryota > Metazoa > Chordata > Mammalia > Pholidota > Manidae > Manis > Manis pentadactyla. The sequence continues at coordinate 153,915,953 of NC_080024.1, read as the reverse complement.
GCCTTTTTTATATGAAGGGAGCGGAATGTTCACTGGGGTTAGGTTTAGGGAGCAGGTGGAGTCTCCCTGGAGTCTGGGCTCACATCCTCATTGGAGGGGGGGGTTGGAGTTGGACTGTATTGGGGTCTCCTTGGAACTGTTGCGGCATTCAGCCCCACACCCTGACTTCTCGGGTGGGGATAAGTTCTAAGGGCCAATGATTTCTTCACCCAGCCTATATGATGAAGCCTCCACGGAGACCCAGAAGGCAGGGGTCCAGAGAGCTCTCAGGCTGAGGAACGTGTGCAGACGCTGGGGGTGGCGCACCTGCAGAGGGTGTGGAAGCCCCACCCCTTCCCTGCACTGGCCCTGGGCATCTCTGCCTGAGTTATATTCTTGATAGTAAACTGGTTGTCTAGGAAGTAAAATATTTCTCTGAGGTCTGTGGACCACTCTAGCAAATCAATCGAACCTGAGGAGGGGTTGTGGGAACGTCTGGTTTGACTGGTAGCCCCCGGGTCAGAAGCCCAGGTAACAACCTGCACCTGCCGTCTGCCTCTGAAGGGGGAGAGTCAGTCTTGTGGGACTGACCCCTTAACCTGTGGGATATGACACTCTCTGGGTAGATATGTCAGAATTGAGTTAAATTGTAGGACACCCAGCTAGCACCACAGAAAATTCTTGCTTGTAGGGGAGCCTGTCCCCAACATTCAAAACTGGTGAGCAGAATACCTTGAATATACTTGTATTTAATATATGATACTCTACTATATAATATGACATTATATATACGAATACATAGGTAAGTATATATATAACTATACACTCATTCTATGTATTGTACTACTTACCATATAATTAAATGGATGGATTTTGAAATTAATCAGTCTTTAGTCTAGGACTTTATTTATCAAGGTCAGCTCACAGCAATTTCATTTAAACCATTTTCCCCCACAGAGCTTGAAGACCTAACCCAAAGCTCTTCCAAAATTCACTGCATCCAATAATATAATTTCTCCTCCATCTTTATAATATTTGCTCTTAAGCGTCCTTTGGAAAATATCATAAGAGGATTTTATCCACTCTATTTCCTGTCTTTCATTTCATTGATTCTCTCTCTAAAGATGAGCATGTAACAATACCAGAAGGTGATGATTTTTTAAGCTTTTAAAGCTAATATAATGCCATTTTCTAGAGGATGCCTCGGTGCACATCTTAGAGCATTCACACTTTTCCTAAAGCACTTTTCCCAGTATTGTCCATATGCTATTCGCTAATTTTGTAGACATATAATTTAGAGGTAAAAGAAAGGGACCCCCTGATGAACACGTGGATGAGAGACTTACGTGACCCCTGGGCAGGTACAGCCTGGAGTCCTGGCACTGTTATGTGCCTGAGGACAATGGCCTAATCAAGGCACTCATCTTCATTTTCCTTTTTTTTAATTATTATTGTCATTATTGTTATTCTGTTAAATGGAGTAAATTTTGGGAGGGTGGTCAGGGTGAGGTGATAAGGAATAAAGCCAGGAGGCTGGATGGCCCTCAGGGCCCGGCGGCTGGGGTTGTGCCCTGGGTGTGCCCCCTCCTTCCCGTGTGGGCCCAGGCAAGTCACGTGGGGTCTGAGTTTCTGCTTCCTGGTCTGCAGCTGGTGGCAGTGATGGCACCAGTTTCCCAGGAAGCTATGGAGTATGAACAGCAGCACGTTCACAGCGCTTGGGCGGTGCCTGGCACATAGTGAACATGTAGACGTGGGTCATCGCTCTTGCTGTTAATACAGCTGAGAAGAGCCATGAGGGCTGGCCTGAAGAAGACCTTAAATGTGCTTCAAATTAAGCTGAGTCGTCACTACACCCCCCCACCCCAAGGCCAGGAGGGACAGTGCAATGTGGGAGCAAGTTCGCCCGTCTGTTGTCTTACAGACAGAGAACCTCGCTGAAAACAGTCGTACCACAGCTAACTTGGAGGAGGTGACAACATCCTCCTCCAAGGAACTGATGCTCCAGGGATGTTGTCTTGGCCTCTGCTTCCAGCCCCATATTATTGGCTGTGTTTCAGTCTTAGGCTGGTGACTCTAACCACTGGTTCAGAAAGCAAACCCCACCTATTAAAAAAGGGGTATGTACAATATTATTCAAGGGGGAAGCCACAGTGGGCCCCTGAGCTCGCATCTATGAACCACAAGTACACACGGGTTGCATGAGTCGGACAGCCTCCCCTAAAACCAATGGTCTGAGGGGAGAGGCGGGGAATGTGACCTTTCAAGAAGGGCAGTTAAAATGAAAGGTTTTATTCAACCAAGGGAAGTATGTACTTCTCACATTATGAGAGAAATAAGATCTTTTTTGTCCCTAAAGGAAACCCCTTAACAGAATTTCTGAAGTTTGACTTGCAGGGCTCGGGGAGGCTTGCCCGGTGTTGGGATAAAATGGGCTGGAGTGACCCCACACTAGCAGTGCAGCCGTGCACTGTATTGTCCAATCGGGGTGGTTTTGAGCATAAAGGGCACTAATAATAGTTGTGCTGGGACAGGCGCTCTAAACTGGGACAGTGCTGGCAAGCCAGAGGGCTTCGTATGTTAAAAAAATTGAGTATGGCAAATGGTTGGCAAAATGCCACTTGGGTATTAAATATCTGAACTGAGTCCAGATGAGTCCCAGATGCCAGAACCTTCCAGAAGCAGGGGCAGGCATGAGGATACTCTCTGCTCTATGTTAGTAACGGCAGGAGGAGCAGCCGCACAAACAGGATGCGGAATTTCTGGTTCCCTCTGGTGCTTTTGTGCAGGTGACCTGCGGGAGTGTGGGACCCCTGGAGCAGAATCGGGCGGTAACAGCAGACACAACCTGGGTTCAGCTTACCGGCCTACCATAAAACGTGGCAATACTGTTATAAGGAGCATAGAAAGCAGGCTTTTAATCTCCTTGATTCCCTTCATTCATGAGTGGCCTTGGGTATCTGTCAAGTATTTGCCCAACTTAGTTGCAATTGTCTCTATATTATTCCTCAAAACTGTAGGCAATAGCAGAGTAACAGTAAAACTGTTCTGTACTTTGAAGGGAAAGACAAAAAACACACAACTCAGAAAAGAAGATTTTCAGCCAGCTCTTCATATACGAATGGAAGAGAATTGACAAAGAGTCTTAAAAATCTTCATTTAATGCATCCTTCTGGCCTCTGATCCAGAATGGGACAGTTACGAATGCATTCGGTGAATATCCGCTCTGCTCCTGGAGGCAGAGTCTGGCCCATTATCATACTCACGACATGAGAAGGTGCAGCTCCTTCTATGCTCTCAAGACTCAAAGCCTTCATTTCTTATAGGATGGAGTGAATTATTTTGGAAGTTTTCCTTTCCAATTATGTTTTAAAACATGACTCATTATAGCTTGCAAGGTGTGACTTAAGGAATAAAAAGCAAAATGAGAAGAGAGCTCCAGTCCTAGCTGAGGGAGGAGCTTTGTCTTTCTGGCTGAGTGACCTGCCACAAGCACTTACAAATAATGCAATTATTGTTATTATTACCAGAATAATTCTTTCAGTTACTTTAACTATCTCATTGAGTCCCATGACTATCTGTATGCGAATAATGCCAACATTTATTTCTCTGAGCTCCAGACTTATAAAGCGAGCTGTTGACTTGACATCTTGTGTACACGTTTGGGAAAATAACTCAACATAACCAAAGCAGGCGCTAAATTGTTATCTCATAACTGTCCCTTCTCAGATCCTTATGATTCATCCCTTTATTTATTTTTTTCTTGAAGTATTTGCTGAGCATCTCTTACGTGCTGAGCCCTGAGAGGGACCCTGTTGGTGTAATAGTGATCTGGACAGACAGAAACCTTTGCCTTCTTGGAGTTTGCTTACTGATCAGGAAACAAATAAGTAAACAAATAGATATATACTGTTGTGCCAAAGACTGATAATTATTCCAAAGAAAAACCAAGCCATGTTAAAGTTCTTAGAACAGAACATAAGCATTTGATATTCCAGTATGGAAATCTTTTTCTTAAGTTCTCCAATGGCTTCCTATAACCCAGAGCAAAAATAATCCAAAATCTTTGTGTTTTACAGCATTCTATCTCTAGCTTTATCTCATTTTGTAACTACCTCTACTCTGTGTTCAAGCCATGCTTTCTTCCTCCTATTCCTTGACTTTCCCAACTCTTCCCGCCTCCCCACGTGCCTCCCCACTCCGTCAGCAGGAGCATTCCACAGATTTCCATGCGGTGGTTTCCTTTTTATCATTTGCATCTCGGCTCCAGGGCCGCCTCCGCAGAGAATCATCTAGACAACATCCTTGCTAAATTCACCCCTCCCGTGGCTCGTACACTTCTCTGTTTCATGCTCTGCCTCCTAGCGCCTGTGCTCTTTGCTTACCCATTCACATTGTGTTTCCTCCCCTTGGGATCTAGGCGCCCCGAGCCCTTACACCTTATCTGTGTTCTTTCACTGCTGCATCATTACTACTTAGGAGGCTATGTCACACATAGTAGGCATTCAGCAAGTATTCATTAAATAAACAAATACACTGTCCCTTTAAAAATTTTGGGTGAAATTTGAGAAAGTAAAATTAAATCTCTTCTGAGACCCAGCTCAGTGGAATAATACTGTTCATCTGTTAAGAAATGTTGACAGTGTACACCTGTTGCAGCAGGTATTGTCACAGTGTACAGTGATACTCCATCCAGGGAGGCATAGGGCGTTCTTTAGGTCCTGATGTAGATCCCCGGCGCACAGTTACTCCCCCAGATGGCATCTTAAATGACCTGAAGACTGGACAGTGAAATGATCAGCGGGAGGGAGTCCATTCTGCTAGTTGTGTTACATTGTCAAAACCAAAGACAGTGTGCAAACACACATTTCCTTTTCAAATGAAAACATGAAAAGGCAGGTTGGGTACAAAATCTTATTATGAGAAATAAAAGAGAAAAAACGTTTTCTCAGAAATATTTTTGGAAAGACCTTCATGTAGAAAAGCATCTGCCGTTGTCATCAGAGTGGTACTGGGTATTCCCACCGATGTGTTTTATGTATTAAGTTGAATTCTAGAAGATACTAGGAATGTCTGGGCTCAAAATTCTATTTTATTAACAATTTAGACAAAATAGAGGAGGACAGTGATGTCTAATCACTCAAGTGCAATGGTCCTTCAGAGCTTTACCATTGACACAGGGAAGCACCGTTAGGTCCTTGTGAGTCAGTCTACTTCCTGTGGTCGTTGCCCAAATCAGCTCTCAGGTTGGCGTCCAAGGTCTGCATTTCCCTGCCACGGCTACTGTAAACTGTGGTATTATTTTTACAGGTTACCAGAGCCAGGGGCTGCTGTCTAAGAAAACCTGAAGAATGCATGAATTTCTGAGTTCTGCGCATTGGGAGCCCTGCCATGGGTGTGCACAGATGAGTCGTGTGGCCTGGAGTGCAGGGAAGCTTTACTCTGGGTGTGAGCTCTGAGATTCCACCAGAACGTTCTCAACCTGAGGATCAAGGAGCTACCAGGAGCCAGAGTGAGACCTGACATCTGCCGGGGTAGGGAGTCCTTCGTTCTTCTAAATTCTCTTTAAGGTGACTTTCCCATGAGGGCTTCTTGAACCCTCGATTGCAGGTAAATGAAAACTCCTCTTCATCAAACCGCAGCGCCTCATTCGGGTCACTGGTCAGGCTTGGTTGTTTGGAATGCTGTCTTGGAAAGACAGCTGTCTGTGGACTCTCTGGTGGTGAGCAGTGTTTGCAACCCTAAGTCTTGACTGTCAGGCCAATGCGAACACCTTCCCAACTCCCACTGGCAGATTTTCTGTGCATACCGTTTGGGTATGTGACCCCTGCTTTGGGAGAGCTGCTGTCTGGGTCTTCCTGTCCATACAGTGTAGCCTTGGTCTAAGGTCAGCTAGATGCCTGGGTTGAGACGCCTCACCCGGCCTGCAGCACTGTGACCCGGTGAAATCCCTGGGCCCCACGCAGATGCCTTCTCCGGCCCCAGCGCCCTCTTCATAGTGACAAGTGACCTCCGATTTTATGTGGGTGTGCGCTCCGATTAAACCAGGTCTCACTGGCTCTTGAATGTAACGTGCGTTTGACGGTCGGGTGGGAGTTTGGTCACTCGGTGTGTTTACCCCTGACCCTGTGACACCCCGTCTCCAGTGCAGTGCTGGTCTATAGTGCGATCGGCTCTAACTGGGGAGAGATTGTAGCCGTTGTGAACCTCTGGCAGCTGTAGGGGGGTCGGTAAGTGTTTGCTGTTGAACAGACTGGTTTTTATCTCCCCCGCTTCCTCTTCACGCGGCTCAGCTGGTTCTGCGCTGCAGCTTCTGCATTTCTGCCAGTCTCTGGCCGGGGTTCCCTGCTGATATTTCTCCCGTCCTTCACGCGCCGTCCTGTCCTACTTCGGCTCTGGCTTCTGAGGCTATAACCTGCTGCCTACACCTCCTGGCGCCCACAGTGAAACAGGTGCATTACCGCAGACGCGGGTCCGTATTCCAGTAGGAAGTCCAGCCGTCCTGACGGAGGCCCAGCTCTCCCTTTTGAGATGCAAGTACAGATGGTAGCCAGCATTTTTCACTATCAGGTGAAAATGAAAGAGAAGTCTGCCTAATTTAAATAATTAGAATATAGAAAGGTATAATTTTGGAAGCATTAAGATCTTGTTAATAAATATTTAATGTTCTTTAATAATCCACACATTCTCTGTAGATGAACATTTGAGTTGATGACTTTAAATACAGACACAGAAGACAGAAGGGTTATAAGTCTAAAAATCCAAAATGGGCAAAACAATGAAGAAAATTATAAATGGGCTTACGTATTTTTAATGATTCTTAAAAGAAAGTACCTAATACCTAATGCCCAGTTTCTACTAAAGAATATCTTAAAATAAACATTAAGCTTCATTAAAAGTTTCTAAATAATAATCTACTTCTACCAATTTTTAAATTTAAATCCTAAAACTGAACTATGACTTTCGCTAATTAAGATGTGTATACTTGGAAATTGCATTAGAAGTTTGAGGGTGCAAATGATTAAAAAATGGCTTAAAATGGCATGAATGAAAATGTTCCTCAGGATCTATGATTTGTCAAAGAGATGTTCTTAGAACTAGACAGGGGCCACAGATCGACATGTCTTTAGGGACTTGGCAAGAACATCAGTTGGAACCCAAATTCTTGGTCATAGGGGCCCAATATTGGGCCATGGGGAGTTGTGAGGACTGTGGCAGACTACAGAATGAGTAATTTGCCCAAGAGCATTCAAATTAAATAACTTAAAAAAGAAATGCACGCATTTCCTGTGGTCCTGGATAAACAAACGTATAGGAAACATAATAGATGCTGCAGACTAGCAGGTCACCAGTTTATAAGAATTTTGTATTTTTGAATCCACAAATAGTATGTTTAGAATGTAAATAGTTAAATTATATCTAAAGTAATATTTTAAATAACGCTAAAGTTGAGAAGATAATCAAATGATCACTGGTTTCTTATTATTGTTCATTTGATAAATGGCTAAGAAGACAGCTCTGATGATGTCCACGATCGTGAATCACAGTTCAATCTGCAGGCTCTTAGGTGTCCTTTGCCCTGTGAGGGCAAGACTCAGTGCTGGCATCCTCAGTGGGTGCCTCTCACCCAGCTCTCCTCCTCTCTGCCCCTGCTGAGGAGTGGGATTCTGGGAAAAAGGCTGAACCCTGACCTTATGCATACTAGCCTATTATCAATATTTGTAGGAGTGGTGAGGGTATTTCTCTTTATTTGTGCAACAAATACAAATAATCATGTTAGGTCTGCAGAGCTGAAGAGTAGCTTGAAAATGTGTGTGTGAGGGACAGAGAACGAGATTGATTTGAGTCACTGCTAATAATTGCCCAGGGTAGAAGTTTTGAATTTCAAAGAAAATTTGGTGGGAAACAATAATGATCTAAAAACAACTCATAAAATACCTAGTGTGTATATAAACAATTTGCTATTAACACCAGGTTTCACGTGATCAGCATTCTTTTCCAGGCTCTCTCAAAGTGTAGTTGCTCTGTAAGTATTGGGTAAACAAGTCATTATAAACATACCTGTGAATGTTAAAAAATAAACAATCATCTATTTATTGCCCGTGTTTTCCAGAGTTAGTTGCAAAATAATATTGGCTGAATAGCAGAGTGGAGTTCAAATTGTTTAAAGATAATATTGAACAATTATGTGAATTTTAATACCATCTTATACATGGAAATTAGAGAGGGAGAATTAGAAACGTGTTGGTGTAAGCATTTCAAAATAAATGGTGTAGTCCAGTAAATCTCTTAGCATGACAGTTAGTGCTGCTTTGTGGAGCAGGAAATGCAGGAGGAAGTACCTCACCACCACTTTGGGGGCAGGGACCCCTCTCCTACAGGAAGAAGCCACCGGGGAAGGCTGGGCACTTCACCCTGCTGGCTGCAGCTGGGTAGTGCCCAGACCCCAGCTGCTTTCTGAGCCATGGCTCTTGCTCTGTTTCCAGACCTTCTGCCCATGGCTCAGTCCTAGGTGACGATTAATACAAATAATCTAAATCATTTCATAAATACCTAAAGTCTGGAGCTGGACTGCCTGTGTGCCAATCCTGGCTCAAGCGACTTGTTTCTGAGCAGCACCGGCCCTTGCAAGGCTCTATTTAGTAGCCTATAAAATGGGAATGATAGCAACTTGGTTGTCGTGAGGATTAAATACGCACGCAAATGAAAGGGAGCGCAGAATGATCACTCATTGCCCCTCAGCCGCGTTGCTATACCTTCAGAGGAGCATTTTCCTATGTCCATGCACTGTAAGTGCTGCTTCTCATCAGACAGTGGCCACAGAATCCAGAACGGGCATGGACATAAAGCACAGTTGACAAGCAAGGCGTAATAGTCTTCCAGCAGTTCCGCGAGTTCAGGAACCAGCTACTTTGTTTTCATAGCGCTGGTACTGTTGTTCATTGAGCTTAGAATCCACCAACCCTGCTGGTTTTGCAAAGCCGGGGTCTGGCTCTGTTCGAGTCTGGGAGCAGTTCTCACGTCCTCTCCTCCGTGAGTTTCTTTGGGGTTTCCTTCGCTCTTTACTACGGCCATGGAGTTTTTCCTGTACATCTAACCTCTTCTTGGAGACAGAGGCGATATCAGGGGACAAGGTTCTGAGCCATTTTGCTCTGTCAGTAAAAATGACACGGTGACTTTCAACACGTTGCAAAGGTGACCTGAGTGGAAGGACTGTGCTGTGCCTGCTCAGCAGTGCTCAGAAGCATGCGCTGTATGGTGAGCAGGCTGGCTCCGTGCCTGGAAGGTAAGGCTGGCCTCCGGACCGCAGCTCTCCAGGGGTCTAAGAGCAAGGCTTCACCAGAATAAGGGAGTGCAGCTCCAAGGACCTTTGATGCAATGCCGTGGCTCGGGTGCAGTGGTCAGGAAGGGTGTTGAGACCTGGCATAGCAGTCAAGGGAGATGTCCCTGGATTTTGCAGCATTTACTAAAGGCAAATGAAGACTCTTCTTTTTCCCCAGCATGTGTCCTGAGTAGTGTGTGTGGAAGGAGAAACAGTTGGCAAGGTTTAAGAATGAGTCTCATTTCTCAGCATAGATGATAGTGGTGCTCGTGATGGGGACATATTCCTTGTTTAATTAGATGATTAGTCCATCTATTCACATTCAGCTCTGTGTCATCAGCATTTCAGGGAGAGATAGAGAAGAGCTAATTGGCAAAGTGGTCATTTTCATTTTTTCTACATTGTCAAGGATCCAAGATTTTGAGAGAATTTATTTTGAGTGACTTCCAAGATTCTTAGTCGGCATTTGTAGCTGACGTGTCACCACCACTGTCAGCAAGGTGCAGGTATTCTTTTCCACTGCCTGGCTCCTTTCATGACTATCTGTCCATTTAACTAATTAGGGAGCACAGACAGTGGTCTGATCATATAATGAGTTGAACTTTTTGGATATGAGTGCATATGTACAGTTTGGAACATATTATTTTAAATGATGGACAGGTCATCTTTGTGTTCAGCAAAGAGTCAAAAAGAATTGACAGCTAAGGCTGTTAATTGAAAAGCATTTAGGACAAATATAGGTGAAAATAGCTTATTGCTAATACAGAAGACTCAGTGACCAAGTTGAGAAGCTCAATCCAGGTGAGGTTAAGAAAGCCTACCAACATCATAGTAGCTGGAAAACCAGGAACCGTAGTCTTGTTAATCAAGTCTGGTGGATGTATGAGAACTCCATTTATTTGCTTGAATGAGGTCCCATGTTTTGACAATTTCTGTGACTATGGCCATACTATAGAATGTGTAATTTATATACTTATCATTATTATAGACTATTATAGATAAGTACTTGTCAAAAGTATTTAAATAGTCCTAGTAAGTTATGCTGCAGAAACTGACAAACTAGTACAAAAGTACTGGTTTGTAAAAAGTGATGTTAAAAATAATATTGACATTAAGATAATAGAATTTCACTTATCATGGTGAGCGTTTCATGATATATGTAACTGTAAATCACTATGCTATACACCTGAAATTAATATACTATATTGTAGGGCAACTATACTTCAATTAAAAAAAAGATAATGGAATTTCTGGAATGTTCTATCAGAGCTGGGCTTCATCAAAGAGCAGGCTATTGAGCCAGGTATGCTCACCTTCCTCTCTCTGCTTTTCACCCTAAGCTGTCTTGTGGGCAGAGCCCTGACATCCCCTGTTTGTGCCAGGAGGCTCTCTGCACCAGCTGGGGCTCCTGGAGGTGGCCTTTAGGTCTCTTCCTTGTTAGTGACTCCTAGAGCCCTCAACAGCTGTCTTAAAAGCAGCAGGGAGCTGGTCCCCAGGCAGCAGCAGGACTTCAGAGTCCATCAGGCTGGAAGGGTGCCAGCACACACACAGCCAGATGGCGGCTCATCAGAGCTAGAGGAAACCCTGATATTAGCCAGGTATTGAGTGTGCAGTGGAAGGTGAAAGTGCTTAAAAAAAATCATTCTTGCTTTTATAAAGATGTATATCATGCACAATGTATTTACATAATGTTATTCCTCCCCTCGCAAGGCCAGAGAACATTTGAGTTAATGTAACTTGAAGGTGCGCAACTTGCCGACAAGATTGGCAGGTGTCAGGGCTTGCACAGTGACCCATGGCCTTTCCCTTTCCCTCCTTCTTTCCCAGTCCTTCTGTCCTTTCACTTGTCACCTGACTCATTTGAAGAAATTGTTTTCTTCTATTTTCCAGACCAATGCCCTAGAAATAGAAGCAGACTTGTGTATCTAAAATTTGGTTGCAAAAAAACTCTAGATCTTTACCTAATCCCACAAGCGTATTAACAAAAGGCTCCCAGTTCCCCTTAAATAAAGGAATCAGATCTAAACAAAGGGAAGGGTGCTTACTCTGCACTGTGCCGGACTCCGCCTGGGTTGGCTCTGGGCCATACATTGTTGGTTACAGCAGAAGCCACGCTCTCCGTCTGTTTAAAGAAATCCATTGCCAAAGAGCTGCCATGTCCTTACAGTGGCTGCTGGCCCTGGTAGGCTAGGGAGTCCTTGAAATTGGGCTAGTCTGGGGTGGGGTGTGCTTTAGGCATAAACTATACATTGGATTTCTAAGACTTACTGTGTAAGAAGAATGTGAAGTATCTTATAATAATTCTTATATTGGTTGCATACTGAATGGTACTACTTCAGATTTATTAGGTTAAATAAAATGTATTGTTGAAATTAGATTTCCCGGTTTCTTTTTTACTTTTATAAGGTAGCTACTAGAAAAGCTAATATTATATTTGTAGCTTGCATATTGGACATATTGCCATAGACTGTATATTACACATCCTTAGGAAAGTCAGAAAATGTTTCTAAATGATTACCTTATAGCAGCAAGAACTTAAAAATGCACCCTGAAAAAAAAAAAAGACTTAAAGAGAGTCACTATTATCTGTTTTTAATTAGGTAACAGTGAATTCATGTGATGGGGCACAAGTTGCCTGGGAGTTACTAGGGGCTGAGACAGCAGAAAAAGCAAGAGACCATCTGTTACAGTCTTGATAATGCATAATGGCTAAATTTACATGACAACTTCATTCGGATAAAGAAATAGTCATAACAACATGAATTCTTCCAAATACCTAGAGCTACAAAAGTGAATAAAGGAGGATTGTGTTGTAGACAAAACCTGGTTTTTTAGTGAATTATTTACAGTTTTTATCACTTAGGAGAATCATAGCCACTTCCAATATTAAAGGAATTGTAAGAGTTATTTGAAGTGGAAGGTTTTGCAGAAACGAAGCATCCAATCAGAGAAGTTAAGAAGTGTAAATTGCTTCATGGAAGCAATATCTAGAGGATCTTCCTAGTACTGAGCAGGGTTGAACTGTAGAAAGGAGAATGGGGGTTATCTATCTGGACTATGGGATCTTTAGTTAAGATAGAAACTTTCCATATATTAGTATTTCCAAGAAGAGATGGGGTGATACCATATCATCCTGGACAAATGGGTAGATAATGGTCTGTCAGTAATGGTTGTCAGTTTTGACAACCAAACCAAAGGTCTTCAGAGTTGAAAGAGAAAGTGAAAATAATTTGATTCTTCATTAATGTGTAGCTCTTATTCATTGTGAAATTTTTATCTTCAGCTTTACTGAAGCATGAACTTACATAAGATAAGATAAAATGTTCTTATTTTAAGTGTATATTTAGATGAGTTTTCAATCATATGGAACCAATACCCCAGTCAAGATACAGAACAATTCTGTCGTTCCAGAAAATTCCCTGGGATCCTCTGCAACAATCTCCAAGCCCCTCTGCAGGCCAGCAGTGATAGGATTTGCAACAGTTTGTAAATCTAGAACTCTTCTAAACTTCACATAAATAAATGGAATCATGTACTTTTTTTGGTGTCTAGCTTCTTGAGCTCAAAACAAATGCTGTGTATCCACACTTACTGTCTTTTTTGTTGCTGAGTTGTATTCCATTGTATAGATAAATACATTTTGTTGATCCCTTAACCTGCTGATGGAAATCTAGGTTATTTCCAGGTTGGGGCTATTATAAATAAAGCTGCTATAAATTTTCATAGGCAGGCAGGTTTTGTGTGGACATAAGTGTTCAAATCATTTGGGTAAGTACCTAGGAGCAAGATTGCTGGTTGTATGCTCAAAAGTACATCTTGTTTTGTGAGAAACCACCAAACTGACTTGCCAAGTGGCTGCCCCATTTTGCATTTCCACCAACAATGAGAGCTCCGGGTGCACCACATCCTCACTGTCATGACGTGTCTGTTCAGATCTCTTGCCCAGCTCTTAATTGGGTTAGTTGTTTTCTTATTGTTGAATTTTAAGAGTTTTTGTATATTTTGAATTCAAGTCCTTTTTCAGATGTATGTTTTGTAAACATTTTCTCCCAATCTTCAGATTATTTTGTCTTTGTCTTAGCAGTATCTTTCACAGAGCAGGAGTTCTTAGTTTTAAAAAAATGTGTCTCTTTTCCATCCTTTTACTTTCTGTCTGTGTCTTTGAATACATTGTGTTTAGGTACTTGGTCACTCGTCAGGACAGTCTACCTGCTGTAGACAGCATATAGTTGGATCTTGTATTGTTTACCCAGTTTTATTGGATTGTTTAATTTATTCACATTTAATGTTACTTTTGATGTAGTTGGGTTTTTATATACTGTTTTACTTTTCATTTTCTACACGTCTCTTGAAATGAATCCAGAAGGGAGATCATGGGAGGCAGACTGACCTTCCAAAGATGCTGAGACTCTAGTTCCAGACACCTTCTGCTACAAGGCCAAAGGGACTTTGCAGATGTGATTACAGTCCTGGAAATAGAGAGATTATCTTGGATTACCCAGGTGGGTGAGATATAATCCCACGAGCCCTGGAGCCAGAGAGACCTGAAGTATGAGAGGGGCTCCACTCAGTACTGCTGGGGCACCACGTGGAAAGCACGGGTAGAGCGCGGGCAGCATGTAGGAGCAAACACCAGCCCCAGCCGACAGCCAGCAAGTAAATAGGGACCTCGGTCCTACACCCACGAGGAACCCCGGTCAGCCAACAGCCCCTCCCTCCTACATGCACTGCACTCAGCTTGCTGCGGAGCCCAGTCCTGGGGAAGAAGGCCGCCCTGGAGCATCTCCCGCCCAACTGGTGGGCAGAGTCCTGGGCCCCCACATCCTTTGCTTGCAGCCCCCACTCCCACCATGGCCAGGCCCAGGCCTCTCTGTGCTGTCCGTGCCCAGGGCCCTCCCTTGCCCAGGTCTGCACAGTCCGCACTGCCCCTCTCCCAGGGTCCTGGCTGTGGTGCTCATCTGTCCCCCTCCTCTCCATGTAAGCGCTGTTTGGGGCAGGAGTTCCCAGGCAGGGGTGAAGCTGATCACCAGTTTCAAAGCCGTCCCAGCTGCTATCACTCTGTACAGAAGGAACTAAGTCTTTCTTATATTCTAATAAATCCATGTGAGTTTTTGATGGAAAAAAAAAAAAAGAAAAGAAAAGAAAAGATGAGCTCTGATTCTTCTCCAGAGCCTCAGCCTTGTGAGTGCTTCAGGCCCAGGACCCGGCCCAGTCTCCCCAGACATCTGCCCTGCAGAGGCTGAGACACTCCACTTGCATTGCTTTCAGTTGCCAGATGTGTGGTTTGCTACAGCAGCAATAGAAACTAGTATGTGTATAACGAGGTGTGTGTTGGTTGGGGGAATCCAGTGCATTAGAGTAAAGCTGGTGCCCATCAAGGGTGGATGTCTGTGGCTGTCTCCATGATGGGAAACAGGACCTTTTAGGGAAAGGTGGGTCTCAGTCGCAGAGCTAAAGGAAGGGAATAAGGAGAAGATAATTTGCTGATCGATATTTGATGTTAAAAAATTGTTTCAAGTGAAATATGCATAGAATGTGTCTGTAACTTTGCTCGGGGACAGAGAGAATCTTGGAATGACCTTTGTCCCATATAAACATGAGGTTTTGAAATATGTTTAAGACACTGAGATCCTTATTTGCTGCATAGGAAAGGAAAGGGGCTAACATATCAAGAGAGATATGATTTTTCTCATCCAATCCTGAATTGCTTAATAATTCAAATACATAACACAAATAATTTATTGGGTTGAGTTAAACATTCTCTAGTAATAAGGGAAATTTGTATATTCATTGATTCTTGTCATTCTAGGATGGGAATAGAATCTGGGAAACCTGGTATCTGAAAGAATCTGAAATGGATTGAATTTTAAATTCTTTTCGTTTCCCTATTCCATTGTCCTAGTGGTGTTTGCACCGGGGTGAGGTTTTACAGCAGCCACTTATCAAAAATGTTGTATTAATCCTTAATCATCTTTTCCTTCCTAGTGACTTACTCCACAAGCTCGTAAATCAGCTGAAAATGTGAATCTGGACATCTTGCAGATACAGTTCTCCCACATAATAAAAAAGGTGGTGGGGGGATTCAGTTGGCCTGTGAGGACCGCCGGGATGAGTGCTGTCCTCTGGAGTAGGGTGACCTGTGCACAGCACCAGGTGGGGCCTGGGGCTGCCATTGTGCAAGGTCGGGCGATTCTCAAGACTTCGCCCATTCATACCCGGAGAGCATCACGTTAATCCATTAGTCTTGAGAAGGTTAAAAGGGACATAGTCAAAATCTGGCGTGGAGAGGCAGAATTTCAGTAGGCTGTTATGTCTTTGAGCTTAAGGCTTTTAAGGGCAAAGGTGATGGTTATTTTAAGGTTGATTCAAAACGCCATTGAGCTGGCTTGCCGTGGCCTCCCCCCAGCCTCCCAAAAAGGTGTTTTGTTGGAATCTAATTCATCTGCTGGCTCCTTTTTTTTTATTTCCTAGTTTCTACAAATGAACCTATAATTGGTCCACATAAATACAAGCCTTTGCTGTTGTTGTTTAGTGGTTCTCCTAGAATTAAATCCCTATTTGAAATGGAAATAACATGTCTTCATCTGCTTATATGCCTTTTGGTTATTTCTGACCACATTAACGTCACAATAATGTCTGCGTATAATCTATAGCAGATGCTCTTCTCATGCCAGGAATAAATTCCAATGACTACTGGGGGAAAAGTTATTTTCTGTGCGTTTTCCAGAAGAAAGGATGTTGGTGGGGAATAGCAGCATGTTAGGGATCCAGAGTGACTTTTTTACCTTTAGCCTTAATTAGAAAACCTAGTACTGTCCTCTACAGTTTAAACAGGCAATGGCTTCATTAATAAATGTTGTCTGTGTCTTTGAGATTGAGTATATGTCTCTAAACTGTGTTTGGAGGTTTTCTGCTCATCTCTTGCCTGCAAAATCTTCATCACTCTTACCTGCTCCCTGAAGTGCCCCATTTGCCTTCTCTTGCTGGAGGCTTGCCCGGGTCGGAATGCACTCAGCCGTGTTAGCGGGGGTGGCTTTTCGATGCCCATCTCGGTGTGATGAGCCTAGTGAGTGGGTCAGCTCAGCTCCTCACACGCCTTTGGATGAGACAGAGGAGGAGAATCAGGGGCATCCCTGGCCTCAGGGACCAGGCAGGGCGGGCAGGGCTGAAGGCAACCCTCACCAACTCCATGACTTCTCTAGGGATTAGTCCTGCTTTGAAAATAAACGTTTTGCTTTCCTCTGTACTTTATCCTTATCAATTTAATTTAAGGGATGTTTGACAGAAAGAACAAAATGCCTTCACAGGCACCAATTAGAGAAGTTAATGATTACCTTGATAACATATTGTATTTCTTCTCTTGGAATGAAAGAAGGCATTTCTCACAGTGAGCCCCTGCTACAACAAATCAAGAAAGACAGGGATGGGGTCTCCGGGGCAGCTTTTCAAAGCTCAAGTTTGGGCTGAACCTTCTCCCTCTTTCCTCTTGTCTGGGTTTATTTCCACCTACTGCAGTAATTGCACCAAGAAATAGCAGGCTTTTCCCCTTAGCTTAGGCTCTCTGGCTTCACTAACGTATTTCTGGTCCTTACGAGTGTCCGGATTTCCTCTTCCCCACCGCTTGGCGTGGGCCTCTCAGGCAGCAATCCGGTACCTGCCACGGAGCATCTGGCACTGTTTCCGGACTACAGTGTGTAGACTTGAGTTTCCCTGATGCTCAGATTTCCTCAACTGGACCACAAAGGAGAGGCTTTCACTTCTATTTTTCTGAACAATAAAGAGCCAGAAGCACTCTTGATTAATATTTTTCACTTAACTTTATATTTTCGTTATTAGGGCTCACTCCCCACCCCCATCCTGCCCCTTAAGTTATATCCAGAGGATTATCCCTTATTAATAAAGATTTAGAACTTACAGAACTATAAACTCAAAAACTGTAAAAGCTATAACATTGAGACAAAGATTTAGAACTCTAGGACTTGGACATTGCGATGAATGATCAGGAGGCCTTTAAGAGATATGACACATGTAATATACCTTCTGATCCGTTAAAGAAAAAATAACTCACTAATACCTAAATAATACTGTGTCTTTTCATAATAAAATTGGTGTGTAGGGGAAATTTGGTAGACTGAAAATTACCACGTCCCGGGAATAATCTTTTTCCTCTGTGTTCACTGCCCGCCTGGGACCCCATCAAGAGTGTCTTGGGCTTCTCTGGGAGGCACTGAGAGGCCGTCAGGGCCCCTGTGCCCCCCCTGCTGCCTCCCCACGGGACAAGGACTGCTCTCTCTGGCCGCCCTGCTCCCTGGCCCCTCCCCACCCCGGCCCTCGCCGGTCTGCTTCTCCTCCCCGTGGCTCCCCCGGGGCCAGCCCGACCCACCGACTCTGGGCAGGTTCCTGTGTGCCTGGACGGCGAGTTCGTGGCCAGGGCACAGCTGAGCTCCACCCTCCCAGCCAGCACTGCCACAGGTCATGCTGACGTTTTATTCTCCACCAACAGTGTCAATTTCCTAATTGCCCCTGAACTTCAGAGGAGGTTATCACCATTTAAACTCCAGCAAGAATGTTCGGGACAATCTGTCTAGTCCTGTAGAAAGAAGTTTGCTGAGTGGCCACCTGTGTACTGTTGTGTGGCAGCTTCAAGGACATTTGGGGTGTTGAGTTCAGTGTCACCAGCATAGGTGACGACCATGTTTCAGAGGCCGACCTGTGCTGACCATACTTCTACAGATTCATGCCTAAAATGGGAATGTCAGCTTACTTATTGGATGGCCCGTGATTTTGTAAAGACCTGGCCGTCTGTTGGGCTGGCGCACATTCTCTCACTTGGGGCAGATCTCCTTGAGGGGCCGTGTCAGTTCAAGGCTGCTTGGTGAGACCAGGCCGACAGGGCTGCTCCAGAGGTGAGTCCCCAGGCCCGTGGCCCCCTTCCTCTTTGGGTTCCCTGCTCACCACCTGCAGCGCCCAGCAATGCAGGGCCATGTGGAGGAGCCCGACAGTCTTTGTGTTGCTGGCTGTCCTTTCCTGTTTCCCTGCAGGGGATTCTCAGTGACCAGCAATGCAGGGCCATGTGGAGGAGCCCAACAGTCTTCGTGTTGCTGGCTCTCCTTTCCTGTCGCCCTGCAGGGGATTCTCCGGGACGGGCGCAGCCTTTTGGTGCGTGTGTTAATACTGCACAGGTTAGTCAGGGCTTGACCAGGGGACGTTCTGCGCTTTCCCTTCACGGTGTAAGTCTGCTGTGATGCGGCGTCAGAGGGCACGGCCAGCCCCGCGGAGCCCTCCTCTGTTCCTCGCGGCAGGATGCCCTCTCCATGCAAGCGTCAGCTTCTGCCGTTCTTGAACTCCTAGCAGCCATCACTCGTGTCTCTTTGCAGGAGGATTGCCACAGGTGTAGAGTTCCAGGACACCCTGGGCTTTGACTACCCCCTCCTCACCCAGTGCCTGATGGGTGTGGAGCTATGACGTGCCAGCTCCCCTGCGCCCGAGGGGCACAGGTCTCAGGGGCTCCACTTACTGCCTGCAGGCTTCCCCGGGACAGAGCCGGTGTGCCTGTGACGGAATCGGTCTGCCGTACACCCCTGCGGACCTGCCTGCCTTCCTGGTAGAGTCCTCCTTCCCCAGCCCCTACTCTTTTCTTCTGGGGACATGTTCTCATAAATTACTTCTACATAAATCAAAATCTCAGGTTCTGATTTTGGGGAAACCAACCTAATTCTGACAGTATCCATATTTTCTTGTAAACAAATTTGTCATGTCTTCAGTGGAGAGATTACTTAATACTTTTTTCCATGTCTCCAAAGACCATCTATAAGCCATTAGCGTCAGTAACTCAGTAGCTAAAACAGTCGCCCCAATAACCCAATGCGTTAGTGTAGTTAGTTAACCAGAAGGCGGAAGAGCCTCACGCAGCTCGATGGAGCTCGGCCGGTAGGAGAGAGGAAGTCCAGGGAGACCTGAGGTGCTAGGAAGGGTCCAGAGCCGGGCCGGGGGACCCGGGGTCTTGTTTCTGTCAGTCAGGTCCTACTTGTGTGACCCCAGGCAAATGGATACAAGTCTAGGTGGCAGTTCCTTTAAATAAAAACGACAAGACTCGATGAGAGAGTTTCTAAGCTCTCTTTGGTTTAAGAGAAGATAAAGACTCTGGAACCAGTATTTGAGTATTGAAGGCAAATTTCATTGCCAAGCAGGGAACCCAACACTATGCCAATGGTAGGTTCTGATGGCTGGGGCTCAGCCCCGGGGACAGACATACGGGTGCGGAAGAGCTGAGAACCACAGTCACTGTGTTAGCCAGGGGTCTCCTGGCAAACAGACCAGTAGGGTGTATATATATATCACCTCCCTGCCCCTCCCTCACATCCTCTCTGCCTCTCTCTTTCTTTCTCTGTACACATACACACAGAGACTTCTTTTAAGGAATTGGCTTTCATGATTGTAAGGGCTGGCGAGTCCAAAATCTACAGGACAGGCTGACAGGCTGGGGACCCAGGGAAGACTTGATAGTGTAGCTCAGGTCCAAAGGCCCCCAGAATTCCCTCTTCCTTGTGGGGGAGATTAGTGTTTTTCTCTTAAGGCCTTAAACTGATTGGACAAGACCCCCCACTATGCCGAGCAGTCTGCCTTACTGGATCTACTGTTAATTTCATCTAAAAGCACCTTCCCGGCAGCATCTTGACAGATGTGTCACCAAGCATCTGGTACCATGGCCTGGCCAAGCTGATGCACAGCATTTAACCATCACACTGTTCCTTACGGTGGTTGGCACATAGGTCGGGCCAGGGTGAGTGCTGAGGACCAGGGAGGGCTCACCTAGTGGTTCCCTTCAGCATGGCTGGTGGCTGGCTGGGCATGATATAAGCCCAGGACTACTTAAAGATTTATATGTTAAGACTAAATATAAAAAGAGCAGCTGTCAAGATCAAATTCACGTTCTTTTTGATAATTCATGGCAGGGCTTCAGAGATTTTTGTGATTTAGTGTTCTTTCATTCACCTGCTATTAATTCTACAAGATAAACAAGGGTTTCTTGTTTATTAAGAAGAGGGAAGATTACCACACAGAAAAAACTGGTTCAAGAATGGGTTATACGTCAAGCATTTGTGTGATTAGTTAGTAAACACAGTTTAATATCTTTGGGGCCAGTAATGTAATTCTAAGGTCAAAATATTGCATAATAAATAAACAACTGCAGATAGTCTGGGCTGGAAAATATTGTGATTTATTTAATTCTGTTTTTTTTTTTATCCTGACATCTCCATTTCCATCTGTTGTTTCTTTGCTATGCATCAAACTTCCCTCCTTTCCCTCCCCCCTCTTTGTATTTCTCCCCTTACCATGCGTCTGGCCGGCCCCTTCCATCTTTGACGTCCTCGGGTTCCTCACTCTCATCCACATTTCCTGTGCTCTGACTAGTGCTTCCGTCTTTGAGCCATCTTCGCTAAAGTCTCTTGGGGAGCTTGTTAGAAAAATGTAGATTTTTGTATTTGAACACCCCACTGTCACAAACCCACCTTTACCTGTGTGTGTGCCATTTGCTCATGGACAGTATTTTGTTTGAAGGTGACAGTGGCCCACTGGGTTCTCTTGGAAGGTTTGTAACCCAGAGGAGTGACTGATGCATTAAGTCCTTGGCGGGTGGGGCCTGGGGGGAGGTTTAGGGGCCTTTAGTTAAAAGTAGGAGGAGAGGATAATAAAAACCTATATATTGAGGAATAAGCTTAGTGGAAAATTTTAGGATATAGGTCGAACTATATATTTAAACTTCTTATTTTGAAACATATTTGCCTATTTTTTGCCTCCTTGACATAACCATCATTCTTTTATATCATAATGTCTCTTTTTCACATCTTAATAAATTGACGGGCCCACCAAAAAGGTCACAATAATAATGAAATAATCTATGCAATGTATGGTTTATTATCTTTATATAATTTCAATTACAGCTTATTTTTCCTAATAACAAAGGAAAATCTCAAAAATAAGTACATAGTTCTCAGAGTGTTTTAATTTATATTGGAACAAGTAAAGAGTGGCAAATGATTTTCAATTAAAATCTTTCCTGTGTTTAGAGTTGCATACATTTCTGGCTGAAGAGAAAGAAGTAACAAACCTGTGTTTGCCATGAAATGATGAAATATGAGTTATTTTGTCAAGATTCCTGCAGGAAAGCTCAAAAAGTTCCATTTAACTTGACACAGTGAATTTTCCTCTCTTTTCTCTCTCAACATCAATTATGTTTGATTTTTCTTTCCCTGACCAGATAGCACAGCATCAGTGTTACATTAATTAGAGGTAACTGGAAGATTTAAGATTTAAAAATCTACCTCCCCCCTAAGGCATATATGTGTATTGTAATCTGAAGTATAAATCTCTGATTATGTTTCAGAATTTCAAGTAAAACAAGATTAAAACTATTTGGTATTAGTCTAAAAATCCCAACAAAATGAACACAAGTCTGACTGTCATTTAGACCTGTCAGTCATTTAGTTACAGTGCTATTCCCTGTCATATTATGGGAGCGCCTGCCAGGATTCAGTAGAAGTCATACTATGCAGACATACTAAGACATACATAGTGGATCTGACATGAAGGAAGTGGAATTATATAGACATTCCTGTAAATTCAGATCCAAAATTATTTACACAGGTTTGGGTGGTCAGTTGGAAATGATCTTTCCTGGATGCTTATTATGGAAAAATCCACTAGAAAAACATTACATTCTCTTTTTTAAGCCTGCCTAAGAGACCAAGTATCAAAAAGATTTTCCTGTAGCTCCAATTAGCAAACTGATAATAGCCTAAACCTGAACCTACTTAGACGTAATCAATATTTACACCAGAAATGCCATGTATTTGTTGGTTTCAGAGAAGAAAACAATACTAGAATATGATTCATAGCAGGTTTTATACTGGCTTAAAAAGACAAAACTCAATAAAAATTTCATTGCCTCAAGGTTTCAGTATGGCACAGTAAAGATTTTCTCTCATCTTCTTTTCTCAAAAATCACCCTGAAATAGAAGAAGAAAAAGAAACAGAAGACACAAAGTCCACCATTAGTGAAATGAAAAAGGAAACGAACAAGTCAGATGGCAGTGCCTGGGGGACAGCGATAAGGAAAAGCTGGTTGGCCATGCACAGCCTTGGAAAGACTTGAAACTGGGAAGCACCAGACATCAGGGGGCGCAGGGTCCTCGGGGCACAGTCTCCAGACATGGGTCTCAGCCAGGAGGAGGAGGAGGTGGCAGGAGCTAGGTGACATGGGGCGTTAAGTACAGGTTGCATTTTGGATGGTAAGCCTCCCATTTCCTTTCTCCACCCAGTGCCGGACCACAGCTGGGATGATGCCTCTCCAGATAAGAAATGGGAGGATCTTCCTGTGGAGGAATTGAGCCACCCCAAAGGAAAGGTCTACAGACATCGACACTTGGAGATCACCCCCAAAAATAAATCCAGCTCGCCCCTGATTCCTCCTCTAGTCTACAGCTCTGACTGCCCTCGGAATTTCCAGTCAGCACTTCGGTGCTTCACCCTTAAGTATGAAGAGACATACAAGGATCATCAGATATGCAAGCAGTGCAGGAAGATGAAAACTACATCATAAGCAAATAAATAGAAAAAGGAACACAAAGTAGGAGATGAAAAATACTTTGGGAAGATAAAAGAAAATAATCCATTCATGAATCAAGAAGAGGATGTTCCTTAAGCATACAAATAACAAAGAGCTCTTCTATATTAAAAAGTATATAAAAGTCTAAATATAATATTTAAGGAAGTCTTCAGGGTTTAAAATGAAAGAAATAGAAGCAGACATTGAAGAGAAAAGGAAAGCTAGGGGATTGATGCAGGTTGTTCAATATCTAAGAGTTGGAGTTTTAGAAAGAGTAAGCAGAAAATTGTACAAATTATCTAAAGAATAATATAATATTCCCAGAACCAAAGAAGACTAGTCTCTAGAATGAAATAACCCAGTGATGCCCAGTACAGTGAATAAAATAAAAGACCCATCACAGGTTCCATCATCACAAATCTCAGAACAGTGATAAGGAAAAGTTCTTGAAAACTTCCAGAGGGGAAGGAAAGGCCAGGGAATCTGCAAAAACAAGGCATCCGACATCCCAAGTCACCTGCAAATAACACGGGAACCCACAAGAGGAGGGAATAATACTTTCAAAATTCTTATTTCAACCTAAACTTCTCTATTTAAACAGATTGCCATTCAAGAGCAAAGGAGAGTGAAGACATGTCGAGATGTAAGAAGTGTCAAGAATTTATTTCTTCTGCCCCTTTTCTTGGGAAACCGCCAGAAGACATAATTCAACAAAATGCGGTGGGGAAATAGAGAAGGACTTGGGCTCTAGGGGGCAGAAAAGATAACAGAGGATGGAGGGAAATGGGTTTTCCAGGGACAGCCAAGCCAGCCTCAGGCCAACAGCCTTGCAGCGTGCCTGGAGGACAGCCAGCCAGACGGAGGGCAGCAGACTGACAGAAGCAGAGGAGGGAGCAGGCCTGATGGATTTTCTGATGCACCCGATTGGCGTGGAAAGATGCTGTCGAGAGGGATTTGTCAAAGGACGTAAAAAGTCTTAGTGAGTCTTCTAAGGAAATGGGGGAAAATTATAAAGGGATGCACATATCCACTGTGGGTAAACCAAAAAGCATAAAAGTGAAATTATAATCATAATGCATGTTGATTAGAAATAAACAATTATATATGGAGCACCGCAAAAATGCTAATTTTGGGTTGATTCAAAATAAAATTACATCAAAAGGTTAAATGGAGGAAAAGAGCATGCCAGTGTGCTGAAAATGTCAATTCTGAAATTTTGGATATTGGATAACTATTGGATCATAAGAAAAGCAGTTTTGTATTGATATATATATGTATGTATAATATGTATCTCTCTTGGAAATACAGGGTAAACGGGTAGAAGGATTGAACATGGTTTCCTCTGGAATGTTTTTGTTTTTGTTTCATTGTTGTTATAAGCTGCTTAGAACTACTAAATGTTTAATAAAACTATTTGTAAATAATACTTTCAATAAAACAAACATTAATAAAACATAAAGGTAAAAAAATCAACCCAACATTTCTGAAACCTCAAAATGTCCTAAAAGCGCGGGCCTCATGGTGATTGTGTGGCCGGGACGCTGGCAGCCCCTCCCGCGGTGGGATCCCGCACCAGCAGGAGCGACTCCTTTGCCCTGCACTGTATGGAACAGCAGTGCTCAATAAAAATGCAAACAAATCCAGACCGACAATCTCAGATCACCATTACTCGTCAGGGATGCTCTATTGTGAACTGCTCATCAGTTTTGTTTTAGCGGCCAGGTGGGCCTGAGGGGAGAGAAGGTTTATTTGGTGGAAAAGGAAGGTGTGCAGCCCCTTGATCTGTCGGCCAGACACAGATGTGAGCTTTCATGCCTCTGGGCCTTTCATAAAACGCAGTGCCTTCCATAAACTGCGGGAGAATGGGGAAAATCTCCTAGATTCAGTTTTCCAGTCATCGCTGAAATGTACACAAGGGCCCACATTGAAAGCGAATTCTATTTTTTTAATTAAAGGAGAACCTATATATAATCTAGATACATATTCTGTGGCACAGCTTTTACCGCTTGTTAAATTGATTTTTTTCTCAGCAAAAATAGACTTCTCTTTTTCTCCCTTGTTGAATTCAGCCCTTTCAGAAAGGGTTGCATTTTTATTACTTCAAGTTAGTCTTTATTTTCCCCTCTAAAACATGGGCAGCACATTTCTGAGTAAGTATCTTCTACCTTCCCATCAAGCGTTCCATGCCCACTGGAAGGCAAAGGCCCTGAGCCCGAGGGGATTGGTCGGCGGCCCCATTCATCCCCTCCACCTGGAGGGCCGGGAGCCCCGGTGATGTGAACCTACTGGATGGCAGGCCCACGAGCCGCCGCGTCACCTGGTTATGCGCCGGTCAGCAGCCAACAGATGGTAAACTTGGAGAAGGTGGTTTTTCTGTTTCGGGAGTTACTGAAAATGGGAGTTCGTTCTCGGTGCCTCGGTCTCTGTATAATCCTGGAAAAGCACTTTCATCTTTGCATAGTGTTGAAGTTCTAAAAAACACTTGTTTTATCATTGAAATCAAAGGAGTTTTCTGATTGCCACTTGTGTCAGAGGGCTGCAAGGGTTTGTCTGCGTGTTGGGGTTTGTGAGGAGGGACAGCAGTATGTGCAGATGTCGGCTGATGCCTGCAGAGGGTCAGGGACAAGCTGGTGGTCGGGCTGCCTGTGGGACACACACTCGTGGCGGTGTCTGTGAGAGGAGAGGCGGGGCCTGCCTGCCGGGTCTGTTCGGTGCTAGGAGTGGGCCGGTGGTCCTGGCAAAGAGTGAACATAATGAATTTACATGGAACCCTCTCCCCAGTCTGTTTAGCCTAAAGTTCTCAGCTTCACCAGCTGGAAACACAGGTACCCAAAACTGAATGTCCTGAAACCCAACGTGCCCCATGCCAGACAGTGCGGGGTCCTGCCTAGTGAATGGTGCTGAGCGTCCCCAGCTGCTTACCTGTGTCCAGAAGATGCCCGTCCTCAGCCTCAGGCCTGGGTCCATGGAGGAGTTGTCCTCTCACCCACCTGCAGGTTCACTGCTCTTGCGATGTGAAGAATTCTGTCTGTATTATGGCCGTTTGTGAGTAGAGGAGGCTCTGGCTAGAGCCCCGGCGTGCTGAGCGTTTCCTGCGGTTGCACTTCCACAGACCACGGTCCATGGTGAGGTGAGTCTAAGCTGTTAACATCCCCCAAAGCCGTCTTCGGACCAAGACACCCGGTCTTGCTGGTTTGGGTTGGAACAGGCACATCTGCCGTCAGGATGCTGTGAATACAGCTTCACAGGGACAGGGTGGGGGGCTCAGGTCCCAGCAGGGCTCGTGCCTGGCGGCTGCTCGGATCCAGCCACCCATTTCTGCCCCTAAGTGCCACTGTCCTCACCTTCCCTGGGACCACCTGGGTGGAGAGTGTCCGACGATCCTCTCAAGCTATGGTACTTCCACGAAAGAGGAAGATTTCTTCTTTCTGTCTCACATGGAATCAGGCGTGCCCTACAGCGACATCCTCACTCCCCAGCCTAGACACGCTCTGCCGGGACAGGTCCGGGGTCAGCGCGCCAGAATGAACCGTGAGGATGCCCTGTGCACTCAAGCCCCCTGGCCTCGCTGAGTCCCGGGTTGAGGGGCCCTAACGGGCCTCCGCAACCTGGCCTCAGTAGTCCCAAGCTTCTCATGTCCGATAATCAGACCTCTGGTGTCAAACCGTGAGTGCCAGTGCCGGACAGGATGCCACAGCCTGAGGTCCAGCTGGGAATGAGGAGGATGAGCTGTTGAAGGGTGCAGCTCGACTCCGCCGCGGGAAACATCCAAATCTCAGGGCGAACGGACTGCAGAGGGAGGTACGGTGCCGAAGGAGAAGGGAGGCGGGTAACTGGTCCCATCTTGTCAGGAAGCAAGTTCCCAGAGTGATTCTGGGGCCAGCTGTCAGCATAATAAAAATGATCACCTTGAGATGTCAACATTTGCATAGCAGTTTATAGTTCATAAAGTTGTAGAGAAAATGCCAGCGTTCCTTCCTAAATTCAGACTTTTACAATTTCTCCAAGACTCTAATGGCATAATTTTTGCCTTAAAAAAAAAAATTATTTTGCTTAACTACCTCTCTGCTCCTTCCCATGTTCCGTCTTACTCTGATACTACTGTTATGTTAATCCGATGTGGAGCATTACTAGGGGAGGCTTGCCTTGATTAAAGACCAAGATACTCACTTCCTGCACATACACAAAGAACCTTCCAGTGTCATTACTGAATTCAGGTAGTCAGACACTGACGCCCAGCCTCTTGCTGGTTCCTCCAAATACATTGTGATGATTCATGGGTTATTTCTGTGAATGGAACTGATTATCTCTGTTTAAACGTGTTTGGTATTGTTATACATGATTTAAAAATATGCCCAAAGTCCTCCTCTCAGAAAAAGCTAACTTATGACTTCTTTTTCTTCCTGTCTCCATCTAAGTGTGTATGTAGCATTGCTGGCTTTTAAAGATCAGCCTTAGCATGTCAATGCATCTGTAACGAATGTAATTTTTTGCTCTGGACGCTAACTTGCTCAGGATCAGAGGATAGCACTTACTGAAGGTTAATGCTGGAAATAATGTTCCATATACTGAATGTTGTAAGGTACAGTCTAAGGTGATAAAGATGCGTTTGCCTTATGGAATTTAAATGAATTTCAATTGTAGTGCTTCCTGACTGAAATGAAGACAATTATTTCTATGAGAACTGAAAAACCTGCAGTTTGTCATTGTGAACCAGTGACTTAAGTCGATCCTGGGATTTTTAAGGAAATTGTGTTGGACCCATCCCTGGGGAAGGGGTAACAGGTGTTTGAACATGCGTAGTTTACCATGAGGCTGTTTCCTAGGCCCTGAACACTCAGGGATGCTGAAGGAACATGGCAAAATAGAATGAACCTGGTGGCACAGCCCTGCTCTTCCCCTGGCAACTCTCCTCTGGCTCAGAGGCATTGAGCAAGAGCAGGGATGCCCAAGGGCCTGGGTTCTGAACCTCTCTTGCCAGTTATGTGATCTTAGCAACTTATTTAACATATCAGAACTCAATTTCACCACCTGTGGTTAGCTCACCTTTTGTTCACTGGTGATTTTTTTCCAGGGACAGAAGTTCTTAATTTTTATGTAGTAAAGCACATCATAGTTTTTCTTTATTCTTAGTCTCATTTTAGGTTTTGTTTATGAAATCTTTCCCATGGTAAGGAGGTCCTCATATATTATCTCTCAAAAACTTTACTGTTTTGCTTTTCATATGAGGTTATATTCAATCTGGAGTTATTTCTGGGTAAATTGTGAAAAAAATCCAATTTAATTTCTCTATATGCATATGCAACTATTCCAGCACATTTGTTGATTTAATGATAGATTCATTCCCGAAAACCTGTCCTTTACCTTGCTGTTCTGAACTGAAACCACAAGCACATATCGAATGACCAGATATGGGAGGGACTGCATCCGAGCTCTGTGCTCCCTTCCTGGGCCTCTTTCCATCCTGCATCAACATCACACTCCTTTAATAGATCTTAATGTCCAGTAGAGCAAGACTGCTCTCTTATTCTTCTGTTTCTTCAAAAGAGTCTTGAGTATTGTTACCTTTTTATTCCATTGAAAAAAAATTACCCCATTAAGCCATAAACACACACATACACACTCCACAGTGGTTTGTGATATTGCTTATAATTGCACTAAGTGTAGACATCACAGTGGGGTGATTTGATATCTTTATAACATTGAGTAATCCCCCTGAAGAACATGATTTGATTGTATTTGCATAGGTCTTTTGAATATTTTACAATGAAACACTATAGTATTCTTTTTGGAGAGATTCACAACTCTGTTGTTATTGAATATTTGATAATCTTGATACCATAAAAAAAACTTTGTAGGAGATATATACCCTACGTACAGAAGAGTGCACGAATCAGTTATGTAAGGCTTGATGAATTATCGCCGGGCAAAGTCACTTGCATAGTCACCACCAGCACCCGGAGGACCTCTGTGCTTTCTCCTACTTGTTCCTCCCCCTAATACAGCCTCTTTCCTAATATCATTGTAGTTGCTTTTCATGTTTTTTTTTTAAACAACTCTGTTATGTCCCATTCATCTTTAGCTTACTCTTGCAGTAATACTACACTGTCTTAATTCCTATATCATTAAAATAATTGGATAGCCAGTAACATAAACTTTCTAACTTTGTACATTTTTAAAAATAGACTTTGTCTTTTAGGGCAGTTTTAGCTTCACAGCAAAACTGCGTAGAAGGTACAGAGATTTCCCATTTATGCTGTGTCCTCCATGGGTACAGCTTCCCTATCATCAGCATCACTCACTACAGTGGCTCATCTGTAACAACCGATGAACCCACATTCATGTAGCATGATCTGGAAGTCCGTGGTATACATTAGGGTTCCTTCTTGGTGGTGTACATTCTAAGGTTTGGACAGTGTATAGTGACATAGGTCAT
Organism: Manis pentadactyla; assembly: GCF_030020395.1. Lineage (NCBI taxonomy): Eukaryota > Metazoa > Chordata > Mammalia > Pholidota > Manidae > Manis > Manis pentadactyla. The sequence continues at coordinate 153,886,610 of NC_080024.1, read as the reverse complement.
CTTCACGGTACAATCCAGCCTATTTTCTCTGCCCTAGAAGTCCTTTGTGCTCCACCTGTTTGTCCCTTCCCAGCCCCAGGCAATTCCTGATCTCCCTGCTTTTTCCTTTTCCAGAATGTCAGGTAGTTGAAATCATAGACTTTGTGCCTTTCCAGACTGGCTTCTTCCACATAGGAATTTATATTTTAAGGTCGTACTTGTTTTTTTGATATTATTTTAGATACTATGACACTTTGTATTTCCAGGTAAATTTCAGAACTAGTTTGTCAGTTCACACACACACACACACACACACACACACACACTCATGCACAAGTAAATGCCTGTTGGAATTTTTATTGGGATCGTATAGATCGATTTAGGGAAAATTGTTATAATATGTATATATTTAGTTTTGTCTCTTCATTCATTTACAACTTCTTCAGTTTCTTTACGTGTCTTACACTTTTCTTTGTAGGGATGTTGCACATTTTACAACTATCTTGGTTTTCTGATTTTTTCTTGAATTAGCTTTGGTAAACTGTACTTTACTAGAAATAGGCCAAAATTTCACCTAAATTTGAATATTCATTAGCATAAATTTGTTCAAAATATCTTTTAAAAATCTTTTCAATCTGTTCAGTTTCTATGAAGACGTTCCTCTTCATTTACTAAATTGATTATTTGAACCTTATTTTTTTTTTTGCCTCTTGATCATTACCATTAGAAATTTATCAATTTTGCTGGAGTTTTCAAGAGGCCAAGTTTGATTTTGTTGTTTCTCTCTGTCATATATATTTTTTACAATGTATTCTTCTATTGTTGCCTTCCTTCTATTTTCTTTGAATGTACTTTACCATCGTTTATATGACATTCTTGGATGGATCCTTGTTAGTTCATTGGTATCTTCAGGCTGCCTATGCTGGTCTACTGGGGTGAAATTTCCCAGTTTTTATTTGCTTGAATATATGTTTATTTCTCCTTTATTCTTCCTTCATAGTTTGTTTAGCTATAGAATGATAGGATGACATATTTCCTAATACCTCTCATAACATACACACAGACGTACACACATAAATACATACATATATGTTGGCAGTGACTTACTAGAGTGTGAGCTTAGGTTTTTAGGAAAGGATTTGTTCAATAAACTGACTTCCTCAAATGAAACTTGAACTGTGACCTTGACCTCTGCACTGTGGACAGAGATTTTTATACCCAGCACCCTAACACAGCAGATCAGGCTATTGAAAACTTTGAAAAAAAATCACGTTAGATTAGCTTTATTCTTCCTTCACCAAATTCTCCCCATCTTTGTCCTTCTGTTCCTCTTCTGCTGTCTCCTTTTCTTCTTCTTGTCACCCTAAGCCCATTTTTCTCCAGATTAGGAGATTAATTTCATGCTTAGAAAGTTACTTGTGTATTGAACCAGACACTTACTCTGTTAGTTTCCTGGATTGGTAGTATCCTTCCAAAGATCCACTAGCCAAGTTTCCATATATATTTAGTATAATTTATTGGTGAGATCAAACTTCAGGACTAGGTATGCACTTTTTCTCAAAAACAAACTCACAAAAAACAGTAGGGTATATAAAAATAGTTTTGGGCTATGACTGCCAAGGCCGGTAATAGAAGCCAACATAGCGGCAGCTGGGACCGGAAGCAGAATGAATTGCTGTGTAGGAACATTTCCTCACTTAGCCCTGCAGGGTTAGTATGGTTGCCAGAAGCAAGCAGAGTGACCTGAAGGCTCTGAATCAAATGGCAGCGGCTGTGGAGCCAGACAGCAAGGGGCCGAGAGGTGAGGTGTGCATCGCCGCCCTCACCGCCCCTGCACCTCTCAGTCATGTCAACCACAGCAGCTGCTCCTTTCCTCTTCCCAACCTGGGAAGAAGAATGTTTCTACTTTTCTCTTCCAACATCTTTTTTGAAACCTAGTTTCTCCTTCACTTCCAGTCAATTTTTTTTTTTTGCCACCTCAGATCAGAAGAAAGGTATGGTTAATTTATGAACAGTGAATAATTTCCTAGATAAGGTGGCTTAGAAAAGTGAAGGAAGAAATTCACAACTCTGTAGTATCTGACTTATTGGTCTATTAAAAAAGAAAGCTTTGGTGGGGTCCTGTTCTGCTCCTTTGAAATCTTTTCTTTGTTATTTGCTCTTACTTACCATTATTATTTGAACTAAAATAATGTGCTTTGTGTCAGAAAATTCTCATGCTGTAATTTTCTGCCTAGTACTATATAATAGCTTAGTGATTGGTCTCCAAAATAAAAATTACCATGTGGTTGGATCTACTCCATAGTATTGTGAAACAAACCCATTAATGGGTATGGGATAAGCTATGTTGAGTAAGAAAAATCTTACAGAAGTTCCATCCAATCTTAGTATTGCAACTTGTATTTCTTTATGTATTTGGGCAAATGAGCTCCTTATTTCTTCCTATGAATCACATCAAATGAAACAGTGATTCTAAAAGTTATGATCTTTAGGAGCCTGTACTCTCCTTAGGAGATATTTAGAACTCTCCTTTGGACATGGCATATAGGAGATCTTCTGGGGTGACCCTCAAACATCAGCACATTTTTTTCAATATTCTTAGAGACAATAAATTTTCATCATCAGAGAGTGAAATTGAGGTCTTGGAACACTCAAAAAGAATATCAGTCTAGCCACCTAACCAGGCAAAGAGCATAGTCTTTGATTAGACAAACTGGACAAGTAAAAGTAAGAAAATTGATTTTTTATTATGTGGTTCATATACTGTTCCATAAAGAAATTATTCTAAATGAATTTTTACATATTTTCAGGACAATAGAAGCCTCATTTGAATAGCTGTGTAGCCTCCACAATGAGCATTCTAAAGGATAAAACCTATTCAGACACCTATTTCACTTGGCAAAAAATATTTCGCCTGGTATTATTCTGCGTGCTGAAAGACTGCAGCAAGATCCGCAGAATGAAGAAGGGCTGTGTGCGAACCACTTGAAGCCCTCTGTTGCCAGTGTTTTCCTGTTCCTGGTCAGTTTCCGGATGGTCACACAGTTTCCACTGAGCTCTGCATATTCTGTTTAAGTACCGTGGACAGCAGCACGTGCTCGCCTTTTCCGTAGGGATTTTCTAACCTTTTGAGTGACTGAGTGCCTTTTGAAGATGGGAGAAATTAGAACTCTCACATTGAGAAGACACATTAAAAATAACTACCCAAACTCCTCTAGATATGTGATTGTCTTTAATAAGATAAACAAGAACACATCAGGACCACAAAATGTGAACTCAAATTGAAGATAGATCATTCTCAAGATGCTCTGGCTCTGAGGACATTACAGTTGGTTAAAATGCCACATTTTCTGTTACAGTGTTAGGGTACTGCAGGGTCTCTGGTATTAACAGGTAAAATTTCTTAGCAAATACATTTCGTCTTTTTTCTTTTTTTTTTTTTTTAGAAATTTATGAACAGAATTCATTCTAAAAATACTTTTTTCAGAAAAAAATCAATCATGCATTTTCAGGAGAACTGAAGAGTGTATATTGTGTAGTGATTAAATGCAGATAAAGCAATTGGTTTTCCCTGTGTTGTTTGGAATACTGTTTGCTGTAAAAGATAATCCCACAATTTATAATGTGCACATTTTATTATTAGGTTTTACTAGGCTTTTATAAAATGGACTGGATATTTGGCAATTATCTTCTCCTCCTTTTAAGCTCCTTAAAGCTTCCCAATCCCTGCCCCAGAGAGACCTTTGGAGGGAAGTCGCCGGCTGCCCTTGAGTGGGCATTAGAGTCAGAACCGCAGAACAACTTCCCGGGAGAGGTGTCTGTCCTGCAGATTCACCCAAAGTAGAGTCTCTTAAATGTGTTACCCCCATCTGCCTCTGGGGTCCAATTCAAAACTAACATTTTGTACTTAAAGCAGATGGAAGGACAAAAGACAGAAGATAATTTTTTTAAAGTGGGGAAATTTTAATTGATGGTAATATAAATAAGCTATACATGGACATGCACAGACCGATCCTTACAAGTTAATTTTGGAAGAGAATACCCACATGAGGGACAGTGTTATGTCCTACCTTACATGTATTACAGAGCATAAAGTACAAGTACAATTCACGCTCATTATTATGTTAATGTAGAGTGAGAGATTACTAATGAACTGATTCATGTAAAAAATTTCTGTTGGATTCTTGCTTCACAGGGTAAAAATAAAAGGTCTGAATAACAGGTTTTCAGACCCACACACTTAATTAGTATACTTTGTTATCCCTCAAAGTTTTTACAAAGTGGAAGTGTATATTTTAGAAGGAACTATTATTTCATAGCAAGGAAAATTCTCTTATTTTTTCCATGCTAAATATAGCATATTGTAAATGGGTTTACTAATCCTTTTAAACTTCAATGCCTGGAGAAGAATTTAGATTTAGAATGTGAAGTGCCAATCACTCAGAAAGAACACATATTTCTCTAAGGGATTGCCTTAAGAATAAAAGAAAAATTCTTCATTAATTTACAAATTATCCGTGATACAGAAAGCAACAGGAGAGCAGAGGCCTGTCTGGAGCTGGGTCCAGGGAGTTAAATACATTGTCCTTCCTAACGTGGGCAGGTGCAAGATCATAAAAGAGCCGAGTCCCAAAGGTGGAGGGTGGGAGGGGAGGCAGGGCCTCTCAATTCAGGAGGTCAAGGCAAAGAAGAGGGGAAATGCTTTCCAAATTTAAGCAAAATTTTTCTTTCATGCAGCTATTCCCCATTGGTTTTACATTTTTTCTCTCCTGAAGAACAGATAACTATTCATGTAATCCTTCCATTTTACTAGGCACTGGGGATTTGGTGATGAAAGGAGGAGACTTGGGCCTCTATTTTCATGATCTTAGCTGTCTGGCATGGATGAAGGGATGTCAGATGATGAGGACGCGGTGTAGGGGCTCGTCCCAGGGAGGGCGTCACTGGTGAGGGCACGCGGGAGGCCCCAGCTGGGCCTCACCCTGTGTGGGAGGCCAGGGGACCATGGTCAGCCCAGCGGCGTTCTCAGGCTGTGACCTGGAGGATGCACAGAGGTGCCCAGCAAGGAGAGTGAGTGTCCCAGACAGAGGGGGCAGAGCCTGGAAGCCCAGAACTAGAGAGAGATGGGTCTGGGGGAACCAAAGGGCCCCCAGAGAGGCTAGAGCCTGGGCTGCATCCTGGGCGATGGTTGAGCAGTTTGGGGAGAGGGGCGGGGGGGTGGAGGAAGTGGTAAGAAAACAGAAGTAAAGGCCAGGGAGGCCACATCTGAGGGTCCTTCCTAGACAAGGGGTGGAATTTACACTGTACTTGAAGATCAAGGGTAACTTTCCAGGGATTTGCTGCAATCAGGACGGAACCTGAATGGTGCGTCGTCCTCTCTACGCGGTCCTTCTGGGATTCGCAGACAGCTACCGGGCTCCATTCCCGTGTCCTTCATTCTTCATGTGCAGCGTTTCCAGAACTTTCACCTTCTTCTTCTTGTTCCCGTTCCTTTTAAAATAGGGACTCCACAACAGAATAGAATATACACACTCCACAGCATAGTCAGATTTTGCTTACCCCCCTTTTTTTTTATGTTATTCTTTTATCAGAGCAGATTAAAATTGCTATGGCCTATTGTTTGTTTTTTTCTGAGTTTATCCTAAACTGAAACAAAGTAGACGTTTCTTTCCAAACTAAAACTGATGTATCTGGTCAAGTCTCTCCAGTTGTGAATAAGTAAGATCTTACCTATCCCTGTTAAATGCCACGTTGGTGCGCCCCGGCGTCACTCATGTCCGTCAGGACCGTCCAGAGTCCTGGTTGTGTCATCTGAGCTACTTGTCACCATCTCGGCCTGTGTCAGCTGCAGATTCGATAAGAATGGTTCCTCTATCTTCATCCGACTGGAAGCTTCTCTCGGGAGCTTCCTCTCCAGAAGATGAGAGTAATATTTTTCTACCTTTATTTATTCTGTCAGATAGAAACCCACTCAAGTATCTTCTGAACCACATCCCCTTGTAAGAGTCAAACTAGTATTTAAAAGAACTTGGCCAAACATCTTGCTGAAATCAATTCACATGAGTTCTGTGATATTCTCCATATCTTCTAGTTTTGTAAGCCATTGAAAAACAGTTTTCCTGTAAGAACTCACTCTGGTTTCTGGTGAGCATCTTTTTACCTTTGTACCCATCTGCTGAAAAGCATGCCTGAAACATGGCCATGTGGCTGTGGCCGTCTCCCTGGCCTGTATTTGGCGGCTGCCTGTTTCTCTGGACTGATGCATCTGCATCTCCCATCTCAGCAGCAGTTCTGCCCTCTAGGATTTCCTTCCAGTATTTGCAGTACTTGTGCCAAAGTGGTGTGGTCCCTGCTGGCACGTTTCAGACTGGACTGTAACCGATAGGTCATTTCTCTCCATCCCTCCCATGCCTTCCAGCAGCGATTCCCCACTAGTAAAAAGAGGACGACAGTGCCGCCCCTTAAGGCTGTGGTGAGGATTACAGGAGCTAATGCTCATAAAAGAATTAGAGTCAGGTCTCACGCCCGGCAAGTGATGAATGATGGTAAACATCAGCTATGAATGAATTGCAAATAGCTGCTCTCTGTTTACCAACATTTGCCTGGATTCTCTGAGATCTCAGGCTAGTCATACTAGCTCTTTAAAAATAAATCTCTGATCTGTGATAGAAGATTGTCACATTATCTGCAGCTGACCTCACAGAGGACCAAGTACAACAATGTGAAAGGCTTGGATACCACCAAGGTGGTTGGGGTAGGGGGCACGTCGTGCAGTCAGAGTGGCTGAACCAAAGTTTGTGAACCCGTTCATGAGCGAGCACAGCATGGCTCCAAGGGACACGCGCAGATAGACATCACTTCTGTGCACAGAAAGTAGCTACAATCAGGTTTAACTTCTTATTTTGGTAAAATCCAATCTGGTCATTCACCAACCAAATCAGACATCCTAGTGGTTTATCAGTTTTGAGGTAGTTATGAAATGGGAAACATAAGGATTTTGCATATAACAACTATGGTCACAGTTTTTTTCCCTTTTATTTATTGCAGTTGAATTAGCCAGTTGTTTAAGTTCTCAAAAATATACCCACTTAATAGAAGCTTTATTTTAAGCTGTATATAAAATGAATGATAAATATGCCTTCTTAAAATAAATTTTACTAAGCTAAAAGTATAATTTATCTTTTTTCCCTTTTGTAGTTTCTGCAAGAGTTGGTCCATAATAATTCTTTCACTCCATTCCAGTAGAGAGGATAGTCCTTATGAAGGAGATGATCAGAACACAAAAGGGTCAGTGTAATGTTTAGCTCCAGAACAAGGTGGTGTTGCATCAGACAGGGAATTCCAGCTGTTCACGTAATAACACAGGTGCATCGCCATGTGGTGGGGCATGAAACCCAAATAGTTCTCAAAACACTTCTGCTCCACCTCTAACAGCCCTGTCCTGGTCTGGCTCACCCTCATTTGAAGGATTATTGGGAGCATCTTCAATGTATTGCATGTAAAAAGCAAGCACACAGTTGTGGCTCAAAATCTGATAGCTATCATTGTGTACTGCTTCCAAGGCCTTTCCCTAACCAGGACAGCCAGAAAGTGAGCTATAGCTAAGTGGATCAACTAACCAAAAAGTGCAAGAGAGAGAAAACAGACTCCCTAATAGGTCAGTTTCTGCTTTGCTGTAATAGATTTGAAAGCTGAAGAGAACCCTTACCAATTCCTGCCTCTTCAGTCCAGGAATTGTGTCTAGGAGCTGGGATTGACAAATCAGAGAAGGTTTTGCCCAGAAATTTGAAAGCCATGGAGTTAGCATTGCTATCAAGTTCCTGCCAGGGCATCCCATCCCTGGGCAGGCCATGGGCGTTGTGCTGAGATGTCAACTCATTTTGGGTAAGTTTTTGGAGTTCTCATGTGGCTCCATAGACCAGGCTGACGCCCGGCATTTGGAACCTAAGCTATTCCACATCCGCTTGCTTGTCTGCCCTGCGTTAGCTGGGCTGGGCTGAGGGCAAGTTCTGTGTTGAGGTGGCTCTGATGCTGTCTGTGCAGAGCTGTCGGGAGGGGTCAGTTAGGGGCGTTCAGGTATTTATATTTGCCTCTAATGTTGCTTTCTGGCTCCCAACTGTTGGCAGTTGGTGGGATGCAGAATTCTTCCCGCCAGACATTTACTGGTTTTTATTTAGAAATAAATAGTCTGGGATTGAAGCCATTTCAAGAAGAAGTAGGTTGGGAAGATACAAGTGCTTGTGTGGGTGTGTGGGTGTGTGTATATGTGCACGTGTTTTGTCCAGTTAAAACAAAAAAACTGAAAGAACAAAAGCATCTGGAGGAATTCGTGGTGTGGTGCAGCAGAGTTAAGTCTCCATAAAGGAAAGCTAGTGACGACCAGAAGAAGGGATTCTAAACAGATCTTTGCAAGCAGGACACGTGGCTTACATTTGTTTCCTTATGCCAAAGTCATTCCCAGCTTTTGCTTGCAAACAGATTGTCACCTTTATCTGATAATTCACCTTCCTCCACAAGATAGGACATGTGTGATAACTAATATTTAAAAGGAAAAAGGAAAGAAAATAAGGTAATACATTAATGTCCTGGGTGAAGAATTAAAAAAGAGAGATTTGAAATTCCCTGTGAACGGAAGAATGGCACTGAGCACTGTGGTTGGCAAAATAATGGCCCCTGGGAAATGCCCACGTCCAAGTCTCTGGACCCTGTGAATAGGTTACTTTACGTGACAACATTCAAGTTGTTGCTCTTGACAAGTAGTGATTCTACAGCATCTTACTACGCTGATGGGCAGTGTCTGTAATAGGGTTTGTCGGGGGGGACTTGGTGATGGGGGGAGTCTAGTAAACATAATGTTCCTCACGTAATAGTAGATTAATGATACAAAAAAAAAGTTGCTCTTGAGCTGACCTTAAACTAGGGATTATCCTGCATTCTCTGGGTGGCCCCAATATAATCACAAGTGTCCCCCAAAGTGGAGGAGGGACAGAAGAGCTACCATGAAGTAACATGGGACAGGCAGCGCACCATTGCTTAATTAATTGTACTGTTAAAAATACTTAACATGATGTAGAAAAACTTCCCCCATTCTAATTTTTGAAATTTTCTCTGCTATTCTTAACATGCGCTTTTTTTATTATCAGTTTGAACACCATTCTGTTGTAGTCTCTAAAAATCACATCAAGATTCTGATTGTTATTGAAGTTACCATCTGGAGGAGGCCTGTCCTTCGCTGTGCTGCCGTCTCATCAACTATCCCAGGACGGTTCTCTTTTTGTTCAAATAGTCCTTTAGCCTCAGAAAAGTTTTATATTTATAAATAAAGGTTTCTAAATCCTTTCTTTCTTTTTGGTTAGGCTTATTCAGAGGTATTTTATTTTATCTGTTGCCATTATAAATTAATTGTTATAGTATTATGTTTTCTAATTGTTGACTGCTGATATATAAGAAACTGCATAAGTGAAATTTTCATATATTCTACAGGATTATTTTTGATATATCCTGTCAGACTGTTGGGAAGATTGACTGACATTTGTACATACTGAATGGTCAGCACAGTAGGTTTTGTGGATTGTAAGGTTGCAGTAAATACATGTTTTCCTTCCTCTCCTTGTTTTCTCTTGCTTCATCCTTGTCAGGATACATAATCAATTTCTATGTGTATAAAGGTCATTTTGTCCCCTGCTTTTGGTAGTTTTGGTTCATATTTTGCACATGTTGTCCTATTAGCTAGAATTTCAAAGGGAGTTTTAAATAATTGTGGTTTTAATAATAGTTTCAAGAAGCATCTTGTAATTCCTGATTTCCCAAGAGGTATTTTTTCAGGAGTATATTTTTAATTTTATAATATTTTTCTAAATGTCTTAATGAGTCTTTTGACATGGTTCATTACAGTTGTGTATTTCCTAATATTCTATGATCTTTAAATTTCTACTTGATAATAGGATAATATACTTTTAATATTACATTAATTTAGGTTTGTAAGTTTATGTCCAATAAACCGTTTCTGTCCATTCTCATTAGGTCTAGGTGACCATCAACTCTCCTTTAGGTACAACCTCTAAGCAGGCTCCCTTCCCCCTCTCGGTCTCTAAAGCCCCATCTTCACAGGGTGGCTGAGTTTCCTACACTCCTTAACCTGGCCTTCAAGTCGCTGCACGTCTGCTTGCCCCCAGGTGCCGTGTTGTAGTTCCTCAGCTACGCCAAGCTTCTTCCAACTTTCGTTTATGCTTTTCCCTTGGCCCAAATGCTTTTCCCTACCTCTTGGCATCTTTAGTGTGTTCTCATCCTTTAGGTGTCAGCCTACACGCCGTTTCTTCAGAGATATCAGATGTCTCTACCTGGCTTTCATACCTCTGCTCTTGTAAAGCATATCAGGAATATTCATGGATATTATTTTCTCAACCTGTGCATTCTTGAGAACATCTGTTGCTTGTCCCATGCATGCCAGCTGGGCTGAGTGCCAGGCACAGTGTGTGGTGTGGCTCGGCTGACAAGGGAAGACCAATCCCAACCCTGTTGCCTGGTACTGTCAAAACTGTGGACCATTGCACACCTCTGTCAGGTGTTTCTTGATCAGTTTAACTGCCTGCCTCTCTCCAGGCCTTTTTAGAGAAATTCCTCATCCCCAGCTTCTGCAAAGACATTTTGGTTTATGACTTAATCCCAAGTCCCACCAGCCACTGGTCAATGACTAATTAACTGTCATCCCTGTAGGTGTTGTCATAGGTACCTCAGCGGCATGAAGCTGCACTGGGGACTGTGCAGATTAGAGCCGGACCCCAGAGGGTCCAAAAGGCACCTGATTCCTTAAGAACCTGGCGAATTTATACCCTCCAGAATCCAAGTTAAACCAAAGAATCAGCTTTCAATTCTTTCTAATGATTTCACATACTTGGAGCCATTCTGAAATTATGCACACGTTTTAAAATAGGTATCAAATTCTGCTTTACTTTAGAGTTTCCTTTTTATTCTTGTTTCATATAAACCAAACATAATCCATTTTGTAATGTCAATGCTCCTTTTTGTCCTTCCAATAAATTATAGGAATATCTTAAGTCTTAAAATCTTTTATAGGGGCAAAGCAAAAATTGCCCTGGACATAGTTACAAGTGTAAGGCAGGCTGTACTGGAGGCTATTGCAATAGGGAGGAGGGGACAGAACTCACTCTGAGTTCAGCTCCCCTGAAACCCAGGCTGGAGGGGACCATCCCAGGGCCCCTGTGCTCGCTGCCTGGCCTTTCCCAAAGGAAAAATAAATGTGCCCCAAGATCCTCAGGGCAGAAGCGAGGCTCCTCCGAGGTCAGGCTCCTGCCCTCCCAGAGCCTGCAGGTGGGGGGGTGGGCTGCCTTCTGTGGTGGTGACATTTCAAAGGGATGTTTCCCCGGTCCCTGAGAAAGACTGTCCGGTAAAATCAACAAGAGATTTTTAGAAAGACTTTTGTCTCAAAGGGGCGATTACAAGGTTTTCAAAAAATGAGTGCTCTAAGAGGAGAGAGATCAAGGCCTGAAGTTAGGAAGTCTGTCTGAAGTGTAGTCAATGTCAGAGGACAGGAAGGCCATCCTGGTCAGCTGGAAGTCATCAAATAAAAGGGCAGATAGAGGACAATTAATTTCCCTATTTAGGAGGTGCATGGGAGTGTGTGAGTGCAGGTGTGTGTTTTCCATGTGAACCATGAAAGCCTTAAAGATCTTTAGATTCATAAGACTATGAGGGGGAGACTTGCAGCTCCAGGTGTAGCACTTGTCATCCTTCTCGGTTGTGATAAATGTGCAAGAGTCAGTCTTCTCCAGAGTTTAGAGTTGGACATTACATATCCTAGAGGAAAATCTTATTTGGAAACTGAAACACGGTTTTAATTAGATTGATTCATTAGATTGTATTGGATAGTTATCCTCTCCTTAGAATAAAAATGTTCCAACATTTGCATCTTATAGGATTGCTAACCCTGGAACCTGCAGACATTATATCATATGCAAAGTTCGTGGTGCTGAAGTACCTTGGGACCTTGCACGATTCCCTTCTCCAGTTCATTCATTCACAGCACATGGTTCCACCTCTGGAGTGAGGAGGCTCTCTCCCTCCTTGCCTGCTGAACGGCGGATCCTCCTGACCCGTCCCCGCCTCCAGACTGGAGGTGCTTGCTGTTCGTGGAGGTGTTTCCTGAGGGAGGGCATTTGCCACCGTGAGGTCAGTGTTCCTTGACTCCTTTGCTAGGACACTGAAGTAACTGCTTTTCCCTCGTGATTCTGTTTCCTGGCTGATGCTTTTTGCACAGTCTGTTGATTAGGAGGCTCTTGTCCTGGAAATAAGACTCTAAACTCTTTGATGGCAAAGGACCACTTTAAAGAGAAGTCACTGTAAATCCTGTTTGAGTTAAGCAAATGCCTGCTATTTTTACATGGAGACAGACAGAATGACAAATTAAATGCCGAGTAGACAGAGACATATTGTAAAACCAAATGCTCCGAGTGCTGAAGACATTTTCCTAATGTTTCTGTAATCCTGAATATTAGGAACATTCTATTCAGTTTTACTAGCAAATTAAAGGGCAACAGGGCACTGGGCAGTCCTTGGTGGAAAATGGGGCCATGTACTGTCTTTCCAGTAATCAGTTTAAGGGGCACAGCTCGAAATTTAAGACATGCATCTGTGTATATGCTTGTTTTCAGGAAAGGTTCAGTTCAAATAAACCTGACAAAGTCTAGCCTACTCTATACTAAACACCAGGCGAATTGTTAATGAGCAAATGTTCCTGAGTGAAAAACTTCTTATTCTGAAAAAGAGAATGTTCTATAGTGGAACCAAACAAGATAGAATCGAGAATAGCGTATCCTAAGACGTCCTAACTGTGGTGTACATACAAACCAGTATGAAGAAGGGATTTTTTTCTTTTTCCTCAGGCCAAAACCTTTGCTTGTGCTTCAGAGGTTGCGCCGAGGTTTGCGGGGCCGTGAGCCCTGTGGGTGAAGGGAACAGCCTGAGCACGGCCATGGCCATGGCCTGGCTTGGCAGCTGGTGGCGCCCTGGGAGAGTGAGGGGCAGCTGACACGGCTTTGCAGTCAAATCGAAGGGCCCGTTTCTGAGACGCCCTCCTTCTTATCTAGGTCACTGGCTTCTGACTCTGCTTTAATGAGTGCTTGGCTCCTACAGAGAGGGCATTGGGTGGGCAGGGGGATGCCAGGAAGGGGAGCTGACCCCTGCCCCGTTCTCACGCAGAGCAACACCCACCAAAGTAAACAGTTGTGTGGGCCAGATAAAAACATTCTGATAAAGGCTCACGCTATCAAATATCATTTGAGGAAAGATTCTACTGCTAATAAAATCACTGATTTCGGGAAACTCAGGGCTTTCCAGACTTGGACAAAATGAATGAAGATGACTTTCTCTGTGATCTGGTGACCATTTCTCCTGATGCAGAATTGGAGAGAGGGAATGACAAGGGTTTAGACAACTGTCACAAGCACAGAACTGTGACCAGTTCAATTTGGTCTCGAAACTCTTTGCTAGTCTTATATTTCAGGAAGCAAACTTGGGGTGCAAATAAAGACAGAAACAGTACAAACGTATTTTGGAATTTCTGGAGAGGGAGACAAAATTTTCTGGCATCTAGTGTTATCACTAGATAACTGTTATCACTGGCTCTGCTTATCACTAAATATTTAAATCAATTCTGTATGTCTCTGAGCAGATGTACTGATCTGTGGTGAGGACAAGATAAAGTCTCTCACTTCACTGTAGTCAATCCAAGACGTGATGGTTCAGGTACATCGGCTCTGGCTTGAGGTAAGAGAGGGAGCCGAGTGGAGAGGCAAACAGTGGATTCTGACCCAGCCGCTTACTAGCACAGCTCCCCGAACCCGCGAGCACATCCCACACATCACTGTGCAAAGCGGGTCGCCCTGCTGGCCTCGCTGGGTGCCGTGAGCATTAGTGGGAAGGCACAAGAAGCTGATCTCTGTGTGTTGGCTGTTTGCAAACCCTTATCCGTGGCTGCTATCTGGTTATTGCCGCCCGGAAACGAGTGGGCAGTAGTCTGAGATGAAGGGCAAAGCATTTCTGATTGGTTAACAAACAAGAAGATATAAATAGTAATTAAATATGCCCTTTGGAATCAAACTGTGCTTCATTAGGTTCTTTTCTGCAAACACTGAAGCCCTCCTCCTCCATGTGAGAGGAGTATAATTCCCCATCCCAGACGTGTCCTGTGAGGTTTGGTTTGGTGTTTCGCTCCTGTCCTCTGTATGAGAAGAGCATGTCCTAAGTGTCCCTCGTCCTCACCCTGGATTGTGGGACGTGGCAAACAGCTAAGAGCTCTGCTGTCCCTTGGAGCAAGGCCTCCGGTCCTACCACAATGCCACCAGTGAGAAGTGTTGTTGTAAATCATGGAGATTTGAGAGCTGTTATTTCAGCAAAAGCTGACTAATTCACTAAGATGTCTTTTATGATATCAAATGGAAAGCACTGTTTAAGATGAGAGAAGCCATAAGAAAAGGATTATTAGCCATGAACCCCTGAAATCTGACTTAGAACAATATTAGTCATCTCCCAGCAGGGAGCAAATCATGGGTCTCTGCTGTGAAAACTTGTCTGAGCTCATTTTAAAGTAGAACTCTTACAAAAAGTTCCCTGTAAGGGAAACTTGAGGGTCCCTGGGGTAGAAACACCTTTACCACCTTTATCAACACATTTACTCGGATGCAGTGAAAGAATTTAGTTAATCAAATCTCTATTCCTGAAATATGAGATTGAGCTATATTTTTGGGTGTGGTTATAAAAACATAACATCATTCTAAAAATCTTTGTTCTTAAAAGTCCAAAGATCCTATAACATCAGTGAGTAATCTCTGGGTCGGTGTATTTACATTTTTTTCCTATTTTTATATTTTTCTTCTTTTATTATATAAAAAAATCAATATAGTTTTAATATGATTTACTGTATACTTATTGAATGTGGAATTATATTTCCTTTAAATTTGTTATGGTATATGAACAGAACATTAAGTCTGTTACATCTAAGATCAAAGATGGTGCTCAGAGGTATTAAAATGTTATCCTCAGCTTATTTTTTTCCTCCTCAGTGGGTATGTGAGCTAATTTTTTTAAAACTCTTTTTATCCTTATCTTGTACATCACTTTCCCATTTCTATTTCTATTTAGAGGTCACTACATATCTGATATTTCCTAAGAGAGTATCTAAAATATAAGTCTGGCTGTCACTTTTGAGACATGTGACAGTTTGGAGGCACGTCCTCCTGCTGAAGAGGCAAGGGCAGCCTGCTTCTTACCTTCCAGGGTGGATGCCCTGGTGACAAATCTCAGTCCAAGTAGGTATTAGGCCACAGAACTGAGCACAGCACTGAGATTCCTTTTAAATGCAAAGGAATAATAAACCCCGACATGGAATCAGGGTACCGTTCTTAACTCTGGCACTAATAATCCTGCCTCAGTGTTCTAATCATCAGGAATTCGGGCTCTGCTCTTGGCAATTATCTTAGTTGTGTGAATTTTTAAGCTACACAAATAAAAACCAATGCAGGATAGGAAAAAGAAATAGGATTATTGGAATCTGATTTTGGAGGCAAACATATAAAATAATTATTCTTAAAATGCTCAATGACATGCAACTCCGCCTACGATAAAAGGGAATATAATGAAACAGAAAACCTCACATTCCTAACACGTGGCTTGTTGAAAATGTGATTGTGAGCAATCTGTGCCCAAATGCCACTGATAGTTCTTAGGTTTTGAGCACCTGCTAATGAGGAGCTTATACAGCATCTTGAGTCAATTGACCTTTGAGAATGAAAAGTTGGAATAACTTTTGAACCAGACCAAGTCATTTTACACATCTTTCATTCTAATTGCCTTTGTAAAATAAATATGTAACAAGTGCATCCATGCGAAGAAACAGACTACTCTTTATAAGGATGTGTGTTCTAGACATTTTGGTATGATGATCCATCGGTTTACTCCAAGGTAATATCTTCTCCTGAAATGTCAGAATAATGCCCTTTAAAATAATACCTAGTATATATACATTAATTTCTGATGTTCAGGGTGATCTCAGATCTACTCTCTCAGTTGGTCTTTGCTATTATGCTTTATTTTAATATTCATTCAACAAACAGAATGTGCATTGCCCACGTGTAAGGTAAGGCCCTTGGTGGGACATACATTTTAAAAAGTAGTCCCTACCTTCACAGAACTTTTAGCTCCATGGTCAAAATTCACAACTTAGTATAGCAGAGTCAGAAATCAGGAAATTGAGAGTGAGAAATAAAGGAAACTCTCTCAAGCCTAAGCAGGGACTTAAAATGTAACTTGGGTTAAAACACTGAATCCTGATTGACTGTTCTTAATGTTGCTTCAAAATCATGTGCTTTTTTAATATAAAGTGCATATTTTGAAGTGTATATTTTTGACAAAATAAAGAGAAAATAAGTATGTTTTCAATACCACTTAGTTATTTTAGGAGAAAAAACTAAAGAAGAAACTTTTGTCAATGGACTTTTTGGAGCCAATGGCCAAAGCAGATGTAGGAGCAGATGGCGGCCCTGCCTCTGGTCAGAAGGAGGGGGCGAGAGCTCAGCCGGGCTCTCGGGTGAGGCGCGGCCCGGCCCTGCGGCCAGCCAAGGGCTGGTGTGTCGTTCAGGGACTCGCGTGTCCTGCCCTTCATGTGTTGGTTAGAGCTCAAGTTTCAGACTTGGATGCTGGGGTGGACACTTAGAGTCTGGGGTTTTAGGAAAGTTTCTTAAGCTCTTTCAGTTTATTTACTGCTCTTTGATGTCTCCATTGGGTCCTCATGAGGAATAAATCGTAAAGCAAGTCAGTGATCCAGGGTTGTCATGATCGAGGGTGTAATAAGGGATCTAAAGGCTAGTGCAGCTTGGGGGCATTTGGGGAAATCTGGGGAAAATGGGAGTGGTGAAGGGAGCATAGCCAGATGCCCAGTGACCCGAGGCTGTGGTCACTCTGGCTGCATGATACCTTGGCTTGTTTTGATCTCCTTGAATAGCCAGCAGAGCTTCATATATTGACGATGATTTTTGAAAATGAAGGATAGAGCCACATGAGTCCAAGAGTTATGATTCTAAACTTAAAGTTTTTATCAGCAATACCCATCAAAGGTTCTGTCTAATTTTTGCCACTTAGGCAGTATATCACTAAATCATTCAGAGGTGGACAAAAAATGTGTCTTGCCTGGTAGCAGGAAAATGAGTGAGTTCGTCCCCAGTCAGAGTGGTCCTTTTTTGTGCTTTATCTTTCTGCCTTTTTTATGGCATTTGGTTGAGGTGAAAGTAAATCTCTGAAAATACAGGAGCTTGGTGGTTTCTCTCTCTCCTGCAGATTTTCCACTCTGATCCAACCTCAGTCTTCTGTACACCCGCCACTCATGCCCATGCCTGGTTTAAAGCGGCTGAGGCAACCGGGCCAAATGGATGCACAGCAGATAAACACATGCCATTGTGTGGTTGTGACGTCTTCCACTTAGACGCCGAGCTGCACAGGGAAGGGGCCGCACGCCTGGCTCACCACTGTATCAGCAGCGCTGAGCCCAGCCCTCGGCGAGTTACAACTATCACTGAACACCACCCTGTGCACTTCCTCACTGTGTTCAGTCTAGACGATGCTCATCTGCCTGAATTCCCCTTCTGTAATTTCCTGCAGATTTTCGCACCATGTGATATCATCCACATGCTTCCAGGCCTCGTATGGGTGATGTAGCAACACAACTGTTATCTCAGAATCTCTCTCTCTTATTTCCTCTGAGATGTCTTTCCTTGTCTCCATAGCTCACCTATTGGAGGGGCAAATAGAAATTTTTAATTAAGGGGCTTTGCTCTCTTTGTTTAAACAAGGGAAGAGATTACTCCTTCCCTTAGAGCATTTTCTGTGGAAAACCTGTAAGCCCTTCCCCTGTCTACATGCAATTAGTCTAGATCTTTTTAAAAGCCAAGTAAGACTTGGGGGCAGCCTTAGGGCCGGGGCCTCTTTTTCTCAAGGACCTGGGAATCATCTCTTGGAAATGCAATCACCCAGGAACCTAGCACCGAACTCCCAGGAGTGCAGGGGCCTCACTTCTCACCTCCTATACAAGATGCGAGAGTGGGAGAAGTCTGTTTTCCCTTCGCCTGGAGCCAGGTAACCGACACTGACAGCCACCCTGACACCAGGTGGGTCCAGGGAGTGCTGTGCATGCCCTGAGGTGCTGTCGGGTCCCCTGCATGAGGTCTGGTTACTGCTCCCCTGGATAACCCGTGTGTAATGGCTTCTGTCTGCTTGCTCTGAAAAGGTGCGATTTCTTTCTCTCTTTGCAGTGCTCCAGCGGATTGTCCATGATGTGCAGCGCCTTCTGGTTTAGTGCTTATTCAATAATAAAAGTATTTTATTTCTTGACTGCCTTGGTGGAGAGGTTCTCTGTATAGAGAAGAGATTTTGTTTTTAATTATATTTCCCCAACACTATGCACATATGTCATTGCACCCAGCAGCAACACCTTAGCTGCCGCCTACTTAATACTCGATAAATACTGTAAACACCTGATTTACATCTTAAAACGTGTTGAAGCAAATTTGTTTCACCTACCACTTTACAGGTCAGGAGACTTGGCATAACATCACTGAGTAATTTGTCCAAAGCCAATTAGCTTTAATTGGCAAAACCAGTTTTTGAAACCCTGTCTCTTGACTCCAATCCTTGTACTTTTCACACGCTTCCATTTCTTCTTAGCAGTTCTCTTTCCTCAATCTTTAGGGTTTGCCTCTCAAAGGCCAGGGTGTCAATTTGCCTAAAGAAAACTGAAAGGAGCTGGAGGTCTTTAGAGTCGAGAAAACGCAGACTGTGAGGCCGCAGGGAGGAGAGCCGTCGTGGTGGGAAGAGCTGCACGCAGGGGACGGTGTGGTGCGTACGCTTAGATGCCAACCCTGGGGTAAGCTGCTTTTACAATTAATTCTCACGTCAGAGTGATGGGGAAAAGACGGAGATTATCCCCATTATAAATATGAAAGGCTTTAGCATTGTGTCCTGAAACTTCTCCAGGTCAGCTCACTGGTACAGAGCAGCTGACTCATATGTTCTGAAGAGTATTAAGAAAGGCAGGCACAGTATTTCTCCCCTGGTCTTAAGAATCCTTTCTGTACTAGTTAGAAATACTGATGATCAGGCCCTTTCATGAGAAAGCCTTGTTTAAACATTTGGCTTGCCAATGCCCCGTGGACTCTGGGGTAAGTCGAGCCCTGGCATCTGCAGCAGGGATCCTGAGTGCTGGGTGCCAACGGTGTGGGGAGCCTGCTGGGCGGGGTGGGGTGGATGTTCAGTAGAATGGTTTTCGGACTGATGAGGGTGGAAGCAAGGATTGCTCTGGGTCCCTTTCTTACCTGGTGAGTTCAGGAAACTGGAGAGGATCTTGCATTGGAAAGGGATGTGAGGAGGTGGTGCTGCCCGTAGCTCAGTTAGAAGGTGGTGAGAGGGGGCGTCGGCCCTGGTTTGCGAAGGTAAGACTCCTACCGTAGTGTTTATGAGCGTGTTAGCAGGGAGACGCGCGGGGGCAGCTGTTGAGGCTGTGCAGGGGCCTGAGTCTGGGCCGACCTGAGCAGGGGGCTGGGACGACGCTGGACTATGTGGAAGGAGAGTCCAGGTTGCAAATTACCTGAGGCAGGGATGAAGGCCATGGCCTGCAGGCCTGAGTTGGTGGAAAGGGGGGCAGGGAGGGTCTGCAAGGGGAAGGGGTAGGGCCGACCAAAGGGCTGGCCCGGGGATCCAGCTAGACCCCAGATCCCAGGGTTAAACAGAAGCTGCTTTCTTGTTTATAATTAACTGGAAGCCAAATTAATTAGTAAGCAAGACAATTTCAGTTCCTGGGGAAAGGAAACGTGCTGTTAAAACAAAGGAAAGCAAAGCAGTTTAGCCACTGAAGGTGTGCTCCAGAAAATCCCTAAGAAGTAACTAAAATATGACATTCTGAGCTTCAGCAAGTCTTACTGACTTGGGGGAAAAAATGGATCGGTAACAAGTCATGGAATGGCAGAACTCAAGTGAACCAGAACCACAAACATCAATTCCAGGTTTCTCTGATTATAATGAAAAAGCCGGGGCCCAGGGTTAGATGCAGGTTTAAGCCCCACAGTTTTGACAGCACGCCCATCCCAGCAAGCCCTGCAGACTGTGGACCCTGCTCCACACTTTCCGTGGCTTGCATGCAGAAGAGGATAAAACAGGCCGTGGGCTGGCCTGGTCTTTAGTCATTTATAATAATAACTTTTCAAGGTAATCAAAGACACTAACAATTCTATGTAGTTCTCCCTGCATTTGCACCTACAAATTCAAAGGGCTCTGCTTACCATGGCTTTAGATCCATAGCAACCTCTGCTTCTGTTCTGTATTTTCTTCCCAGTAAAAAATAACTCTTCGTTCTTTTCATGGACAACAAGCTGAAGTGCTTTGCCTTCAAGTGAAAAACCTACAGGTAAGCAGCTTGTTTCCAGTCCCTGCTCAACTCCCTCCCTATGCGTGAAGCCATCTGCAGCAGTCTCTGCCTGGGGGCCGTAGTAGCCCTACATTCTCTCTGTGGCCTCAGCAGTTTTGCTAACAGTTATTTGTGGTCACGGATTATTGCTGCCACCTAAAACATTTCTTTGCTACTTGAAGTTGCTTGGGAAAGGATTTTAAAGTTGTGGAACAAAAGGTATAGTAGTGAGCCTGTGGCACAGGGCCCTAGAAAGCATTTGGGTTGCCCAAAATGTAGCTTAAAGCAGCAGGTACGGTCTTTGTTTACTCCCATGTGAGGCACAGTAAGGGGAGTGGGCCCCTCTACATGCAGAAGGCGGAGGGGCCACAGCCTTAAGGATGAGTGGCAGATGATACCCGGTGTCCTGGATCACAGTGGCTGGAGGTGGCATGGAAATTGCTAATGTTCCATGAGCACAAAGAAGAATCAAAATGAGATTTTCTTACATAGATGGTCCATCCCTTCCTCCTGGTGTCTGCTCTTTGCCCTTTGTCCCTCATCCCCGTGGCTGTACGTGAAGTGAAGATGGTAGTAGGTTCCCTAGGACTTTGCACAGGCTTTGCTGTCTGCTTCCTGCTCAGGTGAATTTGGGGGAGCCAAAGCTTGTTTAAGCATCAAACATGTAAGAGTAAACACTAAGCTTACAGTTTCTTCATCAGTAGGTTTGTTGACAGAGGTCTCTCATGAATTTGCTGCTGGTTGGTTCCATATGCCTTAATAACCACACCTAGGGCTTGCTTCATAATCACCAAGCCTTATCTATTTCTTGGATTTCTGTTTGATCTCCAATGACCACTTGGGTTTATTTGAAATACTAGCCTTTGGAGATGCCCTTGACCTGACCTTTGCTACCCTCCTGAGAGTCTTCGTTTCACTGGGAAGTTTATTGGGTATCCTGGCTGCCACCAGAGCATGCTTAGCTCTTCCCCTTAGCAGGTGCCCTTTCCAACCTTGTACACCTCCCAAAATAAGGGCTTTCTTTCCTTTGAGCCCTGCTGGAAAGCCAGCCAGCCCTTGCCGGAGCGCATTCTTTCTTGGACCCTGACTAACGCTGGCCAACAGCAATCAGTGTGCCAGCATTCCTGTCCGCTCCCTCCAGAGGGGAGACTCAGAGGATGCGGACTTTCTTCCTAATTATTGCAGGGCCAGGCTTACCTGATGGTTCAGTGGCCATCCCTGTGGGTCCAGAGAACCAGAGTCCTTGGTCTTGCGACTCTGCCATGCCCCGGGGCCTCAGCGTTCCCTGCTGGGCCCTCTGATCCTGGCGGCTGGAGGTGGAAAAGTGATGTGGGGAGGTTTATATGAGCCACATGGACGTGGCCTGTGCAGGATGAAGACCACTGGCTGCGTCTAACTCTAAGATGTGTGGGAAGTGCCGTCTAGCCACATGCCCGGGTGAAGAAGACTCGGGTTTTGATGAACATGGGAATTTCAGCCGCACGTGGCTTCGAAATGAATGAATGGCCATATGTGCTCACGTCAGCAATTCAAAGAAAATGTCTGAGGACTGGGAGCTAAGAATAAAAAGCACATATGCTAAGATAGGGAAGAAACAGGAACAGTAGTCACTGGGGAGATCACTTAAGCGTTTTCCTAAAACCAGAGAAAATTAAAAGAGTTTTGTGTGACCCTCACCTTGACTGTCTTCCTGTTAATGGCTGGACAGAGCTGAGCCCTTCACTAGGCTTAAAAGTGGAGCTGGAAGGGAAGTCTCCTAAGGGGGCAGAGGAGCAGGGCGGGTTGGTTTTTCTCAAAAGTTGACTCTGCAAACCGTGCATTAATGTCACTTGGGTCTGTTCCTTTCCTGCAGGGCTGCGCGTGAGTCATCTTTCTTCATTATTCTTTAAAAATAACCCAGGAGAGGTGGGAACAACTGAAGGAAACCCACCTCTGGCATTTAAGAAACCCATGGGCATCCAGCTCCTGCAGGGAGGGGGCTGAGGGTGGGTCCCAGCCCTCGCGGGAGCAGGCGAGCTTCTCCAAATAGCTGGCTGCGTGTGAAGGAAGCGGCTGCCCAACTGCCCAGAAACCTTCACTTGATTTTCACAGCCCAACTCTGTGATGCACGTTGCAAACTCCTTTCATGAAAGAAGTTGTTTCTTTATTTTCTGTGAGATGCAAAGTGAAGTTCTCAGCCTCTTTATGCCCTGTTTCCTGAGTAAATCAACTTGTCAATTTAGTTGCGGCAAGAGGGTAAAGCAAAGGGAAGAATTCTGCACTTTGCAAATAAAATTTATATATGTAAGAATCATTCCTAGCCTTGTAAATCTCATCAGTGTAGAATCCTTCCTCCCTTCCTTCTTTTCCATATTTATTAAATATTCAGGGCCTATTCTAGGCACAGGACACAAATTGGTGAAGAAAACAATATATATTGCTAAGGAGATAATAGTCTGGGGGGGAGTGTGCAATAGGAAAAACTTTGTTAAAAAACAATTTTTTTCCTATTGTTTTTCTGGTCTCTATTTTGTTTATTTCTGCTCTGATCTTTGCTTTTTCCTTCCTTCTGCTAACCTTAGGCTTAGTTTGCTCTTTTTCTAGTTTCTTGAGATAGAATATTAGGTTGTTTATGTGAGATCTTCCTTTTTTTTTTAATGCAAGTGTTTATTGCTATATAGTTCCTTCTTAGAACTGATTTTGCTGCATCCCATTAGTTTTGATTTATTTTCATTTTCGTGTAAGCCTTTTTTAAAATTTCCCTTTTGATTCCTTTTATCTGTTGGTTGTTCAGGAGTTTATTGTTTGAGTTCCACATATTTGTTAATTTTCCAGTTTTCTTCTTGTTACTGATTTCTAGTTTCATAACATCGTGGTTGGAAAAAAATACTTGGTGTGATTTCAGTCTTTTAAAATTTGCTTTGACTTGTTTTTCTAACTCATGATTTGCTAACACATGAGCCACCCTGGAGAATGTTCCATGTATTCGTGGAGAATCCTTGAGGAGAACATGTATTGTGCTGCTGGTAGAGGGATGTTCTGTTTATGTCAGTTTAGGGCCATTTGGTCTAACGTCTAGTTTCCTTCTGATATTCCATCTGGACGATCTATCCATCGTTGAGAGTGGGTATTGAAGTCTCTACTATTACTGTATAGTTGTCTATTTCTTGGTCTTTTGTTACAGCTTTTGAGTTAGTCTGCTTTGTCTGAAGTAAGTATAGCTACCACCGCTTTCCTCTGGCTTCTGCTTGCCTGGAATACCTTTTTCCATCTTTCACTTTGAGCCTGTCTGTGACCTTAAAGCCGAAGTGAGTCTCTTGCAGGCAGTGTGTAGTTGGTTCTTGTTTCTCTTTTTCCATCCAGACGGTCCCTACCTTTATACTGGGGAACGTAATCCATTTCATTTACAGTAACTATTGATGGGTATTGTATTACTCATATCATGTCGTTAATTGTCTTTTGGCTGTTGTCCAGCATTGTCACCCTCAGTTGTGCTGGTCACCACTGGGCCCCTGGGTGGGCAGCCCTTGGACATGTCACTTCTAAACGCTCCCTGTTCTTTCATTCTGGGGACATGCCCTTCGCTTAGCTTCCAGGAGATCACGGCGCCCTTGTGTCCCTCTCTCCCTCCCTGGGTTATTCCTTACCCGTCAGCCTTCTCTGATGGTCCTTACTTCCTGTCCCCAAACTCCGAATCCTGGGCCGCTAACAGGCAGCCCTCTTCCCTAGCTGCGTTTATTACCTGAGTGACCCATGTGGCCCCAGGGCTTGACATGTCACCTATTGACCTGTCCCCCAGCCCCCCCAGACTGCAGGCTGCCCCAGCCTCTCCCAGTCGGCATGTCCAGATCAGAACTTGGGGTTTGCTCCCCGCCGCCCCCTCCCACCATCTGCTCCTTCTCAACCTTTCCCTGCCGCAGGGGCATTGCCGTTCACGCAGGCCCCACACCGCCCGTCTCGAGGTCGTTCTGTTTCCCTCCTGGAGGTACTGGAGGACTTGCCTTCGGACATGTCTAAACCAGGCTCCTGTCCACGTCCCCCACGGCAGTCACCCTGGTTCGAGGCATGGCCGTCTCTCTTTAGGAATCTCTGCTCCTATTATGGGGGCAGTGGTGTCACCTCAAATTTCCTGTGGGGTCTCGACCCCCAGTGTCTCAGGCTGGACCGGCACCTGCAGACAGGCCTGTAGAGAGGAGGTCGGGGGGGAGCCAAGGCCATGAGGAGGGCCCTGATCCAGCAGGACCAGGACACTGGGACCCGGTCACAGGGGAGGACCAGGGGGACCTGGAGGGAAGGCGCCCGCCTGTGGGCTGTGGAGAGAGGCTCTGGGAGGCCCTGCCTGCCAATGGTGCCTCCGCCTGCGGTGGCGTGGCGTGGTTGCCTGGCTGACTCACGGTCCCCATCTGCAGTGAGGCGCTCCCGGGGTGGCCACAACGGGCACCCTTCCTAGGCCCCTGGGCTCCAGCTTCCTCTGTGACTGTGCAGGCTGGGTTTCCATCCCCCTGGCCCCTCAGCCAGATGTCTTAGTACAGAGTGTAAATTGCCTGGCCATACATCTGGGTCTTACCTGTCTCCCCCTTCCCTCTATACATACCAAGATCGATCATTTTTAAATATATTTTACGGCATTCCCTGCTCACAAGCCTCTGGGGCTTTTCGTCACACCTGGAAAAAGCCCCAGATTCCTTCCTAGGGCTCGCAGGCCCTCCATGGACACACCGGCAGGTCCTCTGACTGTGTCCCGGACTGCTGGCCCTCCGCCCATGGCTCTCCAGATGCTCCCGGGTCACAGGGTGCGCCCTTGGACCCTTGGACAGAGCCTCTGCTCTTGCTGCCCCCAGCTCCCTGTGCCCCCCAGGGGTACGGAGGTCTCACCTCCCCATCCTTTCAGATCTCATACACAGGCAGCCTTCTCTGACCTGCGTCCCCTGAGCACCAGCCTGCCCCTAGTCAGTCTCTGGTCCTTGCTCTGGTTGTCCCCGTCATCATGATTATCATGACCTGTCATTCCATTTCATAATGATTTGGTAATTTTCCATTGTCTATCTCCCTTCCTGCCACCAATGTTTGAAATACTATCCACAAAGGATCTTGTCTATCTTGTTCACTACAGGGTCCCTTGTGCTTTGAAAAGGTGACTACATAAATTCAAAACTCTCAGCCCAACCTTTGGTTTTTTGAAGTAGGTGTTAAGTTTTTGGTGATTTGGGAAGGAAAGAAGCTCATCGTGTAGAAATCTGACCCCATGGGGTCAGTGTGTTCATCAGCATCCTGGCATCTCGGTCAGTAAGGGGGCTAGTTTCCCTTCCTATTGGAATCTGTTCCGTCCTCGCAAACAGCAGCATTGCTCTCTGTTACCATCTAGCATATTAACTGGGGATGGAAATGGGATCTAGAGGGACTCCGGGCATGCTCACTCCTGTGAGGAGCTCAGGGTCAAGCATACAGACTCTAAGGTAGGTAGGGGTTCCACAGCTTTTGGGTGTTTGGAGGGGTGAGCATGTTCCTCAGCAATGCAGGGCAGCTATGTGTGTCGCAGAAGGCAGCCTGTGGGATGGCAAATGGATGCAGAAGATGCAGGCCCACTGTCTAGCCGATCCTGGTGACAGCTGGCGATCTGATGGCAGATTCAAGATGAGTGTTCTTGAATTATAGGTGTAACTTGGAAGAAAGCAAATGGCAGAAAAGTAAATGAAAGCTTTTCTCCCTCTCTTTTCCTTAAGATGTCATCTTATCCCTTCCTTATTTATGGACCACTTTATCACTTTCTCATGGGCTGACCATGGAAATGGTTCTCTTGAATGCAGGTAGAAACTTCAGGAATTGTAGCCTCTCTACACAATTAGCATTACATAATCCTCTGGCAGCCTCCCTCTGCCTTGAGCTCTGAAATAGCAGCACAGGGGAGTGGGTGGGAAAACTGTCTAATAGCTGCTAGAAGAGACTGATTTGCATTCATTTCTGTATTGTCAAATTATTTTGGGAGAGGAGTTTTAACTGACAGTCTCAGCACAAGCGGCCTGACTTTTAGCTGAGTTTACCAGCAAATCCTGTGCCAACCAGACCTTTGGCTTCATGGGCCAGGCTGGCACCCCTCGGGTGGGGATGCACATGTCCCCCTTAGACTGTCCCCTGCAGAGCTCCAGCTGGCTGACCCTACTGAAGCCTTCGTCAGGGCACCTCCCTTCCATGTGAATCACCTTTCCCCGTTAATCATTTGTCTATCTCACATGTTCCCAGTGAGCCTGTGGGGTCATAGTAAATAGGTGAGGGTCTCATTGCTGCCTTGTTTCTTGTTGCCAACTCCTTGCAAACTGGAGAGGATCCTGGGAGGCTTGTCAGTAAGAAGAAAATAACCAGGAAAGATGGGTTCACTCTGGAATAGGAAGAAGAGTCCTATATAAACACAGCCCTGAAACACACATGCACCCCTGTCCACACCACCTGGGGCACAGTTAGTGACTGTTGTCTCCCCTCAGATGTCTGTCTGCTGCAGTTTGAAGGGTAAACTGCCCTGCTTCACCCACTGAGGCTTTCCTTTAATAGTAAAAAAAGAGATCAGTTTGAAACAAACAGAAGGAATTTCTACTTTACATAGCACAGTGATTAATAATAACAAACAGCTTTAACCAAATAAAGTGACCAATATAAAGCTTTGTCAACATCAAAGCATACAATTGATTGACGTTTTTATCTGTGAAAAAAAAGTAGTGATATTTAGAATAAGCTTTGGAGAAGTAAACAAGACAAATAAAATTAGGCATAGTATCAACCTCCCTTGACATTGTTTTCTCCATTTATTCCCAAACTAAAGTGTGTTTTTTACATGGTTAGAAAACATTTAACTGGATTTTTTCTTGGCTTTTGTATTCTTTCATAGTCTATCCCTTCTTTACAATGTTAAAACTCCTGCCACTAAAATGATTTTTTCCCCTGTAATTGTTTTCTGCTTCTCATCAGATAAGCCTTAGGCCAAATTTGCTGTATATCTACTTGAGACCCCTGCATATTTTGCCTCCTACAGAAACAAAAGGTCAAGGACATGGCTGGCTCTTAAAAACCTATATTTCTCACAGAGTTTTCCCTATGGAAAGCTACACCAACTGTATAGGTTTCCCTTGTTCTGAAGCTTGAATCTGTAAATTTCTAACAAATGCTTAAATTTATCCCTTAAACCCATTCTTGATTTTCTAGGGGTTGATCTTTGAAACTAAATTTATAAAGGGTTCTCTGTGCCTCTGTTTATAACACTTAAAACTCACATGAGTAGAACAAATAAAAGTTTTGAAAATGGTTCCCAAAAGTGAATTCATTCAGCTAACATATATGAGTGCACAATCTTTACAATTTCTTGAACTTCCAGAGTAGTACTTTTAGATTCTAAACAATTTTGCCATCTAAATCACATTTGCTTTCATGTTGCTACTTCAGAGAATAGTACTAGCTTGACTTTTATTCTAAACTAATTTCCCCACTTTGTCATTGTCCACGATCTCTAGTGTATTGGGCCATTATATGAAGTGACAGAGAAATGTAAAAGGAGACTCAAAAGGTATGAAAAGTTATTTGATCATTGTACGGCTTTTTATTTTAACACCTGAATGGAAAAGATGGAAGAAATAGAAGGACTGCATTTATTCTGGGGAAAACATAGAAGGTTAATTGTCCTTTACATGAAATCTTTGGTTACTTTTATCCTTCTCTTATTACTAGAAGGTATTTTTATGTGTCATTATCAAAAGTGGTAAAGTATAGGACAATGATAGGAAATTCATTTCACAATTATCCTTTGGTAAAATAGCTTTCTTTGTTCACTTGAACTGGAAGAATGAGCAAATATCATAAAGACTATGAACTCTTTGATGCCATAAAATTGCTCTTCTATAATAATTTCCTTTTGCAATTTCTTGATAGTATCTAGCAGAAAGTTTAATGCTGTATTTGTAACTATCTAAAATTGGAATTGAAACAAAAAAGGAACCCCAGAATGTGCTTATTAATATGCATAAAAATCTGTAATTTCAATTAAAAATACGACTTCCTAACCACAATGAGATATCACATCACAGCTGTTAGAATAGGTATTATCAAAAAGAGAAGACATGCTAGGTGTTCTCAAGGATGTGGAGAAAAGGGAATCCTTGTGCACTGCCAGTGGGGATATAACTGGTGCAGCCACTACGGAAAACAGTGTGGACGTTCCTCAAAAAATTAAAACTAGAGCTACCTTGTGATCCAGCAAGCCCACTGCTGGGCCTAGAAATGAAATCAGGATCTTAGGAGGTATTTTCACTCCCAGGTTCCCTGCAGCAATATTCATGATAGCCAAGATACGTGTGGGATAAATGGAAGTTTTCACCCAGAATATCCAGAATTTCCTGCTTGGCCTTAGTCCATTTGCATACAAATAGATGTTTACCACAGCAGACCCTCCCATCAGGGCAAGGGGTGGAGAGAAAATGGCCATTTTCTCTTTCCCCCCTTTCCTGGCACCTAATTGGTCTGGCGCCCACCAGTCACCAGGGACCCACTCACAGAGTTCCTGCTGGAAGGGGCTGCAGGGGACAGAGCTGGTTTTGCTCAGGGACTGGAGAGGAATGACTTGGGGGCATGCCAGGGGACGCTGAGTGAGAAACAGCTGTGAGAATAAAACCCTTTGACCAACCTGCCCTTCCCCTTGTCCTCCTTCGGTGTCACTGGTAGGGACTTGCCCCAGGTGAGGAACCCCCTTAATCCCAGAGCTACACTATGAAAACACCCTAAGTGTCTGCTGATGGTTGAATGGATAGGAAGTGGTACATATATACAAGGGAATATTATTTAGCAACAAATCATGAAAGTGATCCTTCCATTTGTGACAACATGGATGAGGGCAAAGCTGTGTGTCTCATGGAAGGACATACACACCTGCTGATCGTATACCAAGTTGCAAGGCAAGCGGGGTCTTAGGGGGCATAAGGGGAGACACCTGCACACTGGTGGGGGCTGTGGGGGCAGAGGCTTTCTTACAGGTTGAAGGGCAGCTGATAAGGCAAAGGATGAGAAGGGAGAGGAGGGGCATAGCGGGCAAAGGGAGAGCCTCCTTGTGCCCTGGACCTCAGGTTTACACTGGGTCGTGACGGGTAGGTAGCATGGGTGAGGCCAGAGAGGCAGCAAGCTTGGGCATGAGGGCCAGACGCTGTGGGAAGGAGCCACAGTGTGTTTTGCACAAAGGATGTCCTTTACTCTGGAGGCTGTTGACAGGGAGACATGGGAAGGATATGAGAAGGGAAGTGACAAGGTCCTGTGCTAAGATGTGGCAGCAGGAATGAGAGGGCAGCCTGAGCACCGAGGCAGTCAGCCTGCATGACCCTGTGGCTGAGAAAAGAGCAGGAAGGCCCCAGGGAGCTCCCAGCTTTCTGCTCGGGTTTTCCAGAAGGAGCCATGGAGACAGGATGTGGGTGCAGGTGGTGGGTGCAGTTTCAGGCCCATCGAATCTGAGCTGGTTCTGGGGAAGGTAGGTAGCAGGTGGCTACATCAGTCTGAAGCCTAAGGAAGAGATTTGGGCCAGAAATAAAGAATTCAGAAATGATCAGTTTGTGTAGTTGCAATGCAATCGGATGAGCTCAGCAAGTTGTCTCGAGTGAGAGAAGGCGGCGGGTCTCCCACAGAACCGTGAGGCATACCGGTGAGTAAAAGGAAGGAAAGATGAAACCTTGGAAGCAGTGATTCGTTTTCTATGACAGTATAACGGTTCTGCCACAGGCTTAGCAGCCTGCCACGATGTATGATTGCTGCGGGTCAGGGGTGCCCCCACGGCTCCCCTGGGTCCTCTGCACTGGGGTCTCATAGGCTGCAGCTGGGGACTGGGCCGTAGCAGGCGTCTCACCCGAGGCTCGGCTGGCGAAAATCCTCTTGGGGGATCACAGGGCTTCTGCTGGGTTTGGAATGGCACGTGGGCAGCATTCCTTTCTTGCGGGCTATTGGCTGAGCGCCCCAGCTCCTTGGTGCCTATTGGCTGGGAGCCACCTTCTCACCTTTGGCCCCCAGGGACTTTGCCTGAGAGTCCACTTTGCGCAGCAGTCACATCCCTTGGAGGACTGTTCGCTCAGTGTCACTCTCCAGGAACGAGTGAAAAGGGCAGTGAAATCAGTGGTTCCGCTCCTCTCGCCCCTCAGGGGCTGGCTGGCTCTCCAAGGAGTGTTTTCAGGCCCCCTGGGAAGTGCAGGACACATGAGCCTAGGCAGTCGCAGGGCCGCCTGCCACTCAGGTGCAGCCCCTTCCCTCGGTCGTTCTTGGTCCTCTTGCTAAGACTTCCGCTTACGAGGGCGCCGCCCATCTCCGACCTCCCTCGGGATCGTCCCTGTTTTGGACAAAATGTTTGTTTCCTCCTGAAATCGGTATGTTGAGATCCTAGCCCTCCGTGGGACGCCGTTTAGAGGCGGGGCCTTTGGGAGGTGATTAGGTTAGCTGAGGTGCAGAAGGTGCAGGCCCCTGGCAGGAGTAATGCCCTCCTAACAAGAGGCCGAGGCCAGAGCTGCTGCTCTCGGTAGGAAGGCAGCTGTCTGCACGTCTGGAAGAGGGCTCGGCTCCCACAGCCCAGACTTATGTGCACCCTGATCTCAGACTTCCAGACTCCAGGACTGTGAGAAGGAAACACCTGTTGTTTAAGCCCTCAGCGTTCAGTGTTCTGCTCTAGCAGCCTGAGCTAAGACAGTTCCCTTACTTGGGGCTAGAAGACACTTCAGGACAGACCCAAATCCCTGTTCTCCGCCCCCTTAGAGGAGCACCCAGCGTATCAAACACCAGAGAGCCCTGCGGGTGCGCAGAGGGTCCTCTATTCTTGCGGGAACACATGCATCCTGCATTTCAGTGCTGCCCTATCAACTCCACAGGTTCACAGAACAATAGGTTCTTTGGCCAATGGCTGCAACTACGCATTTGGATAGTAGGCTCTTCACAAAAGCACCATGTGACAGGGAGTCTCTCAGCTCTCAGTCATATTTCTCTCTATAAAAACCCTTGTGGGCAAAGAAATCCTTGATGCATAAAACAGCGGTATCTGTGCATGCCTTGTTGCACAATAATGAGACCAAATTTTCCCCTGTGGCCTATGGAATCCACTCTCAGTACTTCATAGGTCTATACATCTACAGCATACACACCCAAAGAAGATTTAAATTTTCTTTGATTCAGAAAGCAGGTTAATGTAAGACAGGTAGGACAAAGTAATGGTGATTTGAATATATGTTCATAAGTATTTAGAACAGCCATTGGGTTATGGTGTTCCAAACAGGAGAGGATTAAAGCTGATTTTATTAACATCATACTTGATTAAGAAGACACCATTCTCCACATTTTCATTTGGGTAAGAGACACTGTGCAGAAGTTAAGGGACCTCCACAAGGCCACGTAAAGGACAGTGGCAGAGCTGACTCAGTGTCCAGAGCAGGGCCTGAGTCCCGTGCAGGTGCTCAGGGACCTCCTGTGCAACGAAGGGCCCGTGCCTGGTTCAGTGCTCTGTGCTTACCCTCTTGAAATTTTTAATAATTTTTTAACAAGAGGCCACAAGCTTCTGTTTTACACCAGGCCGTGCAAATTTTGTAGCTGGTCCTGAACATAAACTTTGAGTATTTTACACACATCGTTTGGACCTCATACCCCTGAATTTCCAGTTATGCCTTACAGCCAAATATTATTAAGAACCTGGTACAATGGGGAAAAATGACTAAAGATTTTCCAGTTGGCAAGTTGAGCACCAAAAGCAGTGGGTCCAGGGTCCTGTAAGGTGAGTGAATTTGTTCCTTGGTGTTCAAGTAGTTCCTAAAAGGAAATGAGGCAATATGTACCATAAAAATTCCCCATAGAGTATACAAAGGCTTTCTGAATGCTGGCGGGAGTAACCTGAGATTTTTGCCCAAAATGTGAGTCTTTGGAATTCATTTAAAATCATGAACTGGGAGCAGAATTTGCAGTGTTTTTGTTTCTGTACTATGAATAACATACTATAAATAAATTGGTCTTTGAAATGTCAGTGCATTTAAATCATAAAGCATGGGCATGATGGTATGAACTATGCTAATCCAATTTCATTATGAATCCAAAGTGCATGAGCTTCAGTTCTTTATTTCTTGAAACACATGGGCTCTTGTTGGGGGCAAATGAGTCAGCAAGTTATGGTACATTTAACTTTATTCTTTACTTAACTCTGCTGTGGATCAAAATCACCAAGTGATTGACTGAACTGCCCATATCATGTCATTAGTTTTTCCAATCATATAATTTGCTTTGATAGAATTACTTTAAAGGGCAGAATATTATATGATAATGTCCCATTATGTAGTGACCCTCTGCCTTTTACCTAGTTCATGTTATTTTTTTCAGATCACGGGGCAAGAAAATACCTTCCATTCTCTGGGCTTTGGAGGGTACTAGTTAGAGAACTAGGAGCCCCACTTAAGTTTGATGAACTGGAAATTCTGCTGACATGCTCACGGGGTGAATGAGTTGTTGCTGTGGGAGATGATAGAGCAGGGGTGTTATGAACACTTCCGCTGATCAGGGATGGCTGACTTTCTCAGTTCTTGTCTGTCGCTTCGCTTGTGAGTAACTTGCCACCATCATCCAACTAGGGCACCGTTGCATTTTTCATAAGATTGTGAAATCTCATGTACAGGAAGACTGAGACAAACTTTGCAAGACAATATCCCTCCTGCTGGGCCAAGGTGCTTGATGCTGACAATCAAGTCCCTACGAGGTGCTGATGGAACATGTGGGCGGCAGAGTACCTGAGGGCAGCCCAGGAAGGTCTTTGACTAGGCGGACGTCAGTGATCCCTGAGCACCTCCGCTCTCCCTGGGGCCTGCAAACAAGCCCTTGGCTTGTCCAGGGCCGCTCGCTCCATTCCAGGGCCACTGAACCTCTTCGTTCACGGGCAACTTCTCCAAATCGGTTCCAATACTCTCTTGATAAATCCCCTCCTTCTTTTCCTTTCAAATTTCAGTTTCTTGTTTAGATTCAAGGAAAACCTTCATTTCTCCAGAAATGTCTCCTCCCTGTCAAATCTCTTGTCCCTTCAACCTGACCCTAAAACCCAATTTCCTAGATCAGCACTATTCAATAGAAATGCAGTACAAACCACGTACATATAATTTAAAATAGTCTAGTAGATGCATTAAATAAATTAAAAGAAATAAGTAAAATCAATTTTAGCAGTAAGTTTTATGTGATGCAGTATATCATACCATTTCAATAACTGTGGGTTTCATATTTTCTCTGGGGGGTTGTGGTAAATATTAAATATTTACTATCAGGGACAGATAGCAATGCCTTTTTTTTGCCTGTAACATGATGATAGCTGTTGCTCTTATTTCTTCTGAGCGTGGCTCCAGGCCTCTCCCTGAGCTTGTACATTTTATCCCTGGGCTGGGCAGGGGTCTGTTAGAATGTTGCCAGTGTAGAGTAGATCTCAAAGATCCCAGAGAATTCGGGGGTGAGTATGCATTAATAGAAAAATGTATACAAAAAATATCTAGGCCTTCCTGAGGCTCTGGCATTTCTAGAAATCTTAAAATGAGAGTCATGCTATTAATATTTCGAGTCAATATATCGTACATGATGCCAATTTATGTGCATTGCCTTATAATTAAATCTAAGCATTATACTAGTTTTGACAGTATTAAATAATTTAACAGTAAAATGATCAAATTATTTGTAGACATTCTGTCACACAGATTCAAGTAATACTTTTACATTGACCAGCTGCTGTTTCTGAGCGCTGTGGATCTAAAGGCAGCATTGTTTTGTGCATTTGGTTAATATCTGATCTGATTGAACTTTCATCAAACGAGGTGTATTAGTTAGCTAGGACTGCAATAACAAATACCAAAGACTGGGTGGCTTAAACAACAGATGTTTATTTTCTCACTTCTGGGGCTGGAAGTCCAAGATTGCCAGGTGTGGACAGGGTTAGTTTCTTTCAAGGCCTCTCCCCTCGGGTTACAGGTTTCTGACTTCCTGCCCCATCCACCCATAGTCTTCAGTGTGCATGTGTGACTATGTCTTAATCTCCTTTTTCTGTAAGGACACTAGTCATATTGGAATTAGGTCTTCCCTAATGACTTAATTTTGTCCTAATTACCTCTTTAAAGGCCCTGTTTCCAAGTATAGTCATGTTCTGAGGAACTGGGGGTTAGGACGTCAACATACAAATTTTGGGGGCAATACAGTTTAGCCCATGACACTAGGTAACCTAAGAGAGAATATCTGAATGGAGATGTCAAGCCCGCCTCCTTCCATCAGCCGGCTGGCCTTGGTATGCCATTGACACAAGCCGCCTATGGCCTTTGATGATGCTGGTCGCCTTGAGAATTCTGCAGGGTCTGTTCTGGCTCGTTCCCCAGCCTCTCTTTTTGATTAATGTCTACCTTGGACACACATTTTCCATATCAATCTGACTGTAGGTCGGTAAAGAAATTCCCTAAAAATGTCACTCTTTCTTATTTGGAGTGTTTTAAAATCCATAATGACATTGTTTCTACATTTAATTTCAAGAGACTGAAAAGATGATTTGGATTTGTTTGATTTTTTTTTTTTTTGCAGTGATTTTAAGACTAAGTATTTCAGCAATTCTTTGGATTATTGATTTTAATTCTCAGACTTGTTTCAAATTTGAACACTGTTTTTCTGTGACCATATATTCAAATTAATTTTAGGCCAAATGACTCTACTTATTTAGATGACATTCTGAAATGTTTCTTGTGTTCTCAAATGAATATAGTTGATTAAAAGAATGAAACATTTATGATTTTATAGGAAATGAGGATAAATATTACTAACTTGAGCCTATACCAAAAACAGTGATTTCTCTGACTATGTGCATATTTACATTCTGTGAAAGGAAGTTCAATGCATGATACTAATCTCAGGGAAGCTATTTGATAAGCAGTTTTTAGTGTAGCTCCTATCCTTTGGTCTGTGTCTACATAATGCCAAAATAAAGTGCTGGGCAGATCTAAGGGAATTTTGCCTACCAGTAGTGAGTGGTCTGACCTGCGTGATACTCAAATAAAATACTCATTTGGATTTTCTCATTTTGAAACTAATATTATTCATCCACTCCTGGGGAGACAATCTATTCTTAGGTGTTTTCTTGGTAGTGACCACCTTCTATTTTTTTCTAATTAGTCCTCAGATTCATATGTGACTACTTTGAACCAAGGATTGATTCGCTTGTTTTTTTTGTGGATGAGCTTTTAGGTAACTAACATATTTGAGTAAAATTTTGGCTCTATATCAGTGATCTTCTACATAAATAGTATTCGGTTAGTAACAAGGTATACAGGTTGTTTTATTAATTGTTTGAACTTACTAACTTGGAATGTTATGTGTGCACAGAAAGCCAGGAAGAGATGTTCTGCATCTGTGTGTGTGTGTGTGTGTGTGTGTGTGTGTGTGTGTGTGTGTGTGTTGGGGGGTGTCTATATGTCTAAAATTCAAAGGATAGGTCAGGGTTAAAGATAAAGATTTAAGAGTCACCAGCATACAGTTGATACAACATAGTTGATACTAAGAGAGTATTTCCCAAAGTGTGTGACATTAGATGAACAGGAGGTCAAGGGTGAAATGTGTTTTAATCTTATTCATTTTAAACTCTTGCACTTTCCAGTAATAACATATTATTGTACTAAATGCAAATCATCCCAATCCTTTGGATAATCAAAGGAGCAAGGAATCATATTTCTTTCACATTCACACCTTTTCAAGGAGCTCATTTTTGTAGTTTCAAGTGTTGTCGTTTCATAGCATCAGGCTGTGCAGTTTGATACTTATGCAAACACATGTCTAGTCTTAAGGTCCCAAAGTCTGTTTAGAGAAATTTGTTCACAGACCCTAACCGCTGATGTACTCATGGCAATGACCGATATCGCTGTTCCCATTTTACAGAGGAGGGGGATCTAGATGCTGGGAAATTAAGCAATCTGCACATTGCCTGGTAAGGTCAGTGCACTGCCAGTCTCCTACATCGAGGGTCTAATGAAACTTAATTGAGCCTAGCATGTGTTGGATTCTGAGACGATTTTAGGTAGAAGACAAGAGGCAAGATATCCACTTCCTGGATCACAGAAATGGCTTCACTGCCAAGAGGTCCTCAGGCCATAGAGACCCTTCAGGTTTGCTGCAGTCAGTTTGGAAATGCGGCGTCAAATTTCATCAACATGTCTCTCCAAACCTTTGGGCTGATTCGTCATGATCAGAATTAGCTAGAATCGAGCCTAAGGTTTTCCTTCAGAGGAGATTCACCTTGTGAAACTCAATAATTAGGAAAACATTGAGGACAATGACATCTGTGGTATATTTGCCACCCTGAGCAGATCACTTTCTAATGGGCACTTCTCTACACAGCAGTTTAGGCAACTATTAAGCCAAGCCACCAATGGAACATTTCATTTTCTTGGTTCATTCTTCAGTATGAGAACAAAAGTGAACAATTACAAAAGACTCACTTGCAGTTTTAAAGACAATATTTCAATCCAGTAACATGCTTTCTGCCTGCACTAAAATTTGCACTTACTAAACATCTCACATGTAAAACTCATGCAGTATTAAAATTTAAACAAAATATAAATCTCTCAGTGGTCATGTAGAAAGACAAAACCAAGGTACCTCAGTCCCGTTTCTGTGTGTGTGCCATCACTGCATTACTGTTTTTTCCCCCATGTACTGTTTCAGTGTAGCACTACACAGAACAAGGGCAGAAAATACACAAAGTGAGTCAGAGCAAGTTGTATGGTTCAGAGCTATCACCCCGATTCCACCAGTGACGTAGAATGACTGAATGATTGAGAACTCCCCCAATTTAAGTTCCATGTAGACCATGATGTTTATTAAAGAAGAGTAATAAGTAATAAAAAAATACATTAATTTGTAGCTTACATATATGCTATTAAAATTCGGTAGTAACTACAGCAACCATTTGGAACTTAGACCAACAAAATATCCCCGCCACCCAAAATACAATTTATCCCTGACCTTCTTTAGACTTGTCAGTTCATGGTGACAATAAAAAGTAGACAGGTTAGTGAGTTTAGTTACTCATTTACATGAACTAATGCACTTAGTCCTCTCCCACCAAAATGCCTACTACCCAAGTCTGATAGGTCCACATACCCTACCCATGTATACAACTGATAATCAAACAGCTCTAAGTATCCTGTATAATTGTGCTGTATACCTCCAGTAATCCCAGATTTTTAGAAAAACCTACATGAATCAACTTATAGTTGAATACTATCTTATATGATTGTTATTATGTCCTTTAGCCTTGTATTCCAGGCAATAATAAAGGATCTGAAGTAATGAAGCTTATAAAGTCTCTAGAGAAATAGAAACACAATCAGGAATTTGAAACTACAATTGGCTATGAGGATATCATGTAATTCCATCTTTCTGATAAGTGTTCAGTGTGCTATCATCTAGCATTTTGCCAAAGGCCTTAATCATGGCTAAATGAAATCAAGGATACTCCCTTACCACCTCATCAAAAAGAAATTCAGACACTTGGATAAGCAAGGTCAAACCTCAGGCATTATTATACTCCACAATCATAACTGCCATCCTGAGCTTGCTGCGCCACATCCGTATGGAGCTGCTGCCTGAGTAACAGCCCTTTGGTGTGCTGCTTGCTGGGTGTTCTCATCTCCCTCTCCTTGGTACTAAGTGATTCCTTCGCAGATGACTCTGAGCCATTACGCAAACCACCGGGCATCTGGAAATGGCAGCATTGTACCGAAGCAGACCTGTCCCCGTTGGCAGATAAGGAAAATAGTGGAGAGCTCCAAAATGACCACAAAGCTTGTCAATCCTCTTTTATCCATTACACAAATGGTGTTATAGCACACTAACATGTTGACCTTGCTTGGATGTTTGTCTAGTTTCAAGCTACTTAATTTTCCTAAATGTTTGCTCCTTAATTTTCTAAATATTTACAAGTAAGGAGAACATTCTAAATAAGCAGATATTTATCTGCTATGTTTGCACACACATTATTTGCCTCTCAGAGTTTTAGGTTAATTTTTCCTGGTCTGGAAGGAATACAAACAAATATCGAGGAGATCTTTGCTGAGGAGTGTCCCCTCGGAGCGGTTCCCTGGGAGGCCGCAGACCTAGACAGAGATGAGGTGGGGCCCCTGCGATGTGCCTGCCGTGAGGTCAGACCCTGGGAGGTCAGATTGTGGAAATCAGAGGACTTCTCTCACTCTGAAGGCTTCATGGGCCTTAACAATGTCTTTGACTTTGTGTGTCCTACATGGTGGGGAACTTCCTCCTGCAGTTCCGGCCAATTCCTCTTTGCTTCAAGTGTTTCTCCTGCTCTAGTTAAGTCGAAGATAATAAGTTTGAGACCATGATGTACAGCTGTTTGACCAGAAACACAAAGGAACAAAGGGTCCTCAGAATGGTTACATTAAGTGAATCTCTATGTTAGAGAAAAAAATATTGACTCTGTTTTTCCAGTAGTCGAAGAAATAAGCTGTTATGGGAACCAATGTTGACATTTCTACCTCTTAGGAAATTGCAGAGGAATTAATAAGTGGGATTAGTGTGCAGACATTTGTTTATGCTACAGATATCATCCTCAGCTCACTGCCTATAAACAATGGCATGAATGGGGCAAAATATGATCCTGAAGTGAAACCATATCAATAAACCTGGCTGGTCCTTACTGTGTCCAGTTCTATCTTTCATTATTACCAGTCTCTGCATTTATATAATCCTTAGAGCATTTGTAAATGATGTCTCCTACTGGAAAAATAAGCCTTATTTTATTAATAGAAGACTGGGCTCAGATATATACAGTAATCCACTCAAATCTTTCAGGAGGCACAGATAGAAAATATGGTCTCTAAACAAATAAGGGCATGAGCTCTGGAATCAGTTTGGTTCAGTCTCAACAATGCCACTTACAGCGTACAAGGCCTCAGGCAAATTTTGCAGCCACTCTATGCTTCAGTCCTCGTGTGTAAGATAAAGTCACTGAGAAGAGTCAATGAGATGGCGCATGCACAGTTAGCTGTAGTGCCTGGCACATCGTAGGCCTGCAGTTTTCGCTACTATCATGACTGTCTCAGGACAAAATGGGAAACTGAAGGACCAAGAGTGACATGTTTTGGAGCCAATATTTTGAGATGGTTAATCTGAAGTGGCTCTGTCACTTGGATGAAGAGCCATTTTGAGTTTAACTAAATACAAAAATGATTTCATCTTTTTTGTTTTATGTTATTTTATTGTGGTAAGAACACTTAACCTGAGATCTACCCTCTTCACAAATGTTTGAGTGCATACTACACACCGTTAACTACAGGCATGTTGTGCAGCAGACCTTAGAATTTATTCATCTTGCATAACAGAACAACTACGGACTAATAACTCTCCATTTTCCCCTCCCCCAGGCCCTTGGTAAACTCTATGTTCCTATGAACTGGAGTATTTTAGACAACTCGTGGACCAAGTAATATGGGAAACATGCTCAGCCTATTTCCCATGCCAACCACACTTCTAGGAGTGGGATGCGGATGGGCACATGAGTAAGGGTCAGAAGAGGAAAGGAAGGGATACCAGTTGTATATATTAAAATTGGTTCTTTATTTTTATTTGTCGAAGTGGCAGTATCAATATATTCCTATTTCATATCATGAAATAAGTTTCCAAGTCATTCTAAAGCTAAAATATCATATTTACTTGAATTATCCCTAGGTTTGTACTTGAACTAGTGGTGGAAATCCACCTAAAAGGGGCAGCTCAGAAGAGTGGATTCAGGTCCTTCCCTTCCTCCAAGGTCCTATTCTGATTTTCTGTGATCAAGAAAATCTACAATCTAAAAATAAGGCACAAAGGGAGTGAATGTTCTCACCGACATTCAATGCTTCCTTAAGACAGGCCTACTTCTATATGCCCAAGTCCTGACTTTTGTCTCTGTAATGTTCTCTTCCCTGAATTTGTCTGTTGAAATCTTTCCTTTTCTTCCTTCTAGACTGATCTCAAATTTCATTGGTCTGTGACTCAAGAAAAAAATTTTAAATTAAAGATCTTGTAAGTCAACCTATCCCAAACCATAGTCCTCTAAACACTAGTAAGTCCACTTGAAAAAAAAAACAAAACAAAACAGGTTTGGTGGTCAAATAAAGTTTAGGAAACATTGAGCCTTAATTCTTCCTTCTAGGAGTCCACTCTTGCTCATTCTCACATGAAACAGCAGAGGGGTCCGTGACAAGTGGACTATTCAGGCCTGTCATGAAGATCTATGACATGTGGCCACAGGACCTTTACTTTTCATTAAATAGTTCTTAGCTTGCTTTGCCACACACTGGGCAGGATTTGAAGGACCGCAGTAGTAAGTGAGCTCAGGTGAGGGGGCTTTATCTCCATCTTCTGTAGGTTTGAAGCCGCCGTGGTCCAGAGGAGAGGCCACAGGGACGCGTAAGAGGGCAGTGTCAGGGACACAGACAGAGGAGAACAGACAGGAAACACCACTGAAGAGGTGAAACAGCCTCCCGTTGGCAGCTGAGCAGACAGTTTGCAGCTGAGTTTGAAATTCTCGAGAAGTTGTGTAGAGAGGGGGTAGTGCCGTTTCTTGACTGAAGAGAGGCGAGGATGATTCCAGTTTTGCTGCATTTCAGGAGCCAAAAAAGATACATTACCTAAGAGATTCAGGGGCTCATTGGAATGCAGGGCAAAGTTTGGAAGAGAGGTTTAATCTGGGAAAACAAAGGTTGGGAAGTTATTACATAAATAATAATTAAAGCAGATTACTGGCTGTGACCGTTGGGTGAAGATCAAGTGCAAGCTTTCCTTTCTGAAAATTCCTGCTGGTGACTAAGCATACATAATTCTCTTTTGAAATTTAGATAAGTTTTATAACTTTTTGTTTTAATCATACTTCTACCACAGTTCCTTTTTTTTTTTTTAATCATCATTTTTATCCCTGTTATTTTTCCCATCCAGCTTTTTTTTAGGCTGTCAAAAGGACAAGCTGCATTGGTAATGATAGGAAGATGGTGGGGGAAATGCCAGTCCTAATTAGAGACTTGATTGCTCTGTAATAAAAAAGTCTATATTTGATTTGGATGGTTCTGGGTTGTCAGGTAGAATGAATCAAATATGTCTGCACTCTTATTTCAAAATGTGAAAAATGTGAATGTGCATTATTTATATTGTATTTCATGGCTATAATTAATTATGTGTCTGTGGAAATGATGTCCCCAAAGACAGCTGATTTTATGTTCAATCTGTATGTGCATTTGTAAAACTAATTTGTTCTCATTAAAAATTTTAAGGGTTTATTTGAGCTAAACTCGGGAGGCCTTTCTGGAACTAAAACTCACAAAACACAAAGCAAAGTCTAATTTCGGGTTTTACTAGTGAGTGAGCTCTTCAGTGCCTGAAGCATGATGCCAGATATTATTGTCGTGAATATGGTTGGGCCATAAAAATAAAGAGCAGACATACTTCTTTCCCAGAAAGTGCTTTTAAGCTTGTTTGGAAGACTAGGGCATAAAACAAATGAACATACTGC
The DNA here is from genome assembly GCF_030020395.1 of Manis pentadactyla. Classification (NCBI taxonomy): domain Eukaryota; kingdom Metazoa; phylum Chordata; class Mammalia; order Pholidota; family Manidae; genus Manis; species Manis pentadactyla. The sequence continues at coordinate 153,844,635 of NC_080024.1, read as the reverse complement.
AATCTGACCTTTTATTGCTTAGTAAAAGAACATTATGTTTAGTCGATGAAGTATTAAGCCTGTATGAGGAGTGTATCAATTTTTCTTGTTAACCTGTAGAAATTTGGGAATTATTTTGCTTCTTTTGAGGGGGAGTGTAGAATTGCCTGTCATTTCTTCCAGTTTTTATTTTCAATATTTAATAAATATATTAATTACTGATATTAAGCATTTCAAAGATATAGTTTCAAGTGATATAAATAAAGCTTTTTTGCCTGGTCAGTGTCAACAGTAAATTGATTTCCTTTCAAGCAGATGCACAGTTGAATTTTAATACTGCAAATAATTCATCCCACGTTCACTATAATTAAATCTATTCATTGTAGTTGGATGTAATTATAGTCGTTAAAGCAACATTTACCAAAAAAAATTAACTTTTCTCATTTTCATTTGTTCATATGATTAAAAATCTCTATGTTCTTCTAGTCATGCTATAATTAATAGTTTGATTAATATATTAGGGAGTTAATTTCACTTCAAAAAATATTAGTAATCAGTGAAAGAAGAAAGAGCATTTATGTCTGATATGAACAGGTTGACTGCTGTAGGTTGAGTATTCTGTCCCTTTGTCAGTATTCTTTTGTTAATTTTCAACATGATGATGGTAAAACAAGCTGATTCCTCTATTTTATTTTATCCAATTTCAGAGATCACTACCCTCAACAAGATGAAGCAATTATTTCACTCTTTATTTGGTGTTTTCAGAGACCATTAAGCTTATTTTGTCCACACTGGGAAACAAAGTAATTTTCTACTCAAGGTATTTCTGATTCTCAATGACTCATTTTTCATTAGAGTCCCATTCTCCTAGAAGTCAGACTTCTCAGCAAGCCCAGCCATGGTGAGAACATGGGCGAGAACATGGAAGTAAGAAAAATAAAGGCTCTCCAATGTGTAAATGATCATCATAAAGCCTCTGCAATTAATCCAAATGGTGATACTGGATTATTTTTAGGTTTAAGCTCAGAAGAGGGTAAATGACTAGAGCAGGTAGGGGATTGCAACTTAACTAACAGCAGCTGAAGGGGACCGAACTGGTCACATCAAGGGCCCACACCAGCAAGCTGGTTGAAACCACAGGATTCGCGTCCGGTCATCCGGGAGTCTGGCATATAGAGGGGCAGCGGAGCAGGAGCAGGCCCTTGGGACACCACTGGCTGAGGAGCAAGAAGCCTCCAAGGGCCGACAAAGAAGACCAAGCAGGAAACACTGGAGACCAGGAACCGAGGCAAGTGAGAACATTTCAGAAAGACATCAACACCAAACAGCAGCTGTGGGATGAGAGCCTGTCTTGAATTCACAACATGGACCTCAGTGCTACCTGCTGCCGGGGTTGTCACCTGGGGGTAATGTGGGCGCTGGGTCCCAATGAGGGGGCAAGTGAGGCTTAGACACAGCACGTGTGGTCTCATCTTTCATGAAGATGGTTGTTTGTGTTCATGGGCTCTCAGCATATACTAGGTGCTAAATAATTGGGAATTATTAAGATAGTTGTCATCAGGAGCATATAGCTCTATCTACAGCGAGAATTAGACTCTAGGTTTTCTCCTATGTCACTGAGAGATGCAGTATGATATTTAAAATTAATAACAATTCTCAACTCCCTGTCACTTATTTTGGGTATATCAAGATGGTAGAATTTCACAGAATAGGTAATCTTGAGGATTGGGTATGCTGAGCTTCTGTTATTCTTTCATACCATGAGGCTTTACTCAGCTATGTAAAAGTTTGCAACTTTTTTTTATTCCATCTACTTCCACATAGTCAATTAGTGGAATAACTTCTATTCATAAAATAACTGACTTGCCATTTGGTCAGAACCGCTTGGAATATTCTCCCTTTACCTTGAGGTAAATTGATATGAGGCCTGAATTGCATTTGGATCGGAGTCCATGTGGGTAATTGATTGAATAACTGGTAGATGTGTGCATATCAGGGCTGGAATCTTATGTATATATGTTGGTGGGGGTGGGGGGCTTTTCACACTTGTGTCAACAAAATATTTTATAGAAAAGCAGTTGTTTACAACCAACTTTCTTAAAATCCAATCTCCACATAAAATCAGAAAAGATTATAAATAATAGTGCTCTTGCATAGAG